>NC_136421.1:246724745-247924745 GCF_052625555.1 Lactuca saligna
TTGTTCAAGAATGAAATCTTGTTGGAACTGTCTATATCCGGTTCATCCTTCGGAACCATATCACATCCCGAATCTATGAAATAGGATGAATTGAGACGGTATTTTGTAAATACGTAATTATCTTGAATAGATTAACCGTTTCTTTATTTTCCGATCGCCTGAGAAAAGAAATATATTGTTGTTTCTTCAACAAACCTCAAATTTTTCTTTTATAGTCATTGCCGACCTGAAACCAATTCCCAAAAGTTCGTATATTAACAATTTTAGTTTGATTCCGCTTGATATTGTCAGTTATTTTTTTATAGATATGTCGATTTTTGATCATAGAGAGCTTCACCAATTCTTATATATATATATATATATATATATATATATATATATATATATATATATAGAGAGAGAGAGAGAGAGAGAGAGAGGTAAGTTATATTGAGAACACGAAAAATGTAGAAAACGTGAGAATAATCCATTTTTGTTACTTTTTCAAAATTATGTCCTTAAAATGTAAAATGTTAAAATAGTTTATCTCCTTAATTTATGCAATTTTAAATTAGGGTATTTGTTATTTATGCAATATTAAATTAGGGAACACGATATGCTTTTAATTAGACTAATAACACATATCCCAATTAATCGTACCTATTTTCTTCATCTACAAAATATTCGGCTTATTTCCTTCTATTCATCTTCTTCCTTTCACTTTTCATTACTTACACTACAGATTCAAGTTTGGGTTTTTTTTATTATCCGAAGATTTGCAAGAATCTTTAAGCTGGAATTGGGGGATCCTTCTACATCAGTTTCTTTCACATTACATATCATTTATACCGTGGTTTTTGCATATCATTTATACCGTGGTTTTTGCGATTCGATGATATGAAACCAATGTGATGCTGGAACATTGAGATTCTTCAAGATTACTTGCGTTTTATCGTTAAAGATCGTCGATGTAAAAGCTTATGGAGGTCAAATTTGAAGGAGGTTATACAGTCGAGAATTGCACAAGAGGTAAGTTCCTTTTTTTGGATGTATGCACTCTTCTGTGGTATAAAGAGGGTGGTTGTGGAGCTCTTGAAACTCCCTAATTTCAAACTCATTTGTTCCAATACTAACATGTTCAAACTTTATCAATGTTTTACATTCCGTTACAATAAAGTTTGAATTCCTATGTTTCCTTCCACTTCTATCTGGTATTTTCCCAGCGCGGTTGCAAACAACATACTTTATCTTTATTATTGATTTGTCATGCCGAAACCTTGTAGTTGTGTTCATCCGAACATCAAACCCTGCATGTTCTGCATATTTTCTATACATATTGATTGCATGTGTCAGTGATTCGAATGTAACCTGATCATTAAGCATAAATTCTTTTGCGACACTCAGTTTCCACAGCTTATTAGATCCACCAGGTGAATATAAAATACTATTGTTGACACTTTTATTTTCATCAGATTCCATACCTCATCCAAAGAGTTCCAATTAAATTAAATTTATATAGATGATAATTTTTGTAAACATTAACCATAGTTCATTACCATCACAATCATCAAGACTTTGACCTGATTCATTGTCACTCTCATTTTCATCAGATGTATTCTCGTAGCCACCTTCACTTTCTTGTGTAGAGTTATCTGTTCCACCACAATAGATATATCAAATATTTGACTTTATTACACTACCATTTTTGTTATATTACTTATTACTCATTAACAATACTTATTACTCATTAACAACCACTGTGGAATATAACTACTGTTATATAAATACATTTAACCATTCCATGCAATAAAAAAGCTGTTTTGCCTAATAAATAGTTGCGACCATTAATGATTGTCTCCACATGTATTTTTCAATTATCAAAATACAACTACGAATTAACAACAAATTGAGTTCAAATCAAATAAATTCTATACTAAACCAAAAACATTTATAGATACCCCAGTTCCATCACAACCACATTAAATCAGTTGTGATTACAAACAATCATTCGCATATAACCAACATTATACAACTTAATTGAATTATAAGTCTACATTTGAAATAACCATAACTATTTTGACTAATAAGTAGTTGCGAACATTAATCATAGGCTCATCATATATTCTCCAATCATTCCAACACAACTATGAATAGACACCAATTCAATTCAAATCAAATCAGTTGTATTCAATGATGATTGAAACACTAACATTTATAGATACCGCAGTTCAATCAAAATATTTGAATATGGATACCCAACCAATACATCAATGCATATATAAATGTTGTTGTTTTATTCATTATTGATTGATGTGACATCCCCAAAATCTCGGTCAGAAAAGACCGGTTTCATTTATGCTTTTTAAACATTTTCAGAGTAAATCCTTTTAATTTTATCAAAACATGATAAAATAGATATTTATCAAAACATTTCATAAGACATATGATTTCATTTCATATTCAAAAGTCGGGATGTCATGTTCCGATACAGATCATAAAGCATAAACGACAACATTACAAGTCATTCAACAAATATATACATATACAGACTTGTAAACAAAACAACTTGATGATTCGCCCATCTTAAGCTCTTGCGCCACTTCCTGTAATACAAATAAACTGAGTGGGTCAGGCTTGGGAACCTGGTGAGCATATAGGGTTTTCAACCCACAATAAATAATTATATTTAATTCAACAATCAACAATAAACCCGATTACCCATTCCCGTTATCCTCACTTTACGTTCCTAAAAATAATGTCTATTATAAGGAACCTATTTCAGGATTTTTCATCGGGACGGGCATTTCTGCAGAGGGGCTTCCTCAACATTAAGTGTCCTAAAGGCAACCATGTGGGGGATAGAGTACACCGGTGAACACGTCGTTCACAACACCTACAGGTAATGAGCCTGCTAGTGTTCCACAGGACAGTCTAGAATAGTCTGTGGTCATCATCCATACTCTGCTGAATGACTAGAATAACACCAATAACACCGAGGCCTCTCATCTGTTTATTACACACCAATTATCTACCCATGTTCTACCCAACATATTAGTAGATAGAAATATACATTTTTATACATAGTTTAAAAACCTGTATAACATGCTTTAATCAATACATATTCCACATAACAGATGAGGCATACACACATAACACGTATTTCATAGAGAATACATCAGATCTATAAGATAGAAGAGAATGAATATACACTCACACGTATAACAACCAAATATATACACCTAACACGTATTTTATATGAAATACTCGGGTTACGCGGGGCGTACTTTGACGTCACTGCGTGCGTCGACTGGTGGCACTCGAGTATTGGTCAGACAAGTTGCATCCGACTGAGTACGCTGGGCGTACTCAAATTACGTTGGGCGTAATTGACTCGTCGAACTTCTAAATTGCGTAACTTTCGCATACGAGCTCCGTTTTCGACGTTCTTTATATCCACGCGAAGGTCAGACAATACTCTACAACTTTCATTTAGACTCCGTCGGTTAATTTTGACTTTTATTTTTATTATTTATTTTTAGAAGGCCGGGACAGAAAAACTTTGTTATAAATTCATAACTTCTTCGTCTGACGTCCGTTCTCACCTAACTTTTCATCGTTTCGCTACTAACAACACGATCTTCGATTCTCATTTAGGTTGTTTCGTCTAAAAACCGCTCGATCTCAAATCGAGTATTCGGGCTGCATACTGCTAAGTCGAAACTTAGAAAAATCATAACTTTCTCATACGAAGTCAGATTTGGGCGTTCCTTTTATGCACGCTCTCGGTTTAACAAAATCTATGACTTTCGTTTAGATTGCTAAGGCTAAATATCGCTCTATCTTAAATTCATATTTTACGTCACTCGGCGTCGTGTCGGTTCTGTCGCGAAACTTCTACATGTCATAACTTCTTCGTTATAACTCGGATTTTGGCATTCCTTATATCTCCGGAATCCTTGTTTCGACCACTACAACTTTATGCAAAGATATCGGGCTTATCTCACACTTTAATTTTGATGCTTATTTTATTCTTAATTCATTAAATTATAAAAATCAAGAAAATAAACACATAAATCACATAATTCACAAATAGTACATTTTTATTATTTCAAATTTAGTTACAAAGGTTAAACTAGACTATTACATTGCTAAAAATGGCAAGCCCAGAAACACGGGCGTTACAATTCTCTCCACCTTAGAATGATTCCGTCCCCGAAATCACACATCAACAAAAAATGCGGATAGCGACTCCTCATGTCACTCTCCGTCTCCCAGGTGAGATTTGGCCCATTCATGTGTTTCCATCGGACAAGCACTAACTCCACCATCTTACGTCGCAATTTCTTAGTCTTTCGATCAACAATTGCCTCTGGTTCCTCAATCAACGTTTTGTTCTCATCGATCCTCAACTCCGAAAGTGGAATTATGTCGGGAACTTCTCCCGTGAACTTCCTCAAATAACACACATGGAAAGTGTTATGAATTCCATTCAATTCTTCTGGTACTTCGAGCTTGTAAGCTTGGTTCCCAATCCTCTGAAGAACTTTAAACGGTCCAATAAACCTTGGACTTAACTTTCCCCTTTTTCCAAATCTTATAAGTCCCTTCCATGGAGAGACTTTAAGCAAAACCGAATCTCCAACTTTAAAAGTCATTGATCTTCGCTTTTTGCCAGCATAGCTCTTTTGACGGTCCTGAGCTGCTAACATTCTCTCCCTAATTATTTTCAACTTTTCAGCAGTTTGATGGACTATCTTCGGCCCCATAAACTGCTTTTCCCCAGCCTCAAGCCAACAAGACGGCGTACGACACTTCTGTCCATACAAAGCTTGATAAGGTGCCATCTTTATGCTCGAGTGAAAACTATTATTATAGGAAAATTCTACCAAAGGTAAATGTTCATCCCAATTACCTAGGAATTCCAAGGTACACGCTCTCAGCATATCTTCAAGTGTTTGTATTGTCCGTTCGCTCTGACCATCAGTCTGCGGATGGTAAGCTGTACTTAAACACAACTTGGTACCCAATTCCTCTTGTAGACTTTTCCAAAATCTTGAGGTGAAACGACTATCACGATCCGACACAATTGTTAGTGGAACACCGTGAAGTCTCACAATTTCCTTCACATAAGAATTCGCAAGCTTTTCCATAGACTATTTCTCCCTGGCTGCTATGAAATGCGCACTCTTAGTGAATCGATCAACGACCACCCAAATCATGTCGTGACCACTTTTTGTTCTGGGTAGTTTAGTGATAAAATCCATCGTGATGTCCTCCCAATTGCCCATAGGCACAGGCAATGGTTATAAACTCCCGTACGGTTTCTGATGTTGTGTCTTGACTCTCGCACAAGTCACACACTCCGCCACATACTTCGCAATGTCAAGCTTCATCGTCGGCCACCAGTAGTAGGGTTTCAGGTCCCTATACATTTTAGTGCTACCGGGATGAATCGAGTACATGGTCTCGTGAGCTTCTTCCATCAGAAGATCTCTGACTCCTCCTGTCTTAGGTATCCAAATCCGATCTTGGAACACCTTCAGTCCGTGACTGTTTACACCGAACACCAACGTTTTGCCCAAATGTTCCTCCTTTCGGTCATTCTTCTCAGAAGCTTCGCTTTGAGCTTTCTTTATACTTTCCAAAATAGTCGAGACAACTTCAATTCTCAACGCTCTTGGCCTTCTCCTTTCAAGATTGACTTTCCTACTGAGAGCATCAGCGACAACATTGGCTTTACCAGGGTGGTAAAGTATCTCACAGTCGTAGTCTTTAAGTAATTTTAGCCAGCGTCGTTGCCTCATATTCAATTCCTTCTGATTGAAGAGATATTGGAGACTCTTATGATCAGTGAAAAGTTTGCACTTCGTGCCATAGAGGTAATGCCTCCATATTTTCAGAGCGAAAACTACCGCTGCCAACTCCAAATCATGAGTCGGGTAGTTCTTTTCATGCTCTTTCAGCTGTCGAGATGCATACGCGATCACCTTATCTCTTTGGGTCAAGACACAACCCAATCCAACACCAGACGCATCGCTATAAACAGCGAAGTCTTCAACTCCATCGGGTAGAGAAAGTATCGGTGCCTCGCATAGTTTCTTCTTTAGCTTCTCGAATGCTTCTTTATGCTTATCATTCCAAGCATAAGTAGCTCCTTTGTGGGTCAAAGCTGTTAATGGACTAGCGATCGAAGAAAAGCCTTGGATAAATCTTCGGTAATATTCGGCTAATCCTAAAAATCTTCGGATCTCCGTGGGACTTTTTGGTTGTTCCCACTTCATTACAGCTTCAATCTTTGCTGGATCAACCATTATACCTTCTTGGTTGACCACGTGACCCAAGAATTGGACTTCTCGAATCCAAAAATCACATTTGGAGAACTTTGCATACAACTTCTCCTTCTTCAAGACTTCTAACACTTCTCGCAAGTGTCTGCCATGCTCCTCTTGGCTTTTTGAATAAATCAGAATGTCATCTATGAACACTATCACAGATTTATCAAGGAACGGATTACAAACTCTGTTCATTAAATCCATGAATGTTGCTGGAGCATTGGTTAGTCCAAACAACATAACCAAAAACTTATAGTGTCCATATCGCGTTCTGAATGCGGTCTTCTCTATATCCTGCTCCCTTACTTTCAGCTGATGATATCCTGACCTCAAGTCGATCTTTGAGAAATAACTTGAACCTTGTAGTTGATCGAATAGGTCAGCAATCCTTGGCAACGGATATGTATTCTTTATTGTTGCCTTATTCAGCTCTCGGTAATCAATGCACATCCTCATGCTTCCATCTTTCTTCTTTACGAATAACACCGGAGCTCCCCAGGGTGATGAACTAGGTCTAATGAAACCTTTGTCCAATAACTCCTGAAGTTGCATCATTAGCTCCTTCATCTCCGTCGGTGCTAATCGATAAGGTGCTTTTGCAATTGGCGTTGTTCCGGGCAACAAGTCAATACGAAATTCTACTTGTCTATTGGGCGGTAATCCAGGAAGATCTTCGGGAAATACTTCCGGATAATCACACACAACAGGAATATTTTGCATCACCTTCTTTTCCTTCTTAGCATCGATCACGAATGCTAAGTATGATGTACACCCCTTGGTCAAACATTTTCTGGCTTTTATTAGAGAAATGATTCCAGAATTTACTCTGCGTTTATCTCCATACACCATAAACGATTCCTTTCCAGGTGGATTCACTTTCACTATTTTCTTCTTGCATAAAATTTCGGCATCATTGGCACTAAGCCAATCCATTCCCAAAACAATGTCGAAACCATTAAGTTCTATAGGTAATAATTCCTCGTGGAACTTATTCCCATTCAAATCAATTAAAATGTTTTTCATACGATGGCTAACAGGTACAAACTTGCCACTAGCAACTTCAACTAATAAAGCATTATCTAGTCTCACAATAGGCAAAGCTAGTTTCTACCAAATTCATGCGATATAAAGGAGTAGTTGGCTCCAAAATCAAATAAAATTTAGGCAGACAATTTGTTAACGAGAAAGGTACCTGAAGCAACATCAACTTCATCTTTAGCAGCTTCCAGTGTCATCTGGAATGCTCTCGCCTTTGGCTTTGGCGGAATGTTTGGTCTTGATGCTTCCTTCTTTTTCGGACAATCCCTTGAGATGTGCCCCTCCTCACCACAACCATATCAAACATTCTTGGTGAAAGTGCAGTCGTTGGCATAATGCCCTGGCTTTCCACATTTGAAGCATGTGGTTTCCCCGCCACACTTCCCATGATGCTTCTTCTTGCACTTGTTGCACCATTTCGCCTCTACCTTTCCTCCACTTCCTCTCGAACTAGACTTCGAGAATTTACTTTTCTTGCTGGACCCTGAAAATCCATCGATTTTCCTTTTCTCACCAACCTCTGACCTTTCTCCCTGATCTGGGTCTTAACATTTCTAGCAGCCCAGATGGCGGCTTTCAATGTGGTTGCTTGCTTAACTATTGGACATAGAGTCAGCTAACAGCTTCCACCAACTCAACACGCCAGATTTTAGCAGAGGGATCGCAAGAGTGGTCTTCTGCCTGTTGCTGCATTCGCAACTTTCAAACATAGTCTCCATTTCGGAGACCCAGTCCATAACTTGTACCGGCGTCGAGCTTCCGGATAGGCATGGTGGTTTGGATGCCATGAAATCCTTATACTTGCACCCACGACCATCATTTCCTCCATACCGGTTATTGCATCTAACCACTGGTTGTTCGTCTTGACCAATGATCCCACTAAAGTTTTCTCCTTCAGACTGCCCTCCATTCTCCTCGGGCTCTTCCACTTGAATTGACGGTTCTTCATGATTCTACCTAAGCAGGCATCTTGTTTCTTCCATCTGACGATCCAACATCATTTGAATCATCATTTGTACACCAGCCATTGTTATCGGCTCAGGTGCAGCAGCTACGACAGGTACTTGTTGATTTACAGGCGGTTGATTCCTATTTTCATCAGCATTTCCAACTCCGCTTCTTGTTCTCACCATTTTGATCTATACATCGAATAATTTCACCTTATTACTCCAAACGATTACATGCTAGTTCTAATATCGTATACATACGCTTAGAATCCTAAACACATAAACCTTCAGATCCGGTTGGCAACAAACCGTAGATCCGAACAAATAATATCATATATGGCAACATATAACATTTAGCACATAAAAGCATTTTAGGCAACTTTCCTAAAATAAACTAGTGCTCGTGTCTAAAATTTATCAGACACACATCTAATAATCTCAACTTAGCATCCTAAGTTTAAGTCTAGAAATCCTACAAATTCCTAGCTCGCTTAAACTAACGCTCTGATACCAACTGTGACATCCCCAAAATCTCGGCCAGAAAAGACCGGTTTCATTTATGCTTTTTAAACATTTTCAGAGTAAATCCATTTATGATAAAATAGATATTTATCAAAACATTTCATAAGACATATGATTTCATTTCATATTCAAAAGTCGGGATGTCATGTTCCAATACAGATCATAAAGCATAAACGACAGCATTACAAGTCATTCAACAAATATATACATATACAGACTTGTAAACAAAACAACTTGATGATTCGCCCATCTTAAGCTCTTTACTTCCTGTAATACAAATAAACTGAGTGGGTCAGGCTTGGGAGCCTGGTGAGCATATAGGGTTTTCAACCCACAATAAATAATTATATTTAATTCAACAATCAACAATAAACCCGATTACCCATTCCTGTTATCCTCACTTTACGTTCCTAAAAATAATGTCTATTATAAGGAACCTATTTCAGGATTTTTCATCGGGACGGACATTACTGCAGAGGGGCTTCCTCAACATTAAGTGTCCTAAAGGCAACCATGTGGGGGATAGAGTACACCGGTGAACACGTCGTTTACAACACCTACAGGTAATGAGCCTGCTAGTGTTCCACAAGACAGTCTAGAATAGTCCGTGGTCGTCATCCATACTCTGCTGAATGACTAGAATAACACCAATAACACCGAGGCCTCTCATCTGTTTATTACACACCAATTATCTACCCATGTTCTACCCAACATATTAGTAGATAAAAATATACATTTTTATACATAGTTTAAAAACCTGTATAACATGCTTTAATCAATACATATTCCACATAACAGATGAGGCATACACACATAACACGTATTTCATAGAGAATACATCAGATCTATAAGATAGAAGAGAATGAATATACACTCACACGTATAACAACTAAATATATACACCTAACACGTATTTTATATGAAATACTTCATAATATTGCGTTGGAATGAAAATAACTACACACTCACCTGATCAGAAGATGATCGGGCAGCACTACGGCTTGCAGAAGCGGTGTTTCTCCATAGATCTGGAAGATCTTCACAAAACCGAGCTCCTCGTGGGCAGCGTTTTGGCTCGGGAATAACGCTCTTCGGGATCCTCGGGGCTTCGGATCTTGCTTCGGGGCTCGGGAATATTACCGGGGCTTCGGGGTATAAACAGCACGCAAAACGAGGCAAAACTTAGATAGAAAGTAAGAAAAATCGCAAGGAAAATGGCTGATCTCGAGTTCTATTTATAGGCTGAGGGTCTGGGATTACGCGGGGCGTAATCTCAAATTACGCAGGGCGTACTCAGTACGCGGGGCGTACTCGGGTTACGCGGGGCGTACTTTGACATCACTGCGTGCGTCGATTGGTGGCACTCGAGTATTGGTCAGACAAGTTGCATCCGACTGAGTACGCTGGGCGTACTCAAATTACGTTGGGCGTAATTGACTCGTCGAACTTCTAAATTGCGTAACTTTCGCATACGAGCTCCGTTTTCGACGTTCTTTATATCCACGCGAAGGTCAGACAATACTCTACAACTTTCATTTAGACTCCGTCGGCTAGTTTTGACTTTTATTTTTATTATTTATTTTTAGAAGGCCGGGACATAAAAACTTCGTTATAAATTCATAACTTCTTCGTCTGACGTTCGTTCTCGCCTAAATTTTCATCGTTTCGCTACTAACAAAAAGATCTTCGATTCTCATTTAGGTTGTTTCGGCTAAAAACCGCTCGATCTCAAATCGAGTATTCGGACTGCATACTGCTAAGTCGAAACTTAGAAAAATCATAACTTTCTCATACGAAGTCAGATTTGGGCGTTCCTTTTATGCACACTCTCGGTTTAACGAAATCTACGACTTTCATTTAGATCGCTAAGGTTAAATATCGCTCTATCTTAAATTCATATTTTACGTCACTCGGCGTCGTGTCGGTTCTGTCGCGAAACTTCGACATGTCATAACTTCTTCGTTATAACTCGGATTTTGGCATTCCTTATATCTCCGGAATCCTTGTTTCGACCACTACAACTTTATGCAAAGATATCGGGCTTATCTCACACTTTAATTTTGACGCTTATTTTATTCTTAATTCATTAAATTATAAAAATCAAGAAAATAAACACATAAATCACATAATTCACATAATTCACAAATAGTACATTTTTATTATTTCAAATTTAGTTACAAATGTTAACCTAGAATATTACATTGCTAAAAATGGCAAGCCCAGAAACACGGGTGTTAGAATTGAACTAACAACAATGCACATTCATTAAATCATTTGTGATTACAAACCTGTTCAAAAACCATTTCACCGTAAAACCACATAATTACTTAAATTAAGCAATGTTTCACATATAACAAAGACTATGCAACCTAATGGAATAATAAGTATAACTTTGAAATAAGCAAAATTGTTTTGCCTAATAAAAAGTTGCAAACATTATTGATTGTCGCCTCATATATTTTTCAATGATTTCAATATAACTACACATAGACACCAATTGAATTCAAATCAAATCATTTGTATTCCATCATGAATAAAACAACAACATTTATATATACACCAGTTCCATCACAATACATTAAATCATTTGTGATTACAAACATATTCAACCACTTTTTCAACGTAAAACTACATAATTCCATAAACTAAGCAATGATTCACATATAACCCAAATTATACAAATTATTGGAATAACAAGTCTATATTGGTCACTGGTAAATTATATATGGACATACTACACATTATAATCATAAGTGAATAAGGTCTATGTGTTTATCAACCTATTCAGATTTGCATCAACATAAGACCACACACGTTGGAAAATATAACTCTATATTTGTCACAATTTAATTACCTACGTGCATACACAACATCATAATCATCACTGAATTTAAATATTTTTCGCATTACACCCTACATATTCATTATTGATTATACAATTCTAGCATTTAATAACCATACAACATGTAACTTAATCACTACGCCTTTTACAGTTGTTATAAACTTAGTTCACGTATGTATCATTCATCAGTATAAATCAATTCAATCGAATTGAACAGTTCTATTTTGTTTTAGCAGAAACTAACGCTTCTTTTTTCGTTTCACAATATGATTACAGTCAAATAATAATTTTTGAAATCAAATACACATACCTTCATCTTCATCACCAATATCGAGCATTGAAATGATGTAACCTTCATCGCCATAAAAATCCCCACAAACGATGTTCTTCATCGCAACCGAATTCAGTAAACTTATCGTAATCTGATTTTAGACGACTACAACAATATTGTTGTAATATTTTGGAAATTTCGATTCCACCAATAATGTCGGCGATATGGACTTCAACAATAACCAATACGGTTTCAATAACTTTTATCCAATTAATGTTCTTCATCGTTCTTGCTTCAATCATGGAAAACGTCTGTTACATGGTTATTTAATACGTTTAGGTTATGTTTATGTTGCCTAATTATTGTTTACGTAACTACATACTTTCCTGTTTTTAACCCTTATGAAACGATTGATCCACATATGTTCTCACGTTTCTCAACCTTTTAGTGTTCTCAATATATATATATATATATATATATATATATATATATATATATATATATATATATATATATATATATATATATATATAGTTTCTCAACCTTTTAGTGTTCTCAATATAACTTTTCCATATATATATATATATATATATATATATATATATATATATATATATATATATATATATATATATATATATATATATATATATAGGGAAAAGTGAATATACCCTTAAGGATATATAAGCTTAGGTACCCAAACTCACCATAATTAGTAGTTTTGTTAGATATATTCATTATAAGGTTTTTAAACTTCAACCCCTAACTTGATTTACTTTGAAGATTTTCGAAATTTCACTATTATCTTCCTCTTATATATATTATAGTTGAAAATGAAAAGTATATAAAAGGAAGATAATTGTGAAATTTATAAAAATCTTAGAAGTAATCAAGTTATAAGTTGAATTATAAGAACAATTAGACAATTACAATTTATATATATATATATATATATATATATGTTCATTTGAGACCATACTAATTTTGTGAGACATGAGGACGCGATCCTAGTCATTGATCTTGCAGATAAAAAAAATATATAAATTGTAAAATAAAATGAAAAATGAAAAAATTCTTTTTTTTTGAAATATTATTTTTTTTATTTAATTTATCCAAAAATTTTTTTTTTTTAAAAATCACCGTTTTTTTCGAAATATAAGTGAAATATTTTAATAGAATATTACGCTGTAAAATAATCAAATCGAATTTTTAAAATGTTAGAATATTCTAATATTTTACTAAAATCGGTAGATGATCTGAATTATTCTAATATTTTACTTGATTTCTTCGATTTGTTAAAATATTCTAATATTGTATTAGAATTTTTTGAATATTAATAGTTTAACACTCTAGTAATATTGTAACATTCTAAAAATTCGATTTGGATATTTACAGTATAATATTCTATTAGAATATTTCATTTATATTTTGAAAAAAAAAAACTAATTTTATTTATTTGTTTTAACTTTGTTTTTGGATAAAATAAATGAAGAACATAATATTAATTTTTTTGAAAATATTCATTTATTTTGTATCTTTAAAATATTTTTTTTATTTTTAAAATGAATGTCCAAGATTGCATCTCATGTGTCACAAAATCTGATGGTTTCACATAAATCTAACTCACTACAAACAAATTTAATTTTTTTTTTATCATAAACAAAAGATTTATAAATAACATATGTTATCATAAACAAAGGATGTGATTTAAGATTTTTTGAATGTATAATTTTCAAACATTGTCAAGGTTTTCAAAATATAGAAGGAACCATTTCCAAAATAATAATGTATTTCGAAAATTTGGATTTTATGGTTATAAAGATTATTTAATAAAAATATGGTTATCATATGAAATTATCTTAGCAAATGTGGTTATTGAGATAAAAAATCAAACATCTTCTTATTTTTTTTCCTATCAACTTACTTTACATTTAATGTTGTGATATTTGTAATATTTAGTCAAATTAATAAATTTTTATTATCTTTTTTATCATCTAAAAATCATTGGAAGATAGATAGAAAGAATAAGTAGGAAGATGGTTAATTTCTCTATAGAAAAATATCTTTTAAAATAAATATACTTTTTACTATTTTAAAATTATAAAGGGTTGATTTCAAAACATAAAGAAATTATTTTAAAATTTTAAGAACAAATTCAAAAATGAATTAAAAAAAAATAAAAATAAGTTTTTGTTTAAATTTTAATGGATCTTTGTGTTGAGAAAGATTTACAATTTAAAAAAAAAAATCTAATAATAGATTAGTTACAGAATGAATGATTATTTTGTATATTTGTCTAAACATTGATCAAAACATTATATATGATTAAGGGCGTGTTTGGTAAAAGTAGCTATTAGTTGGAAGCGGGTAGCAGTTAGCTGGTAGCAGGTAGCTGGTAGCGTGTAGTTGGTAGCGGAAAGTTGTAGTTTTTATTTGTTATAAGAATGTTTGGCAAAAGTAGCTGGAAGCTTTTGAAATATATAAAATTACATAAAAGGACAATTGATTAAAAATAAAATATATATATAAATATATTTTTAAAGGTAATTATGGAAATTGATTTCAAAAGCTCCGGAGCGTTTTGTTAAAAGCTACATGAAGTAGCTTTTAGAATCGGAGCGTTTTGTTAAAACTAAAAGCTAAACGCTCGTACTGTTAAACGAAGTTTTTTGTTTAAACTATAGCGTTTTGTCAAAAGCTAAAAGTTAGAAGCTCTCAAACGCTTCTAAAAAACACGCCCTAAGAGAAATATATATTTTTATTGAGTATCCCAAGAAATAATCTTGTTTCTTAGTTAAAATCAATTATATATGTACATATTGACTGAAAGTATTCAAAGATGGGTCCCTAGTATTTGCTTTCCAAGTATCAAGTCAACAACGATAGGCGATCTCATATTCTCATCCAGAAACCACAAATATATATATCAACAGGTCACCAGCGGACTAATCTCGACTTTGACATGATTGCTTTTATTTTGTTTGCAACAGATTATCCCATATCTCTAATAAATTTTAGGAAATTAAATAATCTAACCACTAAAAATAACGGGGTTTTCAATGAATATAACCATTTTTGTATAGGTTTTGTAAAATAACAATTTTCTTCATAATACCTAATTTTGGAGTCTCTCTCTCAATTAAAAAAAAAAACAAAAAAATAATAATAATAATTTATGGGATCCGAATGCTACATTTCGAAATGTTTGATTTCACTTATTTTTAATAAAATATCTAAACTTATGCATTAATATCGTATATAATTCGCATTACTATGTTTGTCTAATATTTTGTTAATTTTAAATTAAAAAGCGATTTTTTTTCTCGAAATTTCGGAGTTTTTTTTCCAGATTTCGGACTTATTATTGAAATTCCGGATTTTTTTCCCGAAACCCAAAATTTTAGTTCGAAATGTTGATTCGGAATCCGGAATGCCGTTTCACAATTAGTGTTTTTTTGTCAAGAATGTTTATTTAGGACTAAGTGGTTATTTTTGCTAAAAAATTTTGTTATTTTCCTAAAATACATGTTAAAAAGTGGTTAGATTACTTAATTTCCCTAAAAAAAAATTCTTTAATTTTGAATTTGTTCCATTTCGGATATCTCATATAAAACTTACATCCTCTAATTTTTTTTAATTTTGAATTTGTTCCATTTCGGATATCTCATATAAAACTTACATCCTCTTCATCTCTTATATAAGACAATACAAAGCTCTAAATTTTCAAAGCTTATCCAATATCTCTTGTAAAAATCTCTTTAAATTTCGAGCTTGTCCTACGTGAGTTCTCATATGAAACTTACACCCTGTTCAAGTGTTCATATATACACGACAACATAAAGTTCTTTATTCTCAAAGTTAGGTTTGGAATGAGTTCGGGTTTAAACACAAAATTGATCTCCCCAAACCGAAAAACCATGAGACCGAACCCATCGGTTTGGGTGTAGGGTCCGGTTTTAAATATTTGAAAACCAGTACTATTGATTTGAGTTCGTTTTTAAGTCCAAACTGACCAAAATCGACTCATGTCCGTAATTTATTTGTTATCTCTCTCTCTCTCTCTCTCTCTCTCTCTCTCTCTCTCTATATATATATATATATATATATATATATATATATATATATATATATATATATGTATTAGGGGTGAGCAAACCCAAACCAAGAAACCAATAAACCGACTAAAACCGACGAAACCGAAACCGAAACAAAACCGATGGTTAGGGTTTGAATTTTTTAAAAACCGAAAAATCGGGTTCGGTTTCGGTTTTTACCCAGAAACCGACCCATCCAACCCGAGAAACCGACCCATACTTAAAACCGACAAACCGTCCCAAGAAACCGACCCATCCAACCCTTAACCATATATATATATATATATATATATATATATATATATATATATATATATATATATATATATATATATAGGAGTAGGATCAAATGAGAACACAAAAAAGGTTGAGAACGCGATAACAAAGTATATTCATTTGCGCTTCCATGTATTCATTTGTGGAGAAATGATAAATTTTTACGCATTTAATTTCAATTGAAAAGAAAAAACATATTCATGTTGATTATGCGTAAAAATTTATCATTTCTCTACAAATGAATAAATGGAATCAGAAATGAATATACTTATTCTCGCGTTCTCAACCTTTTAGGTGTTCTTATTTGATCTTTTCCATATATATATATATATATATATATATATATATATATATATATAGAGAGAGAGAGAGAGAGAAAGAGAGAGAGAGACTTAAGTTTAAATGAGAACAATTATGTACTTTAGAATGAGAGAACAAATTTTAACCACATAACTCATTTGGTCTAAATACTTAAAATAAAATGGCATAATTATAAATAAGAAGGGAAAAGTAGTAATTGTATATAGTAATTAAATAAAATTAACAAAACTCTTTTATCTGTATATTTCTAAACTAGGTGTGAGATTCATGTATTACATGAATTTATTTAAAAAAAATTAAATATAAAATTTTAACAATTTAAAAAGTTTGAATTTATATAAAAAATGAGAAATCTTTTGAATTATTAAAATTAATGAGACTTTAATGTGATGGAGGAGATGACATGTGGCCAAAAAAACCTTCATTTATTATAGTAGATCAACGTTCTTATTGATTGTGTCATTTGTATCATCGAGTGTTAAACAAAATCTTCAACTCTTCATCGCATTCTACAATTCCTCATAAAAAAATCTTTGATTTTTCATCTAATATCACTGATTCTTAATCCAAAATCGTTTGTTCTTTTGATTCAGTGTTCAACATTATCCAGATTCAACGATCTCATGAAATAAGTTTTATAAGTAGTTGAGATCTATAGATCTCAACATCTTCTAACATTCGATCGTTAAAATTTCATCAATCTGACATTAATCTACATCATACAACATTCACTATTCAAACATACATCAACATTGACGATTTTGATCTCAAACTCACTGTTCAGGTAAATAATTCATTCAAAATATAGTTTTTCATTGATTATTTCATAAATTTGTATCTCAATTGACTACTTTGTCATTGATTTTGATAGGATTTGATTTGCTTTGTATTTGTTGTTTTCAATTCCACATGTTTTTCCAAAATTATTGAACTTAATTTGTATGCACTACAAGTGTTTGATGAAATGCTCCAAAGAATATTTTTCATAATTTTGTTCTCAATCTACTAGTTTGTCATTGATTGTGATAGGATTTGTATTCATTTATTCGATTCTTCATATTTTACCAAAGTACTATAAATATTTGTAAAGAAGTTGTCCCAATTATATATGTTAAGTTGTATGCACGTCAACTGATTGATGAAATACCGTATAATGTCAAGTTATAACTTTTATATGTTATTCACATGTAAATAATTCATAACATTTTATATGTACCTTCAACTATTAATAAATCTACAATGATTCATATACGAATGTATATTAACATGTCAGTAAACTTCGTATCTAAATGTTATTCACATGTGAATATCATAGCACATGTATCGATAGTTTAATCACATGTAAATACTATATGATATATTTTCCATATGTGGTATTAATCACATGTGAATATGAATTGATGAGTTTTTCATTGTGTAATATTATATGATATATTTTATTTATATGAGATAATCATATGTAAATCTTTACTATATTATTAAACATGCTTATTTCTTGAAAATTAAAATGTACAATACTTATTACCTAATGTATAATAATATTAAGCTTATAATCACATGTTATACGTATACACGGTATTACCTTATCTCTTCGATGTTGCACTAATCTTCTCTACGCACAACACTACACACAACAACCGCCATCAGAAGGAAATCAAATCCCTCTTCTTTTCGTCTCCTTCCTAATCGCTTCAAAATCGACGACCCCCTGGAAGTCCACCTTTTCCGGCATTGATGTCCGCCACCCCCGTTGTCTCCCCGCTTCTACCTTCTGTCAATACGAGTAACCTTAACCCTATCCCCCCGCCACATTCAACCACCATCTGGTCGTCGTCACTACAACCTATTAGCGGGTCACAGTCCACCATTTTGATAATAAAATAACTTTTTCCTAATTTTTTGTACAGAAATTGAAGACTCGATTGGTGAAGAGAAACCTAAATCCTGTATGGGATGAAGATTTAACTCTCTCAATTGTAGAGCCTCTTCCCATTAAACTCATAGGTTGTTCTTCAATCTCTTGATTCTATTCCCCTAAATTGATTTCAGATTTTGGAACAATATTGTTGATACAAGAAGTATACGATAGGGATCTATTTTCAACCGATGATAGAATTGGGGATGCAGAATTCGACTTCACTCCATTCTTGGAAGCTATGAGGATGCGTTTGAATTCTGATATCTTAAACAACACGATCATCACAACTGTGAAACCAAAGAGGACCAATTGCTTGGCTGAAGAAAGCTACATAACATGGACAAATGGAAGAGTTGTCCAAAACATGGTTCTTAGATTACAAAAAGTTGAAAGTGGTGAAATTGAAAATAAATTTAGTTGGATTGACATTCCTGGTGGTGGTAATAAACATATGTAATTACTAATTAGCCCTTACTCCATTGATATATGCTTATGTAGTTATTTCATTCGTTTCTAGAGATCTATGTTGTAGTTTTAGATTCAATCTGTACAATGCATGTAATGATCAAACCATTATAAATTGTCATTTTATCTTTTATTAATATTTTTTCTGTAATTCTCTTTTATTAAATACACTTTCATTTATCTTCTGGTGTAATTGGGTTGCAGGTGACTTCGATTATTAAGTTTATGTTGTTGTTTTGATACAACTTTCTATGATATTTATTCTCTTTCCTCTAAACAATTCATACTTTATCTTTGTTGATTTTTAAGGAGTGTTGTATGAATCAGAGGCATTAGTGCCTTTTGTCGGGTGCCATTTTTTCCTACATTACAGTGATGCTAAATATTTAGTGCAATCTATCTTCCCGCAGGGAGATGATCTATTAACTATCAATGGTGTTGAAAATTAAGCTAGATTTACTTATAATTAAATTTCTCTTTGGTTTTGTTAGTCAAATTTGGTGTATTCAATATCTATTGTCACCATCGTTCCAATCAACATCATCTTTTGCTGGAAGTCAATACAGAAGCTATCCTCAACAATCTTATTCATAGCTGCCACAAACATTCATAATTATCCTGTTCCGGAGGCTTATCCTACTTATCCTCAGCATTATCATGCACCTGCAGCTCCCCCTGCACCTGCACCATTACCTATGGTCAACCCCATAAACCATAGAAGAAGCTTGACCGGATGTATTCAAGGTTTGCAGATAATTACACTTCATTGGAACAGCTAGAATTTCATGAAATTTTCTTATACAGTTTGCTAAATGTGATTTATCCTATCATATGGTCACTAGATATGTCAATCTTATATAGAATTTGGATAATTGATTTTGTCTTTAGTATTTTTATGACTTCTGGTATGCTAATGATTCTTGGAGAGATTTGTTTTTTCAAAAATATGTTGTACTTTTGTAATATTATGCATTGTATTGTAGTATGTGCAAGTAGTTGCTAATCTTTTTTTGTATGATAGTGGAAATTATCACATTCATATGGATTTTTATCTTGTAGGTTTAGTTGAAAGCTTCCACAATTACTAAAATGACACTTCCAAATTTTTTGCACAAGTGATTTAAGGTCTTCCTCGTGTAGGGCTCAAATCTTCTAACCTAATTGTTGGTATTGAATTCACTAAGAGCAATGAATGTACCGGTAACGTTTACGTTATTACCCTTTTTGTTCTTTTTCTTTCTTTGTGATGTGATACTATATAAGAAGCACACTAAGTCTAACTAACCGGTTACCTACAAATTGGTTTAAGGTCTTTTAATAGAAAAAGTCTACATCATATTGGAGATGATTTAAATCCCTATGAACAAGCAATAACCATTATTAGGAAACATTTGCTGCCTTTGATGAAGATAACTTGATTCCCTGTTATGGTTTTGGAGATGGTATAGTAATTTCATTATTTACAATTCATAATCCAATAAAAATATATCTTCATAAAAATCTTACAATTTTTTTTATAAAATGGCAGCATCAACAAGAAGGGTTTGTAATGGATTTGAGGAAGTCTGGAGTAGATACATGGGAATTGCCACTCATTTAAAGCTTGCAGGTTTGAGATCTTATATTCTATAATTTGTTTCTTTATATCTTGAATGATACACAAAATTTACCATTTTGCCCTTTTAACCTCTATGTTTGTATTTCATGTTTTTACAAGAATCAGTATGTGATATCTGTAGCATCCCCCTCTGGCAGGTATCACAATATTGTTCGCTTTGGGCAGGTATCACAATATTGTTCGCTTTGGGCCACTCGGCACGAGGAGTTCCCAGGGGGTCACCCATCCTGGTACTACTCCCGCCCGAGCACGCTTAACTGCAGAGTTCTTATAGGATCTGCTGCCCTCACGACTTTAAAACGTGTTGTGATAGGGAAGGTATCCACACCCCTTATAAGGAATGGTTAGTTCTCCTTCCCAGCCGATGTGGGATCAGATCTAACCCACTTTCACCCCCCATTATAGGGTTCGACGTCCCCGTCGAACACATTGACCCGTGCCCTAGCTCTGATACCAACTGTAGCATCCCTCTCTGGCACGTATCACAATATTGTTCGCTTTGGGCCACTCGGCACGAGGACTTCCCATGGGGTCACCCATCCTGGTACTAATCCCGCCCGAGCACGCTTAACTGCAGAGTTCTTATGGGATCTGCTGCCCTCACGACTTTAAAACGTGTTGTGATAGGGAAGGTATCCACACCCCTTATAAGGAATGGTTAGTTCTCCTTCCCAGCCGATGTGGGATCAGATCTAACCCACTTTATTAAAGTGGGTTAGATCTGATCATCTGATCCCACATCGGCTCGGAAGGAGAACTAAGCATTCCTTATAAAGGTTGTGGATACCTTCCCTATCACAACGCGTTTTAAAACCATGAGGGCAGCAGATCTCATAAGAACTCTGCACTTAAGCGTGCTCGGGCGGGAGTAGTACCAGGATGGGTGACCCCCTGGGAAGTCCTCGTGTCGAGTGGCCCAAAGCGGATAATATTGTGATACTTGCCAGAGGGGGATGTTACAAATGGTATCAGAGCCTGGGCATGGGTCGATGTGTTCGACGGGGACGTTGAACCCTATAATGGGGGGTGAAAGTGGGTTAGATCTGATCCCACATCGGCTCAGAAGGAGAACTAAGCATTCCTTATAAAGGGTGTGGATACCTTCCCTATCACAACGCGTTTTAAAACCGTGAGGGCAGCAGATCCCATAAGAACTCTGCAGTTAAGCGTGCTCGGGCGGGAGTAGTACCAGGATGGGTGACCCCCTGGGAAGTCCTCGTGTCGAGTGGCCCAAAGCGGACAATATTGTGATACGTGCCAGAGGGGGATGTTACAATATCTTTTATTTCATCTCATAGTTTTTATGTAATGCTTTCAAATTGTCATTACCAAAAGTTTATCAAGATTATATTATTGTTATATTCATAAACCAGATGATGATTTTGGTGTTTTGTGAATCATAATCTTTGAAGTGACCTGCCTTTTTGGAGTTTGTAGTTAGGTTTTACTAGATTTGTTGGAACACAAATGGTAGCTATGTTTACTAATCTGACTTTCATCCATAAGTTTTGAAGACAATATCTACATTTAATGCCATAAAAGAACAATTCGAAGGTTAACTTTTTGGTTGTTTTGTTGAGAAAAACATCAAATAATGCACTTTTGGAGTATGTTATATTTTGTATTTACTTAATACATGTGGTTATGATTTTTCATTTATTTTATTTGAAGAATTAAATATAAGTTACATGAATCTTGAAGTAGGAAAACGACCATTTTGCACCCTAAAGTCAAATTAAAATACCTCTTGAATGGTTGAAATGTTGGTTCTATATGACATGAAATTAATTTTTATTACTTTATTTTATGCTTGCTTATGTATGGTTCCAATATGGATATAAGTATAAAATAAAACAACATTAGTTAGATTAACACCATAGGAACCAAAATGATGATATATATGTTATTTGTTTAACTTTTGGTATAAATTTTAAAAAGTAATTTTCAATTTTTGCTAGCCTTTTCACTTTTTCCTTTTTAGAGACCCATCATGAGAGTTGGTTTATAAAGTTTAGTTAAAGTATGTATTACTTATTTAACTCTTCAGTTAACTTGTCATATATGTTGTCTGTTTCAGAAGTTTTGGTGTGTCTACAACAAAAATTGGGATGTGACAAGTACACACATTTTTGCACTTGGAGTAATTATGGGAGCTGATAGAATTATATAATCTTGGTGATTCAAAGTTGAATATGGTTGGGGTACCTGACAAAATAGCTTGGTTATAGGTCAGGTAACAAGCTATATTGTTCTGTATAATTTGAAATTGGATTCTAGGATTATGATAGGTAGTGTTTCTATTTATTCTAAATTTCTAAAGCTCCAAAAACAACCTACACATTTTCTATTTCTAATTTTACTATGGTTTTTGTTATTACTGTTGGTTAGTGTCTAAGCCCGTAACTATATTTGGTATGTACTTGACCCGGTTATGCATAGTCCTTTTGGGTTGCCTTCACCAAAAAACTTCACAAGGTTATTTAGGAGAGAGAGAAGAGATTATGATTTATTAATATATTATAAGAATAATATATTAACAGTCAAATCATATTATTTAATTAATATTGATCATAAATTAATTAGGAATTAATTTGGTGACTAAAAGAGGTTAATTGAATAAAGGGGCATAAACTGTCAAATGTGTGATAGTTGAGTTTTGGGCTGGGAAACCTCATGGACTAAGGGGGAACGAAATTATGATAGGGATCCATCATATTTTCGTCCAAGGCCGTATTCTAGAAGGTTCCATGGGCTGCTTGGTGACTAAGTTGTCCATTAGGGTTTAGACTAAAACCCTAGCAGCCTACAGTATAAATAGAGGCCCTTGTTTGCAATTTTCAGCCACCTTGACTCCAAGAGAAACCCTAGGCCGATTTTAGCATCCTCCCTCCTCTCTCATAATAGCCTTCTTTCTTGTGTGGTGTTTGTGAACCATTAGAGGAGTTACAATTGTGACTCTAAGCTCAAGATCAAGAAGAATCAAAGGATTTCAATCCAATTGAAAGAGGTAGTCACTTAGATTTGTTCTTATAGCGTTAATTTCGAACTATGCATGCTAGATCTAGGGTTACAAGTCTTGGATGTATTACATGTATAATAGAGAAGCCTAGATCCAAGCTTTCGGGTTTTGCATGAGCACATAGGATGTTCTTTTGCTTTAAGACCATCAGTGGTATCAGAGCCTTGATTGGACCTTAATCCTCATTAAAAGTATAATGAAATTATAAAGTAACTATACATTATTAATTCCTAATCTTAGTTACTTTAGGAAAATGTGAAATATGTGCTAACCTATGAAATTACACTTTGTACCTTACCAAGTCGTTAGTGGAGCGTGTGTGGTTAACTGGCACACTAATAAGGACTAGTAAGACTGGCAAAGGGTAACTTGACTTTATTATAGATTGGTGGAGCATGTGTAGTTAACCGGCACATCGATTAGGTAATATAGTTAAGGGTACCAAGTTAAATTCCATGGTTATTCACACCTTGTTTGTGATCCTCGGCATCCCAGTCACAAACTTGAGAGGCACAATCGAGATTCAAACATGCCATTGAAAAGTTCAATGTATCTCAAAAGATCTAGGAGTTTCAATTCCAATAAAACCTAATAATAAAATATTCCGTTTTTATGCTGGAAATTGGTAAATCGTCATTTACCTACCTTCAAATATTTTATAGATTGGATTACGGCATCCCTCTTCCAACTATAAAAAGTTTGATGGATCCTAGCCTTAATATTTCATTTGGGTGACTTATTAAGGATTCTTTATCTAATAAAACTTGTCTTTCTTTCTTTCAGATGTCTTCCAACAATGCTGCTGGCTCAAACCATACAAGCTCCTTTTCCCTTATGAACTTGTGTGGGAAAGTCACGTTTGATGGATCCAACTTTAATGAATGGATCAGAAACATCATAATGATTACCCGCTATGAAGACAAGGAGTATGTCCTCGATAGGGAGATTAAGGTTGTGAATGAAGCCACTGCTACTCCTGAAGAGTTTGCGGAGTTTCTTGCACATGAGAAGGATGCTACTAAAGTGTCCTGAAGAGTTTCCCGAACTTCAAAAACCCTATGAAGATTTCTACCCCTATGAGATGCACCAGGATCTGATGGATAGGTACCATCAGAGTGCGCGTCAGGATAGGTATGAAATCATCTCCTCCATGATAACAGCCAGAATGAAGGATGGTGAACCCATCACCGATCACTTGCAAAAGATGCAAAGGTTCGTTGATCGGTTGCTAAAGCTCAAAGTTGACTTCCCTGAGGACATGGCGATTGATATCATTCTCCATTCCTTACCTCCAAGTTATGATCAGTTTCGTATGACTTATCATATGAACAAGGAGGAAGTCACACTTAGCAAACTTCAAGGACTCTTAAGGATAGCTGAAAATGGCCTTAAGGGTAAAGCAGTTGTTACTTCTACTCCTTCAACAACTCCTATTCTGGCAATTGGGCAGGGAAAGGGGAAGAAGAGGAAAATCCCTTTGAAGGGTACCAAGGGAAAGTCCCTTGATGGTTCCTCTTCAAGTGGGAGAAAGAAAGGTCCCATCACTCCTTCTTCAAACCCAAAGGAAGCACAATGCTTCTATTGCCAGGAAAAGGGGCATTGGAAGCGAAGTTGCCCCAAATACTTGCAAGACGTAAAGGATGGGAAAGTTAAACCCACCCATGCAGGTATTTATACAATATTGTCTAATAACCCATCTAATGCTAATTCTTGGGTTCTTGATACAGGTTGTGGTATTCACATTTGTACGGATCTGTAGGGCCTAAGAAGAAGTGAGCAAGTGGAACACGGGAAGATAAACTTAGTCATGGGCAACAGGAAAGCATTACCTGTTACCAAGATATGAGTTTATTATTTATTGCTTAATAATGGGTTAATGTTATATTTGAATAAATGTTGTTACTTGCCTGAAATGGCGAGAAATATTATTTCCTTTCATAGCTTGTACAAACATGAGTTTACTTTTTTGTTTGATAATAATAATGGTGTTATTAATGTTTATCACGATGATGTATTTTACTTTAAAGCATTACCTTGTGATGATGTATATGAAGCTGTGAATGTTGTAGACATTCTAGGGAATAATGTGTTGTATATTGATTCTTCAAATAGCTTGGATAAAGCATCTTTGTGGCATTGTCGTCTTGGGCATGTCAGCAAGAAGCGAATATGTCAACTCCAAAAGGCTGGAGTCTTGGAATCATTTGACCTAAAGTCAGATGATAGTTGTGAGTCTTGCTTACTTGGAAAAATAACAAAGTCACCCTTCACTGGAACTTGTGAGAGCGGTGAAGGTTTGTTGGACCTCATACACACAAATGTGTGTGGACCCTTCAAAACTGCCACAAGGGATGCTAATCGCTATTATGTGACTTTTACTGATGATTACAACAGATATGGATATATCTACTTAATCAAGCATAAGTCAGAAACCTTTGAAAAGTTCAAAGAGTTTAAGCAGGAAGTTGAGAATCAATTGGACAGGAACATCAAGATGCTCCGATCCGATCGGGGAAGAGAGTATCTTAGCATTGAGTTCCCTGACTATCTTAAGGAATGTGGGATTGTCTCACAATTGACACCTCCTAGAACACCACAGCTGAATGGTGTGGCTGAGAGGTGCAATCGAACCTTGTTACACATGGTTCGTTCCATGATGAGTCGAGCTTCGTTACCAATCTCATTTTGGGGGTATGCCTTAGAGACTTCCGCCCATATCCTTAATCTAGTCCCTACTAAAAAGGTTGCCAAAACACCTCACGAGATGTGGACTAGGAAAGTTCCCAATCTGGACCACATCAAGATTTGGGGTTGCGAAGCTTTCGTGAGGCGTGAGACTCATGACAAGCTTGAACCTCGAATTGAGAGGTGTATTTTCATCGGCTACCTACAGAGATCCTTTGGTTACCTCTTCTACAGACCTAATGATAATGTGGTATTTGTAGCAAGAAGAGGAGTATTTCATGAGAGAGAATTTATAATCCAAAGGGACAGTGGGAGGCAAATTGACCTTGAATAGATTCAAGAGTCAAGTGGTGGAAGAACCTCAAATCTTATCGGACAACCCGAGGAGGAAACTCCTGTTGAGCCGATAGATAAGTCTGAACCTCCAAGGCGTTCCACTAGAGTGAGGAACACACCTGAATTTTACTATGGGTATCATATTACTACTGAAGGTGATACATTTATCAGTGATAGTACATTGATAGATTTGGATGAACCTAATAATTATAAGGAAGCCATGGCAGGCCCTGAGTCTGCAAAATGGAAGGAGGCTATGGACAGCGAGATTCAGTCCATGTATGACAATCAAGTTTGGAACTTGGTTGACAATGTACCAGGTCGTAAGACAGCTGGTTGCAAGTGCATCTTCAAGAAGAAGACCAACATGGATGGGAAGGTACACGCTTACAAAGCGCGATTGGTAGCGAAGGGCTTTACTCAAACTTCGGGAGTTGAATATGATGAGACCTTCTCACCAGTAGAGAATATTAAGTCTATTAGGGTATTGTTGGCCATAACTGCATTTCATGATTATGAAATATGGCAAATGGATGTCAAAACCTCTTTCCTTAATGGAAAGTTGGCTGAGGATATTTACATGGATCAACCAGAGGGTTTTGTCGATAGAAAATATCCTAATAGAGTGTGTAAGTCTGAGAAATCCATTTATGGATTAAAGCAAGCATCTTGTAGATGGAATCTTTGCTTTGATGAGAAAGTTAAAGAGTTTGGCTTTTCGAGGAGCGAGGATGAGTCTTGTGCATATGTTAGGGCTAGTGGGAGCATAGTTAACTTTTTGGTGTTGTATGTGGATGACATACTACTCATAGGAAATGACATCCCAACCTTGCAGGAGGTCGAGTCCTGACTTGGGAAGTGTTTCACTATGAAGGACATGGGAGAAGCTGCCTATATCCTGGGAATAAGGATATTGAGAGACAGAAGTAAGAGACTAATTGGAATTAGTCAAAGTACCTACTTGGATAAGGTGCTGAAGAGGTTCAGCATGCAAGAATCCAAGAAAGGGGAATTACCTATCCAGAGTAATGCCAAGCTGAGTAAGACTCAGAGTCCAAGTACAGAGGCTGAGATAGTAGAGATGAGTCATATACCATATGCTTCCATTGTAGGCTCCATCATGTATGCTATGACTTCTACTCGCCCTGATGTGGCCTTTGCTTTGAGCATGGTCAGTATATATCAAGGGAACCCTAGCAAGGCTCACTGGACTGCGGTAAAGAACATTCTCAAGTGTCTGCGGAGGACTAAGGACTAGGTCCTTACCCTTGGTGGCAGTGATGACTTGAGAGTGGAAGGATATAGCGATGGTAGCTTTTAAACTGATAGATATAATTTCCGCTCTCAGTCAGGCTAGGTCTTTATCCTATATGGAGGGTAAATTACTTGGAAAAGTTCCAAGCAGGAGACAGTAGCTGATTCTACTTGTGAATCAGAGTACATAGCAGCATGTGAAGCAGCAAAGGAGGCGATATGGCTAAAGAACTTCATCGGAGACCTTGGAGTTGTACCAGGTATAAAGGAGCCAATGGAAAATTTTTGTGACAGCGAAGTGTAGTTTCTTTAGCTAAGGAACCAAGACATCATGGAAGATCCAGGCACATTGATAGAAAATACCATTTCATCAGACATCGAATAGAATAAGGACTCATCGTGGCAAAGAGGGTATCATCGGATGAGAACCCAACAGATCCCCTCACGAAGGGACTAAGTAGGGTTAAGCATCTACAACATGCAAGGCACATAGGGCTGAAGGATGATATTAGTTTTAATAATTAGATAGTTTTCTGAGACTTGTAAAATGTAATTGACATTTGATGATTAAATAAAAGTTGTTATTTATTTATGAGTAAAGTGTTACTATCATATGTTAATCGTTTACTATAGTTTCAATGTTGCATGTTTTGACTTCCTGAATAATTATGTTATTATTCGAACTCTCCACAGTCAGTCATACTTTGGAAGTAGGTATTGATTTAAGACTGTCATAAATTTGGCTTGTATGATTTGTCTAATGTGCATTAGACATAGCAGTTGTTGCTACAACATTCATGAGTACTCATAAGGTCTGAGTATTGGATTCAACCCACGCTCACTTACATCACTTCATGGAATTTATCTTGAGTGATCGTGAGATGGTAATATCATATAAATCTTTAAACCTAGAGATATAACTTGTTGATTATGAGTTGGTTATCCATTGATTGTACGAAAACGCATTGCTAGTCGGATTCTGAAGTCATATCTACAAATATAGTTATTAGACTTATCCAAGTGGGAGACTGTTGGATATAGTGTCTAAGTCCATAACTGTATTTGGTATGTAC
Organism: Lactuca saligna; assembly: GCF_052625555.1. Classification (NCBI taxonomy): domain Eukaryota; kingdom Viridiplantae; phylum Streptophyta; class Magnoliopsida; order Asterales; family Asteraceae; genus Lactuca; species Lactuca saligna. Next base: position 246,753,736 of record NC_136421.1, read on the forward strand.
TTGACCCGACCCAACATGGTCAATTTGGGTTGCATGGCATTGCAATACTTGGATAGACAAAATGAGAGAAATGACACTTATGGTTAATAATATATTATAAGTTCTAATATATTAATAATACTATTATTTAATTAGTGTTGATCAAGAATTAACTTAGACTGAATTTGGTGATCAATATGAGACTAATTAAATATATAGGGTTGATTATGTCAATCATCTATTCCTTTATAGTGAGCTAATGATCCATGGTTTATGAAGTTGGGTTATAACCCATTAGGAGCTCCTTGGATAGTCCATAGGAATTACAAACCGATGGATCATTAGAAATGAAGAGTCATGACAATTAAGGGCATTCATGTGTAAACCCTAATTGTAACAACACTATAAAAGGGAACCTATGGCTAGCAAAATCGGGCATTAGTTGATTCTAAGAGGGCATAACCGATTTTGAGTGATAGTGACATTCTCTCAAGTTATTCCAAATCTTTTGGTGTTGTGTGAAGCATTTGAGGCACAACATTTGGGGTGCTAGGCTCACAAAGTCATCAAGGAATCCAAGCAACAAGAAAGGTATGTAATTCTACTAGTTTTTATATTACATGTTCCCCATGCCATGCTAGTTAGGAAGTAAACCTTGGAAAACCAAATTTGCATGTATATTAGAGAAAACATAGATCCAAGGTTTATAGGATTTCATGTACACCATAGGAGTGTTAGAATGCTCAAAATCCATCATAAGGATTGTAAGAAACAGAAGTAAGAGACTGATAGGACTCAGTCAGGATATATACTTGGATAAGGTACTAAAGCATTTTAGTATGGAAAATTCCAAAAAAGGGGAGTTGCCAATCCAAAGCAATACCAAGTTGAGTAAGACTCAAAGCCCGAGTGGAGAGGTAGAGATAGCTGATATGAGTCGAGTACCTTACGCTTCCGCATTTGGCTCAATCATGTACGCTATGACTTGTACTCGCCATGATGTGGCCTTCGCATTGAGCATGATCAGCAGATATCAGGGAAATCCTAGTAGAGCGCATTGGACTGCAGTTAAGAATATTCTTAAGTACCATCGGAGGACTAAGGAATGGTTTCTAGTCCTCAGTGGGAGTGATGACTTAAGGGTACGAGGATAAAGTGACGCTAGTTTCCAGACGGATCAGGATAATTATCGTTCGCAGTTAGGCTGGGTCTTTACCCTTAATGGAGGAGCGGTGACTTGGAAAAGTTCCAAGCAGGAGACCGTGGCGGATTCAACATGTGAATCAGAGTACATTGCAGCAAGTGAAGCATCAAAAGAGGCAATATGGATGAAGAACTTCATTGGAGACCTTGGAGTTGCGCCATCCATAAAGGAGCCCATGGAGATTTTCTGTGATAATGAAGGAGCGATTTCCTTAACCAAGGAACCAAGGGATCACGGTAGATCCATGCATATCGACAGAAAATACCATTTTATTAGATATAGGGTAGAAGAGGGACTCCTCATAGTGAAGAGAGTATCGTCAGAAGATAACCCTGCAGATCCCCTTACAAAGGGACTGAGCAGGGTTAAGCACTTGCAGCACGCTAGGAGCATTGGGCTGAAGGACGATTTGAGTTTAGATTAGATAGATAGGAAATGTGTAATAGATAATTTGTACTTGAATTTTGATATAAATAAATGTGTTTTATTTAAAAGTAAATTTACTATCTTGTGTTGGTTATTTATCTATTGTTTCAAGTTTGCATGTTTTGACTTCCTGAATAATAAGATTGTTCAAACGATCCGCAGTCGTTCGTATGTTGGAAGTAGATATGAAAGAAGACTGTCATGAATCTGTTTGTAGATTGTCTAAAAGGTTTTAGACATATCAATAGTTTGTTGCAAAGTTCATGAGTGCCTATGAATTGTGATTTGAGCATTGGAATAAACCCGTGTTTACTGGTATCACTTCATGAAATTTTATGTCGAGTGATCGCAAAGAGATAATATCTTATAGTCTTAAAACTTAGAGATATGGTTATTTTTTGCTGGTTGGTTATGCATTGATGATGTGTAAACGCATTAGTAACTTGATGTTATAAAACATATTGTTGTGCATGATTCAATTAGTAAATAGTAAAAGCGTATGAGTCAAAGTTAATATGTTCCTTTTATTCTAAGAGAATAAAGGTGATATTTTGGCCACTCGATGATTTGGTTTGACTTATGTGTCGGGCCCGGTCAGAACAAAGTTAATGTATTCGACTAAGTTCTATGTCGAACGAATCAGAGATCGAGAAACAAAGTGCTGAATAACAAGTATTGTAAGCATGATATCTAGAACAGAGGATTATACGATCCCTTATCTGAAGGACAAGTTACCGATCAGAGTTAACAGCGGCGTATAAGAGCTACGATTGCTAATCGGATCCTGAAGTCATATGTGAGATATAGTTACTAGAATTGGTATGTACTTGACTCGGTTGTGCATGGTCCTTTTGGGTTTCCTTCACCAAATCAATTTGACAAGGTTATTTAGGGGATACAGAAGATATTATTATTTATTAATATATTATAAGAACAATATATTAAAGAAGAAATCATATTATTTAATTAACATTGGTCATAAATTAATTAGGAATTAATTTGGTGACTAAAAGTGGTTAATTGAATAAAGTGGCATAAACTGTCAAATGTGTGATAGTTGAGTTTTGGGCTGGGAAACCTCATGGACTAAGGGGGAACAAGATTATGATGGGGGATCTATCATATTTTCGTCCAAGGCCCTATTCCAGAAGGTTCCGTGGGCTTCTTGGTGACTAAGTTATCCATTAGGGTTTAGACTGAAACCCTAGCAGCCTACAGTATAAATAGAGGCCCTTGCTTGCAATTTTCAGCCACCTTGACTCCAAGAGAAACCCTAGGCCGATTTTAGCATTCTATCTCCTCTCTCATAATAGCCTTCTTGCTTGTGTGGTGTTTGTGAACCATTAGAGGAGTTACATTTGTGACTCTAAGCTCAAGATCAAGAAGAAGCAAAGGATTTCAAGCCAAATGAAAGAGGTAATCACTTAGATCCATTCTTATATTGTTAATTTCGAATTATGCATGCTAGATCTAGGGTGACAAGTCTTGGATGTATTACATGTACAATAGAGAAGCCTAGATCCAATCTTTAGGGTTTTTCATGAGCACATAGGATGTTCTTTTGCTTTAAAACCATCAGTGGTATCAGAGCCTTGATTGGTTTCTATTGTATGTGATGTAATTGTCGAATTTTTGCTGAAAATTGGTTTTCTGGCCTCTGCCCGACCCAACTCAGCGAGTCCAGGAACTGACTCGGCAAGTTCGGGAGTCAGACAGAGCATATCTCGGGATTTTTTGCTGTTTTGCTATAGGATAAATGCCAAAATTATTTTTTAATAATAAAATCCGAATTTTATTGTATTTAAATGATTATCTTTTCCAAAACAAAAGATAATTTCAAATCGTTTGAATAATAGTTTCTTTATATGATAAATATGGATTATTTAAATTATTTGATAATTATCTTGTGACTAAATTTGGATTAGGTCAAATATAGTTAATCATAAGATTAATTGTTTGTTTTATATTATTTGTTATTTGATCCCTTATGTTTTGAAAATTTCAAAACTTGTGCTCAAGTTTTGAAATTTAAATTTTTATGATTAAAAGTTTAATTTTGAATGATTTAAATTTCAAACCCTTAAAAAGTCAACCCTATACTATTATATTATTACAAGATTAATTAATATATATGTATAACTTAAAGTGCTAGTCTTACCATTAGTAGGTGTCATTCACGAAGCAGATCTATAAGGGGGTATAAGGTTATTACCTATAAAATGGTCGTTTAATGGGTATCTACTCTTACCTACCGCTTCCTTGATTGGTGGAGGGTCGTTAGTCGAACGGGTAGTATTGGGCAATCCTCTCCACGTTAAAACTATGATGAATGATACAAAGTAACTACAATGTTTTTAAGAATTCCCAATCTTAGTTAATTTAGGTTAAAATGTGAAAATGATGCTACTCCATGGAATTACACTTTGTACCCTTGTCAAATGTTAGTGGAGCGTGTGTGCTTAACTGGCACACTAATTTGAGATTGACATTGGTAGCGAAGGGTGGCTCGATGTTTGTCATAGAGCAATGGAGCGTGTGTGGTTTACCAGCACATTGATTAGGTGATAGAGACATTGAGTGCACCGTGTTGATTCGCATGGTTGTTCACACATTGTTTGTGATCCTCGGTATCCCAGTCACAAAATTGAAGGGCGTATCTAGATTTAAACATGCCATTGAAAAGTTCAATGAATCTCAAAAGAATCTAGGAGTTTTCAAATACATTAAAACTTAATTTCATTTTGTTTTTATGGTGGAAATTAGTGAATCGTCATTCACTTACCTTCAAAATATTTTCATTTAGATTACGGCATCCCCTTTCTAAGTTATGAATAATGTTGTTGGATCCTAGCCCTAATTTTTCATTTGGGTGTTTAATTGGGGATTCATGTCTAATCAAACTTTGTTCCTTTCATTTTCAGATGTTTGCTAACAACAACAACAACAACAATGCTTCTAGGTCATTCTTGCTGATGAACCTATGTCAAAAGGTGAAATTTGATTGGTCAAACTTCAACGAGTGGATGAGATACATTCGTATGATCACTCTTTACAAGGACAAAGAATATGTCCTCAATGAGAAACTTGAAAAGATCATCCCAAATGTTGCTACTCTTGAAGAGTTGGTCGCCTTTGAGGCCCACGAGCGTGATACTACGAAGGCTCACTGCATCATGTTGGCCACCATGAACCTCGAACTCCAAAAGTCCTATGAGGACATGTATCCGTATGAAATACATCAAAATTTGTTGGACAGGTACCACCAAAGCGCGAGGCAAGAGCGTTATAAGGCTATTACTAACATGATCACCACTAATATGGGGAATGGAGAATCCCTAACCTCTTATTTGCAGAAAATGCAGAGGTATGTTGATCGTCTTCTCAAACTTAATGTTAAGTTTTATGAGGATTTGGCTATCCACATCATCCTCCACTCCTTGCCTTCTTGCTACAACCAATTCAGAATGACCTACCACATGAATAAGGAAGAGGTCTCTTTGAGTAAGCTTCAAGGAATGCTGAGGACTGTTGAGCGTAACCTCAAGGACAAATCTGTTGCATCATCCCCTGCTGTGGCTACTCCTGTGTTGGCAATTGGCCAAGGGAAGGGAAAGAAGAGGAAGTCTCCTTCAAAGAGCCACCAAAAGGGAAAGTCCCGTGATGGTTCATCCTCTAGTGGGACTAAAGCAGGTTCTACTAAATCCTCCTCTGACCCTAAGGAAGCAGAGTGTTTCTATTGCCACGAGAAGGGCCACTGGAAACAAACCTATTGACTTTCTACTTCATGATACGGGATGTGGTTTCCACATTTGTTCTGATTTGCAGGGACTAAGAAGAAGTGGGGAGGTGGAGCATGGGAAAATAAACATGATTATGGGAAACAGAAGATCTTCGCCTGTGACCAGAGTCGGAGTTTATTCTTTAGTGTTGAGTAATGGGTTAGTATTAGATTTAAATAAGTGTTGCTATTTGCCAGATATGGCAAAGAACATCATTTCTTTTCATGGTTCTATTAATGTTTATTTGAATGATGTTTTTTATTTCAATGCATTTCCTTGTAATGAAATATATGAATCTTTGTTGGTTGTAGACAACTTAGGAAATGATGTGTTGAATATTGATTTGTCTAATAGTCTAGACAAAGCATGCTTGTGGCATTGTCGCCTTGGCCATGTCAACAAGAAACACATAGCCCAACTCCAAATGGATGGAGTGTTGGAGTCATTCGACCTTAGGGATGATGAAGTGTGTGAATCTTGGTTGCTTGGGAAGATGACCAAGTCACCCTTTACTGGACTTGTGATATGGGTGAGGGTCTATTGGATCTCATACACACCGATGTGTGTGGGCCCTTTAGATCCACCACAAGGGATGCTTGTCGCTTCTACATGACTTTTATGGATGATTATAGCAGATATGGATATATCTACTTAATCAAGCAAAAGTCAGAAACCTTTGAAAAGTTCAAAGAGTTTAAGAATGAAGTAGAGAATCAGCTGGGTAGGAAAATCAAAATGCTTCGGTCAGACCGAGGAGGAGAGTACATAAGTCTTGAGTTTCACGACTATCTAAAGGAATGCGGAATTGTTTCGCAATTGACGCCTCCAAGAACGCCACAATTGAATGGTGTGGCTGAGAGACGTAATCAGACCTTGTTGGACATGTTTCATTCTATGATGAGTCGGGCTTCGTTACCAATAGCTTTTTGGGGGTGTACCTTGGAGACTACCGCCCATATCCTTAACCTAGTTCCCACCAAGAAGGTTGCCAAAACACCTCACGAGATGTGGACAGGGAAAGCTCCCTCTTTGGCACATATCAAGGTTTGGGATTGCAAGGCTTTCATAAGATGATAGACTCATGACAAGCTCGAACATCGTAGCGAGAAGTGTTATTTCATTGGCTATCCACAGAAGTCCTTTGGCTATCTCTTCTACAGACCGAGTGACAATGTTTTCTTCGTTGCGAGAAGAGGGGTTTTCCGAGAAAGATAACTCATAGGCCAAGAGGACAGTGGGAGGCAAATTGATCTTGAAGAGATTCAAGAGCAAAGTGACGAAGGAACTTCTAACACTGGCACTCAACCTGAGGAGGAAACTCCTGTTGAACCTGTTGACGAGTCCTTACCTCTTGGACGTTCCAGTAGGGCTATTGTTCCACCCCAGTTATATGGATTCCATATTACTATTTAAGGGGATACATTTATTAGTGATAGTACGCTAGTAAATTTGGACGAACCTAGCAGCTACAAGGAATCCATGGAAGGCCCAGAGTCTGCTAAGTGGAAAGAGGCAATGGACAGCGATATTCTGTCCATGTATGACAACCAAGTTTGGAATTTGGTTGACAATGTGCCAGGTTTTAAGACAGTCGGGTGCAAGTGGATCTTCAAGAAGAAGACAGACATGGATGGGAATGTGCACACTTATAAAGCGCGATTGGTCGCGAAGGGCTTTACTCAAACTCCTGGAGTTGACTATGATGAGACCTTTTCGCCAGTTGCCAAGATAAAGTCTATTAGGGTGATGCTAGAAATAGCTACGTTTCATGATTATGAAATATGGCAGATGGACATGAAAACTTCTTTTATTAATGGAAAGTTGGCTAAGGATGTTTATATGAGTAAGCCAGAGGGTTTTGCCAATGCGAAACATCCAAATAGAGTGTGTAAGCTTCAGAAATCCATTTATGGATTGAAGCAAGCGTCTCGCAGATGGAATCTTTGTTTTGACGAGAAGGTCAAAGAGTTTGGCTTTCTGCGAAGCGAAGATGAGTCATGTGTGTATGTCAGGGCCAGTGGAAGTATAGTGAGCTTCCTCGTATTGTATGTTGATGACATACTACTCATAGGAAACGACGTCCCAACCTTGCAGGAGGTCAAGTCCTGGCTTGGGAAGTGTTTCGCCATGAAGGACCTCGGAGAGGCTGCATATATTCTGGGAATAAGGATTGTAAGAAATTGAAGTAAGAGACTGATAGGACTTAGTCAGGATATATACTTGGATAAGGTACTAAAGCGTTTTAGTATGGAAAATTCCAAGAAAGCGGAGTTGCCAATCCAAAGCAATACCAAGTTGAGTAAGACTCAAAGCCCGAGTACAGAGGCAGAGATAGTTGATATAAGCTCAGTACCTTACGCTTCCGCAGTTGGCTCGATCATGTACTCTATGACTTGTACTCGCCCTGATGTGGCCTTCGCTTGAGCATGGTCAGTAGATATCAGGGAAACCCTGGTAGAGCGCATTGGATTGCAGTTAAGAATATACTTAAGTACCTTCGGAGGACCAAGGAATGGTTTCTAGTCCTCGGTGGGAGTGATGACTTAAGGGTACAAGGGTACAATGACACTAGTTTCCAAATGGATCGGGATAATTACCGTTCGCAATCAGGCTGGGTCTTTATCTTTAACGGAGGAGCGGTGACTTAGAAAAGTTCCAAGCAGGAGACTGTAGCTGATTCAACGTGTGAATCAGAGTACATTGCAGCAAGTGAAGCGTCAAAATAGGCAATATGGTTGAAGAACTTCATTGGAGACCTTGGAGTTGTGCCATCCACAAAGGAGCCCATGGAGATTTTCTGTGACAATGAAGGAGCGGTTGCCTTAACCAAGGAACCAAGGGATCATGGTAGATCCATGTATATCGATAGAAAATACCATTTTATTAGACATCAGGTAGAAAAGGGACTCCTCATAGTGAAGAGGCTATCGTCAGAAGATAGCCCTGCAGATCTCCTTACAAAGGGACTGAGCAGGGTTAAGCACTTGCAGCACCCTAGGAGCATTGGGCTGAAGGATGATATGAGTGTAGATTTAGATAGATAGGAAACGTGTAATTGATAATTTGTACTTGACATTTGATATAAATAAAGGTGTTTTCTTTAAGAGTATAGTTACGATATTGTGTTGGTTATTTATCTATTGTTTCAAGTTTGCAATTTTTGACTTCCTGAATAATAAGATTGTTCAAACGATCCGCAGTCGTTCGTATGTTGGAAGTAGATATGAAAGAAGACTATCATGAATCTGTTTGTAGATTGTCTAAAAGGTTTTAGACATATCAATAGTTTGTTGCAAAGTTCATGAGTGCCTATGAATTGTGATTTGAGCATTGGAATAAACCCGCGTTTACTGGTATCACTTCATGAAATTTTATGTCGAGTGATCGCAAAGCGATAATATCTTATAGTCTTAAAACTTAGAGATATGGTTATTGTTTGCTGGTTGGTTATGCATTGATGATGTGTAAACGCATTAGTAACTTGATGTTATAAAACATATTGTTGTGCATGATTCAATTAGTAAATAGTAAAAGCGTATGAGTCAAAGTTAATATGTTCCTTTTATTCTAAGAGAATAAAGGTGATATCTTGGCCACTCGATGATTTGGTTTGACTTATGTGTCGGGCCCGGTCAGAACAAAGTTAATGTATTCGACTAAGTTCTATGTCGAACGAATCAGAGATCGAGAAACAAAGTGTTGAATAAAAAGTATTGTAAGCATGATATCTAGAACAGAGGATTATACGATCCCTTATCTGAAGGACAAGTTACCGATCAGAGTTAACAGCGACGTATAAGAGCTACGATTGCTAATCGGATCCTGAAGTCATATGTGAGATATAGTTACTAGACTTATCCAAGTGGGAGACTGTTGGATTAGTGTCTAAGCCTGTAACTATATTTGGTATGTACTTGACTCGGTTGTGCATGGTCCTTTTGGGTTGCCTTCACCAAAGCAATTTGACAAGGTTATTTAGGGGAGAAAGAAGATATTATGATTTATTAATATATTATAAGAACAATATATTAAAGAAGAAATCATATTATTTAATTAATATTGGTCATAAATTAATTAGTGACTAAAAGTGGTTAATTGAATAAAGTGGCATAAACTGTCAAATGTGTGATAGTTGAGTTTTGGGCTGGGAAACCTCATGGAATAATTGGGAACGAAATTATGATGGGGATCCATCATATTTTCGTCCAAGGCCCTATTCCAGAAGGTTCCATGGGCTGCTTGGTGACTAAGTTGTCCATTAGGGTTCAGACTCAAACCCTAGCAGCCTACATTATAATAGAGGCCCTTGCTTGCAATTTTCGGCCAACTTGACTCCAAGAGAAACCCTAGGCCGATTTTAGCATCCTCCATCCTCTCTCATAATAGCCTTCTTGCTTGTGTGGTGTTTGTGAACCATTAGAGGAGTTACAATTGTGACTCTAAGCTCAAGATCAAGAAGAATCAAGGGATTTCAAGCCAATTGAAAGAGGTAATCACTTAGATTTGTTCTTATAGTGTTAATATCGAATTATGCATGATTGATCTAGTGTTACAAGTCTTGGATGTATTACATGTAAAATAGAGAAGACTAGATCCAAGCTTTATGGTTTTTCATGAGCACATAGGATGTTCTTTTGCTTTAAAACCATTAGTTACATCTTGAAAAAAAAAGAAAAAACAGACACTATCCCAAATTTTTGTCTAAATTGTACCTGAATCTTATATCTACAACAAAAAACATCCACCTCTAATGTAAATTATTCCTTACAAAATCCAGACTATCCTAGATTTCATTAGAAAACTACAACATGTACTCAAAACCAAATGCAAACATGTTGCACTTTGGACACTCCCAATACTTGCTTTCCTCGATGTTCAAACTATCCATGCCATAAGATTCTACATTGCAATGACAGTTTCCACTTGCAACATAGAACCATTATTGCTCTTTCTAAATAGTCGTGACATTCCCAACCAACACCAACTTCGTTTCTTGAGAACAACAAAAGAAATTTAACAATGACACTTATAGGGAAGTAATATAATGAAATCTGGATATATTATCTTTTCCATGTCCCTCTAAGGAATGGACAACATCCTTTGGAAACTAGGGGCAAATTCATCCATAGTCAAATTAGTATTTACACATTTTATGTCTAGAAATTTCTCTAGTTCCATAACTGTTCTCTGAATTTTGGATGCTCTAAAAGTACCATTGTAAAAATTAATGAAGTAGCCTCATATATTGTACCATTTTCTTATATGAAAACATGTCATACCGTTTTCCGAAGCCATAAACTCTCCAACCGTTGATTTGTCAATCACTCTTGTCCTAAAAAATGTTTTATCACCACAACAATGCCCGTACAAGCATAAACATGTATATCATGGCCAACTTATACAAAGTTCAGATTTCAAACTTCATTCTTTATACCAAACCATTGTATCTTACATATACATGACTTACCTTGCTATTGTTAAACTCTACCAAGCTAAATGATCACCACTATTTAAATACCAAACTTAGAAGAAAATTCCTTGGCACGTTCAACCCATAAAGTACAACAAATATGTTTCAGTCTAGAAAACAAAACAAACATTAATATTAGTACGTCTCTTATGATTTATCCCAGCAAAAGTACATATAATAGTTTAGCTAAATATTTATTACCCCAAATCTTGTAATCCAACCTTTTAGTAGATCGACCATCCTTCGCAATTAGCATTAAAGCGATATACCCTATCACCACACTGATGCATCGACAAAACGATACAACACATATATTAGAATTCATGGAGCAGATGATAAAACAAAAAGACGAAGTGTGTCCTCAATAATAATGGCTACATATAAATTGCACATTCCTCCCTAACATCACCAAAAATGATGTCTTTGAACCTAATAATAATAATAATAATAATAATAATAATAATAATAATAATAATAATAATAATAAGGCAAACTCAAAGCACTTAGGAAACTAGTTGCCAAAGCCTTCACACCCATATCTTTTTTTTTAATATTATTTTAAATTTATGGTTTTCCATTTTCAAACAGGGAATATTATCACTACAAAAAAACTCGAAAAAAAAAACACATTCCTATCCTTTAACAATCCATCAAACTTCCTAATTATACTCTTTTTTTACAATAATTAAGATACAGTTTCCCTAACATTTGTTGGGTTTTAGTATACTACGACATCATATGGTGCACATACAACCCTAAATGTTTTGGATCTATGTTTCCTATAATTATACATGCAATATTGTTTCCAAAGCATTAAGCCTACAACTAGCATATAATTGACATAAACAATATAAAAGTGAGTTATAGAATTACCTTATTGTTGTAGCTTGTATTTTTGGCCTTTAAGAACTTAGCACCTCAAATGTGATGCCTCAAATGGTTCACAAACACCATGAACAAAAAGGATGACTTTTGAGACATAGTATACTAGCACACAAAATCGGTTCCATGACGTCTAAGAACACTAGGGCAACCAATTTTAGGCTATAGGATGTCATATATATAATGTAGGAATCCAAGGGTCATGTATAAACCCTAATCCATACACTTGGGTTATGATCCATATTTCATGTGGGCTAACTCTTCATGGATACTTACACAAACTTAGCCTATCATGGATCAATAGCCCAAACCTTTTATATATATATATATATATATATATATATATATATATATATATATATATATATATATATATATATATCACTGATTTACATAATCAGTCCTCGTAAATTTAATTAGTCTCTTTTGATCACTAAATTAATTGTTGATCAATACTAATTAAATAATATGATTTCATATTAATATATTAGAACTTATAATATATTAATAAATCATAAATAACCTCTTCTCAAAAGTCCATCTTATCAAATTGATCTGGTGAAGGCAACCCAAATGGACCAGGCTACTCTCGGGTCAAGTACATACCAATTATACTTATGGGCTTATACACCTAATCCAGTAGTCTCCCACTTGGATAAGTCTAATAACTATTATTGCAAGTATGACTCCCCAACCCGACTATCAATCGTAGCTCTTTAAAGCCGCTGTCGAACTCTGGCCTAGTCAATGATGCAACCATTAGATAAGGGGTCATATATTCCTCCAGTCTAGATATCATATGGGCTGACACATGGATTATAATCTCTCTCTCTCTCTATGTCCATCTGTTGTTTACCGATTTCCGATTTATAACGATCGACTAATTGAACAAATCAAATTAGTCCAGGCTTGGCCAAGCACTTAGGTTTGTCATCACTAAATCATTGAGGGGCCCATAAATATCGTATTTATCCCACATTGGATAAAAAGAATGGATAAAATTCGACTCAAATGCTTGCTTGTACTTACTCATAAAATCACACACAACAATATGTTTTATAACACCAAGTTACTGGTACGTTTACATATGTTAATGTGTAACCGACTTGTAAATTACAACTCACACGTCTATGATTTAAGAATATGAGATATTATCGTCTCACAATCACTCATGATAAAATCCATGAAGTGATTTAGATGAGTGTGGGTTTAATATAATACTCGAATCTTATTCCAGGAGTACTCATGAACATTGTAGCAAACTTGTGTTATGTTTACAGTTAGATTCATGATACTCTTGCCTTAATACCTACTTCCAAAGTATGATCGACTGTGGATAGTTTGAATAACCTAGTTATTCAGAAAGTCAAAACATGCAAAGTGAAACACAATAATAATTGAATCTAATATGGTCTCAAAACTTATGAATATAAATAAAACATATTTTATTTAATCACCATATTGATTAGATGTTATTCATTGTATAATGTTTCGATTAATCAACTTAATACTTAAATTAAAATAATAGTTATGCCATGCTCCAAGCATGCACACTACGTTTGCCTATAGTCCTCTCTTTATGAAATATATCAATGGACAATATTTCAATGATGCTCATTTCACAAACCAAAATCTTTGTCGTAAATGTAAGAATACCAAATTCTTGCCATTTGCTAAAATCAGTTAGATTCTAAACTTATATGCAATGATCCTCTTGTAATGACTATGCACAAAAGTCACAGAGACTTGGCAACAAACATTACAAAGTATTCCAATGGAGAGCAATTCCATGGGAACGAAGTCTCACATTAAAAGTACATTCATTTGAACATCCTTCTTGCAATAAGTTTCCTAATCTTACATAGATTTTAAAGAATAACTTCCACTTATGGAAACATTTCCATATTCCCACTTTGACTATCACTTCTGAACAAGAGTTACCTCTTCTCAGAGTATGTTAATATGGTCCTTCCAAAATTCAGAATATACTTCCAACTCGTCCATAAGAAACCAATCTTTGGTAAACCTCAGATTGTCCTCGACAATTGCTTAACCATTTTATTCATATCTCGTTCTAGTCCCTTTTCCCTCTTAATGCCCTAGGCATTTGGAAATTAGAACAGATTAATGTTATGACATATGTAATCAATCCTATACCTGAAGCATATGGGATACGATACATAATGTGTCACAACCCGGACTTTATGTCCTGTAAAGTCAAACACATCAACCAATGGGTCAAATTTATAGGTTTCTAAGCCTAGTATAAGTCAAGGTTGTGTGTTAGGAAGTGAACCGCTAAGGAAACGAGTTAGGAGTATTGCATTCGGGCCATAAACCTCATCAAGTGAGGTTCATGGCCACAAACCATGTTCACACACACACATATATATATATATATATATATATATATATATATATATATATATATATGTTTGGGTCATTTATCCTTCATTTCTTCTTTCTTGGTCGTGGACCACCCCAATTCTCTCTCAAGTATCATACTCAATAACACCCTTTTCTTCCCTTAAACGCTCCTTTTCTTTTGCATCTCTTTGGTATACCACGAAAGGCCTTCAAACACTCACCAATCAACAAGATCTCCAAGTGTTCTTTACATCTTTTGAACCGTGAACCCTTCATAAGGGTCGTAAACCCTTCAAGCCTTCAAGGGCCGAACCCTTCACGACCGTGAACACCTCAAGCCCAGCCGTGAACTCCTTCTCAGCCTCCTAACTTGCTTCTAACACTCCTTTGGTGAGTTATTCTTTCATCCTAGGTTGTTTTCTAAACACCTTTGTAGTTAGATTCACTAATTTCATGCCTATATGTATCATTATATGTTATTTAGGACTTATTTATGCTTTGGGACTTCACTCCTGAAACTTATCATCCTATATCATATCTTCAATCAAATCTCCAACATAAGGTAAATGTTGGATTAGATGTCTAAGCCCAAATTATTATTGGTATGTATTCGACCCGACTTGGCATGGTCCATTTGGGATGCACGACACTGGAACAATTGGATAGACAAAATGAGAAAAAGGATACTAGTGATTGATATTAATATATTATAGGTTCTAATATATTAATATGAATTCATATTATTTAATTAGTATTGATCAAGAACTAATTTAGTGATCAAAAAATGAACTAATTAAATATGGAATCTTATATATATATATATATATATATATATATATGTGTGTGTGTGTGTGTGTGTGTGTGTATGTGGTGGGCCAAGTTCATTTAGGTTGGACTAAGCTTTCATGGATAGTCCATGGAGTGTTTAACCCATGGATCCTATGGAAATGAAAGGTCATAGGTATTAGGGTTTACATGAATGTAACCCTAATCCTTCGCACTATATAAATAGGCCTATGGTTCATGAAATGACACTAGTAGAACTAGTGTGACTAGTATGTTTACACAAGAGGGCAAAATCGAATTTGTACAAGTATCCTTATTCTCATGTTATTCCAAGTGTTCTTGATGTTGTGTGAACCATTTGAGGTGTCAAACTTGAGGCACTAGGATCTTAAGCTCCATGGAATCAAGCTACATGAAAAAGGGATGTCTTCTAACTTGTTTATATTACCCAAGTATCAATGATTGTATGCTAGTTAGGGTAATACCTTGGAAAGTTCAAGTTTGCATGTATAATAGAAAAAACATAGATCCAAGGTATTTAGGGTTGCATGTACACCATAGGAGTGTTAGAATGTTCAAAACCCATTAGTGGTATCATAGCCAAGGCTTGTTTTCATTTATACTTGATGAAAATTTGTTTTTCAAAACCAAAATCTGCCCAAAATGGAAAACTAGATGAGTTCTGGCCAAAAACTTGCCGAGTTCTTGTGTTAAGGCATGAAATCGACGAGTTCCTTGGGGAACTCGATGAGTTGAGCTTCCAGTTTGCAAATTTTCGTGTTTTTTGGCTGGAATTGGACTAGGAACATTACCCTAAGTTTTTTTTGAACTTGTAAACTTATTTTTGATGTGGTAATGTTCATGCTAATCCAATTTCAAAGATAATTGTCAATTGATTCATGTTTTGTATTAGTTTAAGGATTAAGCTAATTACATGAGAAAGTTTGATTTGAATTATCTTGTTCTTATGAGTTGCTTAGATTAATAGAAAACTTATGTGATAATGTGTTTTCAATCCAAGTTAATCTAAGAGTTGATTCTAAAATGTGTTTTTGTAACTTGTCCTCAAGTTATATGAAAAGTCACATTTAAGATTTATAAAACTCATAAAGATTTCCATAAGTTATGAACAAGGAAGAGTCACATTCTTTTAATGGTTTAAAGTCTTCCATAACTTGTCCTCAAGTTATGGAACTTGAAGATTTTTTTTAATTAAAACTACTTTAAACTCATAAGTTATGGAATTGAAAAGTTTTTGAATAGTACAAAACTTGCCCTCAAGTTTTGGAATCTGTAAAGTTTCACCTCATGAATACTTTCATTCCAAGTTAAGCCCTTAGAATTTTAAAAGTTAAAATTCAACCCTTATACTTTATAGTATTATAAGTTAATAATATATATATATATATATATATATATATATATATATATATATATATATATATATATAAGAACAAAGTCAGTCTTACCATTAGTAGGCCTCATTCACGAAGCCGGTTTATAAGGGGGTATAAGGTTACTGCCAATAAAATGGCAATTTAATGGGTGTCCACTCTCACTCACCGATTCCTTGACTGGTGGAGGGTCATTAGAATTCTCCCTTCATTAAAAGTATTAATGATAAATATTAAGTAACTAAAAACTTATGAATTCCCGATCTTAGTTACTTAGGAAAATGTTAATTTGGTGCTAACCAATGAAATTACACTTTGCACTTTTCTTAAGTCGGTTAGTGGAGCGCGTGTGGGTAACCGGCACACTAGCTTGATTTAGAAGGTAGGTAAAGGGTGACTTAATATTTATCATCGTATCGGTGGAGCGCATGTGGTTAACCGTCACATCGATTGAGGGGTAAATATTAAGGGTACCAAGTATATTTGCATGGTTATTCACACCTTGTTTTGTGATCCTCGACATCCCAGTCATAATATTTGAGAGAGCACAATCGAGATTGAAACATGCCATTGAAAAGTTCAATGAATCTAAAAATATCTAGGAGTTTCAAATCCAATTAAAACCTAATAAATTATTTCGTTTTTCATGGTGGAAATTGGTGAATCGTCATTCACCTACCTTCAAATATTTTATATCTTGGATTACGACATCCCTCTTTCAAGTTATAAAATATTGTGTTGGGTCCTAGCCTTAATATTTCATATTGGGGGTCATATTAAGGACTTTAAATCAACTAACTTGAATATCTCCCATATTAGATGTCTGGTTTAGACATCTATGATCATCCCATATCCCTTGGAACAAGCTTTCCTAATGAAGATGAAGTCCCATGGTTGGATAATGGAAATCATACTTCTCTTCGTCCACCTCCTCCAATTTTTCTCCCTAACCTACAAAGTTCAAGGTCACTCAAGCCCTATTGGCAAGCAAGGTCTGTATGTGATCACATCTTGGAGATGAAGTCAAATATTGACAAGTCGGGAGAGTTGGGTGTCAAAGTCTTGAGAAGGTTGGTTGTTCAAACACCTTCGAAGTCATATAGTGAGTCTATTTGGAACTACTATGAAACAGACTATGACATGACCCTTAATGATCTTATCTATTTGCTTGGTGCTGCTGAATCAACAATGATTTGGAGGACTAGTAAAGCAAA
The DNA here is from genome assembly GCF_052625555.1 of Lactuca saligna. NCBI lineage: Eukaryota > Viridiplantae > Streptophyta > Magnoliopsida > Asterales > Asteraceae > Lactuca > Lactuca saligna. The sequence continues at coordinate 246,771,237 of NC_136421.1, forward strand.
TTTGATTAGAAGATCAACTTCCCAAACCTTCAATGGACATTGACAATGGTGACATTGGAAAATACAGAAAAGCTTTCTCTTCCCATTGGAAAGGGATCGGCCATAGTCAACTCGGTTGACCAAATGGTAAAGAGAAAGGATAAGTCTGAGATTGTCCCATGTACCATTACCAAAGAATCCATATGTTTCTATTGCCAAAAGGAAGGGGCATTGGTTGCAAAGCTGTCAAATTTACCTGAAAGATCATAAGGATGGTAAAGTCAACAGTTTGACTCTACTTCAGGTAAAGTCCACCATCCAACTCTATTACGTTCCTATTTGGAGTTTCTTATTACATAATGTGACTGGGTCACATGTTGATGTTTTAAGAATCAAAGAAAAGAGAGGAAGTTTAAAGGAAGTATATGCTAATTCTGATCGCAAAGATGGATTTCGATCGCATGGTTCGGTGATCATAATTTTGTGTTGTTACTTAGGAGTTATGATGTATTGCTTAGGAATAGATAACAACAAGTTTTTCATATGCTTTTGCATTGTAAGGATAAGTTTTTCTGCAAGTTTTAAAATAAAAGAAAAGTTTTTAATTTTATTTATTCTAAATATCATTACAGTGGCATTTGTGGAAAAAAATTGTTGTTTATCTGATTCCATTGATAGCAATAATGGAAATATGAATTTGATTCTTTCATTTGTGGTAATGTCTAATTTACCAAATAAGGAAAGATTCTCATCACCCAAGTTTCAATTGGACCGAAACTTGGAATCATACAAGTTGTATAGTATGATGAATGAGAATTTTCACCTTTGGAAAATTAAGACTAATTCCTTGTTCACATTTATATGTGAGTCAAGTGAAGGACTAAGGGATCGAGTACATTCTTGTGCACTGGTCAAGTCCACCACAAAGATCGATAAGATTATTAGTCATGATTTACTAAAGCTTAGTAAATATCGTTATACTTACAAGTTTAAGTATAATTCTGAAACATTGGAAAAGTTTCAATGTATGGCAGAACGAATGAGAATAATCAAATTAAGCAGAAAGATAAAAGTTTCTCAAATCTGAAAAGATGGGAGAGTACATTTGTATCATGTTTTATGATCATCTTAATGATTAAGAAACCATGTCACAATTCATCCTTTAAGATCATCTTAGTGCATTCTTATGGCTAAGAAGAGGAGACATGAATTGTTGGAATGGTTAAATCAAGAAGATGAGTCATACTTCATTCCAAAACAATTCTAAGAGTCATACTCCAAGATTGTAACTTGAGTGACATATCTTAAAGAAGGTTTTTAACACTTTTCAAATGTAAGAGTAAAATGTGTTTCTACTCTTGGACATTTGAAATTGGTGAGTTGGTTTTGGATAAAATAGAGACCAACTTAGGCCAATTGTGTGAAGTTTTTGTCTTGATAAAGAATCTGCACTATCTCTTGAATATTTGGCAAGAGAGACTTATATGTCAAGAGGACAGTGGGAGTCTAAAAGATCCTGAAAGAGTCTAATCAAGAATAAAACCTATACATTATCACTAGTACACGATTTGAGGTTTATAACCTATCGTGTTGACATATTCCTATTTCTGTGCCAATTCCAGTTAAAGTTGGCTTTACATATGAGTTCTGAGAGTTCTCAATTGGCTGCATAACAACTTGGAAGCAATGGCAGGCCCTTGTGCTGCCAGGTGGCAAGAAGTTAAGATTACACAAGTCCAGTCCATATTAATTTGGAATTGTCACTAACCTTGTCTTGTGATTATGGTTTTGAGAAAATTCACATGGAAAGGAACACATACACCATAAAATCTAAGTGTCCTAAGGTTTCTCTCCGATTCATGAAAATGGTGGTGAGGAAACGCTTTCACTAAGTAGATTTTAAGTAGATAGCAATTGTGATATTTGCATTTCAAAGTCGTTAGTGGAGCGTGTGTGGTTAACCGGCACACTAACATGGACTTGTGAGGAATGGAAAAGGTCTAAACAATTGAGGCTATGATTACAGCATCCCTTTTTATAGTTCTAAGATTGTTTAGACACACATGTGAGCTATCTAAGGAAAGGTGTATTATTTTGATAGTGTTTTATCAAAGCATCTTGTATCAGAAATCTGAACTTTGGTAAGAAAGTCAATAAAGTATTGATTTATAGAAGTCCAGCTGATTTCTGAGTACATGTCAAAGCTAGTGGGAGCATAGCTAATAATCATAATGTTAGTGGGAGCATGATAGTTATGAGAAGTGTTGCAAGTTAGCAATGTTAATTATAGAAAAACAAAAGGTTTCAATTGGGACAAAGTTGTTTTGTTATAATTAAGGGGGAGGAAATTATACTTCATTTGAATTCTAAAAGCTTAGATTGAGGTTTTAATCATCTTTAGTCAAGGATATATATATATATATATATATATATATATATATATATATATATATATATATATATATATATATATATATATGAATTTTATGTTGGAATGGCTTCACATAAGGAAATTTTATATATGGGTCCATTATTTACGTTCTAAAATTCGATTATGATTACGGCATCCCTTTTCATAATCTGAATTATGAGAACTTGGAAAATAGAAACAAAAAATATTATAGCAAAAGACTGTTCTAGTGTCATGTCTTTATGTGAGGTATCATGAATCGTGTCCCATATGCTTCTGATATAGGATCGATTGCATGTGCTATAATATTCATCCTTTCTAAATTTTCCAAATGCTCATGGCATTAAGGGGAAAAGTCTATAATTGGATATGACTAAAATGATTAAGCAATTTTCGAGGACATTCTAAGGTTTACCAAAGATTGGTTTCTTAGGGACAATTGGAAGTATACTTTAAATTTTGGAAGGACCATATTGACATATTCTGAAAAGAGGCAACTCGTGCTCAGAAGTGATAGTCAAAGTGGGAATATGGAAATGTTTTCCATAGGTGGAAGTTATTCAATCTGTGTAAGGTTGGAAAAACTTAATGCAAGAAGGATGTTCAAAGAAATGTACTTTGAATATGAGGCTTCGTTTCCATAGAGTTGATATCCACTGGAATACTCTGTAATGACTGTTGACAAGTCTTTGTGACTTTGTGCATAGTCATTATGAGAGGATCAATGCATATAAGTTTAAGATCTAATAGATTTCGGTAAATGTCAGGAATTTGGAATTCTTGCCTTTGCGATAAGGATTTGGGATTGTGAAATGAGAATCATTGGAATTATGTTCAATCGATCTATTCCACAAAGTAAGGATCATAGACAAACAGAGTGTGCATACTTGGTGTATGACATTACTAGTGTTCGGGAAAAAGGAAAAAACATAGTGTACATGCTTGGAGCATGGGACAACTATTTTTTTAGATTCAAGTATAAAGTTGATAATTTGAAATAGTATGCAATGAATAATGTGTAATCAATATGGTGATAAATAAAAGTTGTTCTATTTATATTCATAAGTTCTGAGACCATATTGGATTCGATTATTCTTGTGTTTCACTTTGCATGTTTTGACTTCTAGAATAACTAGGTCGCTCTTCCTGAACGACTAAGTTATTCAAACCATCGACAGTCGGTCATATGTTGGAAGTAGATATGAATCAAGATTGTCATGAAGCTGTTTTGTAGATGTCCAAGTTAGTGGACATAGCAAGAGTTGTTGCAACATTCATGAGTGCTCACTCATAAGTTCTAAGTATTGGATGCAACCCACGCTCATTTGAATCACTTCATGGATTTTATCAGGAGTGAATCACGAGACGATAATATCTTATATTCTTCAAACCTAGAGATATGAGTTGTTGACTATGAGTTGGTTATACATTGATTGCAGGAAAACGCATTGGTAACTCGATGTTATAAAACGTGCCTTTGTGTATGATTCAACAAGTAGTAGAACAAGCATTTGAGTCGAAGTTTATCCATTCCTTTTACCCTTGAAGGGATAAAAGCGATATATGTGGGCCCCTAGATGATTTAGTGATGACACCCCGAAGTGCTTGGCCAAGCCTGGACTGATTTGATTTGTTCAATTAGTCGATCGTCATGAATTGGAAATCAGGAAACAACATATGGATAGAGAAAATGATTATATTCCATGTCTCAGTCCATATGATATCTAGAATGGAGGAATATATGATTCCTTATCTAATGGACGCGTCATTGATTTGTTCAGAGTTCGACAACAACTTTTAAGAGCTACGACTGCTAGTCGGGTTTTGGAATCATACACAATAATAGTTTTAGACTTGTCCAAGTGGGAGATTGTTGGATTAGATGTGTAAGCCCAAATTATTATTGGTATGTATTCGACCCGACTTGGCATGGTCCATTTGGGTTGCATGGCATTGGAACAATTGGATAGACAAAATGAGAAAAAGGATACTAGTGATTTATATTAATATATTATAGGTTCTAATATATTAATATGAAATCATATTATTTAATTAGTATTGATCAAAAATTAATTTAGAATCAATTTAGTGATCAAAAGGAACTAATTAAATATGGTTTCACAATCACTAAGATAATCATAAAACATGATACTCAAGTACTCTCCCTTCCTTTCAGATTGGAGAAACTTTTATCTTTCTGCCTAATATGATTCCTTTTATTCGTTCTGCTATACATTGAATTCTTTTTCAATGATTCAGAATTATACTTATCTTGTAAGTATAACCATATTTACTAAACTTTAGTAAATCATAATGAATAGTCTTACTATTCTATGTGGTGGACTTGACCAACGCACAACTAAGCGTACCCGATCCCCTAGTCATTCACTTGACTCACATATACATGTGAACAAGGAGTTAGTCTTAATTTCCCAAAGATTAAGGTTCTAATTCATCACACAACACAACTTATATGATTCCAAGTTTCTATCCAACTGATACTTGGGTGATGAGAATCTTTCCTTATTTGGTAAATTATGACACTACCACAAACGAAAAAATCAATCCATTTTCCAATATTGTTATCAATGGAAACATATAAACAACAATTTTCACAAATGCCATTGTAAGGAAACTTTAAATGATATAAATTTTAAAAAATTTCTTTATTTATAAAAATTGTGGAAATTTATCCTTACATCGAGCTACCCATTGCCACCCTTGTTAGTCCAAGTTAGTGTGTCGGTTAACCACACACGCTCCACTAACGAGTTGGCAAGGTGCAAAGTGCAATTTTATGGGTTAGCACCAAATTCACATTTTTCCTAAGTAACGAAGATTGGGAATTTATAAGTGTTTAGTTACTTGGTATTTTCATTGTACTTTTAATGAGAATGTCCTATCCTACCCATTCGGCTAACAACCCTCCACCAGTCAAGGAAGCGGTGGGTGATAGTGGACACCCATTAAACCACCATTTTATAGGCAGTAACATTATACCCCCTCTTGTAAACCGGCTTCGTGAATGAGGCCCACTAACGGTAAGACTGACTCTTTAACTTATACATATATAATCACTAAACTTTTAATTTTATATAGTATAAGGGTGTATTTTAAACTTTTAGAATACTAGATGGTTTAATATGTAATTATGGAACTATTAATTCTCTTTTAATTAAACACTTTAATTAATTTAATAAAGTCCTAAGGTGCAATTTGAACTACTCAAATACTTCAAGGTTCTAAATATAAAAATTCAAAATTAAAAACTATTTAATTAATTTTTTTAATTTATGAACCCAAGAGTTACACCTTTTTAATTACAATAGTTTCTTAATTTGAGACTTTTCAAATACCAAAATTTGAGGGAAAGTTTTGTAACTCTTGAAAAACCTTTGATTTCCATAACTTATGAGTTTAATTTGTTTTTTTGGAAAAACTTTTCATGTTCCATAACTTGAGGACAAGTTATGGAGGACTTTAAAGAACATTTAGATCAATATTTTAACAAATAAAAAGTTATTATATAATTTATCTATGATCTAGGTAAACTCATAAGTAAAGACAATTCATATCAACAATTTACAAGAAATTAGCCTATTATATAAACTAATACAAATCTTGAAATTTTGACAATTATCTTTTGATTGGATGAGTATTACCATTATCATACCAACAAAATCAAATTTTATGAACTAAAACATTTTATGGTAATGATCCTAATCCAAAACAAGCCAAAAATCCCGAAAAATTACCGTTTGATCATCCAACTCGTCGAGCCCAACTATGGACTCGTTGAGTTCAAGACAAAAAACAACCTACTTGTCGAGTCCAATCATGTACTCGTCGAGTAGGTGTTGTCAGAACAGTTTTCCAGCTTTGAAAACATAAGCCATTCATCAAATATAACATAAAACAATCATAGGCTCTGATACCACTGTTGGGTTTTAGTATACTAAAACATCCTATGGTGCACATACAACCCTAAATGCTTTGGATCTATGTTTTCTCTAATTATACATGCAATATTGTATCCAAAGCATTAAGCCTACAACTACCATACAATTGACATAAACAATATAAAAGTGAGTTATAGACTTACCTCTTTGTTGTAGCTTGTAGTTTTGGCCTTTAAGAACTTAGCACCTCAAATGTGATGCCTCAGATGGTTCACAAACACTATAAACAAAAAGGATGGCTTTTGAGAGAGAGTATACTAGCACACAAAATCGGTTCTATGATTACTAAGAATACTGGGGCAACCAATTTTAGGCTATAGGGTGTCATATATATAGTGTAGGAATCCAAAGGTCATAGGTTAACCCAAATCCATACACTTAGGTTATGATCCATATTTCATGTGGGCTAACTTTTCATTGATATTTACACAGACTTAGTCCATCATGGATCAATAGCCCAAACCATATATATATATATATATATATATATATATATATATATATATCACTGATTTACATAACCAGTCTCCGTAAAGTTATTTAGTATCTTTTGATCACTAAATTAATTCCAAATTAATTCTTGATCAATACTAATTAAATAATATGATTTCATATTAATATATTAGAACTTATAATATATTAATAAATCATAAATAACCTCTTCTCAAAAGTTCATCCTATCAAATTGTTCTCGTGAAGGCAACCCAAATGGACCATGCTACTCTCGGTTCAAGTACATACTAATTATAGTTATGGGCTTAGACACCTAATCCAACAACATCATCATACAAACAAACAAAGAATAAAAAACTACAAAAAAAAGAGATAAAACTTTGCTATGACAGATTGATAAAGTCTCGTCCACTAAAACCATATCAAGGATGTTCAATTCATACGGTTTCAAGTAAACAAGTTGCTTCTACAAACAAGCATGTCCCTTGAACTTCCAACCATCAATATCAGTGTTTATATAACTAATCAAATGATATTGTGAACACATCTCAATTATTATAATAGTTTCAATAATGATATGTATAACTAATAGACCACAAGTAACAAACACCATGTTACATACGAAATTAATATAGTCAGTTGAATAACCCAGGTTATAATGTAGCTTGGAGGCAAAACTAATTTCACGACGACTGAACAACCAAAAATGTCAACCAGAATATCAAAAGATGGAACCCTATGACGAGAGAAGTCCAATATTCCATATTTATACATGCAAAAAAAAACAATTATAATACAATTGGAAGATCAATAGTTGTGACTACACACCCGAATCTAACCCGTAAACGCAACCAACCGAAAAGTCATCCCTTTTTGAAGGTCATATCGGAAAACATAGACATCCAAGATTCTATTATTCCAAAATTAAGCTCAATTAGGCACTCCACTACAAATACACCTTTTTCCTCATAACACATCAACCAAAAGTAATGTTAAATTACTAAATTATTATGATATAGATATTATATACTAGGTGTGAGACTCATGTATTACATGTGTTTATTTAAAAAAAATATATGAAATTTTAACAATTTAAAAAGTTTGAATTTGTAAGAAAAATGAGAATTTTTTTGAATTATTAAAATTAATGAGGCTTTAATGTATTGAATACATTACATATATACATCATTTTTAATAAATACTTTACATATATATTACCTTACACATTAAATGTGAAATTTTAATTTAATAAAATGAAAAATACAATAAATTGACAAGTAGAAAATAGAAAATTTCAAAATTTTACAAAATATCATGTGTCCAAATGAATGAGAAGATGACATGTGACAAAAAAACCTTCATTTATTAGAGTAGATTAATAAAAACACGTGAATACAATGCATATTCATATATAGATATCCCATAACAAATTTCCATTTACAAGATAATTTCACTAAATAAAACTCTAAAAAAAATAATTGGTGTATTATTTTGTTTGTCAATATATTTTCTAAAATCTTAGATTGCACTATTGCCACCATATTAAAACATTATTTTACTTATCAATGATTTAGTAATTGTCATCATGTTCATATTGTTCAATCTATTATCTACAAAATATTAAAACGAAATATGAGCATTCACGTTAACAAGAACATATTCCAATGTAAAATAAAGAAATTTACATTGACAATATTACTATTATTACGTCGTGAATAACATCAAAATCCTATGTTTACATTTTAATTATTACTAGAAAATAAATGATGAAAATATAAATTCATATTAATATATGAAGACAGTTTATACATATACTAGGTGTGAGACCCATGTATTACATGAGTTTATTTAAAAAAAATTAAATAAAAATTTTAACAATTTAAAAAGTTTGAATTTATAAGAAAAATGAGAATTTTTTTGAATTATTAAAATTAATGAGACTTTAATGTATTAAATACATTACATATATAAACCATTTTCTAATAAATACCTTACATATATATTATCTTATATATTAAATATGAAATTTTAATTTAATAAAATGAAAAATACAATAAAATAACAAATTGAAAATAGAAATTCTAAAATTTTTAGAAAATATCATGTATCCAAATGAAAGAGAAGATAACATGTGATAAAAAACCTTCATTTATTAGAGTAGATTTATAATGAAATATAATATATATTTTCCATGCATAATAAAATAAAATAAAATCATTATAGAACATCTAATATGCATATTGAAAGATTTACTAATATATGTATAAAACAACCATAGAAGCTAGTAGCAATAACAATGGTGGTCTTGAGACATACAAGGGCTCCAATCGTAAGAGACCTTCTATCAAAATTTTATTTAATAATTACATACTAAATAACTAGAAGATAGAAAAACAATACATTAATTCAAATATAGTCATATACAAATCTATCTAATTTATGTTTGTTAAATATACTATTTATATCGATTAAAATTTGGATATTGATATAAAGACATTTTTATATCCATGTATTAACAAAAGCATGTGATTGAGAATCTTAAAATTGATCTGATGTTTGTTAAGAACAATAATAAAATAAGTTTGTTAAGAAAATAAATTTACTTGGAATTAGTACATGAACATTCACATCAAGAATAATTTAAGGTTCAATATTATATTTGCATAGTTGATAAATTCTTTTGTTCCATTGGAGTGAACGGTTGAGCAATACAAACTTTATAAATATATATTTTGGTTTCTTATGCATGATAGAAAAGTTGAATTAATTGAATATTGATACACTAAATGCAAGTTTCAAAAACCTTGAAAAGATGTTAAAAAATGATCATATATCCAACATCAATCATGATTATTTATTTAAAGAACCTAAATTATCACAATGTTTTTACCAATTAAACATAATACAACTAATACAATACTAAATTTCTTAAAAGAAAAATAAACACTTATTGATGTTATTTTCTAACATATATAATATTGTTGATTGTTCCTGTTATAGTTTTATCGGCGGAGAGAAGCTTTTAAAAGCTAAAAAAAAAAAATTAAAATCTTATTTGCAATCTTTAGTGTTTCAAGAGAGATTAAATATTTTGTATTTGATTTTTATTGATAACACGTTTCTTGAAAATAGTGATTATGAAATTATAATAAATTAATTTGATACTAAAAATGATAAAGATCGATGTATAGAAAATATTAATGCATTGGTTATTTATCATTTTTTGGGAAATTTGCTTGTAGGAGTTTTAGTTTATTACTAAATAGTCGAATCTCTATGCGTTGCACGTGAATATAATTATTTAATTAAAATAATAACATTTAACAAATTATGATTAAATATGTATACATGTAAAACCAATGTTAATAGCAAAACAAACTCTATAGTTAATATATTAGTTTTATAAATTTTAATAAATTTATATCATTATATATTTAACCTATTAATTATGATTTTATAAATCATTTTACGTTGTGTAAATTATATATCAAACATATATAGATTCCTATGTATAAAAAAACAAAGTATTAAGAAAAAAAATAAATACTACAACTTTTGGTGATTTTAGTGAATGTTTTAAAAAGAGAAGAGAGTTTTCTATAAGAACCCCCTCCTTCCCTTTCTTAATTCCATCTCCCTGATTTGATTTTTTATTTTTTGTTGTTTTTTTTTCCCTATTTTGTTTTTTTTGTTGTTTTTAATTTATTATTATTATTATTATTATTATTATTATTATAAATTTTGAAACAAAATTTTATAATTCGGACGATGTTATAAAATTCGAATTGGTATATAAAATCGATTTTTAACTATTTTTTATTATATATTTTAATAATAATAATAATAATATTATTATTATTATTATTATTATTATAAATTTCGAACAACATTTTATAAATCGAATGATATTATAAATTCGAACGACTATATAAAATCGGTTTTTAATTCTTTTTTATTTTATATTTTATAAATCGGGTTTTAAAATCGGATGACATTATAAATTCGGATGAAATTTTAAAAATCGTACGACATTATAAATTTGGACGACATAATAAAATACAAACAACTATATAAAACAGAACAAAAACAAAATTTGTCTTTATTTATCACAGATAGATTAATTGGTTCGTTATTAAATTTGCATGGTGCGTTATGCGGATTGAAAACAAACTTTACTTTTGTTCCACTTTATATAGTCGTTCAATTTTTATAATATCGTCCGAATTTGTAATGTTGTCCGAATTTTAAATTTTGTCTGAATTTTATATGGTTATCGAAATTTATAATAATAATAATAATAATAATAATAATAATAATAATAATAATAATAATAGTTATTATTATTATTATTATTATTATTATTATTGTAAGAAAATAAAAAATAAAACAAAAAACAACAAAAAAATAAAAAGGAAAAAAAAAAAAAAACGAAAAGAAAAAGAAAAAAATGATATCAAATCAAATGTAAAAGGTTGATTAGATTGATGTTAAGGGGGTAGAATTAGTTAAAGGGGTATTTATAGCACAACCCATATATAAGACTTATCGCAGTTTGTATATAAAACAAATAACAAATAGTATGAAAAATACTATTGCTTTTAATAAAATCAAAACACTACAACATTTTAACATTTAAATCAAACCAAACGTATTAAAGACTTATAAATCATTCAAAATGAATATCTAGAAATCAACATACATTTGATATATAGAAACATTGTCATAAAAAATTTATGTTGAAATAACCATTGATACGACAAAATTTATTTCTTTTTCAACTCTTTCATTTTGAATCACAAATCTTTTCAAACATATGATTTTTTAATTAAAACTTACTTATATACTACTAATATAGTTAGAATGTGTATAATAATTAAGTAGAAAATAAAAAAGCATTGCACATTAATAACCATCAGTTTAAATTTTTTTGGAATGTAGTGGAAAATATAAAGAAAAACTACATTAAATTTGAAATCATAATTACATTTAAATATAAAAAAACGATTGAGTCGTAGTGGGAGTTTTAACTCTTGATTTATGTTCAATAATATAATATAAATATTAAGAATTATATGCTATAAAAATAATATTATAAGTATTTATCATTGAAATAATAGTTTTTATATAAAGTTGTAACTAATATTATGATAATTTTAAGTATACGATAAAAAAAGATTTAAAAAATTATGCTTGAATCAAATTGAATTATGTTTTTGATTTAAAATTATTTAAAACTATACTTATTTTTAACTAATTTATTTGAATATTTTTCATTTCCTATATTATTATTATTATTATTATTATTATTATTATTATTATTATTATTATTATTATTATTTAAATAACAATAATTTATTAATATAATATAATTTATTGTTTAGTTTTATGTTATTTTAAACAGTTATTACTTTTTACTAATTAAAAACTACTTATTTGAAAATTTTCATTATTATAGTTAAAAAAACTATCATACTTTTTTATTGTACTTTTTTTTTTTCCATAAAGCTATGAAATATTGAAAGAGAATGAACGGTCCAAATAAAATAATAATTTGAATTTCAAAACTATAGTAATTATTATGTACTGCAACCAATCTTAAATACAATATGTTAAGAGTGGGTTAAGGGAGGAGAAATGCTACAGTTGAGGTATATATTTTGATCACTTATATTTCCTTATGAAAATAGTAATATTTTATTTATTTTACTTTTCATTTACGATAAAGAATGAATAGGAAAAAAAGAAAATTGAAAAATGTAATAAGATAATTTATTTTTTATTACTATGAAAACATTTAAAATTGGGTATATCCATATAAGTTTTGGTAGAACATAAATGATTCATTTTTATAACACACATAATTATCGGTTTTCAACAATAAAGTCATGTCATATTAAAAATTATTCGTTCTAATTTGTCATTATCACCAACAATTTGGAATAATAATTGTAAACTCCTTTCATCAAAATCAATTATAAAAAACTTCATCGATGTTATTTACAAAATAAGCGATAGAAAGTAACATAGTATATACATACCATAAAATAAATGTTGAATAATGTTCTCTTATACATAAAATATATTTTCTTAACATAAAAAAAAATACAACATAAAGATACATACATGTTAACAAAGTTAACTGCTCTAACTTATAAATAGCTTGATTGTTGATTTACCAAAAGCTCATGAGAAGTAATTATCAATCTCACTTCATCATCCTGTGATTATAGAAAGATGCATAACATATAAACTTAAAAAATGATCTCAAGTATATATTTACAAACATACTTAAATTTGAACGTTGGTTAATATCTAAAACTTTATATGCACCCAATTTGAATTTACATTAATTTATATTTGGAAAAATTGCAATTGCTTTCTTACATACATAGAACCACTTATAAGATATATAGAATACAATTCGATTGCATTTGAATCCCCTTAGTTAGGTTTGGAGAGTTAAAACAATCTTTCGATCATAAAAAAAAAAAGACACAAGCCATGAGTTTCTTTATTAGGCCACATTGTGTGGGTGAAAATCACATAATTCGATTGCTGATTGGGCTAGAACTGCATCAGAGAACACTACACCCTTGGTGCAGTTTGTGTACGGTGAATTGCCCCCCCCCCCCCCCCCCCCCCCACCATTTCCTTCTTCTTGTGATTGGCCAATAGCTGAAAAACTTGTTTTTTTTCCCCTAAAACTAAGGGTCAAAATATCAACCATCTTTTAGGAGACAGACCTCCAAATGGCTTGAAGTATGGAGGAGATTGTGAAAAAATTATTTTCAACTGATCTGATATCGTAGTTTGTTTTATGTTTGGTTTTTTTAACTTCGTGTTTTTTGTAATTATGTACTTGTTTATTTTTCAAGTAATGAAATATTATGATTTTTATTTATATTGTGTTAGTAGCTATTTTTTTCTATTTAATTTAATCTATTTATTAACATTTAACTTTTTAAATTAGAATACTTTTATTGTGAAAAAAAAGTAGAGAAAATTAAAATGTGACCGTTTCTTAAGTTATGAAGAATGAGATGGCATTAAAAAAAGTGAAAGATAAATACTGAAAAGCAAATTTCTTTTATGTTGATTTTGTCAAATGAAAATCATCAATAGATGTTCATGAACGGTAGGGAACAAAAACAAAAAACTAAATATAAAATTTAAATATATCTAGCTTATTGGCGTCCACTAGACACCCGTCATAGTTGGAAAAGAAGAAACTAGAGATGAGCAAAAGGACTGAACCGGGAACCAGCTTCGGCCAAAATCTAGAACCGAATCGGCCCGACGGTTCTACCGGTTCTAGTTCCGGGTCCGGTTTTTCGATTTTGGAACCGACTACCTCCAATTTTTACCAAACACATTTATTCCATTTTGGAACCGGCTATATTTTAATGTATCCAACGGCTTAATTGTATAAGCTATTATTATATTATCAGTGGATGTTTAAAACTTAAAAGTAATCCATTAGAAATCCATGAACCTTAATGTTATTAACTACCCAACATTCAAGCATTCAACATTCAAACATTCAACATTCAAGTTTCCCTACACTTTTAAGTTTCAACATTCAAAATACACTTTCAAGTTTCACCAACAAAAAAAAGTCTAATATGTGTATTCCAAGTATTGGTGTATTACCGATAGCGAGGTCATCGTCAACTAACACATCGTGCACTTCGTCGTAGTCATATATAGGTAAGCTACTCTTTCTTAGCCATCTTGAGTACATATTAATGCCTCCACAATCACAACGGACAAATTAGTACGGTAGTCGGTAATTACTCGACGACCATTACTGAATGTGGATTCGGATGCTACGGTGGAAATTTGCATCCCCAAAATATCTATCAAAAAACAAATTAGTGTATAATACACGAAACGAATTTATAAATTAAAATGCAAATTAGAGTAAAAGAAGGTCGATACCTCTTGCCATTCGAGCAATGATCGGGAACTGCACCGCGTTATTTTTCCACCACGTGAGGATATCATATCCTTTGTCAAATCTGATTGGGTCCTCGTTTAAGTATCGTTGCAATTGACTTTCTGACGAAGTCGAGGGGAAACTTCCCGAAGTCATATAGCTTCCAAAGAATTCCTTTTCATCATCAAAATTAACAACTTCTTCGGGAGTTTCTTGTTGAGACGATGAGGTCATGTTTGACCTTTCCAAGTATGTCTTGAAAAACTTGTCAAGTTTGCATTTGATATCAATAACCTTTGCACGTGCTTTGGATTCTATCTCATCAACGAACATCTTTTTTTATCTTTGTTCTTGGCTTTAAGCATTTGAGTAAAAACAAATTTCATAAACTTTGACTTGCATTGAGGATCTAACAATGTCGCAAAGAAGACATAATCACTTATAGTATCATAGTCACCCTAATATTTGTCATATTTATCTTTCATATCCGGTATGATAAACATAAACTCCGGGTTGGTTTCATGTTTCCTAAGATGTTGCTCTATGTCTAGGATCTCCTGGATATACGTATGGAAGATAGGCTTTGTTGAACACGAAACTTTTTCAGTTTTCTTCTTAAACTTTTCAAGGAAATCCATCATCTTTTTAATCATCTCAAAATCTGATGTGATGGTACCCTTCCCACAGTTTTCTGAAACATTGGATCTACAAAAAAGGACAACAAAACCAGATTACGTTTTATTGTTGTTAGAAAAAAAATCAGATTTGATAGCCTTCCTTGCGGGGCTTGTAACTCATTCAATTTTTAACCAAATCAATCATTTTTATAGTCTAAATTCAACTACAAATCCTAATCTACATGTAGGAAAAAGATTCAGGTCAAAAAAGTTAAATTGAATGAGTTATGCACATTTGAACAACAAAATCAGATTACGTTTTATTCCTGTTAGAAAAAAAAAAATCAGATTTGACACCCTTCCTTGCAGGGCTTGTAACTTATTCAATTTTTAACCAAATCAAGCGTTTTTATAGTCTAAACTCAACTACAAATCCTAATATACATGTAGGAAAAAGATTTATATAAAAAAAAGTTAAATTGAGTGAGTTATGCACAATTCAAAATTTGGACAGATTGCTAAAGAAGTAAATATTGCTATTTTTAGTGCCGAAATATATTTGATTTTATTTACCTTGATGGCTATATTTGAGAAATGATCTTTCACATCGTATGCTGATCTTAGGAATTCAAAGGTAGAGTTCCACCTTGTTGGAGTTTCACCACACAAAAACCTTTGACTTTCTACAACTGCATCCTTCATGGCTTATTTAAAGGTCTTGATCCGTTGCGGGGAGGCTCTAATGTATTTCACCGCATCTTGTAGGTTTTTTACATGATACACTTCGTGTTTTAACCCCATTTTCACAACTAGGTTTATGATATGAGCCATACACCTAATGTGAAAATGTTTGCTATTCTCGTAAATACTCGATAGTTCTTTCACAATGATGTTGATTGACATGTCATTTATCTTGGCATTATCAACGGTCATCATCATGACATTCTTCATCCCCCACTCGTTTATTCAAATTAGCAACTCCCGGGCCATGTCTTCAGCTTTGTGAGTATCAACCTCTCTAAAGTGGACTACCCTTTTGTGCATGACAAAATCTTCGGTAATGAAGTGGGCCGTGACAACCATATAATTTATCTTTTGACACGAGGATGTCCACGTGTCGATTGTCAAGTGGATGGTTGTTTTGGGGTTGCTCAAATGTTTGTACAACTTCTGCCTCTCCATTAAATAGAATGACACAACATCACGAGAAATTTTATGCCTTGAAGGCAATTTCACCCTACCATTGAGGGCGTTTACAAATTCTATGAAAGCCTTGTTTTCAATGAATTTAAATGGCAGTTCCCCGATGGTGAAAAGGCCTAGCAAGGCAAGTTGGATCATAGTATCATCATGTTTCCATGTGTATACATGACCCTCACCATTAGGAGCTTTCGTAAATGACAACTTTTGTTGTTTGTCATCAACTTCTTTCGGTAT
Organism: Lactuca saligna; assembly: GCF_052625555.1. NCBI lineage: Eukaryota > Viridiplantae > Streptophyta > Magnoliopsida > Asterales > Asteraceae > Lactuca > Lactuca saligna. Next base: position 246,788,028 of record NC_136421.1, read on the forward strand.
GTTGTCTGGATTTAACTTGCACCCATTGAAATGCTTGTTTATTGATGTTGTCCCATTCCGGTTTGGATCCGCAGCTAGTAAATGTAAACAATAATTACATTCGGCCCACTTTCTTTCAATTCCATCGTCCTAATTTATCCATTCTATCTCGAAGTATTTCCAAACAGGAGCGGTACAATTATCTCTACCCTTACCTCGTCTGGTTGGGTTAATTCGGTCCCTTAACTCCTTTTGAGTCTTTTTTTGTTTTTGGGTTTTGGTTTTGTTGGGTATTTTTCTTGTGTTCGTTTTTTTGGTGGTGGTGGTTTTTTTTGTTTGTGTTGGTTTTTTTGGTTGTCTTCGTTTTTGCGGGGTTGCAAATTTTCGATTTTTTGAAGGTTGTTGTTCTTGTGGCTCCTCTTCTTGGTTTGATTGATCACTTGGTATAACATTCCATGCCGATGTTTCTTCTATATAATCTTCTCCATAATCCTATATTCTCAAAATAAAACATATAATAAGTCATATTACGTTTAAATGCTGGAAAAAAAAAATTGATTTGACATCCTTCTTTGCGGGGCTTGTAAGTCATTCAATTTTTAACCAAATTAAGTGTTTTTTAGTCTAAACTCAACTAAAAATCCTAATCTACATGTAGGAAAAAGATTCAAGTCAAAAAAGTTAAAATGAATGAGTTATGCTCATTTGAACAACAAAATCAGATCACGTTTTATTCCTGTTAGAAGCAAAAAAATCTGATTTGACACCCTTCCTTGTGAGGCTTGTAAGTCATTCATTTTTAACGAAATTAAGCGTTTTTATAGTCTAAACTCAACTAAAAATCCTATTCTATATGTAGGAAAAATATTCAGGTCAAAACAAGTTAAATTGAATGATTTATGCACATTTAAACAACAAAATCAGATCACGTTTTATTGCTGTTAGAAAAAAAAAAATCAGATTTGACACCCTTCCTTGCGGGGCTTGTAACTCATTAAATTTTTAACCAAATCATTCGTTTTTATAGTCTAAACTCAACTAAAAATCCTAATCTACATGTAGAAAAAAGATTCAGATCAAAACAAGTTAAATTGAGTGAGTTATGCACAATTCAAAATTTGGACAAATTGCTAAAGAAGTAAATATTGCTAATGAGCTAAATGCTAATCTTACTTGGTCATCAAAGTCTTTTCCAATCCAATTAGCCGGATTACCATCTTCAATATTGGCATCATGAACATCCGAGTTTCGGTATCTTGATGATGGTACATTTGGTAACCCATCCAAATCCTACATTGTCCATTTTACACATTAATTATATAACAAAAGTACTAAACAAATTCGTAGCTTTGACAATCTTACATAATTACATTCATACTATAAACAATAAACTAATCTAACAAAAATCTTGCATGTATGTCTACAAAGTACATTGTTAAATGGAGCTTAAAACATGAAACATATATTATATGTACAACCTTTCATCCGTAAAGGAGTACTCCACTATGAGACTATGATCAAGAAGCAAGATCTTTTAATTAAGTGGGGATAAGAATGCATATATTTGGAATGGAGACACCAAAAGCAAAGAAAAAAACTTGCATGCATGCCATTATTTGGCAAATTGTTGAAGCATTGAAGCAAATATTGAAATATATAATCTTAAAACATGAAATATAAATATATGCTATTACTTGATCTTCATGAACATCCATAGTTTGAATCATTGAAGCAATTGAAGATGAAAATCGATGAATGATGATGAAGAATTGAAGATCGATTGAAACTTGGAGATGGAAAGTTGGAATCCTACAAGTAAGGTACAAGCCACAACAAACCGATAGATGCTTGGATTCTTATTCCTTGGAGAGTTGGAGATGTCGATCGATGGTAGAATAGCCAGGTAAGGTTCGTATCTTCGTAACTTGGGGAGTTGGGATCGCGAGTCTATTCCGTGGACGTGGGTTTCTGTCACGATCGGTTTTTTTTGTTACATCCGAAGAAGTGTAAGCAGAAGTCCAAGCGACAAAGCCAAGTAGCCAACATCCAACGACATGGGGTTTTTTCTAGCCGGGTCGGTTCCCGGTTTTGGGCCGGTTCCAACGGTCGGTTCTTACCGGGTCCCGGTTCCAAATAATCACGAAATTATAGTATAGGTCCCGGCCCAACCGGTTCCATCCATCGGGTGCTGGTTCCGGCCGGTTCCCCGGTCCTTTTGCTAATCCCTAGAAGAAACTATAGTCGAAGGATTGTTGTCGTGATGTCGCCTTACATATATTACCGCCACAACCACTCAAATAACCACGTGTGCCACAAGCACTCAAACAAAGTTCAATATCCAAACTTATTTTAATCGGTATAAATTTAAGTGAAATATACATTAAAGTTCCAATATTTTTATCGATTTGAAAAAAAAAATTAACTTTATTTTTTTAACAATAAAGTCCTAATTACTGGTTAACCGGAAAAAAATGATAAACGTGTCAAAAACTTTGACAAGAAAGTTCTAAACTTTATTTTTTTTTATAGTAAAACCATTAATTCACGATTTGACAAGAAAGTCTTAAACTTTATTTTTTTGACAGTAAAATCCTAATTACCGACTAACCGGAAAAAATGGTAAAAATGTCAAAAACAGTCAACAATTAGGAATTTACTATCAAAAAGATAAAGTTTATGACTTTATTGTTAAATCGATGAAAATATTGAGACTTTAGTGTATATATCCCTAAAATTAATAAAAAGTTTTAAAATATTATTAATTTTATCAAAATGTGATATTTGTCACCATTTCATATGGGTAGGAAGAAAATATATAAGGATATTAAAAAATTAAATATTTTCCTACTTTTCTTCCTATTTATCTTCATACCCATGTAAAATGATAACATGTGTCATAAAATATAATTAATTTTATCAAAATGTGACATTTGTCATCATTTCACTTGTGTAAGAAGATAAGTAGGAAAAAAATATAAGAAAATATTTAATTTCTCAAACCAAAGGGATTCTAACCCAACGATGTTAGGTGATGTTCTCCCTCTTTGAGGTCGAATGTTCAAATCTCATCGTAAACATATATAGAATTAAGTGTTATCTTAGAATTAAATTAAATTTGTCGATCTGGATTTTTTTTAATATCTCTAAAAATTTACATGTCGTTAAATATGCACTGAATACCTCTTTGTAGGGTTTATCCTAGTCGGTGACATATATCGGAACTGTTGTTGAGAGAACTTTGAGATCTATCATATGTTATGATATGTTTATACTTTCCGTTAAGTTTTAAAGGTTAATCATTTGAGATGTCATTTAATCAAATGTTAAAATTATTGAAATGATACGATAACAACAATTTTAAGTCGTAATATAAGCTAACAAGAGGAGATGTGTTAAACCGTTGTCATGTATGATTTAAGCAAATAAAATATTACTGTTCGAATACACTAAAGGTAAACAAATGGAAGCAGGGTAGAGTCCACAGAGAAACAATCTAATAGTCAATGTTTTTTTGGCATAAAGCACATACTAGTCATAAAACAGAAAATATGAAAAAGATGGATTTTTTTATTGTTAATTAATACTAAAATAACAGTGAAAATAACTAAAGAGAACTCAGTAAATAAAAATGAATTTAATTGTGTTGCGACTTTCCTAATCATGCAATCAATCTAGACCCGATGTGTTCTATCTAAACTGATATTGAGAACAACTAATAAGTCTATTACATTCTCTTTTACCTAATTAGTAAATCAAAACAAACTCTTTAACTAACTCTTACTTTTCAATGAACTATTTAAACAAGTTCTTAATTAAATTTAGAAAAGCTGCATCAAGTTATGTGTAAAATTCACAGAAATATCCAATACTTCTCACAAGCATTAATGGAGCTTCTTTAGGGCTAGGGGTTGTTCCCCCCACCCTGTTTTTTTTTTTTTTAAGAATTAGTCATCTACTATTAAATTTTTTAGATATTAGGCCTATAACTATAAAATTTGACTCCCCCCCCCCCCTCCAAAATCAAAACTTCAAGCCCCGTCACTACTCACAAGCTCAAAAAAAAATAAAGATATGAAACTTCAGTTTACAATAAAGTTAAGTCCAAACATAAAACCAATCTATTACTTGTTACAGGTTACCAAATTGTCAAACATGCATTACGCATACAACTAAAATATCTAAATAGAAATACAAAATGAACACCAAATCGTATGATTAATCACATAAAAAGTACTAGTCTTTTAGCCAAACATGGCTAAAATCAAGATAAAACTAATAAAGAGAGAAACTAAATGACTAATCTTACTAATCTAACTAATTGAGATGATCCACAACCTTCAAATCCTCACAAAGTGATGAAAAATGAAGAAAATCACCTTCGAAAACTGTTTTCGTCATTTGGGAATGTCCACGGTATAAACTGATTAAAGAGGGAGCCTTTATATACGAGCCAAACAACTTTCGAAGCAAGAAAGTGAAAAATGTGATCACATTTTATGGAAAATGCGATCGCATTTTTGGAAAAAAAAAATTTATGTTTAATGAAGTATGTTGCTATTTGAACATGTTTAAGACATCGTGAGAGAAATACAATTGCATTTTCAGGTTTCCACAATCGCATATTTTCCAAAAAGACCCTAGATGAATTTTCGATCTAAAAAATCATCGATATAAATGTGATCGCATTTTTCATAAAACGTGCGATTCGGATACGCACTCTTCAGTTTCAGCAAATCTAACCTAACTTCCAGCTTCTTCATGTTTTTTAGCCCCATTAAGCTCCAAATATAGATCCAAAGATGCTCTCAAAGTACCGCTCCACTCGAATTATCTGAAAACGACATAAATACATGAGCAGTACAGGAATTTTAGCATCAAACTTGAGCTGAACATTAGTTGAAGTTATACGTATGAAAAAGCATAAAATATGATGCAAAATGAAAATAAAAACTACCTTAAGATACGCATAAAATGACATCTCTCAAATTTGACAAATAAAATTTCACTGCATGAATGCAGTAGCAGATAACACATGGAAGCATGGTCTAGTCCACAGGGACACAACGTAACAGTCAACGCCTTTTTTCATAAGGTCCATACTAGTCATAAAACGTAAAATATGAAAAATGGGGATTTTTTATTATTAATTAAAACTAAAATAGCAGTGATAATAACTAAATAAAATTCAATAAATAAACATGAATTCAGTTTTGTTGTTACTTTCCTAATCATTCAATCAAATTAGACCCGGTTATTGAAAATACATCATATCTAAGCTGATACTGAGAATAACTAATTAGCTCTAGTACATTCTCTTTTACCTTATTAGTTAATCAAAACAAGCTCTTCAATTAACCCTAACTTTTTACTGATCTAATTAAACAAGCTCTCAATTAAATTTAGAAAAGCTACATTAAGTCTTGTGTAAAATTTCCAGCAATATCCAATATTTCTCACAAGCTCGGAAGCGTAAAGATATGAAATTTCAGTTTATGATCAAGTCAAATCCAAACATAGAACCGATTTATTACTTGTTTATGGTTACTAGATTGTCAAAACCATTACGGATTTCAACAACCGATTAACCGGAATGATTAAACTTGCTATATGATTAGGCTAACAAGAATCAAAATTAAACATTCATTAAGCATAGAATTGAAATATATGCATAGAAACCCACAATGAAAACCAAAATCTGATGATTAATCACATCAAAAGTATTAGTCTTTTGTAGAACTAAAAACTTTGGTATTAGCCAAAATGGCTAAAATCGAATTAAAACTAATGAAAGGAGAAACTCAATGACTAATATTACTAATGTAACTAATTGAGATGATCCACAACCTTCAAATCTTCAAAAAGTAATGACAAGTGTAGAAAATCACCTTCAATTTTTTTTTCGTCTTTTGGGAACGTCCATGGCTTAAACTGATCAGAGAGAGAGAGAGCCTTTACATACAAGCCAGAAACTTCGATTATGAAGTATGTTTCTATTTTGAACACTTTTAAGACACCGTGAGAGAAATGCGATCGCATTTCTAGGCTTCCATGATCACATGCTTTTCAAAAAGAATCCAGATGAATTTTCAGTCTAACAAATACTCGATGCAAAAATATGATCACATTTTTTAGAATCCAAAATTGCATTTTTCATAAAACGCGTGATTCAGACGCAAACTCTTCAGTTTCAGAAAATCTAACCCAACTTCCAGATTCCTCATGTGTTTTAGCTCCATTAAGCTCCAAATATACATCCGAAGTTGCTCCCAAAGTACCGCTCCACTCGAATTATCTGAAAACGACATAAAAACAAGAGTAGTACGGGAATTCTAGCGATAAACTTGAGTTGAACATTAATTGAACTAATGCATATGAAAAAGCATAAAATATCATGCAAAATGTAAATAAAAACTAACCTAAAGGATGCATAAAATGGCATCTATCAAATCTCCCCAAGCTTAATCATTACTTTCCCTTAAGTAATAAAAATATTAAACATTATAACTAGATGGAAAACATGTAGATGACATAGAAAAACTTAGAGTAAAAACTAAATAACTTTACACTAAAAAAATTCACTATTTTCTTTTCACATGATCAAACTTGACGCTGAGGGAAACTCCAATGGAATCAGTACCTAGACGATCATCATAATACCTTCCATCTTTCACAGATTCCCAAAGATAGGAAGAAGCTTGATGGTGCAAACCAATAAACCAATTATAACTTTTATTTAAACTGTATACCTTAGTTAGCCTTGCTCGCATGGATAGCATGTTTCAGAATTTAATGTCCTTAAGACTAAATAATTAAGAACCAAGCTCGACTTATCCTTAAGAACTTGTCATGTCAAATAAGCTTTCGATGAAGCAGTGGACCCACCCGTAGGGACCCAACTGCTATGATTTCACTTTTCTGAGAGCAAAAAATATCATATCACACAGTTCTTCATTCATGCTAGATTTAACTTTGAGGCGTCCACTGAATTTTTTGAACTTGATTCTTTGTATCTTTTTTGTTTGGCTTTGAGTTCTTCACTTGTCTTTTTGTTTCTCTTGAGATTTCTTCGATTAAGTACTTGAACTTTGAGTTAGGTATCGGATATGAAAATTCGTACCCTTCTTTTCTTTTTGACTGTGTGGATCTGATATAAGTCTCTTTGTAACCACAAAGGTAGCGTGTGTCAACAAATAAGCCTGTGTTCTGTGGGTCCAAATTTATCAAGAAAGGTTCTTGTTGAACATTCAAAAGCAATTAATACTAAACATGTTTTTATCCCAGCTCACACAGTGTTTCAGTATATACAATTCTTTTTATTTTCTACCATCAGCGTCTTGGCTCACAGTGTTTTGCAATGCCTAGTTATGAGAACTATTATTGAAATTACCACTATTGATCCAGTCGTTTTGGACTTTCATTTTCCATCTTTACAAAGTTATCAAATGCAAGAATATCCTCATATCATGTAATGTATTTAAAAATTTACTCAATTTTTTCTTTCTTATATGTGCATAACATATACTAGAAACTAAGAATAAAATCTTTTTGGGCTTTTTTATAAATGTAGAAAAATAAAAACATAAACATAACTATTTTTTGGATTTTTCGGATTTTTTTTAATATGAAAATGCAATACAGAAATTAAAATGCAAAAAGGGAAACTGAAAAATTCTAACTGAAAAGCTGAAATTTTTAAAAATGCAATTTTTTACACTAACCCTTCTCCAAGCTTAAAATGATACATTGCCATCAATGCTTAGAGATGAATTAACTGCTCAAGAAGGCATATAAAAGCAAAAGGTTGCAGCTAGGAAAAAATGTACTTGATATGTTGCAGAAAATTCTAATTTTGATGAAGATGTTGGCAAAAAATATGAATTTAAGCAAATTTGAAGATCCTCTAATTTTCCCAACCTTGCTTGGAACTGTGATCATCTCTTTACTAAAAGCAGAAAAAAAAACTACATAGGTTTCCTCCTGGAAAATCCGTCCATTTTTAAACTCAGTGGCTCGACTTTGCCCAACTAGATTTGTTAACTGGTGAATGTGAGGCTCCTTTTCAGCTCAACTCTTTTTTCTTTATCACTCCAAACCCCTTCAGATCTGGCAGAATTGGTGGATCTGGTACTTGTGTAGTGGAACAAAAAAACTATAGATTTTTATTGAACAAATATGTTTTCAGCTTTTTGATTCTCTTTTTTTTTTCTAATTTTCTTGACAGCAACCAAATCTTTCTCCTCCCTAGCTCATTTCTTTTTAGCTTCTTCACATAAGCCGCCTCCTCCTCTTATTCCTCAAGCTTTCCCTTTTTCATCTCTTTTGATGTGTCATCAAAAAAATTTATGTCAAAAAATATTTCTTGCACATAATCATTAGAAAAACTCACAGAAATCCTCAGGAAAAGGACTGTTGGTAACTAGATAACTAATAAAAAATTTATCAGAAGAAAGATCAGCATCATTAATATTAAAGTTCACAATATCACCATCAAACTCCATAGAAAGAGTACCAGCAAAACACATCAATTTTGGTTTTAGATGTATAAAAGGTCTTCCCAAAATGATTGAGTTTTGTTTTTGAAAAGTCCAATTTCCCATGTCCAAGATGTAAAAATCAGCAGGAAGTTTATCTCATTCACTTAGACAAGAACATCCTCCAATACACCTTTTGGGTGTACTATTGAGTGACCTGTCAACTGAATGATGGTCCCGGTCTTTTTCAAAGTTCCCAACTTTAATTTTTCAAAAATAGATAATGGGAGGATATTAACTGAGGCACCGAAATCAAGCATGGCGTTTGGAAAATTAGACTTCCCAATTTACAAGGAATCGAGAAAATTTCCGGATCCTTGGACTTTGGGGGTAAACCTTTTTGCAAAATAGCATAAATGTTTTCACTAGCTTTAATTGTTTCATTAATTTTTAGTTTTTTCTTTGAAGCACACAATTCTTTATAGAAACTTAGCTTAACGAGGAATTTGTTTAATAATATAAAGTAGAGGAGTATTTACCTATACCTTACAAAACGTACCCATGATTTCCGCATCCTCTCGCTCGCGCTTCGGGCTTTTCAGCCATGATGGGAATGGTGGGATTGACTTATACTCCCTCAAAATCAGCTTGGGTTTCTTAGGAGTCGCATTTCCACCTCTTTTTTAGCTTCTTTCTTACCCAAAATCTTTTAAGTTTCTTTCCCAGTCTCCTCTTTTGGTTCAGATTTGCTTTGGGCTTTGTAGATCTTCCCACTTCTCAAGGAAATTGCACTCATGTTATGTGTTGGGTTATATTCAGTTTGCCTCGTTAATTTTCCTTGAAGTGGCAAGCTGAGACACCTGTTGTTCTAGACTCTTGATAATAGCTCTAGTTTCATTCTGGAACGCGTGAGTGATGACGGCTAGGCTTTTTACTATGTATTCCAAGGCCATGTTGGAGCTATTACATTGTTGATTTAAAGGATGCTGATGAAACTCTAATTCTAAAACTGCTACTAATTCTGAAATTTTTGCTGAAAATTTCGTTGATGCTGGAATCCGGGTGGATTTGGATATTGTAGTCTTTGCTGAAAATTTGTATGAAAATTTTGCTGATAGCCTTCGACAGCTTTTACATCAGTTTTATCCTCTTACAATAGTGGAATGTTGGGGCTATATTGTGTTGTGTCAATTTTGTATTATTATAATAATCCATTAGTAACGGGTTGGGTCTATCTGCCCATTTTATTTAGTGTGCTAGGGTTAAAGTATTTATAGTCCATGCATGCACCGTGTTTTGTGTGGATCCTCTTGTAACCCTACTCTACCTTTACAGTAGCAATTCTTCATCGAGTTCTTCTAAGGCAGAGATTATTAATCATTCGGCACAACTTTGCTCTTCATTCTTGTGTTTTGATTCTTATACCTATTTGTATCTAATCTATCTTACAAGATTTATTCTCTATAATTGGTATTAGAGCGGTAGATTGTGTAAATTTATGCAGATCTTCTGTCGAATTCCATTAGGGTTTTTGCTTTTATTAGATTTGTTATAGCCATCTCCATCGTTATTATCGATAGTAAACGTTGAATTTTGATCTGTATTCTAACCTAAACTTGATTTCAGTTTACACATTTGATTATTAACATGCTTTTTTGAATCAAGAATCATGCAGCCTAATGATTCACATGTCAACTCTAGTAATTTCTCAACTAGTATTGGATCTACAATAGTGATCCCTATACTCTTTCCAAACGATTATGAAGTGTGGGCACTGCACTTTGAGGATTACATGCTAGGTCTTGAAGATAATTGATTCTTGATATGGGATGCCATAACCAAGGCGATGTTTACTCATACTGCTACAAAAAGGGTTATCAAAACTCAAGCCGAGTACAACGATCTTCTCCTGGAAGTTGCATATGTGCCTAAAGACGAAAAAGACAAGCTAATCAATAATGTCAAGGCAATGAGGATCATCCGTTTTTCTTTGACTGACGAAACGTTTCTCTTAGTGAGCTCCTGTGAAATAGCAAAAGAAATATGGGAAAGGCTTATGGAACTCTACTCAAGTGACACTAATCCTGAGCATTCTATTCAGACTTTGTTACTTTCAGAGTTTGGAGCTTTTGTTCAAAAACCTAAGGAGAAACTGGACCAAACATTCAACCGTCACAACCATCTTTTGAGCAGGATGGTGAAGCACAAGATAAAACATCAATTGATAGAACAGAAGGTCACGTTCATGAACGGGTTGAGATATGAATGGAAGGTTGTGGTGTCGATGATTAAAGTGCATGAGCAGTTCAAAAACTACTCCTTGAAAAAGCTTGTTGGTATTCTAAGGTCACACGAGGATGAAGTGACAAGTGAGGGAAAAGTTGCTTCTAGCATGGGTTCGTTAGCTCTTGTAAAAAAAGGTAAGAAGGTTGATGATGATGATTTAGAGTTTGATCTCTCTAATTGTGAAATCTCATAAGAAGAGTATAATATGATGGTGTCCAATCCAAAAAGGTTCACAAAGAAGAACTTTGGACGCAACAAAAACCGAAACTAGCAGGGAAGTTACAACTCAGAGAAGGTGAAGGATGAGAGCTCTAACAACTCTCAAAAGGAAGAAGTGAAGAAGGAGAAAAAGCTTGTGGGAGACTCCGACTATGACCGCAATTATTGTCATGGAAAAAATCATTTAGCTAAGGAGTGCATGCTAAAAAGAATAAATGAGAAGAAAGAGGAAGAGGATGATGAGGATTATTTTCTCAAAAAGCTGTTGGAAATTTAAAAGAAGAAAAATGCAGATGACGTTAAACCTACTGTGATTGTGCAAGAACAGGATGATGAGTTTCGAAGGGTTGAAGTGTGGTCGACTGATTCAGAGGATGAAGAGGTTCGTAGACCTACTCACGAGAGAAGCTTCGTTGCAAAGGATGATGCTTTGCAGTTTAGTGGAAGATGCCTAATGGTGAACAATGGAGTTTTAGAGCAAAGAGGATATGCTTCGGACAACTGTTTCACTGTGAAACTTGTTTTGGAGCAAATCAATGAATGTGAGAAGATGATCAGTAAGGTAAATTCTATTCTTGAATCTCTAAACATTCCTATCTCCCGATATGAAACTGAATTAAAAGACTTAAGATTTACATTTTCAATTTTGAGTGATAGTCTAAAATGAACCCGTTTAACTAATTCCAACCTAACTAATCAAGTCAGCAGGGTTTTGAACAAAAGTGAAGAGAGGCGCATGTAGATTGAGAAGTTAGAGTTGGAGTTAGCTATGTCTAGGGATGCTTTAATTTATTCGCAACATGACAATTTGGAGCTTTTGAAACAATGAATTTTTTTTGTTTAATTTCAAAACGGATTTATTTTAATATTACTTAGTTGCATATTGACTATGAAATAGGAAAGAAAATCCACATGATGATTTTGCCCTTTCTTGAAATGAAAGAGTACGAAATCAATCGTGTCATCAGAAGAAGTCTCGGATGCCTACAAAATCGTTCTGGACAAAATTGAATCTTACATACAGTCTAAAGACCACAAAGAAATATTAAGACAAATTTTGGATAAAAGAGATAAGGAGAAAATCAAATCTGAAATTGTACAAAAATTTGACTCTCTATGCACTAAGTTGAGTGCAGAAAATAAACTTAACATTGAAAATGTGCCTGAATTCGACGATGATAGTGACATGAGTCAGATCTTTGTGGAAGATGAGGTTGATTGTTCAGAATTTGTTAAAAGCGAACTTAAACCTGCAAAAGTCTTAGTTTCTGAAAATTCAGTTGAGTTTGCTTGTATTTCTAAAAATAATCCAAAGATTTTAAAAGAAAAATCTTTAGTTTTCCAAAAGGTTAGAACAGTTTCTAACCAATTTTTCGCAACTACTGGACTGAAGAAAAATCAGACTATAGAACTAACGTCCATGGTAGAAGAAGACAACGTTGATGGGTGTGACGAATATTTTTGGTCACACCCGATTGACAATACAGATGAAACCAAAGGTATCTCTGAAATGACCTCTTGGAGAACGAAAGGAAGATACATAGTAGAACTGCTAAACAAGGTTAACTTATGCTACGAGAAAGGAAGCCCGAGTGGAACCAAGAATGTTCGAAATGCTACATCATCTGAACAGGTTGAAACTCCTGTTAGAAAGTTGAAACCTAGTGTTAGTGTTCATAAGTCCTCTGAGCAATTTGCTGCTCAAAAACATCAAAGAAATGCGAGATATAATAAAAATCTAAAGGAAAGAAAGCAGTTCTAGAGATCCAAAAATCCTAACTTCGTTTATCCAGAAAACTCATCGAATCCAAATGCGAAAGTCTCTTCACATGCAATCCCTAGAAGTTTCTCACAAACTTAGTCTTAGTCTCCACAAGTTTCAAAACAAAAAGTTTTTCAAAAACCCTCTTTTTCAAATCAAGGGAAACCTATGGAGAAGTCAAAGTCTCACTTCTTTCTTAATAAGAATGCTTAATATTCAGCCAAGACATCGAAAGATGTAAGGGCAAAGGAAAAGTAGTTTCGGAGCCTAAAATTACTTTCAAGAGGTCTGAAACTAACCCAATGAGAGTTGAGAAAAAGTTTGTCAAGCAACAAATCCAAGATAAACAAAGGAAAATATCCACAAAGGATAAGAACTTAAAATATAATAGGATCACTATTTTTCAAATCACAAAGAAAGATAACTCCACATTGATTAAACAATCTTAGTTAGTTGACTTTGCAATCACTTTTCCTGTATCTGTGAAAGCCTCACGTGGACCCAAACAACTTTGGGTTCCTAAATATCTTTGATTTTTATAGGTGATTCATGATGGGCAGTTTGACTCTGAATGGTACATTGATAGTGGCTACTGACGTCACATGACAAGAAGGAATGAAGAACCGAGAGAATTTAGAGCGTTGAAGGATGGAGGGAGAGTCAAATACAGAAGTAACTCTCTTGTAGAGATTAAGGGCTATTGAATGATTAAGAATGGAGAATTTTCTATTCTAAAGGTAGCCTATGTGGAAGGCCTACAACATAACCTAATCAGTGTATCACAATTGGTTGTAGGCACATGCTTGAAAGTGTTGTTCGAAGATGAAGGATCAGAGATAATTGAGAAGAAATCCAAAACTATGATGTTAAAGTCCAAGAGAAAAGGCAAGATGTATCCACTTAATCCGAATCCAATCAAAGGAAAGCCATCCAAATGCCTTCTTACGAAACCACCTTCAGGTGATAGTTGGCATTGGCACCGAAGACTCTCACATCTCAACTTTAAGATATCAATAAACTCGTACTTGGTGATCATGTGTGAGGGCTACCATTGCTGAAGTTTGATAAGGATCATCTATATGCGGCTTGAGAAATAGGAAGTAAAGCAAGAAGAGTCATTCAACAATAATAAACACCAAAGTGATCGAGTCACTTGAGCTTTTACATGTCGATCTCTATGGCCCATCTACCATCGAAAACATTGGTGGTAACAAGTACATTTTAGTTATTGTTGACGATTTTTCCAGATTTACGTGGGTGTATTTTCTTAATCAAAAATCAGAAGCCACACTTAAGCTCAAGGACTTTATAAAACAAATCGAGCTTCAACTGCAAAAGCTGGTTCATAACATTCGCAGTGACAATGGTTCAGAGTTCAAAAACCAAGTGTTTAAAGCATCCCTGACTAAAAAAGGAGTAGTTCACAACTTTTCAGCTCCTTACACTCCTCAACAGAACGAGGTCGTTGAAAGGCGAAACTGATCTCTGTTCGAAGCTGCGAGAACCATGCTATCATTTGCGAATCTGCCACTCTAATTTTGGGCAGAAGTTATCGGCATAGCGTGTTTCACACAAAATCGATCTTTTCTTGAATAAAAGATTTTCCATTACCCCTTATGAAATTCTTACTAAAAGAAAACCTAATGTTAAATTTTTCCACGTCTTTGGTTCCATGTGCTTCATCTTTAATTCTAAGGAACAAAGGAACAAATTTGATGAGAAAGCTGATGAAGGAAGTTTCTTGGGGTATTCTTTAACGTCGATGGCATATCAGATTCTAAACAAAAGATCAAAAATAATCAAAGAGACCTACTATGCCACCTTTGATGACACTTATCTCAAGAAGTATCAAAAGGTCGACTCCCAATCATAGGAAATCTTTCCCGTGAAAAATCTGATGACAATTCCTCTCTCTAGCCTTTATGAGGAATTCATGAACTTCTTTGACAAACCTGACAAGGCGATCTCTTCAGATACCAAGGCAACAGATAACAGAGAAGATGAATTGAAAAAGATTATTGATGATGCTGCGAAAGATATGGAACACAAGCACCCCACTCTGAAAGAATCTGAGATTTCGTCTTAGCCACAAGCTGCGCTACACTACAGGGGGAGGGTTTCACTTCAACCTCCTCATATCATACACCTGTTTAGGGGGAGAATGAAAACCCTGAAATCAGCTTAGCACCACCATTCCATGGGGAAGGTTCAACTCCGAATGAAGAGCCAAGTCCATCATTCGAGGGGGAGAATGAAAATACGAATGATATTCGGATTCTCAATATGAATTTGAAGAAATAAATTTTGAATTGGATCCATCATATGATCTAAACTATCCTCCTCTAACCAAATGGACCAGGGATCATCCCAAAACAAAGTAATTGGAGACGCCTCTGCAGGAGTTCTTACGAGGGCACAACAAAAAGCGTTCAGACTACACTATTCTCCAAAATGGAATTTTGCATGTTCAATTCTTTTATCTCCAAGATTGAGCCCAAAAACGTTAAGATTGCTCTTGATCATTCTGATTGGGTGCAAGCAATGAAAGAGGAGCTCAATGACTTTGAACGAAACAATGTTTGGAGGCTAATTCCAATTACGAAGGATGTTTCCGTCGTTGGTCTTAATTGGGTGTTCAGAAATAAGCTTGATAAAGAGGTCAATGTGATCCGAAACAAGGTGCGATTAGTTGTGAAAGGGTATTGCCAATAATAATGGATTGACTATGAGGAAACATTCACACCAACAGCAAGGTTGGAGTCAGTTCGCATCTTTCTGGCATATGCAGCACACAAGAACTTTGAAGTCTATCAAATGGACGTTAAGTGTGCCTTTTTGAACGGGGAATTAGAAGAAACAGTGTATGTGGAACAACCACCTGGATTCATACACGAAAAATATTTGAACCATTGTTATATTCTTGACAAAACGGACTATGGTCTGAAGCAAGCTCCACGAGCCTGGTATGAAACTCTTACTAGATTTTTAAAACACTCTAAATTCAAACAAGGCTCGGTCGACCCAACCTTCTTTCGCAAGAAAGATGGTGACCATTTGATGATCATCCAAATTTACGTTGATGACATCATTTTCGGATCTACTAATCCTAGATTAACTGTTGAGTTCTGAAAGTTGATGAAAAATAAATTTGAGATGAGCTCAATGGGTCCGATTAACTTTTTCCTTGGTTTAAATATAAGACAAAGTCAGGAAGGAATCTTTATCAACTAGGAGGCTTATACAAAGACCTTACTTGCAAAGTTTGGTATGGTGGGAGATTTAAAACGAACCTCAAGGTGAAGGTTCCAATGGCATTCAGAACTAAGTTGGCACCGTCTTTGGACAAACCAGTTGCAGACATGATACTCTATCGTCAAATGATTGGGTCGTTGATGTATTTAATAGCTAGTCGTCCAGACACTATGTTCTCTGTTTTCTATTGTGCTAGGTTTCAAGCCAACCCTCGCAAACCCCACATGACCACTATGAAGAACATCTTTAGGTATTTAAAACGAACCTCCTCACTTGGAATTTGGTACCCATCTAGTTCAGGGCTCTTTGTGCTAGCATTCTATGTAAAATTCCCAGCAATATCCAATACTTCTCACAAGCTCGGAAGCGTGAAGATATGAAATTTCAGTTTATAATAAAGTCAAATCCAAACATAGAATCGATTTATTACTTGTTACTGATTACCAAATTTTCAAAACAATTATGGATTTAAACAACTGATTAACTTGAATGATTAAACCCCAGATAGATGATGAGACTAACAAGAGTCAAAATCAAACATTCAGTAAGAAAAAAAATGAAATATCTAAATAGAAACACATAATGAAAACCAAATCTAATGACTAATCACATAAATGCACTAGTGTTTTGCAGAACTGAAAACTATGGTCTTAGCTAAACATGGCTAAAATCAAATTAAAAACAATGAAGATAGAAACTAAATGACTAATCCTACTAATCTGACTGATTGAGATGATCCACAGCCTTCAGATCTTTAGAAAGTGATGAAAAGTGCAGAAAATCACATTCGAAATTGTCTTCATCGTTTGTGAATGTCCAAGACTTAAATTGACCAGAGAGTGAGCCTTAATATATGAGCCAACAACTTCCGGGGCAATGAAGTAAAAATATGATCGCATTTTTGGAAAAAATCCCAGAAACTCCATTTAATGAAGCACGTTGTTATCTTGAACACTGTTAAGACATCGTGAGAGAAGTGGGATCACATTTTTAGGTTTCCACTATCCCATTTTTTCCAAAAAGACTCCAGATGAATTTTCGGTCTAATAAATCCTCGATGCATAAATGCAATTGCATTTTTGAGAATCCACAATCACATTTTTCATAAAAGGCACGATTCGGATGCGAACTCTTTAGTGTCAGCAAATCTAACCCAACTTCCAGCTTCCTCGGGTATTTTAGCTCCATTAAGCTCCAAATATACATATAAATCTAGGGATGGGCATATGGACCGGGGAACCGGCCGGAATCGGAACCCAATGGAAGCGGTCGGGCCGGGACTGGGACAATATTCTTGTGGATTTTTGGAATCAGGAACCGGTAGAACCGGAAAAAAAACTAGAACCGTATGTTGCTATTTCTCAAGGACCATTTCCAACATTGAAGACACGGCAAGAACCGGTAGGAATCAAAATCGGTAGAACCAACGGTGCGATTTGGTTCCTATTTTCCACCAACTTTGGTTCCCGGTCTGGTTCTAGTTTGGGCTGGTTCTAGCTGTGTCGGTTCCTTTGCATATAAAAACATAAGCATGAAGGAATTTATAGCATAAAATCGATAGTTTTTCACAAAAACCGGCAACGGAAGCTTTAAAATTTTCTTATAAAACTTGAGTATGACAACAAAACAAACCATCAAGGATCCTTTTAAATAGGTTAGAATGATATTGCAACAACCATAGGGTGTTTAGAAATAATAACCTTTGTAGCCTTTTGACCCTCTTAGATTTAGGGTGTTGAAGTAGATGGTAAGAACAAGAAGTTTGATCTTCTCTACCAGTAATCCACCAACAAGAATAAGGTACCAAAATTTTTAGATTTATTCTTGTACAACTTTGTTCTTTAAGCCTTAAGTGCTTAATCAATTAAGCACTAGAAGGAAGACCAAAAGTAAACACTAAAAGCAAGTAATGTCTTTAAAAGAGGAAAAAGCATCAATCTCTTAGATGCTCATGATTTGAGAGAAACAAAGAAGTAGTTTTTAGACCAAAAAATTTGCACACTCTCATGTAAAAGACCCTCTATTTATAACCCCATCCAAGCATGGCCTTTTGAATATAATATTCAAAAGTATGGGCTATAAAGGAGAGGTATGGGGAACAAGATGATGGAGGTTGACAAGCAACCTCCATTCTCCTACTAACTTTCAGCCATGCCCCCTAAATAGGACAAAAATGTTTACTAGTCTTTTTAACCATGTTAGAGTAGGCCTTGGATTTAATCATGGTTAAACAAAGTGTCCAAAACTTTGTAAATGACTTATTACATGATACCTTATCATATAAAGACTATTTTTCTACTTCTTACAATATTGTTTACATAGAACAATATTTTTTCTCTAATTAAATACAAGACTTGAATTTATTCATTAATAATAAATATATAAGAAATATTCAATAAGTAGCAACTTGATTAAGGTGTGACCCAATAGGATCATATGCCATTAGCAATTCCACTCAATAATGATTCTTGGGCATAGTGATCCAACAATATCCCACTAGCACAAGATTCATTAAAGACTGACATAGACATTAGGTGACGTCTAGCAACGGGCCACTGCCCCTAATAACATACGAAGGGGTGCCATCAATCTACATCCAATTCCAAGTGCTCACTAGCTACCATTGACGTATAAGGTGAGTGTATGAATATTCTATTTGTTACAGACATCATGTTGGATATGAGACATGGAACGTGATCATCCTCATTTGCCATCCAACATAAAGAAAGGCGCCTTAGATGTCTACCTTTCAACACATAAGAGGAACAAATCCCATCTTGACTACATACATACTCTCTTATAGTTCATGTTGTACCCAACGAAGGCTTTTATAACTGCACTTACGAACATCTTTTAACCATTTCAAAGTATAACAATCCCCATACTTGAGTTCTCCAATATGCATCTCAGGTCGAAAAACACAAATATATTTACCTATGATCAAGATTCACTTATGATATTGATCCATGAAGTGACTCTTGATGCGGGTCATTTCCAATAGTTTTTCTCAAACAAGTACATATGAATTCAGATGCAACACCTTGCTATTTCACCTTTTGAAATCAACCAAGATGATTCATATTAGTCTTAATTCACAGTTGCTCCCGCAATAGTGACTGACTTTGGACAAATTTTGAATAATTACATTATTCAAGGATTGAATAACATGCTAACATAGAACACAATAATATTTAACACAAAAGTGATGTCTCATATTCAGAGGAGATTACATATCATTGCTACATAGTTCTTAATATCTAGATATTAGTCAAGTACAAATTTAAATCCAAACACTAGCTAATCGTAGACCGATTCCTTTTGCATGACTCTCAAACTTTCCTTGAGGTGGAGCTCTTGTGAATGGATCTGCTAGATTATCATCTGTATGAATCTTTTCAATGCGTACATTTCCCAATTCTAATTCCTAACGAATGAAATTTAATTTCCATTGAATGTGGCTGGTCTTGTTGGTAACCATCGGGTCTCTTGCGATAGCGATGGAACCAATGTTGTCACAAATCATCTCAATGGAATTTTTTATGCTTGGAACAACATACAGATAACCGATGAATTTATTCATCCAATCAACTTCTTGAGCCGCTTCACATGCAGCTATGTACTCTGATTTTGTTGTACCACTTCTTAATTTGAAATCTTCCAGGAAATGGCTCCTCCATTAAGTGTGAACACATATCCCGACTGTGATCGTGAGTTATCTCGATGAGTGTTGAAACCAGCATCAGTATAAAATCTTACAGTGAGCTCTTCTTCAACTCCTCCATAGACCAGAAACATATCTTTAGCTCTTCTTAAGTACTTAAGTATGTTCTTACCATCCACCCAATGTTTTTCATCAGGATTAGCTTGATACCTACTAGATATACTAATATCATAAGCTACATCAGGCCTTGTACATGTCATAGAATACATAATTGAACCTACTGCTGAAGCATACGTTATGTGTTTCACTCTTTTGATCTCATCGTCAGTACTAGAGTTGTCAGCCTTATAAAGAATGATACTAGGCAGTATAGGAACAATTCCTCATTTCGAGTTATCCATTGAATAACATTTTAAGATTTTATCAATGTATGTACTCAGACTCAAAACAATGAGTCTTTAGGATCTATCTCTATAGATCCTAATACCGAGTATGTATGCAACATCCCCTAGATCTTTCATTTGAAAGGACTTATTAAGGCAGGCTTTAGTCTCCTTCAATATTGGGATATCTTTCCTGATCTATAATATGTCATCAACATATAGAATTAGAAAAAACAATATGGTTCATCGAGACTTTTTGAAAAACCAAACTTTTTGATGTTTTTTATCAAAATGATGATACCAGGACCTAGATGCTTGTTTTAATCCATAAATGGACTTTTTCAGTTTACACACCTTCTTTAGGTTATCCGGCTTGACAAAACCTTTAGGTTTTTCCATATAAACATCTTCCTCAATATATTCGTTAAGAAAAGCGGTTTTGATATCCATTTTCCATATCTCATAATCTTAATATGCAGCTATGACCATGATAATCCTAATAGATTTAATCTTAGTTACTGGAGAGAAAGTATCTTCATAGTCAACACCTTGAATTTGAGTATATCCTTTCATGAAAAGTGGTGCTTTGGAAGTTTGTACATTTCCGTCCATGTCGATCTTCTTCTTGAAGATCCACTTGCTTTCAACACCCCTTATATTAGGAGGTAAGTCAACCAAGTCTCATACTTGATTGTCATTCATGGATTGAATTTTAGTTCTCATGGCTTCAAGTGATTTTTCAGACTCTAGGTCTACAATAGCAACCTTGTGATTAATGGTCTCGCATTAATCCATCAAGAAGACTTCCTCTTCAAGAATGAAAAATCCAAATATGTCAGGTTCCTGACGAGTTCTACTAGAGCATCGTACAGTTGGTGTGGTTTTCGGCATCAGAACGATAATTTCAGGTTCAACAATGCTTTGTTGATTATCATCCTCAACTAAAGGTTGTGTCTCTCAAATTTCTTCGAGGTCAATGGGGCTCCCACTTACTTTATGTAAGATAAAGTCAGTTTGAAGAAACATTGCTTTACGGGCCATGAACACCTGGTTTTCATCTTTCCAAAAGAAGTAATAACCCATGCTTTCTTTTGGGTATCCCGCAAAGATACACTTATGAGATCTAGGGTCAAGCTTATTAAAAGTTTCTCTTTTAACATATGCTTCACAACCCCATAGCTTTAAGTAAGACATTGATGGAAACTTTCCATGCCATAACTCGTAGGGAGTCTTACTAACATATTTAGTTGGACCATGTTTAAAATTCGAGCTGTGATTTCAAGGGAATAACCCCAAAATTAATGAGGAAGGGAAGTATGACTCATCATTAATCGTACCATATCAAGTAGAGTACGATTTCTCCTTTCTGAGAGACTATTATGTTGAGGTGTTCTCGGTGAAGTGAGTTATGACACTATGCCACAATTCTTCAGATGTTCATTAAACTCATAGCTCAAATATTCACCAGCACGATCTAATCGTATGGTTTTAATATTTTTACCATGTTGATTCTGTACTTCATTTTGGAAAACCTTGAAGACATCGAATACTTCATATTTGTGTTTCATGAGATACACATATCCAAATCTACTGTAATCATCAGTAAATGTAATGAAGTATCTTTCACCACTTATGGTCATTGTTCTAAAAGGTCCACATACATCGGTATGTATGAGTCCTAGTAGATCCCAACACCGGTAAAAGGAGCTTTGGTCATCACTCCACATAGACATGATTCACATATATCGAAAGAATCTGAGCCTGTTGACTCTAAGATCCCATCCTTTTAGATCTTAGTAATGCGAGTTTTACTTATATGCCTAAGTCGATAATGCCATAAATAAGTTTTATTTGAGTCTAACTTTGTCTTCTTATTTAAGTTGAACATTGAATTATCTTTTGTGTATGAACCATTTAAATCGATTTCATATATTCCATTTTTTGGACTAGTCTCAAAATAGAACACATTATCTTTAAACACAGAAATGTTTTCAGAATCAAAGTCAAAATTATAACGAAAACCTTGTTCATAAAAGCGAGAAGTAGAGATAATATTCCTAGTTATACTAGGTACATAACAACAATTGTTCAAAATAAGATTAAGGCCATTTGGAAGCAAAAGATGATATTGTCATATGGATTTGACAGCTACTCGATTGCCATTGCCAACATGAAGTTCCAAATCGCCATCTCTCAGTTCTCTAACATTCGTTAGTCTATGCAAATAATTATAGATGTTAGTACCACTTCCAGTATCGATTACCCAAGAATTTGTATGGAATGCATGTGTAACATCCGGGTTCCCACGTGAATTATATTATTCTTTTATTTTAAGTTTTGTGGAGGAACTCGGCGAGTTGATGCTTAGACTTGCCGAGTAGAATCGCAAGTTCTTATCCGGATTAATGACCGGACTCGACGAGTTGACTCATGGACTCGGCAAGTCCACGCTGTTAAGTGAAATCCTAATCTCCCGGGTTTGGGACCTATTTAAAGGCCCTTATGGCCATCATTTGCGGCCACTACCCCCATGAGAAAACCCTAGAGAGCAGAGAGATCGTTGTGGTGCAAAAAGGAAGTCTAACTCACTAGTTCTTGTGTGTTTTAGCAAGAAGGAAGAAGATGGACCAAGCTAAGCAGATTGAAGAGCTTGGATCCACTCCTATTTGATCAGAGGAAGTGGTTGGAGGTAACCATCTATGCCATTCTTGTGATTCTATGATTCTAGTAGAATTTAGGGTTTCTTTATGCATCTTTTAGCTTGAGCATGGAGTATGAGAGGTCCCAAGCCTAAATGGTTCATGGATTCGGACCTCAAGAGGCCTAGAGAGTTCTTATCACACTGCTTTTTGCCACGACTTTTGTGTTAGGAGTCTAGAAGTCCATTTTTGGGGTTATTTCGCCAAAAGGGAGCTTAGGGGCGTTGCATATGTGCCAAGATCTAACCTTTACGTGATTATGATGCTTGGGGAGGTCAGATCTATAGATTAGAGGAACAAATCTGACCTCAGGAGGTCATTTGAGTATGAGCATGGCATGAACTCACCGAGTCCAAGGACAGACTCGACGAGTACGGGTAGGTTTCCCCGAGAACCACATAGTTGGTGACTCACTAAGTTGGGGAAGTGACTCGGTGAGTCATTGGGGATTTAGAGGACTTGAGTTCATGATGAATTCATCGAGTCACAATTGTCCACTCGATGAGTCTGGTCAAGATTTGACCGTTGACTTTTGTTGACTTTTAGGGTTTGGTCAACGATTGGACTTGTCGACCATTTGAAGGGTAAAATGGTCTTTTAGCCTTATTAGAGGACATGTGAGAGTCTAGTCTAGCCTGGAGAGCTGTTATTGATTGAGATCATTGTTATGTGTTTAGGTAGAGGCTAGATCAGTGTATACACAAGCAAGGTATTACCCAAGATATCCGAGGTGATTCTTCTCACTATACTTTACCTTTAGTATGTAACCAGAGTTATGTGATAGAGTATCTTGTATGCTATTCATGTGATGTGTTGCACTGCATTATTTCTATGTGATTTATGTTGTGTGTATATCAGAGTTAGGACCGGAAGGTCCATAGAGCTAGGACCAGGGGTTCCACAGAGTTAGGGCCCAAGGGCCCACAAGAGTTATAGCCTTGAGTGGCTAATATGTGTTATATGTGGTATTTTGGGGAACTCACTAAGCTTCATGCTTACAGTGTTTTGTGTTATGTGTTTCAGGTACTAGTGAGGATCCCGGGAAGGCGTCGGCATGATCAGTACATCCATACGCAAAGTTTTATTTATATGTTATGATCTTGGGATTTTTACTTATGTTCGAACATATGAAACAATGAGTTTTATAATATTGTGAAATAAAATGTTTTTAAAATGTGAAAATTTGTTTGAAATTTTATGGCGGTACAACATGTAATTCAATCACATATATACCTGAGGTGCCAACCTGGTTAGCCTTGATCTTCTTAAGTTCCTCTAGGTATTTGGGACAGTTTGCGCTTCCAATGTCCCTTTTCATTGCAGTGAATAGAATCAGTGTCAGCAGCAGGCTTGGGTTTAGGAGTTGGGTTAGTGGAAGGAGGCTTCCCTTTACCCTATCCCTTGTCCTTTCCTTTCTTGTCATATGGCTTTGACAACTACTCAAGTGATTTTGTTGATCAGTAGGTTACGATAACTAATTACAACTCTTATGTAATTCTTAGATTTATGGGATCCAAAAATATTACATTGTTTTTAAATGGCATGTTCATCCCATCGATGCCTCAAAACTCTTATGCTTAGGTTACCTTTATCGCATAAGAAATTGCTCAAATCATCCATTTAAAAAACATGTGAGTTATATTTCACAAATGGTTAGGTGAGCTTTATCCCATAAGCAAATACTAAAACACCTTGACTATTTTTGACAACTCAAATGAAGAAGCTGATCCTAATATTCACATGAATTGCACAAAAATCTCAAGTGATTTTTAAATGGATTACATAGATTTGAAGTTTTTTAAATAAGGACTTTTATAAATGTTTTATTCTTCTTGCATTTTAAAACATTTTGTATCATGAATATTTCATGCATAAAATATTCCATGGTACATTTAAAGTGTTCCAAAAATCAAAAACTTGAATTTATTTCATATAAATATTTACCGGTTAAAATTTATATTCAATTTTAATTCGACGTTATATGGATCGGAATCAGTTTCTAACATTGTTAATAAAACAACCTTTTATTATTGAGTTATGGAGTTTAGATTGAGTTTAAAAAATATATTTTAAACTTTTTAGATCTTTAAACGTGTAGCTACTTTAGAGTTTAAAAGTTCAAAAAACTCTATGTAACGAAAAACTCAATTTTAACATCCTATGTTGAAATTTTTATATAAAACTCTAAACTCCAAGTTTGATGTTATGTTTTTGTGAAAATGTTTTTAGCATGGCAATCAAATTTTCATACATACACTATTTTATAACAACAAAAATAATCATCACAAGCATGCATTTAAAGTTTTTAAACAAAACTATTTTATAGTAATATTTATTGTGAACCATCACAACAAATATTAAGTCATTTCCTAAAGGACTTCTTAGGACACTTCAAAGTCTTCAAAAGGCTCCATGTCTTCATAAGAACTTCATGCTCCATCTTGTTACATTTTTATAAAAATAAAATACAACTAGTCTAAAAACTAATTTATTACATATAAAAATAAACAAACAAAATAATACATATTTATTTATTACATCATCATATGAATAAATAAATACCAACCACAAATGTCCTAATAACTTGTTTATAGGCAACAAACATATAAATATAAACAACACTTTGTTTTTTCTAAGACAACTTTTATATAATCAAAATGCATGGAAAATGGTTATATAAAAAAATAAACACCTTTTACTGTAAGTTGCCAAAGAAAACAAATATGGACATTTCTTTAACCAAAAAGAAATCCATGCTTGTTTTTCAAAAAATCAAAGATTATCATAACATGAAAATCATTCTAACATTTAAAAGATAACTCTGATACCACTGAAGGGTTTTATTGCATAAAATAGATAGTTTTTCACAAAAACCGACATCAGAAGCTTTAAAATTTTCTTATAAATTTCGTGTGTGACAACAAAACAAACCATCAAGGATCCTTTTAAAGAGTTTAGGATGATATTACAACAACCATAGGATGTTTAGAAATAATAACCTTTGTGGGCTTTGGACCCTCTTGAATTTGGAGTGTTGAAATAGATGACAAGAACAAGAAGCTTAATCTTCTATATAAGTAATCCACCAACAAGAATAAGGTACCAAAATTGCTAGATTTATTCTTGTACAACTTTGTTCTTTAAGCCTTAAGTGCTTAATCATTTAAGCAATAGAAGGAAGACCCAAAGTAAACACTACAAGCAAGTAATGTCTTCAAAAAAGGAAAGAGCTCCAAGCTCTTAGATGCTCACAGTTTTGAGAGAAAGAAAGAAGTTTTTAGACCAAAAAACTTGCATACTCTCCATGTAAAAGACCCTCTATTTATAACCCCATCCAAGCATGGTCTTTTGAATATAATAATAAAAAATATGGACTATAAAAGAGAGACATGGGGAACAAAATGATGGAGGTTGACAAGCAACCTGCATTCCCCTACTAACTTTCTGCCATGCCTCCTAAAGAGGACAAAAAAATGTTTACTAGTCTTTTTATTCATGGTAGAGTAAGTCTTTGATTTAATCATGGTTAATCAAAGTGTCCAAAACTTTGTATATGACTTATTATATGATACATTATCATATAAAGACTATGTTTCTACTTCTTACAATATTTTTTACATAGAACAATAATTTTTCTCTAATTAAATACAATAGTTGAATTTATTTATTAATATCAAATATATAATAAATATTCAATAAGTACCAACTTGATCAAGGTGTGACCCTATAGGATCATATGTCATTAGCAATGTCACTTAATAATGATTCTTGGGCATATTAATCCAACAGAGTAGTACGACAATTCTAGCAACAAACTTGATTTGAACATTAATTGGACTAATGCATATAAAAAACAATAAAATATGATGTGAAATGCAAATAAAAACTACCCTAAAATATGCATAAAATGACATTTATCAAGATGTGTGAGAAAATGGGACGTTGAGATATAATGAGTAAAATAAAGTTTTGTTATGATTTGGAAAAATGACATTAATTGTCTTTGTGGTTTCTCAAATTCTTGGTTTTCATCCTTGATTTTTTCCATTACATAAATGGTCCATGTGTTTTCAATTTCTTGTATAGTTGATCTGTGATCCATGTAAAAAAGACTTTTATACACTTAGTATCATCTTTTATGCTTTTTCTATTTAATTAAAACTTGTATTAATTTGTATAATATTATTAATTTAGAAATGTGGCACAATACCCTACCACATCTCCTCTTTTACCATCATCTACCACCATTATGTTTTATTTCAAGTCAATAATATGTCTCTTCCACTTCATCCTCCCACCATTAACTAATAAGTAGAAAATCATTTGCCACTATAACCACTATCAAGCTATCAAATCAAACTTAGAGAATCAAAGACACATTCTAAAAAGGTAAATCGAACTCAAAATAATTGGAAACCTTGGTCTACAAAATTGATAATATGATAGAGTTCAATCCAAAAAACAAAACCCTGAAAATTGAAAATCAAAACCATAAAATCAATAGTATCAAACACTTTAATCTAAAAAATCAAAAATTAAACCTAGAAAACAAATAATATATAACCCGAAAAAGATGAAAGTATCAAACACTTCCAAAAATCAAAAACAAAAATCAAAACTTTATTAGTTTTGTATCACCACAACTTGATCTTTACTGAGCCAACAACCAAGATTGTTGCTTGGTGGAACTTATGCATAGCATGCCGAAGATTCTTTCAGGTAATTCTCTCCAAATCACAGATGGCAATTTAACCGATCAAGCTTCCACCGCATTATCAAGAACAAAAACCAATCTTAGCCACTGTTTGATCAAATGACATCGGTTTGGTATTTTGCAGGTGTTGATAGTGGTGGAGTGGGAGCAGTTGGGGAAGAAATTTTTTAGGAAGATGAAACTGGTAAAATTAACGAGAAAAGTGGCGGTGTGGTTTCTCCGATAGGGTTTTGTAATGGATTAAAAGGGCTAGGTTATATCGTTGGTGGTGCGATGATGGAGGGATGCCCTTTTGTGATACTGAGATACAAAGAAGATAAAATAATTAAAGATGTATAAGGGGTGAGGAGTGAGACTTTTAACATAAAATTATAAATTACGTCATGTTACCTTTGAGAAAGTGGTAAAATAAGTAAATTCTATATTAATTAATCATAACGTTAAATTTAACACTAATCAAGAATCATATTTAGCTCTATTCATATGTCTGATATACGTAGTCTTCATTAAATAATATGATTTTCATAAATTTTATAATATGGTTCATAAAATTATTATAATTCTATATAACAAATAAACATGAAAATTTATTATTTTATAATTAATATCATTATTATTATTATTATTATTATTATGTACTTGCCAAATTTATTTATATAATTTTATTATCCGAACATGTAGATATTCAACTTCAAATAATCATACACATTGTGCAAACATAATCCTGGTTCTCCATATATTGAGGGGATGTAATTGAAAAGGAAAAATAATAAACACCGTCTATCAAAAACCAACAACAATAGTGGTGTTTGAGTTCATATTTCTTAAGAATAAATGAATAACTGTAAGCATCTCTTGATTTTTTTCAATGTTTTTTGATTTATTTATTTCAACAAATATGATTCAATCTACATTTATGACTTCAAAATTTATTTACGCAGTTTAAAAAATAAATTAAATGACTTACTTGATCGTTTACATTCTATGTCGATGTAAATGCTATTTTATATTTGAAGATATAACATAGTATTTAATTTATTGTATGCGGATTGTAGCATAAAATGTGTGGTCCATGATATATGCAACTGAACTACTAAGACACCAAGCGACAGTGCTTTAGCTAAGTCTTTGCTTCTCCATTTCAGTCAAACCAAGGATATTCAATAACTCCAAAATTAATTATAACTTATTTAAATACTTTTTTTTTTTTAAAATAGAAAACATTTTAATTTAAATCCTTCTTGATTTTTATTTTATAAGGATCATATATGTTAGTTATTTCTAAAAAGCTCTTCGTTATATATAATAATAATAAACCGAACAATATGACCTAATAATATAACTAAGCTCACAACCGTTCAATCAATACATCAGTCGATGGAGAATTAGAATGTTATATTATTGTAATATCTAATAAAATTTTATCTAATCTTAAAAGAAACGATATTGTTGAGGGCAAATCAGCGCTTTTCCTTTAGCTTTAAGATCAGTGATCGATTGATCAAATCTCAGTGTCTTCCTCAAATAATCTGTATTTTCAAGAACTTATTAAATTTACCCATACACAAAAGTTATCATACTCACATCGGAGGTAATTGCTTATCCACTATCACCCCCTACTTATGTATTCATTGCAAATTCTCTCAAATAACCATCCTAACTCTGGTGGAGTGAAACGTCCCATAAAAAACAAATCAACAAGTATGCAATAAAAATCTAGGTGTCTGATGTGAAAATATTAAAGTCGCAAGTAATAAAGAAATATTATGATTTTTCTAAATTTCTAAAGGGAAAGATTAAGGAGATAATGTGATAAAAATCAGATTCGTTAGAGTTGACTGCCAACTTTCTTGACGTTTTTTATTTTCAAATATTCTTACTATCATTACTTTGTTAGAAGTGATAATACATAGTTTTCAAATTAACGTTACTATTTAATTTGCTTACTATGCATTAACGAACATAACCCTTATAACATTGTACTTGGTTTTTAAACTAACGTGTAACATAATTGGCTACTATTCATTTATAGACATATCATTTATGGAATTGTATTTTGGCTAGCGCTGGACGGTCAAATTTGGTTACTATTATTAAGAGACCTATCATTTATGGAATTTACATTTGCATACCTTATTTTATAACAACATACATAGTACAATCCATATATGAACAAAAAAAATGGAATCCAATTGATTCAATATAAACCAACTATTGATACAAACACAACGTTTACACGGAGCATATGAGTGAGAAACTCCCCTCACTTTTTGTGGACTACAACATTATTTCCTTCGCTTTCCTTTCCATCATCTAAACCTAAAGAATTGATAAGAAGTTTCCCTTACTATTTGTTTTTTTTTTTTAAATTAATTCATTTTTATGATTTATAAATTTTTAATTAATAATAAACAAAAAATTTAATTATAAAGAAAATGCATTTCATTAATTAAAATAAAAATTACAATAAACCTAAGATTTAAAAAGTAGAATATTAAAAAAAACACAAACAAAAAATCAAACAAACCAACAACAATCTATGAAAAATATTTTTTTCATAATTTTTTCCTTTTCTTCATCATGAGCTAGAGAGTCGGGCCGGAGAGATGTTCGGTGTTTTCCATCAAGAACTTCATATCCTCCATTTATTGTCTCTCCGCGCGCTCCTTCTTCATTGCTTATTTTTTTTCTTTGTCGAACGTCAAACGTTCAGCAAAATTAAGATTATATCGATCAAACGATGGTGTTATTTTCCACATTTCGTCAACGTCCATGCTAAAATCCAATGCATTCAAAGAAGTCCATTTTTCCTTCCTCTTTGCTTTGTCCCTACCCATCGTTCAAACAATTTCTAATAGCTCGAGTTCGTCATCCTAATTTAAATCTAGACCGACCTGAGCATCGGAGGAAGTTGTGTAACCACTAGAGCCTGTTTTCATTCGTTGTGATTGTTGTACTCCAAAAATAAAATATTTCTTGTATTTTTTTCCACCTAGGACATCTAACCAATAATTTCTAACAATCGTGTCACTTGAATGGTTTTCCGACTTCCTTAAGATAAAATTGCAAAGCTTCTTGAAGAATTTCTTCGTCACCTTGGCCGTTTTTTCGTTGGGTTTTTAGGTTGTTGTACAACCCGTTTATTTTTGAAACCCCCTTTGCTATTTCTTGAAACTTTGAATTCATTTGGTGTTTCGTACGGAAGTCGCCATCTTTTCCTAGCTCCTCCCGAAACCATTCTAAAATGCAAAACAAAAAATGATCACCCGGTTGTGCATTTTCCGTCTTCGAATCTTCATAAATGTCAATCTAAGCTTGTACCAAAACTAGCTCTTGTTGTGGAAGCCATGGTATCGGCTTTTGTCTTTCCGGTTGTGCGACACCCTTACGCGCTTGTTATTTCCTTTGCGTCGTTGTGGGGGTGGTGTGGATTGAGTTTCGGGAACCATCTTTTCTTCTTCTGAGTCATCCAACTCATCGACAAGTTGTAATTATTGTTGGGTTTGAGTTTGAGTTTGGGCTTGGGTTTGGGTTTGAGATTGATTTGGCGAATATTGATCGGGAAAAACAACAAAGTTTGAAAACATTTGCAGAGTAACATTTGAAACTTGGATCGGGTAATATTGTTTAACATTTTGATATTGAAATTGTAGTAGAGATTGAATGAGAGCATCGAGTTGGGGACGATAAAGTCCTTCTGATGATGAATCAATAGGAAAAATGTTTCGAGTAGACGTACTTAAACTTGAAACATGAGTTTTTTTCCTTCTATCGGGGGTTGGGGTTTGATTGTCAAGATTCTTTTTTTTTTTTTTTTTTTTTGAAGAAAATAGAGTTTGTAGAGGGTTTGTTTGAAGGTTTGATTGAAGGTAAATGAGTATGAGTATTTATAGATGTTGTAGAGGGTTAAAAAAAATTAAAATTTAAACCATCTAACCGTTGGAATTTAAAAAAAAAAAAAAAAAAAAAAAAAAAAAAAAAAAAAAAACATTCACATTAAAAAAAATTTATCCAATCCCCATCGGAGAGAGAACGCGACAACCCCACCCCCAATTAGATTTTTACCTATTTAATAGCATTTTAATAATTTAGGAATAATATCAATTAAATGTTATGAATCTCGATTATCGTGGACTAGAATGTGTTAATAAGTTTTATTACTTAATTTATAATCAAATAATACTTTTATTTTGGGGTTGATTGGAAAGAACGTTTAGAAGCTTATAACTTCTAGCGACAAAAAACTTTGGTTTTTTTAACAAAAAAGTTCGTTTGGACTTCGACAATACTAACTTTTAGTGTTTAGTTTAAACACAAACACTTTTGTTGAAAAATGTTCTTATGTAACTTTGTATGTGACCATAACTGAAATATGATGAACTGTTTTTATACAATCTAACAAATATTATCAATTATTTCAGGTTGCATGAATGCGTGATAAAACGGAAAATACGAAAACACGCGAATGACGAAAACACATATGTGTGACTAAACAGTTTCAACAATATATATATATATATATATATATATATATATATATATATATATATATATATGTATTATATACATATGTATGTATTATATATGTATATATGTATTATATATATGTTGTATATGTGTTGAATAGTCAAACAAAGAAGAAGTCAACAAAAGTCAAAGATGAAGAAGCTAAACCCATTCACACGTTTTTTTGCTCCTACTACTACATCAACTTGCAGCCTCTACATCATCTTTCAACTTACACTCAAGTGCACTACTACAAGATATTTGTTTCTCATATATATACATGTGTAGGTAGTGTGTGTTTGTGTTGGAGATAATAGAAGAGAGTAAGAGAGATAGATATGATATAGTGAGTTTTCCTTTGTAAAACTACACCCTCTCAATCTTCATCCCTGGAGCTAAATGAAGAACACCAAGATCAAACAAGAAGCTAAGTGAAGAACACCAAGATCAAACAAGAAGCTAAATGAAGAACACCATCAACCATCTTCATCTTCTTCATTGAAACTAAAGGTTTTTTCATCTTCACCACCTTTGTTCATCACATCATACACCACCAAACACTTTCCTTACATCAAAACACCAAAACACAACCATGAAACAACCCAAAACCTTCTGCATCAAGATCAACCACAAAACCCATCACTATTCATCATCATCTTCATAGAAATTTCACCACCTTTACCACCTTATATCAACCTCCTTCCAACCTCTAAACAACCTTGAAAACATCCTCAAAACACCATAACACC
Source organism: Lactuca saligna (assembly GCF_052625555.1). NCBI lineage: Eukaryota > Viridiplantae > Streptophyta > Magnoliopsida > Asterales > Asteraceae > Lactuca > Lactuca saligna. The sequence goes on from NC_136421.1 coordinate 246,820,709, forward strand.
ATTACCCTAGCCAAAACATCACAAACAAAACTTACCTTCAAATTACAAAAATCCCGAAATTGACTCAGACACGAACACGCCCCGTGTTAAAAAGCAAGGCAAAATCAACACGCCCCGTGTTGCCCTCTGATTGCCTTCTTCATACTTCTGAACCTCAACACGCCCTGTGTTCAACAAGGCTAAATCAACATGCCCCGTGTCAGCATCAGCATCATGAACACGCCCTGTGTTCAGTAAGGCTAAATCAACACGCCCCGTGTCAGCATCATTCATCAAGAAAACCCTCCAAAACCCTCCTACACGACCCGTGTCACTTGTGCCTTATCTTACACGACCCGTGTGCATGTTTTTACCCAAAAATACCTCAAATACAAATACATAAACCCATGTATTTTGTACCCTTTTGTAAACACTTGTTTTACATAAAATCGAGCTTTAAATGAACTTTTTGTTACTTATCCAATGCCGGATTGATCTTTGAACAAATATCGACCAGTCGCTCCAAGAGTCCCAATATCGACCAGTCCATTCAAAGAACAAATATCGACCAGTCGCTCCATGAGTCCAGTTCAGTCAATTTATTGACGAACCTACTTGATATATATCTATATATTTATATACTTTATTATAGCTTTATGTCATTTAAATATAGTCATTTATATTATTTATAGCTTTATGTCATTTAAATATAGTCATTTATATTATTTATAGCTTTACGTCATTTAAATACAGTTATTTATATTATTATAGCTTTCAGTCATTTACAACTTTCATATTTATACTTATTCCGCAATTATTATTCTTTATATATATATATATATATATATATATATATATATATATATATATATATATATATATATATATATCTTATATCTTAAACTGATATATCTGTCACACAGTAACTGGTAACCAAGCCTTTTGTTGTGGTGATCAGATTGTTATATTTCCAACAAATCGGTATCTGAACTGATATATAAAAGGAATAATATCCAACAACTTAAAATCTAAAAATTATCTCATGTATCATTTAACAAAATACACCATCTAATTTTACTGAATACGTCATTTACCATCACTATGGACATTATATGTTTATATATATATATATATATATATATATATATATATATATATAGAGAGAGAGAGAGAGAGAGAGAGAGAGAGAGAGAGAGAGAGATAGCTAGGTTCAAATGTGGATTAACATTTATTGTGCGGACGTGTGGGCAGTGCTATTCTGTGAGAATTGTGAGAATGATAATGAAAATATGTTGTTTGATAATATGAATACGTTTAATCATACATAACTATTTTCATTATCACACATTCTCACTAATTAAATCGTCTATAAGATTATTATAGACTTTTTATTATTATTATAATTCTATGAGAATGTTGTCAGAATGTTTGTTGAGTCGTATTCTGTAAGAATGAAAATGAGTGAAAAACGATGTTTGAGAACAAAAATGAATAAGAATTATTGAGAATTGATCAAAATAACGATATTTATGTGAGGTTGAACATATTCGCATTAATAAACAACTTATTTTCTTAGTGATTCTCATAGAATAGCACTGTCCAAATGCCCGCATAATAGTTGTCCATCCACATTATAACCTACCCTATATATATATATATATATATATATATATATATATATATATATATATATATATATATATATATATAGATAAAACTTCAAAAATGGTCCCTGTGGTTTCCGAAAATATCAAATTTAGTCTGTAAGTTCAAAAAATCTCACAGATGGTCCCTGTGGTTTCAAAACTTTTAACAAATGGTTCTTCCGCCTAACTTCGTCAGCTTTCTACCGTTAAGTGAGGTGCATTTTCGTCATTTCAATACACAGGGACCATTTATGAGGTTTTCTCTATTTAAAATAAATATATATATATATATATATATATATATAATTATTTAATTAAAGGGCCCCACTCTCTCTCTCTCTCTCTCTCTCTCTCTCTCCCTCTCTCTCTCTCTCTTTCTCTCTCTTACACTCTTATGCTCCCTAGTCTCTTATCCTCCCTCTCCTTACGTTATGAGTTTATTGAAGTCACAAGAATCATTATTTCCTCTGATTTCATATTTTTATTCCTGATTTTCGAGTTCAAAGGAGAAGCCCTAAATCTATAATTGGTGTTCTTCACTTACCAATCCAGAAGCACCATGAAATAGACCTCTGTACCAATGGTCGATGCCGAACATAACATTGTTTACCTATACCTCCTAGAGTTGTTGTTTGTAACCATTGACATTGGTGGTTAAGTTCACTATGAATGTCTCTGTGAAGAAATCGTCGGTGGTACTCGAACTGTCATCAACCAGTAAAAATAAGGGCATGATTGAGATTCATCTTCGGATTTGCAAGGTTTGGAAGGTACTAAGGATGAAACGAGGCTGCAACGTTGATCACAGCAGCTGATATTTCGGTAAGATGATGATTGTTAGTGGTTGTAATACGTCCAGTTTCTTCGAAGCAATTGTGGCAGGGTGCACATTGGATCTAATTCACGAACTCAATCTGGGTTCCCCTGTTTTACCCTTACGACCTGGACCAGTGCTAATCGACCCAACATCTTCTCCATACGACGACGGTATGTGGTGGCTATGTATGGCGGTTGTGACGACAGTGTGTAGCAGCGCTGCTCTGGGGCTTCTGCTAGTTCTTTTATTCCTAATCTCGATGGGAAAGATGAGCGGGGGAGGGGAGAAGCCTGCTGCTGGTTGGTCGACACTTATGGTAGCGAAGGTGATGGTAAGTGGATGCTGGAGTGGAGGCAATAGGTGGAAGGAAGTAGTGGTGTCGGGGTGTTTGATGGTGGTGGGTCACGACAGGAGGAGGCGGAGAGGCTGCCACAGACGGCTATGGTGGCCCTATTCGTTGGTGGAGTGAGAACCAGAGAGAGGGAGTGATTTTGGAGATGAAAAATAGGTCGAGGGAAGAGATTCAGACGGCAGCAGTTGTGGCGGTGGTTCGGATGTCGCAAAACAACAAGCAGTCGCCTTTTCCCGGCGACCCTTTGTGGGTCTTGTTCTAGTTGATGGCAGCGACAAAACAAAGGGAAGAAGAGTAGCAGTGAATCAAAAAGGTGTGAAGATGGGTGGTAGTTTTATGGTGTTTTGTACTCTGATTTTGTGGCTCTATGTGCAGGAAACCTTTGATTTAGTAAGAAAAGAAACTCTGGTTCCAAAAATTATCAATTTTGTGGACCTCTGAGTGCAAAGCGTTCGATTTCCGATGAGAAGTGAAGCAATGACACCAAGATGACATGTATATTTGCAGGTGCGATGCTCATGGTGGTTTTTTTATGATAATGGTGCTCTGTGCATCAAGGGAAGAGAGAAGAAGATGATAGTGGTGGTTAGTACTGTGTGGGGAGAGGGAGAGAGAGAGAGAGAGAGGCCCTTTAATTAAATAATTATATATATATATATATATATATATATATTTTTTAAATAGAGAAAACCTCATAAATGGTCCCTGTGTATTGAAATGACGAAAATGCCCCTCACTTAACGGTAGAAAGCTGACGGAGTTAAGCGGAATGACCATTTGTTAAAAGTTTTGAAACCACAGGGACCATCCGTGAGGTTTTTTGAACTTAGGGACTAAACTTGATATTTTCAGAAACCATAAGGACCATTTTTGAAGTTTTGTCATATATATATATATATATAGGGGTAGGTTATAATGTGGTTGTTATGTACCTAAGCTTATATATAGAACCCTCCAAACTATGTAGTTTTGATCAATTATATCCAAACTAATCATCATATTTCGCTTACTATTCTTCTTTAATCATGTGACTTGTTAAACCGATCAAATTTATAATCTTTTTCTTCATTGTGTCTAAGAACATAAAGCATTAAAAGTAATGGTTGTTTAATCAACCCTACTAAATTTTAAATAAAAAATAATAGAATAAAATATAAAAGAAGAGCATGCAATAACTCAATCAAGGTTTTTACAAATCATTGGATATAGTTTTCAATTGAATGACAAAACATTTAAATTATATTCGTTAAAAATTTACTTGTTTTTTACTTTCCCTATAAACTTTAATGGGTTTTTTTTTTTTTGTGTACAGCAGAAAGACATATAATTGATTTTTTCCCTTAATTTAACTCAATTCAATGGTATTATACTAAAACAAAATTAAGAGAAAATGAAATTGTATTTGTTTTGTCTAAAACTATGTCATTTAAGAGGTTCTATACCTAAGAGAGAGTTATGTTATTGAAGAACTTAAAGATTTGCAATGACTCGAGAACTTCTAATCCTTATATCATTTTTCAAAACCGAGACAAACATTAGTCTCACATGCTACATCTAAGACAAATCTAGGCTAAAAAAAAAAGAAGTGACAAACTATTTTTTTTAAATGTGCATGCATGCACATTTGAATGTTCATATATATATATATATATATATATATATATATATATATATATATATATATATATATATATATATATATTGTAACACCTGAATCCTGGTATGCCTTTAATTCAAGTATTTCTTATGTCTTTCTCTGGGACTCGATGAGTTGGAGGCCCAACTCGTCGAGTAGAGTCGTGATCCGCTGGAAGTTTAAGTTGTCTACTCGACGAGTCGGGAGACTAACTCGGCGAGTAGATGTTGTTTGAGTGAAACCCTAAATTGAGGGTTTTCACCCTATTTAAACACATTATAACCCCTCAACTCAGCCCCCATCGTCCAGAGCAAACCCTAACTCGAAACCCTAGCCGTTTTTAAGTGTGTTCTTGAGCCTCGTGGTGTTAATTTGTGTGATTGAAGCTTGAAGGAAAGAAGGAGGCTTGTGAGATCAAGGGGAAACAAGGAGATTCAGAGTTTTGAGCATATTTCCAGCTTATTAGAGGTATAAAGCTGAAACCTTTCCTATTCATTGTCTAGATCTTGATTTTGGACTATTTTCTACATCTTTCTAAGCCCTAGTGAGGATGTATTCGAGATTGAGTATAAGAAGTGAGTTTGTGCTTCAGATCTACGGCTATTGGGGGTCTTTATGGCATAAAGGTGCCCACTTTGTTGCCATAAACACCCCATGCATCTTGTAAACCACCTTTTATGGCTTTTTGAGCCAAAGATCCCATGCATGTGAACCAAGCTTAAGACTTTACGTGTAAAATGGACATTAGGAGGCCAAATCAATGGTTTTGATGTGTTAAGACCCATTTAAATCGGCTGTATAGTAATGGTCAAGGAATGACTCTGCGAGTCGTTCTTAGGACTTGGCGAGTCGAGGTGTAATTACCACCAAATCCTTTCTGTAGATGGGCCAGATGATAGTGTGGAAGGTCCCTCAGTTGTTTAGGCACTTAAGGGACCTTGGAATCATGTGACTCTATGAGTGTCTGAGCAAACTCGGTGAGTCCAAGGCAATCTCGCAATCTTTGAAGATGGACTCGATAAGCTGCTCTTACAAATCGGCGAGTCATAGACAAGACACATTCTTATGAGGGGGATGAACTCGACGAGTTCAAGGATGAACTCGGCAACTCGGGTGAAGATGGTCCCAATGATATGATTGAAGGAGAACCCGTCGAGTTCTTGCTAGACTCGACGAGTAGAGTCGGGGTTGGGTTCGGGTTAGTGGAGTATGGACTCGACGAGTTGGTAGACCAACTCGGCGAGTCAGGTCAACTAGATGTTGACTTTGACCAATGTTGTCTTTGATTAAATTGAGTTGACCCTTGTTAGGGTTGCATATTCAAATTGATAACTTAGAAGGGTTGTCGTGTAGGGATTAAGGAGTCGAGAAGAGTCGATTTGCACATCGAGGATAATTCAAACACTACACGACATCGATGTGAGTTACCTCCTAGTAGGGGTGGGTCTAAGGCCACAATGTCGGTCCACCAACAAGAGTAATTGATAGATAATTGACTTTGTGATAATTATCTTGGTATGCTTATGTGATATGCTCATGAGATATGCTTATGTGGTATGATTATGAGACATGCTTATGTGATATGCTATATGAGTTAGTGGTAGTAACAGGGAATAGCTTCTCCCTAACTTGGTCGTTAGGACCGAAGGGTAGGTTAGTACCCAATATATGCCTGACCGTATGATTATATTTTGTTATTGTATGATAGAGGTAGAGGTGAAATAGTCCCCGTTGTCGGTTGAGATAGACCGGAGGGTAGTCGGCACCCTAGAACGCCCTGACATGGGTAGGTCAGCACCCCAGAATGGCTTCACATGGGTAGTTCAAGCACCCCAGAATTGCCCGACAGTATGTATGCTATATGATTGTATGGTATGTGGTATGATGGGGGAACTCACTAAGCTTTGTGCTTACAGTTTTAGTTTTGGTTTTAGGTACCTCTTCATCTAAGGGGAAGGAGTCGGCGGTGTAGTAGCGCATCACACACACACACATATGGTTTCCGCATTGAATTTCTGGGATTGTACTCTGATTTATATTACTTGTGTTGAGATGGTTTTCGAACACGTTGTTATAGCTTTTTTGTTATAAAATGACATGACCTTGGTAATGTTTTGGTAAACTATGTTGTGAAGTATTTATTTAAAATGAAATTTTTGGTCTTGAAAATTGGGATGTTACATACACCCACTGTAACGACCCAAATTTTCAAATAAATTTAAACTTTTCAAAAACAACCCAATTCATTAAGTTATTACAAAAAGGTTTTCAATACATTTATTATCAGAGTATTCCCAGGTCCATTTCATAAAACATAAACATGAGGAGCGGTACGATCACGCCTTTGCCTTGCCACAGTCTCCTGAAGAACCTGAAAAACATTAAACCACAACTGTAAGCCCGAAAGCTTAGTGAGATACCCCCAAAATACCAACCACATATACCATACACATAACATGTTATATCATAACGAATCACAGAACAGCCATGCATATCGGGTCTACTGTGAGACTGGTCTGTCGTGTCGGGCCTTCAGTCCACCTGGTCCACCCTCCGAGTCCAGTCATGTCCCTCGAGTCTACAATGTGGTTGGTCCGCCCGCACCGGGCCTTCAACCCACCTGGTCCACTCTTTGAGTCTACAGTATGACTGGTCCGCCCGCATCAGGCCTTCAGTCGGCCTGGTCCACTCTTCGAGCCTCGGCACGTTTGGTCCGCCCTCGTGGGGCCTACAGCCTATCCGGACCGCTCGTTGGGCCTTCGGAATAACCGGTCCGCCCTGGGTATCTTGGCCCACAGCACGAAGCAGGACCCGCCTCAACCCAACTCCAGTCCAAACAACCATGTGCACATAAACATACAATCACATAACAATTCATATTCAGTCAAACCGATCTAGCAGATCACGTAACACAACATACTCTAACAGGATACCGACCTAACCGGTCACTAGCATAGCATCATCCTATATACCAGGATACCGACCTTAACCAGGTCTCTAACGAATACCACCCTAACTACCCGGATGCATACATATCAAAGCAATAATCATAACAACAGATACCCGGATCTCAATCCGATAAAGGGCCGACCTTGGTGCCTTAGACCCTGTTGATATAGTGAGGATAACTCACCTCGCAACTGCTGACCAAAAGGATAATATCACACTGCTGCAGCCTCCGACCCGAACTCCAACACTGTCAATACCCAAAAGAGTGAATCCAATAAATACCAATAATTACCAAATTACCCCTGGAAATCGACTGGTTAACCCTTGGTCAAAGTCAAGGTCAAAGTCTACCCCTGACTGACTCTACTCGTCGAGTCAACCCGATGACTCGCCGAGTCCTCATACACAGAACCTCCTTCAATTCGCGACCCAACTCACCGAGTCACCCCGAGACTCGCCGAGTCCAACAACTCTGAGCCTACTCGCACATAACTCACCGAGTCACAGCACTTCCAAAAGAAACTTGGAACCTACGACCAGACTCGCCGAGTCCAAGAACAAACTCATCGAGTCTACGACTATCTTCAACCTACTCGCCAAGTTGTTCTTCCAACTCGCCGAGTTCCAGGCCATCTTCATCCAACTCGCCGAGTTGTTCTTCCAACTCGCCGAGTTCCAGAATTTCTTCAAGCAACTCGTCGAGTCCACCCATGTGACTCGCCGAGTACCACCAGGTCTGAATCCATACAGAAACTTTCCAAGCCATGCAGATGATCCAAACCATAGATCTACTTCTCCTAAGGCCATCCATCACGTAAAGTGGCAATCTTTACGTGAATCCAAGAAGATCTAGGCATTTTTACTCTAGGGTTTGGGGTTTGGGACAAGATAGCTCCATCAACTACACAAGAACAGGGACTTTAATGCTCTTAAGACCTTCTCCACTCTAGATCTGAGGTAGCAACCTCAGATCTATCCTTCAAACTCAAGATGCCACAAATCTAAGCCTCCCACACAACCCCAAAATGATGAATCTAGAAGAATACAGCCCAAGAACGAGATATTACCTCAAAATGAAGCCCCCAACAGCAGGAAATCCGAATCTAAACAAAGTCCTTTGATCCAAGCCTCTTGTCCTTCAAGATTTCTTCAACAAACACTTCCCCAAGCTCCAAATGCACTCCAATCTTCCACAATCATGCTTTCTAGGGTTTCTGGACTTCAAGGGGGATCAAATAGGCTGGGGAGAGGGTATAATGTCCTTTAAATAGGGCTCATCCCCCGGATTTAGGGTTTTCTCCACTCAGCACCTACTCGCCGAGTCCATCTTTGGACTCGCCGAGTAGGCCACTTGACACGTGACCAAAGTCGCGACCCTACTCGCCGAGTCCATCCATGGACTCGCCGAGTTGCCCTTCAAATTTACACTTTTAGCCCTTCAAATCTACTCTTAATATTCCGGGATGTTACAATTCTCTCCCACTTAAATTAGGCTTCGTCCTCGAAGCCTGCGATAACTCGACTCTAGAAATTCTCTCGCATTACAACTCCTGGTGTTAACCCAACCAATCTCCTCAAGGCACAACCATGGAAACCATAAACTCACTTTCTCCTTGCTCGCGGTGTCCTCACCACCGTCACAAGCCGGCCACCGACTTTACCCTCTGATAACCACACATAACAACTGAGTACGACTCATGATGCAACACTGCTCCAAATCACAACCATTACTCGACCCATATGAGCTATAAATAACTATGCACCACCCGATTCCCGATCCGAGTCCAAATCTATCCATTCCATGCTAACAGAAAGACACACTCTTCAGAGCAACCCCATGAGTTCTCTTCTTGCAATCGCATGCACATGCTGAACTAGCTCTAGCACCCTCGGGTTAGGAAAACCCAACACACTGACGACCCTCAAAACATCCCTCAGGATGAACCACTGCTACACAATTCCTTCACCGAAATCAAGTTGGGAATCCAAAACTCCATACCTGCATCCCTTACGAGCCTCTTGACTTTACAACCTCGGAATTTCCTCTTGCGACCTCAGCAGACATCCCCACATGATGTCATCCCATACCGCCGCCGCACACGTGCTGCTTAATGACTACAATTGGACCACTCCGATCATAACCCTGCACTACTGCTTTCACTTCCGTGAATTTGCACTCCCCTTCGGAATTACATTCCTCCCTCTTTCCTTACCAAGGAAAATCACTTGACCGCCTTGTCACCACGACAAGAGCCACGGTGCTCACCCAACGCTACACCACCCCTTTATAGCATAACCACTATCCCATGCACCATACATACTCTGAATCCACCCATGAAGACTCTCAAGTCCATGCACTACCTTCACTGATTGTGATCAATATTCGGGGCCAGACCTTGCAATGCTAACATATCACGACATACTCAATCCATTACCTCGCACCTTTCTAACGACACATACAGAGTCTTCAGCATGACTGGACCGCCTTACGAGGACTTCAGCCAAACTGGACCACTCTCATAACCTTCAGCAGACCTGGACCGCCCTCCAGGGCCTTCAGTCTAGTTGGACCGTTAACCGAGCCTTCGGCCTGACTGGTACGCCTATTGGCCTTCAGTCTATCCGGACCGCTCAACTAGCAATCAACATTCCGAGTTACCTCTCCGGGAAATCCTCCCATGCATACTGTTCTAGCCCCCTAGGGGGTTCTGAACTCCATCTCCATCATACATACTAGATCCCGGCCTGATCCCAGGCCCTGCACAATCAAGCTCTTGGTCTGTATCCTGCCCCGCAGGCCTGCCATTTACTCAAACCAACTAATGCCCTTGGCTGACCGAGACACTACTGAATCCCATGCAGGTAAACAACCTTTCATACTCGTCGATCCTCCGGAGAATTCTCCAATTCTCCCCCACTTAGGGCACTGACTATCGACCACCGGTCGCTATCACCGACCTCCCAAAATAACCTTGCACAAAACCCAACACTTACACGCAGACTGATTCCCACTAGCACTAGCAACCTTCGCAAAAACACATTTCCACACCAATCATCCCGCTCGAAAGGAACTTATATTCAATTATCCACTCCTCAGACTGCAGATGCTACCCGACATTCAAACCAACGCCGCATCCACCAATAATCCTCACAAAAGATAACCAACAAAAACCCGAAATACTAACCCATAACCATGCCAAACCCTCAAGGAACAACGGAAACCAAAACGAAAACCACCCAACGAGACTAGCAGATAAACGATACTCCACAATAATCATAATAAACAAGACAACAAGAAAGAAACATACCCGCAGCTGCATCCGGCACTACTCTAACCTCCTCCGCTGCAAGCTGAAAAGCACGACCCTAAGCCCTTGGGGGCTCCTCTCCACCCTGACCTCCACCTGTGATCCTCAACGTGGCCGGTGCTGGAGCCTGCATCGATCCTGCAGCAAGCTGTGGACAGTTGACCCTCAAGTGCCCTCCCTGATGACAATGATAACATATGCTCAAATCCCGAACCGGCACAGACTGCCAACAATCCCTCGCATAGTGCCCCTCCTTTCCGCACTTGCGGCATGTACCACCAGACCAAAAAACTTCGGTGTGACCCCTCCCACACTTTCCACAAACGTGGCTAACCAACTTGTAACGACCCAAATTTTCAAATAAATTTAAACTTTTCAAAAACAACCCAATTCATTAAGTTATTACAAAAAGGTTTTCAATACATTTATTATCAGAGTATTCCCAGGTCCATTTCATAAAACATAAACACGAGGAGCGGTACAATCACGCCTTTGCCTTGCCACAATCTCCTGAAGCACCTGAAAAACATTAAACCACAACTGTAAGCCCGAAAGCTTAGTGAGATACCCCCAAAATACCAACCACATATACCATACACATAACATGGTATATCATAACGAATCACAGAACAACCATGCATATCGGGTCTACTGTGAGACTGGTCTGCCGTGTCGGGCCTTCAGTCCACCTGGTCCACCCTCCGAGTCCAGTCATGTCCCTCGAGTCTGCAGTGTGGTTGGTTTACCCGCACCGGGCCTTCAACCCACCTGGTCTACTCTCTGAGTCTACAGTATGACTGGTCCGCCCGCATCGGGCCTTCAGTCAGCCTGGTCCACTCTCCGAGCCTCGGCACGTCTGGTCCGCCCTCGTGGGGCCTACAGCCTATCCGGACCGCTCGTTGGGCCTTCGGAATAACCGATCCGCCCTGGGTATCTTGGCCCACAGCACGAAGCAGGACCCGCCTCAACCCAACTCCAGTCCAAACAACCATGTGCACATAAACATACAATCACATAACAATTCATATTCAGTCAAACCGATCTAGCAGATCACGTAACACAACATACTCTAACAGGATACCGACCTAACCGGTCACTAGCATAGCATCATCCTATATACCAGGATACCGACCTTAACCAGGTCTCTAACGAATACCACCCTAACTACCCGGATGCATACATATCAAAGCAATAATCATAACAACAGATACCCGGATCTCAATCTGATAAAGGGCCGACCTTGGTGCCTTAGACCCTGTTGATATAGTGAGGATAACTCACCTCGCAACTGCTGACCGAAAGGATAATATCACACTGCTGCAGCCTCCGACCCGAACTCCAACACTGTCAATACCCAAAAGACTAAATCCAATAAATACCAATAATTACCAAATTACCCCTGGAAATCAACTGGTTAACCCTTGGTCAAAGTCAAGGTCAAAGTCTACCCCTGACTGACTCTACTCATCGAGTCAACCCGATGACTCGCCGATTCCTCATACACAGAACCTCCTTCAATTCGCGACCCAACTCACCGAGTCACCCCAAGACTCGCCGAGTCCAACAACTCTGAGCCTACTCACACATAACTCACCGAGTCATCCCTTGACTCACCGAGTCACAACACTTCCAAAAGAAACTTGGAACCTACGACCAGACTCGCCGAGTCTACGACTATCTTCAACCTACTCGCCGAGTTGTTCTTCCAACTCGCCGAGTTCCAGACTTTCTTCAAGCAACTCGTCGCGTCCACCCATGTGACTCGCCGAGTACCACCGGGTCTGAATCCATACAGAAGCTTTCCAAGCCATGCAGATGGTCCAAACCATAGATCTACTTCTCCTAAGGCCATCCATCACGTAAAGTGGCAATCTTTACGTGAATCCAAGAAGATCTAGGCATTTTTACTCTAGGGTTTGGGGTTTGGGACAAGATAACTCCATCAACTACACAAGAACAGGGACTTTAATGCTCTTAAGACCTTCTCCTCTCCAGATCTGAGGTAGCAACCTCAGATCTATCCTTCAAACTCAAGATGACACAAATATAAGCTTCCCACACAACCGCAAAATGCAAAATCTAGAGGAACACAGCCAAGAACGAGATATTACCTCAAAATGAAGCCTCCAACAGCACGAGATCCGAATCTAAACAAAGCCCTTTGATCCAAGCCTCTTCTCCTTCAAGATTTCTTCAACAAACACTTCCCCAAGCTCCAAATGCACTCCAATCTTCCACAATCACGCTTTCTAGGGTTTATGGACTTCAAGGGAGATCAAAGAGGCTGGGGAGAGGATATAATGTTCTTTAAATAGGTCTCATCCCCCGAATTTAGGGTTTCTCCACTCAGCACCTACTTGCCGAGTCCATCTTTGGACTCACCGAGTAGGCCACTTGACACGCGACCAAAGTCGCGACCCTACTCGCCGAGTCCATCCATGGACTCACCAAGTTGCCCTTCAAATTTACACTTTTAGACCTTCAACTCTACTCTTGATATTCCGGGATGTTACACCCACACACAAATATATATATATATATATATATATATATATATATATATATATATATATATATTGTGTTCTTTTAATAATTTTCAAAACCAACACAACAATGAGACTTTAATACCAACGTTTGAAAGAATCACAACTAGAAAATATCAAAAAATCACAAAAAAAACATAAATATGCATACATGCATATTGTAACATCCAAAATTGAAGACCAAAAATTTTCAGTTTTAGTATAGCGATTTATAAAACAATTTATAAGAAAACATCATCAAGTAATCCATTTCATAAAAACCATAGTTTAAATGTCTCAAAAGCATATCATAATAATGTCAGAGTACAGATCCTAAGAATCTCGTGTGCAGAAATCATGTGTGTGATGCACTGCTACCGTACCAGCTCCTTTCACTTCGAAGAATAACCTGAAACAAAAAATGAAAACAGTAAGCACAACGCTTAGTGAACTCCCCCATCATATCACATACCATACTATAAACATACTGCCAAACATATCTGGGTACCCGACCTACCCTGCTGAGCATACATGGGTGCTCAACCTACCCCTACTAGGTATATCGGGGTGCGTAACCTACCCCTGTCAGACATACCGGGGTGTCCGACCTACCCCTCCGCTTTATTTCAACCGATTATGGGGACTATTTCACCCCTACTACTACCACATAACAACTTAACATAATCATACTATCAGGCATACTGGAGTGCCCAACCTACCCCTTTGATCCTTTCAACTAGTACAGGGACTATTCCCCCTACTACCACTATCACATAACATCATACCATACTAGCACATAAACATAACAGATAGTGACATACCATACAATGATCACAAAGACAATCATCTAACAAACAACTCCTACTAGTGAGCCGACATTGTGGCCTTAGACCCAGTTCTACTGGAAGGTAACTCGTCTCGTAAAGTTGAATGTCGAATATCACTGGAAGGAATCTCTAACAGCTACTCTGATGTCTCCCCGTCTATCATTATCATAACAACACTTAGTAAAAATCCATAATACTTTTAGGGTAAAATAACCATGTTACCCCTTGGTCTAATTTGGACCATAACCAAGGCCCATTTCCATCTTGTCTTTCCTAGCCCACTATTAGCCCACTAATGACCCAATTTTCTAAATTGGGCCCCACTCTTCAAATGGTCCATTTCACAAGCCTAATAAATCCTTAGCCCAAAATAAATAATCTCGAGTGGCCCAATATGGCCCAAAAGGCCCAATACTCTAAGTTCCGGTTCTAGGCCTGGAAACTATGCTCCACAGTAGGCGATAGGCCCCAACTATCCAAGCCCATACTTCTAAGGCCCAAAGGCCCAAGTTCACCACTCTGTATGCGTACGCGCGGCGTACCTAGCACGTACGCCCAGCTCACACTGGCCTTGACCAAAACGGGATGATGACCTAGTACGCCTACTAAGGTGTACGCACGGCGTACTATCCAGCTTTCTTGGGGCTTCATTTGTGACTTAACCCATCAAGTCATCACGTCCAAAATGTAGATCCAGGTCCTTTAAGGCATCCTAGTCCATAAAGTCACAAACTTTATGTGCTTGCATGCATGGATGGGGTCAAAATATGATTTTTGGTCCTTAACCAAACTTTGTAACCTTCAAACACTTGCATGGTTGTGGCTTAACCATCAAGGCCCGATTTTTATTACTCTAAGTGCTTCTAAGAGCCCAAAACAACAACTCTTATGTTCTGAAACTATCAAGACTCAAGCAACCTCACCAATGGAGTCCAAAAGTGACCTAAACACCTCAAAAATCAAATCTAAACATGCAATGATAAAGTTTGAAGCTTGATACCTCAAGTAAGTCAAAAATGGTGCTAATCTCCTGGATCTACAAGCTCCCTTTGAATCCTTGCTCCTTCTTCAAACTCCTTTCTCTTCTAAACACCAAAATAACACTAAAATGCTCTTAAGTGGCTTCCAAATCACAAGAACACACAAATATGAATTAGGGTTTTTGTGGTGGGTAGCTAAGGGTTAGAGAGAGGTAGGACCAAAGGCATAAGGTCCTTTATTTAGGATTTAAACCCTAAAATTTAGGGTTTTAGAACCTGCAAACGTACATTGCACATACTCCTGGTACATTGGGAGTAGGCTTCCGCGTTCCAGTCTCTTGAGTACGATGAGCGTACATGGCAAGTTACACTCCGTGTACAGTGCTTCCTCATCCCAATTACAAGGGCCCAAAGGTCTAAGCCCAAACCTTATAAAACTATTAACCTTATATAAATAAAAATAGTACCTTATAAATCCCGGATGTTACACATATTTAGATCTGCATATATGCACATTTCCACAAAAAAAAGTTCTCCAAATCTTTTTTTTAAACATGATTATTTCGTAGACGCAACTGTACTAGTCCAATGGCGGTTACGGTTTTTAAAAATGATGACCGGATTATGAATTTTCTAGTTTTCAGAACTCTTTAAGTTAGTTTTCTTAACTTTTTAAATTCTCAAAATAACTTATCTCTCTCTCTCTCTCTCTCTCTCTCTCTCTCTCTCTCTCTCTTTCTCTCTGTTTGTCTATATATATATACACACACACACACACACACACTAGACGAATACCCGCGCGTTGCGCAAAATATAACAATATATTTGACATCTTTAAAAATATATGTTTTTTAAATATATTAATGACGTATTTGTTAGCTCTTATATAATAAATTTTATAATAAGTTGGTATAAACATTGTTTGTTTTGAATTATATGATACTCTATATATCTTTTAAAATTCTATAATCTTAATTGTCTCAATTGCATCTACCTACTTGTTATTCACGAACCAAAATTAAATATAATATGTGGCTTAACGATATTTATTGTTGTTGTTATGATTAATTAACTTTAAAAAAGTTTATTTGTTTAAGATTTTAATTTCTATCATTGTAATTATTTAAATGTTGAACAATGTTTTTGTTTTTAAATGTAACAATATAATTTATGTATTTAATGTTACTTTTAATTATTATTGTTGTAAGTTACTTAAAATAACGTATTTGGAAACTCTTAATTATTTTATTTAAGTTTAAGAAATTTAACAATTTTTAAACTTTATTTGAGGAATATTTTTATTTTCTTTTATTGTAATTATTTAAAACAATAAATATTGTTTTTGTTTTTAAAGATAACATAATAATTGTTATACAATATTATTTTAAACTATTCTTATTGTAAGTTATTTTTAATCTATTTATTTGAAAATTCTTAATGTTATAAAAATAGTTTTATGGTTTTTGTTTTTGTTAATTTAAGATTACAATTTAGGTTTAACAATATAATTTATAAGTTTTAACTATTTATAAAGTAGTCTCTTCATTTTTTTCAAGTTTAACTGAAATTTTAATTTAAGTTAACCGTTGAACATTATATTGAAATTAATAATTTAATTATTTTGCAAAAAATCATAAATTACACAAGAGTTGTGATTTTAAAATGACAATTGCTCACATATTACAACATATCTAAACTAATACGTTAACTATAACATGTTAAAAAGTTAAAGTCATAATTTTATAAATAGAAGTAAAATATGATATTTTAAGATTGTAGTTTAGTTAATTTATGATTAGAATTTAGTTTTTGCATTAATTTAATATTATTAACCAATTTATAATAATTAGTAGAAATAAATTGAAAAGTCATGGAGGTTTCACATGCATGTGGTGTAAATAAAAATGTCTCTTTTATATATATATATATATATATATATATATATATATATATATATATATGTGTGTGTGTGTGTGTGTATGTGTGTGTGTTATGTGAATCCTCACGTGTTGTGCAAGAATATAGTTATATATTTTTTTAATGGCGAACCACACCCACACACATTCTGTAATCCTGCTCATAATTATATAAATTATGATTTAATATTTATACATGAAAAACAATGTTATTAAAATATATTTCAAACATAGGTTGATTTCTATATATAACGAATAACAAATAGTATAAAAAATAAATCCTACAACTTTTGATGACTTTATATACATCTTTAAATTGTGTAAATTATATATAAAACATATGTTGATTTTTATATTTAACGAATAACAAATATATGAAAACATAAATACAACTTTTAACAACATAAAAATACTACAACATCTATTATTGCATTTGTAACAAAAAAAAAACTTATTAAAAACTTATAAATCATACAAAAGATATAGAAATCAATATACATTCTATATATAGAAACATTATTGTTCCATGAAAAGAATCGTACAAAAATAACCAATGATGCGATCGATAAAACTCATTTTTTCAACTCTTCATACTTTACAAACAAATCTCTTAAAACACCTGATTTTATTGTGAGAAAACTTATTTATATTTTATTAATCCAACTACAATGTATATAAATGAGAGGGAAAAAAATCACTACCAACTACTAATCATAAGTTAAAAAACTTTTGAGTTACAGTGATTAATAATTTAAATTTGAAATCATAAATACACTAAAATTAGAAAACTCTTTTGTTGTAGGAATTTCAAATGAATTTGATTTAAGTAAACTCCATGATTATTAATTTTGAAATAATTATATCTATACGAAGTTTACATAAAAGTCATTAGAGCATATTTGCTGCCTTTTAAGACATACAATAAAAATTATTAATAACATTAAATAATTATGAAAGAAACCTTGTGAAGCATGTAAACTTCATATTTTAGTCCACTTTATATAAGATTTCTACAACTTGTTAAAATGATAGAATTGAAATTGAGCTTTTATGAAACAAATTATGGAGTATATCAATATACTTAACATGGATTGATATAATCAATTACAATATGCGGTTCAAATAACCTTTTTATATGTACAACTACAAATATAAAAGGAAACAAAAAAATTAATAAAAAAACAAAACATATTGAAATATGTCATAATAAAACAAAAGGATAAAAAAAATAGGTTAATGATGTTCTCACATGTAACTTCAAAAATTGCAAACCACCACTGAAAAAAAAAATCAAACTTGTTAGACAGTTATAGAAAAATTGAAAACAATATATAACACTATCAGACATATTCATTAGCAACCTTGACTTGTATAACTCTTTTAGGACTCCATCACTGCTATTTTTTCTTTTAATTTTCTTATCCAATCCTTCTTACATATAAGGGTTTATATAACATGTTTGGTGTTTAATGTTAAAGCGTAATTATTATTAGGCAAATGAAAAGTCCTTTGAGAATATGAAAGGATACAGGAGTTTCAAATCAATATGGTACTTAGAAAAATGTTACTATTAGGCAATTGAAAAATCATTTGAAAATATGAAAGGACATAGGAGTTACAAATCAATATGATGCTTAGAAAAATGCTTCTATTATAAGATACCAGGTGAATGCTTGCGTGTTGTGCAGAAGCATCTATATAGCTGAAATCTTTACAAATATATGTTTTTTAAATAAAACAATAATAATATTAAATTTGATATAATAATGTGTATACTAAGTTGATATAATATATTGATTATTTTGAATTATATGATAATATATACATTTATTAAAACTGCATAATATCAATCTTTTGAATGACCATTACCCGCGGGTTACTCATGAATACAATTAAATATAATATATGGTTTAATGTTATTTATAGTTGTTGTTATTGTTAATTAATTGTTAAAAAATTATTTGCTTAAAGTTTTAATTTCTATCATTGTCGTTATTTAAAACATCAAACAAACTTTTTTATTTTATTTTAAAGGTAACAATATAATCATTTATATAAAATTATTTTTAACTATTGTTATTGTAACTTATTTTAAACTACTTATTTGAAAACTATTAACGATTATAAAAATATTTTAGGTAAATTGATATTACAATTTAGTTTTTGCATTTAGCACTACAAATTATCACTTTTAACTATTCACAAAATATTCTTTGGATTTTAATTGGAACAGTAATTTATATTAAAGTCGACTCTGTAATGTTATATTTAAAATAACAATTTAAGTATTTTGTCCAAACATTAGTTGTAGCTTTAAACTGATAATGGTTTACATACATCAACATATTAAATATAATAAATTAAGTATAATATGTTAAAAGTTAAAGACATAACTTTATAAGTAAAAGTAAAAATATTATTTTAATATTGAAATTTAGTTTATTTGAGATTACACTTTAGGTTTAATACTTATTTAACCTTATTAACCAACTTATAATCATTATTAGAAATACACTACAATTTATCACATTTAACTATTTATAAAATATTCTTTCGGTTGTTTAAGCTGAACTAAAATTTATATTTAAGTTGATCGTGTAAGGTTGTATTTAAATTAACAATTAAAATATTTTATACATATATTCTTCAAAAGTTGTAGCTTTAAAATGATAATGGTTTGCATACATCAACATATTAGACCTAATAAATTAAGTATAATATGTTAAAAGTTAAAAATATAACTTTATAAGTAGAAGAATATATATTATTTTAATATTGAAATTTAATTTATATATGATTATACGTTAGGTTTTATATCTATTTAACCTTATTAACCAACTTATAATCATTATTAGAAAGAAATTAAAAAGTCATGGGAGTTTCAAATGAATGTGGTGAAAGGAAAAATATTTCCTTTATATATATATATATATATATATATATATATATATATATATATATATATATATATATATATATATATATATATATATATATATATATATATTACAAATTAAAATTGCACTCTTACATATAATTAAATATAATCATTTTCTATGACTTTGTTTATATCTTTTTTTACAAAAATAAATAAATCCACGAAATAGTCCAAAAGTATTTTGCAGATACTTTTCAATTCCTTTTTATAAAAAAAAATTATGAATTCTAAAAAAAAATTAGGTTTGTTTTTACATAATTAGTTTTATATACCCTTTTTTTATGTATGTATTTTGAAGATTATTTTTGTTTTTACATCTTTATATATATATATATATATATATATATATATATATATATATATATATATATATATATATATATATATATATATTTGCATAATATAGAGGTGTACGTGCACAATATAAGATGTGATACCTTTGTTTTGAACCACTTGCACAAGTTTTACCAGTTTAATAAATTTAGAGAAAAAATATGAAACGATAAGTCCAACTTGTGGTCTAAAGATAAGCTACAAGCCTACGACACATGCAAAGTTGGAGTCCTACATTTCAAAGTCTACTTTGGTTATAAGTCAACAAACTTTTAATTTAAGATAAGTAAAGAGAAATTGTCCACATTTCATATTTATATTTTATTATAATAGCTTTATCGTAATTGTGGTATTTATGTCCGATTAAATTCCGAATGTACGAGTCTAACATCATAAAGGAAATTGACGTGATTATAAGATTTATAAGACAACATGTGGCTGCAGTAAGAAGTGTGGTTTGCCAATGTGACAAACACTGGGTCTGGTTTGCGGGAGTGCGGTTCCTCTCTCTTCATCTAGAATGTGCCATTCTCTCTCTCATACCACTTCTAGTATGAATGTGATGGAGACAGAGAAAGCTGAGATAGAGTATGGTAAGGATGACACTACACCTTCCGGTTTACCTAAGGTAGTGGTAGAGCTGGATGGGGTGTTGGGGGCAATAAAGTACCCCAAAAAAATTGTTATATATATATATATATATATATATATATATATATATATATATATATATATATATATATATATATATATATATATATATATATATATATATATATATATTATTTGTAAACATGTTTGATGTTATTGTACCCTTAACTAAAGATATTATAACATGTTTTTTAATGTCTGGTATTAGATAACTATATATAATATATTGATAATGTTTGTATCCCCATATCAAAACTTATGGTTCCGCACTGGCCTAAGGGTATGGGTCAGTGTGGGTCAGTGTTATAACATCGTAAAATTTTCACTTCACATGTTATATCATCCTTAACACCATTTCATTTAAATAGAAAATGATGTTCACATGTTATAACATAACATATAGAGATGACAAAAAAAACTTATACCCTGTAGGTACCTGGACCCGAGTTGATCAGGATGTGGATGGGGAAGGTATTACCCGAATGCAAAAAATGAGGATGGGGACGATAATTGTTCTACCTGTCAGGTAACCATACCCGTACCCGAAACCAACATCGATTGGTACCCGATATATATATATATATATATATATATATATATATATATATATATATATATATATATATATATATATATATATATATATATATATATATATATATTATGTTTTTATTTTTAATAAATTCATAAATTCCAGTGCATAAGTAAAAATGACTAGACGCAATAAGGTTTCTAAATAGTGAAACTTGTGTAATTTTTGGAAGATTTTTTATTTTTATGTTTGTTTTTCAAAAAAGTGGTTTAATTTGTAAACTTGAATCTTATTGTTTGAATGTTCTTGTTTGTGTTTGAAGACATTCAGTAATTGTAATGTTTTATATTATTTCTATTAGTTTTTGTTTTGTTGGTTAACATATAACTATGAGTTATTTTTCATAAAAATTTAAAACTTTGTAATTGGGAAAAAAATCACTGATTACCCATTGGGGATCCCCGTTTCCCATCGGGGATGGGGATGGGGATAGATTTTTAATCTATTGATTTTTTCTACCGTTGCGTCATATCACTGTTACTACAAGTTATACCATAATAGAAAATTTTCGAACGCAGATGTCAGTCTCCCACTTATACTATATGTAATATCTCCCACTTATATTATATGTAACTTATTTTTTGTAACGGGAACTTCCATATCAAGAGTTCCGAGCCAGCTTTCGTACACCAACTAATTATGCGCTTCAACCATGAGGTTGTGTCTCATGCTATGGAGTCATTGCAGGTGAACCGTCATGCTCACAATGACTGAGTAGTGTCAAGATTTAAACATGTGTTAATAGTTTATTTATTATATCTTTCATACTAAGTATAAGATCCGTATATTACACGGATTGATTAAAAAAGTTAAATATGTATGTTTAGACATTAAGCATGTTCAAAATGATCATTTTCAAAAAAAAAAAAAATACTCTGTTTTCTTTTTTGAGTGTTTCATATCAGTATAAGGCTTGTTTATTATTTAATTTTATAGTGTTCTAAATGATGTAAAGGAAAAAAAAAATGGTCCACATGACAAAAAAATGTCAATATTGTCGATTTTTTACCTAAATGATCATTTTCAATTAAGCAATTTTCATATCATTTTAACATTTTTTTTTTCATTTTTATGTCGTTTAAATGACCAAAAGGAAAAAAGAATGGTCACAATGACCAAATTAACCAAAAGGCAACAATTGTCTTTTCACCAAAAAAAAAATAATAAAAAAAAAAATCTGCAATCTGTTTTCCATTTTTCATAGCAATTACATGTGGAAATTCCATTTATATATTTTGTTAAAACTTTTTTGTAATGTAAGTAGAAGGCTATGAATGGTCGAAACTTAAAAGTACAATGCTTTACAATGCTTTAGAACTTCATAGTACAAAAAAGTGAAACTATTTACCATTAAAGACACATGACTGCTTCCATTCAAAAAATCAAGTATACAATGACAAATATCTAAGAAACCAATTAGAAAATCACATAATGCACCAATATTTAAAAAATGTTGAATACCAAGCTCTTGGCTTCGTCGCACATCTCCTCACCAACTACATGGAAGACTAAAGAAAGTTATTAAAAAGTGGATATAAGTATTTAATGAACAAAAGGATTAAAAGGTTCAACTAATATATCGAATGAACGATCAAATAGATCGACCCATTTACTAAATAAAATGTATGTTGCTATTTCCTATATTTAACCATTATTATAAGGATGTATCGTAATGAAAATATGACAACTAACAAAATCGTTGGTAAAAAGATGAACAAACTTCCTGCAAAGCACTATTTGAGCCTATCAACTATGGGCTTGTAAGGAAATAGTTTTTAATGCAAGAAATTATGCCACCATCAGGATATTTCTTTGAACTCTCATTTAATTGGAATTATAACTGATAAATAAGATAATAAGATGACATGAGCTTACTAAACATTCAAATGATACATATACTTGCAAAAAAAAAGTAAAATGTCAATATTAAAAATAATTTACATGAAAAATAAAATACATCTTACTTAATTGTGGAGATATTGCAATCCACACGGGGTCCTTATATTTTTGTGATGCTATAAAAACATTCACCAGTCGAGGAACTCTAAAATCCTAGTTAAATCATAACATTTTAAACATAGAACTACAAGCGGTAGTATTCATGTTTGATGATCTACACGCACATACATAAGGATCCACACACATGTGATCCAAGTTATCCTGATACTATCGACAAACCAAATAAACAAAAATAATTACAAAATCAAAATCATAACCATTCATCAACATTTCAATTTTGTTTGTTGGACATGCTCTACACCAAGTGTCAGACTTATTGTCCCCTGATCAGGTTGTTCAATAAGGGAGCTCATTATATGGACGGATAATAGCATTATACTTTCATAATAACCACACTTGATTGATTGTGTTTGATTTGTGTCCACTACATCCTTAAAGCCTAATGCTTTTTTTTAACTTCATCAAGTTTCTTTATTGATAATTTCATAATGAATCATGCTTTCCTATAATAATAATAATAATAATAATAATAATAATAATAATAATAATTAAAGGTGACCAACCAACAACTACACAATCTCAATCACATATTAGCACTGAAAGTAAGTAGAACACCATTGATACATCATATAACAATTATTCCAAGAAAAAAGTTAATGCATGTTCTTAATTATGTACCACCTTGATTTTTGGTATGTATGCTTTTGCACCTTCATTTATCAGGTTTTGAATTTTGGCCCTTTAAGTTGGTACGCTCAGCATATTGGCTAGTGTGGATTAAGACAAATGGGTGCGTACGTTGGGCATACGCTATGGTATGCTGGGTGTACGCGTAGCTTTCAGAAACCCTAATGTAGGGTGTTGTACCCTATATATTCATCCTTAACCTTTTAGGGTTGGCCACATCTTTTGTCCCTCAACCTCCAGAAAACTATTTGTCCCCTTAGCCTCCATTTATCATCTTTGAGCTTTTGAAGTGAAACTTATGTGTTTTGGGTCCATCTTTAAAGAACCAAGAAGAGAGTGAAGTTCATAGGTTGGTGCGAGATTTGAGATTCAAAACTCTCCATCATATTACAAGCTTCTCAAGGTATAAAGTTCAAACCTTGACTTAGCAATGTCTAGTTTCCTTTGGCTAATTTTGACTTTATTTAAAAACTTATATTTTTAACACGCCAGGATAGGGTTGGTTCGTTAAACATCCATAACTTCTTCATCCGACGTTCGTTTTCGTCTGTCTTTTTACCGTTGCGCTACTATTAACGAGTCTGCTAGTGTTCCACTGGACTATCTAGAATAGTCTGTGGTTGTCATCCATACTATGCTAGATGACGGGGCAAACATTTGGGAACAAGGCTTCTCACATCGTCCACCTCTCACCCTTACCTCATTGTTTATATCACCTCTCAACTCATCATCCAACTCATATTTCATCTACCCATGTTTTACCCAACATATTATGTAGATATAAATACATATACAGTTTAAATTATTAAAAACATGTATTAAATAGTTCATCCATCATAGATAGCAAGTATACAGGTTATATGCACACATAACACGTAATTTCTATAAAATACTTCATATCTATGTGTAACATGAAAGTAACTATGCACACACCTGAGAAGGTGGTGACTCGGCACTCGAACAACACTTCATTACTCGCAACACAATTTTCCTTGGTCAAAACCTAGTATCATTACCACAAAAGTTTAGTCTAATATTTACCGAGACTAATTAATAGTCTAGCTATTATTACTATTATATAAGCGTTAAACAATACTTATATAACTCATAATAATAGCCCAAGTACTTATTATAAGTTACTAATAAAGTTACTATAATTAAATAAAAACTATATTAAAAATGACGTAGGTGTAGCTCACTTACAACGAGTTTTATAGAAACCGGGCTTTGCTTGGAGCAGCGTTTCCGAACCGAAAGACCCTTTTTCTCAGGACTCCGGAAGCCTTGGGGCTTCCTTCGGGGTGTTAGGGGGTTTACCTGGGCTTAGGGGAGGGTTAGGGATGGTTGAGAGAGAAACTATGAGAGAAAGAAGGTGGAAAAGGGTGAGTTTGTCGGTTGCCTTCGTATCTATTTATAGGGGATGGCTTGTTGGGAATGTGATGCGCTCCTCGGACCTGCGCGGGGGGCTCCTCGGCTACGCTTAGAGCTCGTACAACCACATGTCCGAAGTTCCATGGTGCGACGTGTTTCATCCGAGTCCAAGGGTTCCAAACGTGAGGCACTCCTTGTACGCCCTGCGTAGCAAGGCCAGGTGTCCTCAATCCGAAGCGCAACCGAGCTTAGCAAAGGAAGGCTGAGATCGTGCCACATCACCTCCTTTCGTAACAGGTTCGCAAATTCATACTCTGACTTCAAATTTTAATATATTTTGCATACGAGCTCCGTCTTTGACATTCTTTATATCCACGTGTAGGCGGGAACATAATTTACAACTTTCGTTTAGACTCTGTCGGCTAATTCTGACTTTATTTTAAAAGTTATATTTTTAAGACGTCGGGATAGGGTTGGTCCATTAAAAATCCATAACTTCTTCATTTGACGTCTGTTTTCGTCTGTCTTTTTACCGTTGCACTACTATTAACGAGATCTTTGATTATCGTTTAGGTTGTGTCGGATAGAAACCGCTCGATCTAATATTCGAACTTTGGGTTGTATCCTGCTAAGCGAAACTTCGAAAAATCATAACTTCCTCATACGAAGTCAGATTTGGACGTTCTTTTTATGGACGCTCTTGGTTTAACATATTCTACGATTTTCATTTAGATCGCTAAGGATAAATATCACTCTATCGTAAATTCACTATTTACGCTTACCGGTGTAGTGTCGGTTCCGTCGCGAAACTTCGGCGAGTCATAACTTCTTCGTTATAACTTGGATTTCGGCGTTATTTACATGCACGGAACCCTTGAGACATATCCTAAAACTTGGTTAAGATTATTTATTCTAAATAATCTTTTGTCAAAAAATCGTTTTCGACCCCTATTATCTCTAAATTGACTAGCCCGGATCTACGGGCATTACAATTATCTTCCCCTTTGGATGATTACATCCCGGAATCATCAACGAAATAGGGATCACATGATGACTCCATATGTTATCTCTTCATCCTAAGTAATAACCATAACTTTGATGTTTCTTTGAACGAGTATCTAACTCTAAGACTTCCTAACTGCAGGCGGTGCCCGATCTTGGACTCACTCTCTATCTCATGTTAGACTCCAAATTATGACCCTTCAAGTCACAATCTTGATCCTCAATGATACGAACTTAAGATAATTTCTTTTATTACTACAATGGAACGATGTTTCATATTCTAATGACCTATCATCGTATGTTGCAATGCTTAGACTCAGGTCTCTTAGAGTCTTCCAGAACAAACTATACTTTCCTTCATGTTCTATTCTCATCTTAAAAGGTAGCATTTCTAGCTACAAGTAACCATCACGATACCTCTATTGATCACCTTGATTATTTCTTTCGGCTTAAATTAGGTGCTACATCTAACTTGGTTCTCGTAACCACGTAAAATACTCATCGTAGTCAGACTTAATTCGTTATGACTACTAGGGTCGGAATAACAATCATCTTCTTAGTCATTACTGAAACAATGGTAAAGAAATATTTGAATAAAATGGTATCAATTACTAGCTTCTTGGTAACCTTGTGACTTTCCCTGATCCAAGTGTGATTCATGTGCTTCCGGTAGTACATGCCTCCACTACCATTCACACCTACTCATACTCGTCCCAAGTATTGTCTCACAGTTTTCCAAGTCACCATACAAGAAAATCACATAACAGTTTAACACACCAGATAACAAAACGAAGGTTTTATTATTTCTTGAAACTATTACACAGGTGTTCAAGTTCACCCTAGACTATGCCTCTAATAGGCTACATCATATGATTCTATCCCCTTGGCTACTTCAAAACTCGATCTTCGGGTATGAATTCCTCATCCTCGATTCCTTGTGTTGTTTTCTGCTTTGTCAAGGATCATGTGGAATGCCCTTGGCCTTGGTGGTGTTTCTGGCCTTGCCACCTCATTTTTCTTCAGGCAGTCTTTAGAAACATGCCCTTCTTTGTTACATCTGTAGCACACCCTCTTGTTGGATGTACACTTGCTGTCATAATGCCCTGCCTTTCCGCATTTGTAGCAAGTCACCTCCTCGCTACATTTCCCAAAGTGTTTCTTTTTACACTTCTCGCACCACTTAGCTTCACCTCCTCCTCCTCCTTCAGTCTTTGAGAATTTCCTTTCTTTTGTTGGATTTTGAAGATCCTTCATACTTCCTTTTCTCTCCAACTTCAAGTCTCTCCAAACCCTTTTCCCTAATATAGGTCTCAACATTCATGGATGCTCTAAAGGTTGTTTTCAAGGTAGTTTCCATTTTGACTGTTGGGCCAAAGTTTGTGGGCAGTCCGTTAGCAAGCCTATCAATATTGGAGAGTTCAGTAGGCACCAATCTTGGAGAGTTCAATAGACAATCACATGTGATTATACCAATCATATAATTTTGTAAACTAGTAATGTGATAAATGTACTATGTGTTTCATGATAAATTT
This sequence comes from Lactuca saligna, assembly GCF_052625555.1. Lineage (NCBI taxonomy): Eukaryota > Viridiplantae > Streptophyta > Magnoliopsida > Asterales > Asteraceae > Lactuca > Lactuca saligna. Next base: position 246,848,706 of record NC_136421.1, read on the forward strand.
TAATACAAATACAAACTTTCTTTGTAATACAACTCAAAGTATATGTCCATACGATTCCAAAGATATAGAGAACGTCTGAATCTAACTTCGTATAAGGAAGTTGTGATAAACCGAACATTATATATCTCTATAATAAGAGGAATTTAAAATAGACTTATAACTATCCATTTGAGTCTAAAAGAGAGTTGTATTACTCGTAAATACCTACGCGTGGATATAAAGAACATCAAAAACGGAGTTTGTATGCAAAAGTTACAACCTTCCGAAGATTCGGCTATCAGAAACCCTAATCTGACTAAATTCACGACGTGAACAAGGGTTTATTCACGACATGAGGTGTCATTTTGCCACATCTCAAAATCTAGAAGGTGTGTGATGAGGATACGGAGGGATAAGATCCAAACTCACGATGTGAGCAAGGATAACTCACGACGTGAGGAGTCACATGGCCAACCTCCGAAGCTAGGGACGCAAATGGCAAGTCTAAGGGATAAGCATGCAAGACTCACGACGTGAGTTTTATAAACTCATGACGTGAGAGTCCAAAATCCTTACTATAAATAGCAAGTCTGACCTCAGCTATTCCTTACACCATTTCCTTCTCTCCTCTCTCCCTTGCTGAAGCCATCTTGCATCCCGAGCCCCGACGACCTCGTATCGCTTATTGTTTCTACTTAGATACATAAAATCACGCTACTAGGGTGAGTTTCACGGCCCCACTTTCTAATATTTCGGGGGAAAACACATGCTAAATATTGTATATACGTTACCATTAGGTCTATATGATGGTATATTAGTATCAATATAGATAGTTCTTCTAACTATAATATTTTGAATATATACAACTATTTCCAACTTGTTAGCATGCTATTGTTATAGAAATATATTAATGTAGATCTTAAGTTATACTTAAGATTCTATATATGTTGTGTGCGATATAGTTCCGAAGTTACATTCGGAAGTTCTATATGTTAAAAAGTATGTACATTGTCATTGTTGGTTTTATATCAATATAAAACTTGTTATGTTATATGTTGTTGTTATTATTGGTTTTATGTCAAGATAAAACCTGGTTTTACTTCAAGTTATAGCTGTTATACTGCCTAAATGTTATGAAGTTAGGAGTAATGTTTAAAGGCAAAGTCTAGTAACTTAGAGTTTTAGACACGAAAATGCTTTTGTTGTTAGAGCTATAGGAAGTCGTTGAAGTCTACATGAGTAATTGTATTCATCAACTAAGATTGGGGATCTTAGTAGAAATCCTCTGAACTGTAACCGTTAATCCTGTGTGAGCGAGGAAGTCATGTATAATTAGTATACGGGTTGACAACCCCACTTGTGATTGTTAGCTACAGTCAACCATAAACAAGTGACGAACTATCCTTTTACTTGTTATTGTTACGGCGTCGATGAAGCATACGGTGTTGTTTCTCATGGAAATCATGAGTGTATTGTTTCTCATGGAAATCATGAGTATGTTTTATCAGAGGTATTGTGTTGTAGCAGCGGTTATAGGCTCATGGTAGTAATTTGTTAGAAACATTATACTTTGTCGTATACAAGTATTAATATTATGTATAAGTTTCCCCCTACTTATACTCTAGGTTCAAAGAACATTTAGGTATAACACTTATTTGATAAGTAGAATATTATACCTGAAATATATACTAAATGTTGAAGCGTCAAAATGATACTTTCAAAACTATACTTTTTAACTTGGAAAATGTGTTATTTTTATATAGAGTCAAAACCTGTGGACTCACCAACTTTATGTTGGCGTATTTTAAAATGTATGTGTTTTCAGGATCTTGAAAAGCTGGTATGTATTCAAACAGGAGAAGTTTTACTATTATCTTTATGTTCATTAAGAAATATGCCATAGTCGGATATTATGTAATAGGTTCTAGAAAAACAGTTATGTAACTTTCAATTATCAATAAAGGTATGTATTTTGTTTAATACTGTTTAATATATATTATATAACCGTGATACGAAGAATGACGTTGCACCACCCGGTGTTTTCGCCGACGGTCGGGGTGTGATAGATTTGGTATCAGAGCTATGAACTATAGTGAACTAGTACTTTCTTAGGAAAGCACATCTATAGTTTAGGGCTTACTTTATTAGGTTTAGGTATATCTCTTAGCCTACAATAAAAAGTATTATTAATTATTCTACTAAAGTAACAAACAATAATTAAAGCATGAATACAATAAATAAGAATATAGAGTCATATATAAAGACTCAGACCCACGAAGAGAATACACCTTAATACCCGGAATGCTTTTGATCTCAAGGATTTAGATTAAATATTCCAACTAAAGTTTATATGTGCATAGATCCTATCACAACTAGGTGTAGGTGCGCAACTACATTTTATTATGATCAGATCATATGGAATATTTAATTTGGGAGAAATATTTGATAGACTAAACTCTTGATGATCCAAAATGTATATGAATTCGACATGGCACATTCACGAGAATGGATAATCATCGAGGATACGGATAAAGAAGAGGAAGTTTCATTCCCCAGGATGGTAGGCAATCCTTACTACCCTATAAATCCAACCACCTTTCATCAAATACCTTCTGACAATGGAGCACCTTTACCTTCCAATGAATGGGAAGAGAGTAAACCAATGGAAGAGAGCGAACCAATGGAGGAGACAGAATCAGTAGCATCATCTTTACCACCAATGAACACTCTTTATCGTCAAGTTCTAGGAGGAGCAAAGATGAAACGCACAGCATGTAAATTCATACCAATATGGAAAAAGATTAAGAAGAATCAAAAGGCGACATCTTCAGGAAGTCATAGAGTTTGAGATGAACCTGCACGGATAGCCCAAATTGTCAATAGGTGGGTGGCAGAAGAAAGAGCTGCTAAGATGTATGAGACTGGTCAATCATCTCGACCACATCCCCCACATTCTTCTGAAGTGAACGCCTTATCTCAATTTTTTGAGAAAAGTGTGAAAATTAAAGATAAGATGGAAATTGTTGAAGGAAGGGCTACTCATCTCTTGAGAAGAGTACGAAGGCTAGAAGGACAAAGAACGCGAGATCAAGAATCAGTGATGGATGTCCATCATCGTATAAATTATTGCTTATAACGATATGATTACTCACGATGCAAGGATTGCAAAATTAGAGCTATATAATCAAACCTCGAGAAACGAGGAGCGCACAGGAGGTCTTGAGTAGAGAACTCAAGCACTTGAGGAGCAAGTGGTTAATGTCATTGATGTGCTAGGTCATCACTTGGGTTTCTGGTAGATAAGCTAAAACTAGTGGTTGTGTAAATATAGAAAATCAGACTAGCTAAGGTAAGAAGAGTAAAAGTTTACAGCAAGGATGTAGAAAACCTTGCAAATTTTGTAATGTTTATAGAAACTTTTCTCCTATAAGCCTAAATAAACTGATGTAACCACTAATAATAATATGAAGCATATATTACAATAATCATTGTGTTATCCATTATGTTTTACACTTTGAAGAATAATTGAAGTATTTAAGTATTCATGTATTAACTTACTAACAACACTCATAAAATTCTTATTATTTATAATACGAACTAAAACAAAATTCCTAGAAGGAGTAATCGGCTAAACCCTAACCGACTATCAACATCACAACAACAACCACAACCACCACCAGAAATAAACCCCTCAATAAGTACAGTACAACTTGACGAAATCATAGCTCAAAGAATTGTTATGGCTCTATCTAATGTTACAAGATATGAAGTTAGAAATGAAGGCCATGTAGGGACCACTAGAACATGTACCTACAAAGATTTTATGAATTGCAGGCCAAAAAGCTTTCATGGAAATGAAGGGGTAGTTAATTTGACGAGGTGGATAGAAAAGACAGAGTCCGTCTTTCAAATAAGCTTTTGTCCAGCCGATTGTAAAGTACGATTTCCAGCATGTACTTTCGTTAATGCAACACTTACATGGTGGAGTAGCCATGTGAAATAATGGGGATTGATACTGCAAATTCCATGAAATAGGAAGAGCTAAAAATAATGCTAGTAGAGGAGTACTGTCCTAGGGAGGAAATACATAAGCTGGAACAAGAATTGTGGACCCTAACCATGAAGGGTTCAGAGATAAAAGCTTATACCGCTAGATTTAATGATCTTGCAGTAATGTGTCCAACACTTGTAACCCCTGAATATAAGAAGATTGAGCGATATATCTGGGGTTTAGAATCGCAAATCAAAGGCATGGTGATCGCATCAAAGCCTACGACTTATGACAACACCAAGAGGATAGCTCATCAGCTAACCCTCACAGAGATCCAAGGAACAAAAGTAATATCAAAGGCTGAGTCTCCCAAATCTAGAACAAACAAGCGCAAGTTTAATAAGAAAAATCCCAAACAATCATCTGAGAAAAGACAAGAAGTGGCAACCAATTATGCAGCCACAACAGCAGTACCTACGCAACCAAAATCTTCATGGTGCAATCAGTGCAACCGTCATCATCCAGGTGTCTGTTTTGTCTGCATGAAGTGCAAGAAAAAGGGGCATACTACTAGTTACTGCAGGAGCACAACACCTTCAATAGTCAATCAGCAAACCAATAATGGGACAGGCCGTGGTGAAGGAAGAAAATGCTACGAGTGTGGGGAGGTTGGACATATCAAGAAAGAATGTCCAAAGTTAAGGATTCAAGGAGGCATAGGATGTTGCAAGGCGTTTGTGATCGGAATCAGAGAGGCTATCCAGGACCCTTCGGTCGTATTTGGTACGTTTCTCATAGATAATTTATATGCTACCATACTATTCGACTCTGAAGCAGATCGAAGTTTTATAACTCCGACATTTAGAAAATTGTTAAGTCATAAGTCTAGCAAATTAAAAGAAATCTATGAAGTAGAAATCACTAACGGACAATCTGAGAAAACACATGAAATCCTAGAAAACTATCTGTTAACTCTTAATAACTACCTTTTTCATGTCAACCTCATGTCAATGCCTATCGGTAGTTTTGATGTCATTATTGGCATGGATTGGTTATCTTCTCACCACACCGAAATTTTATGTCTTGAGAAATTCATACGACTACCCATACCAAACGACGAAGCCCTGATTATCTATGGTGATAAATATGAGAAGAACCTCAAAGTCATCTCTTGTACAAAGACCCAGAAGTATCTACATAAGAAATGTAGCGCATTCTTAGCCCACATTGTAGATAGGAAGAGAAAGACAAAATAAATCAAGTACATACCTCAAGTATGTGATTTCCCTGACGCGTTTCCTGAAGATCTACCTAGAATACCTCCCGTCTGACAAGTTGACTTTCAAATCGACTTAATTCCAGGAGCAGTACCAGTAGCGAAATCTCCTTATCGGTTGGCTCCATCTGAAATGCAAGAATTGTCTAGCCAATTACAAGAACTTCTTGACAAAGGCTTTATCCGACCAAGTTTTTCACCTTGGGGAGCACCAATCTTGTTTGTCAAGCAGAAGGACGGATCCTTTCGAATGTGTATTGATTATCGGGAGCTGAATAAGCTAACAATCAAGAATCCTTATCCTCTTCCAAGAATTGATGATCTATTCGGTCAACTGCAAGGATCTAGCTACTACTCAAAGATAGATCTTAGATCAGGATACCATCAACTTAGGGTACAAGAAGACGACATTCCAAAAACAACATTTAGAACTCGTTATGGTCATTATGAGTTCTTAGTTATGTCTTTTGGATTAACCAATGCCAAAACAGTGTTTATGGATCTCATGAATCGCGTTTGCAAACCATACTTGGATAAATTTGTGATCGTATTTATCGATGATATATTGATATATTCACGAACCAAGGAAGAACATGGTCAACACCTACACATAATCTTCGAGCTACTAAGAAAAGAAAAGTTGTACGCTAAATTCTCCAAATGCGAGTTTTGGATTAGAGAAGTACAATTTTTAGGTCATGTAGTTGGAAATGAAGGAATTCATGTTGACCCATCCAAAGTCGAGGCAATTAGGAATTGGAACACACCAAAGACACCAACAGAAGTGCGTCAATTCCTAGGACTTGCTGGCTATTACCGCAGAGTCATAGGGCATTTCTCTAAAATAGCCAAGCTGCTTACAACACTAACCCAGAAGAATACAAAGATCAACTGGGAAGACAAACAAGAAGCTGCTTTTCAGAAACTGAAGCAAATGTTGTGTAGTGCACCAATCCTATCCCTTCTAGACGGGACAAAAGATTTCGTCGTGTACTGCAACGCATCAAATCAAGGATTGGGATGTGTGTTGATGCAAAGAGGAAAAGTTATCGCCTATGCATCATGACAACTTAAGGTGCATGAGAATAATTACACTACCCATGATCTTGAATTGGGAGCTGTATTTTTTTGCACTAAAAATTTGGAGACATTACTTATACGGTACTAAGTGTACTATTTTACCGACCACAAGACTCTCCAACACATATTCGACCAAAAAGATCTTAATATGAGACAAAGAAGATGGGTTGAATTGTTGAATGATTATGAATGTGAGATTCATTATCATCCCGGAAAAGCAAATGTGGTAGCAGATGCCTTCAGCCGGAAAGAATATATTAAACCCCGACGGGTACGAGCACTAACTATAACTATCCATTCTAATTTTACCGCACAAATTAGATAAGCTCAACTTGAGGCTCTAAAAGAAGAAAACATCAAGAACGAAGCTTTGCGAGGAATGGAAAAGCAACTTATACAAAAAGATAACGGAACGCGACACTTTATGAACCGAATTTGGACGCCTAAGTTCGGTGGAGTCATGGACTTGGTCTTAGAAGAAGCCCACAAGTGCAAATATTCCGTGCATCCAGGCTCTGACAAAATGTACTTGGATTTAAAAGTACATTATTGGTGGCCAAACATGAAGGCAGAAATTGCTACTTATGTGAGAAAATGTTTGGCTTGTTCTAGAGTAAAGGCAGAACATCAAAAGCCTTCAGGTTTACTTCAACAACCGAAAATACCGGAATGGAAATGGGAGCAGATTTCAATGGACTTCATCACTAAGTTACCCAAAACTCCTAGTGGGTTCGACACTATTTGGGTAATAGTCGATAGATTGACTAAGTCCGCCCATTTCTTACCAATTAAGGAGAACGAAAAGATGGAGAACCTGACTAGAGTTTATCTTAAGGAAATTTTCAGATTGCATGGAGTTCCAAATTCTATTATTTCTGACCGAGATAGTAGATTCACTTCACGATTTTGGCAATCCGTACAAAAATCCTTTGGAACACTTCTAGATATGAGTACGACTTACCATCCACAGACTGATGGTCAGAGTGAGAGAACCATTCAAACATTAGAAGACATGCTCCGAGCCTATGTAATAGACTTTGGAAATACATGGGATACTCATTTACTGTTAACTGAGTTTTCCTAGAACAATAGTCATCACACCAGAGTCAAGGCTGCACCGTTTGAGGCTCTTTATGGACGAAAATTTCATTCCCCTATATGTTGGGCAGAATTCGGTGACACACAAATGGCCAGAGAACGTACAAGAAATACCTTACGTATTGGACCATAAATAATCCACGAGACAACTGAAAATATCGTGCAAATTAAGGATCGATTAAAGGCTGCACGTGATCGTCAAAAGAGCTATGCCGACTTAAGATGTAAGCCTTTAGAATTTCAAGTTGGAGACAGAGAAGTCAAACGATGTTTTTCACGTATCAAATCTCAAAAGATGTCTATCCGATGAAACTCTTGTTGTACCTCTCGATGAGATATAAGTCAATACCAAACTCAACTCTGTAGAAGAACCTGTCGAGATCATGGATCGAGAAGTCAAACGATTAAAGCAAAGTCGTATTCCCATAGTGAAAGTTTGATGGAACTCTTTACGAGGACCTGAATTTACTTGGGAACGTGAAGATCAGATGAAAGAAAATTACCCCCAACTATTTGATAAAATCCCATACATAAGATAAATTTCGGGACGAAATTATTCTAACGGGGGGAGAATGTAACACCAGTCAAAATAGGTCAATAGACAATCACAAGTGATTATACCAATCATATAATTTTGTAAACTGGTAATGTGATAAACGTACTATGTGGTTCATGATAAATTCTAATACAAATACAAACTTTCTTTGTAATACAACTCAAAGTATATGTCCATACGATTCTAAAGATATAGAGAACGTCTGAATTTGACTTCGCATAAGGAAGTTGTGATAAACCGAACAGTATATATCTCTACAATAAGAGTAATTTAAAATAGACTTAGAATTATCCATTGGAGTATAAAAGAGATTTTTAGTACTCTTAAATACCTACACGTGGATATAAATAACGTCAAAAACGGAGTTGGTATGCGAAAGTTACGAGCTTCCGAAGATTCGGCTATCAGAAACCCTAATCTGACTAAATTCACGACGTGAGGTGTCATTTTGCCACATCTCAAAATCTAGAAGGTGTGTGACGAGGATACGGAGGGATAAGATCCAAACTCACAATGTGAGCAAGGATAACTCACGACGTGAGGAGTCACATGGCCAACCTCCGAAGCTACGGACGCAAATGGCAAGTCTACGGGATAAGCATGCAAGACTCACGATGTGAGTTTTATAAAACTCACAAAGTAAGAGTCCAAAATACTTACTATAAATAGCAAGTCTGACCTCATCTATTCCTTACACCATTTCCTTCTCTCCTCTCTCCCTTGTTGAAGCCATCTTGCATCCCGAGCCCCGACGACCTCGTATCGCTGACTGTTTCTGCTTAGATACATAAAATCACACTACTAGGGTGAGTTTCATGGCCCCACTTTCTAATATTTCGGGGGAAAACACATGCTAAATATTGTATATACGTTACCATTAGGTATATATGATGGTATATTAGTATCAATATAGATAGTTCTTCTAACTATAATATTTTGAATATATACAACTATTGTCAACTTGTTAGCATGCTATTGTTATAGAAATATATTAATGTAGATCTTAAGTTATACTTAAGATTCTATATATTTTGTGTGCGATATAGTTCTGAAGTTATATTCGGAAGTTCTATATGTTAAAGAGTATGTACATTGTTATTGTTGGTTTTATATCAATATAACACTTGTTATGTTATATGTTGTTGTTATTATTGGTTTTATGTCAAGATAAAACCTAGTTTTACTTCAAGTTATAGTTGTATACTGCCTAAATGTTATGAAGTTAGGAGTAACGTTTAAAGGAAAAATCTAGTAACTTAGAGTTTTAGACACGAAAATGCTTTTGTTGTTAGAGCTATAGGAAGTCATCGAAGTTTACATGAGTAATTGTATTCATCAACTAAGATTGGGGATCTTAGTAGAAATCCTCTGAACTGTAACCATTAATCCCGTGTGAGCGAGGAAGTCATGTATAATTAGTATACGGGTTGACAACCTCACTTGTGATTGTTAGCCACAGTCAACCATAAACAAGTGACGAACTATCCTTTTACTTGTTATTGTTCCGGCATCGATGAAGCGTATAGTGTTGTTTCTCATGGAAATCATGAGTGTATTCTTTCTCATGGAAATCATGAGTATGTTTTATCAGAGGTATTGTGTCGTAGCAGTGGTTATAGGCTCATGGTAGCAATTTGTTAGAAACATTATAGTTTATTGTATACAAGTATTAATGTTATGTATAAGTTTCCCCCTACTTATACTCTAGGTTCAAAGAACGTTTAGGTATAACACTTATTTGATAAGTAGAATATTATACCTGAAATATATACTAAATGTTGAAGAGTCAAAATGATACTTTCAAAACTATACTTTTGAACTTGGAAAATGTGTTATTTTTATATAGAGTCAAAACCTGTTGACTCACCAACTTTATGTTGATGTATTTTAAAATGTATGTGTTTTCAAGATCTTGAAAAGCTGGTATGTATTCGAACAGGAGAAGTTTTACTATTATATTTATGTTCATTAAGAAATATGCCATAGTTGGATATTATGTAATAGGTTCTAGAAAAACAGTTATGTAACTTTCAATTTTTAATAAAGGTATGTATTTTCTTTAATATTGTTCAATGTATGTTATATAAATGTGATACGAAGAATGACGTTGCACCACCAGGTGTTTCTGTCGACGACCGAGGTGTAACACATGGTGATTGGTTCAGGTGCAGCTTCTACTACAACAAGTATTTGCTCAATCAGTAGGGGTGGTTGATTCCTATTTCTATTTGCATTCCCGACTCCACTTTGGGTTCTTGCCATTTTGATCTATACACCAATTCAGATGTTTGATGTGTAATGAACAGAATTAAGATAGAAAATATTTTATTTACGATTGACGTGTAAATTTCCCTATTACTCCGAAAAGTTACATGCCAGTTCTAATACCGTATTTAAACGTTTAGAAATCTGAACACATAAAGTTTCCAGATCTGGTCAGCAACAAACGATAGATCCAATCATACATTTAGCATCATAAATCATTTAGCACATAAAAGCATGTTAGGCATTTTGCCTAAATAAGCTTGTGCTTGTGTCTATTCAGGTGTATTACCTAACACACAGTCCTCACAGTCATTGCTTAGCATTCTAAGTTTAAGTCTAGAAATAAATCCATATTCCTAGTTCGCTTAAACTAATGCTCTGATACCAAATGTGACATCCCCATTTTCACTGCCAGAAAAGACCGATTTTGTGTATGCTTTATAAAAATTAGAGTACCTCTTTTAATAAAAATGTTGCGGAATTTGTTCCCAGTAAAACATGATAAATACATTATCAAAGAATTTCCGAAGAAAAGTATTTTTATTCATTTTAAAACATTTGGGATGTCATCCTCAATATAGAAACATAAGCATAAACAGAACTTACAATCATTATCACTAGTATCTCCTTAATCTCTCAGTGTAATGTGCCTTCATATCAACACCTGTGATATAAATAAACTGAGTGGGTCAGGTTGGGAAACATGGTGAGTACATAGGGTTTTCAACCCACAATAATATAATTATTATGTTTAAACATCAAACAATCAACCTAATTACCTATCCCCATTATCTTCTTTACTCTTAAGGATCTACCCAAAGAATTAGCTATTCCTCGTTCATTCATTCCTAGGGATAATCCTAAGGAATCGACACGAAATCCATCGTTGTCAGGGTTTACTCGATAGGTCCTAAGTCGTGTAGTCTCCAAGGTTTAGGCACTAAGTCTCATAGTCGCTAGGATTTAGGCACCAAGTCTACATGGTCACCAGGGTTTAGGTGAGAAGACTCACCTCAGACGTCTCGGTAAATCTCTGACTCGGTAGGATTATTGCCTAGTCTTCGCCTATTCACATAAAGTAAATACTCTTATAAATATAATTCTCAAGACTAGACTCAGTCTCCCTTTGGCACCCTCAGGAAAGAAAAATAAAACGACCCAAAAATTTTTGTTTTTAATATAATCAAACTGTAATCAGAGTATCATATAATAAAACCATGCGTGATGTATTCCAAAACATGATAAGATACTGTGCGGAAAACTGTATCATACTACATCAAATCAAACAACTAAATCAATCCCAGGCTAAAGCTGAGGCGGTGGTGTGTGCGATGCCGTCATCCCGAGCTCTTCCCTTTGCTTGCGGAAGTACCTGAAACCAAAACCGAAACTGTAAGCACGAAGCTTAGTGAGCTCCCCCAAAATACCACATACCATACAATAACAATATCATATAAACACATATCGGGCCTTGCCCACTGCATCGGGACAAGCCCGGAAACTGCATCGGACCGAAGTCCGGTACTGACTGGGACCTTGTCCCCTGCATCGGACCAAGGTCCGGAACTAACTGCATCGGACCGAAGTCCGGAACTGACTGGGACCTTGTCCCCTGCATCGGACCAAAGTCCGGAACTAACTGCATCGGACCGAAGTCCGGAACTGGCTGCATCGGACCGAAGTCCGGAACTGACTGCATCGGACCGAAGTCCGGAACTGTCTGCATCGGACCGAAGTCCGGAACTGAGCATAGCATAGCATATCATAACAACTAGCATGAACACATATACTGCATACTGCATCGGGCCGTAGCCCGGAACACATAATACATAACACATAAAACATAGTTCACAAATCCTGTCTGAGCCACGAAGGCATCAAACATACTAACTACTGCATCGGATCAAGTCCGGAAACTACTGCTATCTGGACGGGCCGGCATTGTGGCCTTAGACTCATCCCTACTGGAAGGAAACTCTCCTCGTAAACTGGCGGCTGAGTGTGTGTCTCTGAAAGCTAACGGCTGCTGCTCCTGAATCTCCTCGGCTACAAGTCCATGAACACACTCAATCAAATACTAAACACTGCACTTGGGGTAAAATGACTCTTTTACCCTAGGTCAAAGTCAACTTACTTTTGGGGCTGACTCGCCGAGTTGGGCCGCCCAACTCGCCGAGTCTCACTCTCACTTCCAACTCATACTCACTGCGACTCGTCGAGTGTGGCATCGACTCGACGAGTACCCTCTTGATCCAAGAACTCAGACAATCTTCATCCGACTCGCCGAGTCGGATGAACAGACTCGACGAGTCGTTCTTGATCCTAAGGAGATTGCCTTGGACTCGCCGAGTTGTATGAACAACTCGTCGAGTCCCTCCATCACTGAGTCTACCCTCAACTCGTTGAGTCCACTCTCTAACTCACTGGGTGCACTCGACACTGCTAAAACGAAGGAATCGGGGACTCGCGACCCGACTCGCCGAGTCGCTCATCCCAACTCGCCGAGTCGCTGCCATGCAGCTAGTTTTTACTCGATTTCTCTTGAATCCAACACATGCAAATGATAGATCGGGGTCCAATAAGCTGTTTTACCACGTAAAGTTTCCAACTTTACGTGCACAACCTCAAGAATAAGGGAAATAAGGCTAAAAGATGCACAAAATGAGTAGATCCATGGCTAATATACAATGTAACTCCAAAAAGACAGTAGATCTGGGCTCTACAACACCCCAACATTCAGATCCAAAGGTATTTCGACTTATTAAGACATTCATGCAAACATAAGGCTTGGGACAACCATCAAATAGCTCTTAGAAGAGCTCTAATGGAAGTTTAAAGCATATGACAAGAAGGGAACACCGAAAATACCTCAATAAACTCAGATTTGCCCTTGGATCTTTGCACTACAACTCGTTTCCTTGCTTCTTTCTTCACACCTTCACAAAATGGCACCAAATCACTTATAAGCTCTCAAGGGAGGATTAGGGTTCTCTCACTGTGTTCTCAGGGTTAAAGTGGCGAGAATGAGGCTATAATGTGGTTTAAATAGTGGGCAAACCCGGGGATTTAGGGTTTCACCCAGACGGACGGACTCGCCGAGTCCGGGATATGGACTCGCCGAGTCCCCGGCTCCCGCGTGCACAAAATACGCGACCCAACTCGGCGAGTCAGGCTAGAACTCGCCGAGTCCCTCTTGAAAACTTAGACAATTAACAATTAATTAACATACCGAAAACGGGTCGTTACAAATCTCCCCCACTTGTCTTAGACTTCGTCCTCGAAGTCTGCCACGGCTGGATCTGCGAATAACTCCGGGTAGTGCGTTCTCATCTCTTCCTCAGCCTCCCACGTCCATTCAGATCCCTTCCGGTGCTGCCACTGCACCTTCACTAGCTGAATGACCTTGTTCCTCAAGGTCTTGATCTTCCGATCCAGAATCGCGACCGGTCTCTCAATATAATTCAGGCTGCTATCAACCTGAATATCCTCTAGGGGAACGACTGCTGACTCATCCACCAAACACTTTCTCAACTGCGACACGTGGAAAGTGTTGTGGATCTGACTAAGCTCCTCAGGAAGATCTAACCGATAAGCAACCCGACCCACCCGGGCCATAACCCTGAAAGGACCAATAAATCTGGGGCCCAGCTTGCCCCTCTTCCGGAACCTGATGACACCCTTCCAAGGTGAGACTTTCAGAAGAACCATATCTCCCACCTGGAACTCCAAGTCCGAACGCCTCCTGTCAGCGTAGCTCTTCTGCCAACTCTGCGCAGTCTGCAGCCTACTACGGACCTGCTGGATCAACTCAGTCGTCTTGAGCACCACTTCAGTGCTCCCGATGACTCGTTGACCGACCTCGCCCCAGCAAATCGGGGTCCTACACTTCCTACCATACAGCATCTCAAAAGGAGGTCGATCAATACTCGCATGGTAACTGTTGTTATACGAGAATTCCGCTAACGGAAGATACATATCCCAACTGCCCCCAAAATCTAGAACACATGCCCTAAGCATGTCCTCAAGAGTCTGAATCGTCCTCTCGCTCTGCCCGTCAGTCTGAGGGTGGAAAGCGATGCTAAAATGAAGACGAGTACCCATCTCGTCGTGGAACCGCTTCCAGAATCTGGAGGTGAAACGAACATCTCGGTCTGACACCACCGATACCGGCACTCCATGACGTGCCACTATCTCTCGCACATAGATATCGGCTAACTTTTCCGCCGATATACTCTCCTGGATCGGGATAAAATGGGCACTCTTCGTCAGCCGATCCACCACTACCCATATCGAATCCACTCCACGTGCGGTCCTGGGAAGTTTGGTGATAAAATCCATGGTGATATCCTCCCATTTCCACACGGGAATGTCCAACGGCTGCATCTTGCCGTGAGGTCTCTGGTGCTCCGCCTTGACCTTCCGGCAGGTCAAGCATCTCTCAACGTACCAAGCGACGTCCCGCTTCATGCAGGGCCACCAATAATCAGGTCGAAGATCTCGATACATCTTCGTCGCCCCTGGGTGGATAGAAAATCGAGACTTATGAGCCTCGTCCATCAATACCTGCCGTACTCCACCCCAGTACGGTACCCACACCCTACCATGAAACGTCAACAAACCCCGACTATCGTAATCAAACGATGCTACTCGACCCACTATCCTCTCACATTTCTGCCTCTCCTCCTTGAGGCCCTCCACCTGAGCCTCCTTGATCCGCTCCAACAGCGGAGTGATCACTGTCATCCTCAAGCACAGATCCCTGATAGGGGCCGCCGACACTTTGCGGCTTAGGGCGTCGGCCACCACGTTGGCCTTCCCTGGATGATAAAGGATCTCACAATCATAATCCTTTAGTACGTCCAACCACCTCCTCTGCCTCATGTTCAGACTCGGCTGATCCATAAGATACCGCAAACTCTTGTGATCCGTGTATATAGTACAACGGACCCCATACAGGTAATGTCTCCAAATTTTGAGGGCAAACACAACTGCCCCCAGCTCCAAATCGTGGGTAGGATAGTTAGCCTCGTGAGGCTTCAACTGTCTCGAGGCATAGGCTACCACATGGCCTCGCTGCATCAATACTGCTCCCATACCTGTGATCGAAGCATCACAGTAGACTACGAAGTCCTCTACTCCTTCCGGCAAGGTAAGGATCGGTGCCTCGCACAATTTCTGTCTGAGAGTCTCGAACGCCGCCTGCTGCTCAGGCCCCCAACGGAATACCACCGACTTCTTGGTTAGTCGGGTGAGTGGCACTGCTATCTTGGAGAAGTCCTGAATAAATCTCCGATAATACCCTGCCAACCCTAGGAAGCTCCGAATCTCAGATGGAGACCTCGGGACCTCCCACTGCATCACGGCCTCAATCTTGGCCGGATCTACCAGAATACCCTTCTGGTTGACGAGATGGCCAAGAAACTGCACCTCGCGCAACCAGAACTCACACTTGGAGAACTTTGCGAAAAGTCTCTCCCTCCTCAAAGTCTCCAACACCTCCCGCAGGTGCTCCTCGTGCTGCCCCTGAGTCTTGGAATATACCAAGATGTCATCTATGAATACTATCACCGACCGATCCAGCATCGGTCTGCACACGCGGTTCATGAGATCCATGAACGCGGCTGGGGCATTGGTGAGCCCAAAAGGCATCACCACGAACTCATAATGACCATACCGGGTCCTGAGAGCAGTCTTCTGTACATCCTCATCTCTAACCCTCATCTGATGATAACCGGAGCGTAGATCGATCTTGGAGAACCAAGACGCTCCCTGAAGCTGATCAAATAAGTCATCTATCCTCGGAAGTGGGTAACGGTTCTTCACCGTTACTTTATTCAACTCCCGATAATCAATGCACATACGATGCGACCCATCCTTCTTCCTCACAAATAAGATCGGCGCTCCCCAAGGAGAACTGCTCGGCCTAATGAAACCCTTGTCTAACAGCTCCTGAAGCTGCGTAGACAACTCCTGCATCTCAGGGGGAGCTAGCCGATATGGTGCTTTGGCTATCGGAGCCGCACCAGGAACTAGATCGATCCTGAACTCAACCTGTCTCTCTGGAGGTATCCCTGGCAAATCCTCGGGAAACACATCCGGGTAGTCACGAACAACAGGAACATCATCAATCGCCATCTTGCCCTTCTCCCGGGCATCCAAGACGTAAGCTACAAAACCGGTGCAACCCTGCTGAACATAGCGTCTCGCCCTCGCGGCGGAACAAAAGATCGGTCCTTGCTGGGGCCTCTCGCCCTGAATCACTATCTCTCCCCCGCTGGGGGTGCGAACCCTCACTAGCTGTAGCTCACAATCAATCACTGCCCCATTGGGGCTCAGCCAATCCATGCCCATAATAACTTTATTCCCACGCAGGGGAATAGGAACCAAGTCCACTGAAAACTGCTCATCAAATATCTGAAGGGAACACCCTCTATGTACTCTGCCGACCCTCACGGTCCTATCATCTGCTATCTCAACCTCTAGTGGGCAATCCAGCTCCTCGGGAGCTCTGATAAGTCTCTTGCTAAGCGCAAGCGATACAAATGATCGGGTAGCCCCCGAATCGAACAATACCAAAGCAGGGATGCCGTTCACCGAGAACGACCCTAAATAAAACATATCATCAAGTAATATTCAAGCAATATAATAACAAGAGATGAAGGAAAGATTCATACCCGTCACCACATCAGGAGTCGCTCGCGCCTCCTCTGCTGTCATCTGAAATGCCCTGCTCTTCGCCACCGGCGCATCAGCTCGGCCCTGCCGGCCATCCGTAATCCTCAGGGTGGCAGGGGCAGGTGCAACCACCTTCCCTGCTGCAGCTAAACTGGGACACTGGGACCTTTTGTGTCCCCTCTGATTGCACTGAAAGCAAATCAGATCTGATGTTGAAACCGCAGTAGCAGGGGCCGTACAATCCCTGCTCATATGCCCAATCCGACCGCACTTGTAGCAGCCGGAACTCCCTGCCTTGCACGCCCCCTCGTGCATCCTCCCACACTTGCCACACCGACCGTGGCTCTGCTGACTCCTGGACCTGTGATCTGAAACCTTGGGCTTTTTGCCCGCACTACCTGAACCCGAAACCGCCTCGGGTTTCCTCTTCCTCTCCATCTCGAGATCAATCTCCCTCTCCCTAGCTCTAGCAATCATGTCGTCCAGCGTTTTACAACTGGACCGGCTCACAAACATGCGGATATCACTCCGCAACATCTCATGATAACGGGCCTTCTTCATCTCCTCATCGGCTGCATACTGAGGAACAAGAAGAGCCCTCTCCCTGAACTTGGCGGTGATCTCCGCCACTGACTCGGTAGTCTGAGTAAGATCCTGGAACTCCCTGGCTAGCTGCTGCACCTCAATGACCGGTGCAAACTCCGCCCTGAACCTGGTAGAGAAATCAGTCCAGGTCATAGCATCCAACGCCGCATCATCCCTGATGGCGTGTCCGACCTCCTCCCACCAATCCCGTGCCCTGTCCTTCAGTAGACAGGACGCCAATCTGACCTTGTCCCCCTCGGGACACCTGCTAGTGCGGAAGGCGTTGGCCACATCCGCCAACCATCTAGTACTCGCTATGGGGTCCCGCGCCCCATGATAGTCTGGAGCTCCGCACGCCCTGAACTCCCTGAATGTAAGAGTGCGCGACCCCATCACGGCCGCCATCTCAGCCCGAAAAGTACTCAATCGCTCATCCATCAGCTCTAAAATACCCTCCTTGATCGAACCGAAGATCACAGGAGTCTGCTCTAGTATGATGCGGGTAACCTCAGAAGAAAGGAACTCCCTAGTCTGCTCATCCATCTGTCCGACCTCCGGGTCTGATCCCGATCCTGATCCCCCTCCGGCATCTGAACTGCCGGCTGCTGGCCTCGGACGCAAAACTACCATTCTGAAACATATCATAACAACATCAGAACACTGAAATATTTCAAGGGATCATGATACGACTACTAGCTTCCTGGTCTTGTCTTGGCCTTCCTTGATTCGAGTACGGATCCTCTGCTTTCAGTAGTATGGGCCCCTACTACCTTCCACATCTATACGTACTTTCCTCAAGAACTGCCTTGACTTCCCCAAGTCACTTCTACCACTGCCCTTCTCTGCTATTCTCATCCTAGGCTTGCCCTAGGGAAACTTCTAGCTCGACACAACTGGTCCTCAGCTGCTGAAGGTTTCCTCATAACGCCAATTAGCCATTACCTAAACACCATCACATGTGATGAGGATCAGATAATCCTTCGAGTAAAAGACCCGTTCCTATAACGGTTGGACTCAAACAAGAGCTGCGCAATAGGGCCAGTTCCAGTACTCTGAGATTATTCAATCCTAGTCACATGTGGTGTGACGTGTTCACCTAATGGCTAACTCCCATCACTCGGAACCCCACTAAGCACAAAGCAAGCAGCATTCGGACATGGAAAACAGACTCAAGCAAACTATTCTCATAACAAGAAACTGCACTAGCATAAGATGCTAAGCTCCTGCTATCGGGCACAACCTAATCAGGCTATCCTACTGCTGTCTACTCAGTACTAGCATGCAATACTCATAAAGCTGTAACACATAAGCAGGCACATAAGGCATTCTCCTAAATCCTTAGTCCTATACTAGCATGCTGTTCTACTAAAACTGAAATTGAACAAATAACTTGTATGGGTAATTTGGGAGTACTTACTTGAGCTCGGTTGACCGCATGCACACACCTCTATCTTGTTTAAAGAGGATTCTTCCTTTCTAAGTACTTTCAAATTTTTTTTTTATTTTTTTTATTTTTATAAAACGTTTTTATTTTAATAAAATCTTTCATTTCCCTTAGTTTGAGTTCAGATACACCCGGAAGTGTATCCGAATCCCTCAAACCAGGGCTCTCATACCAACTTAAAACGACCCAAAAATTTTTGTTTTTAATATAATCAAACTGTAATCAGAGTATCATATAATAAAACCATGCGTGATGTATTCCAAAACATGATAAGATACTGTGCGGAAAACTGTATCATACTACATCAAATCAAACAACTAAATCAATCCCAGGCTAAAGCTGAGGCGGTGGTGTGTGCGATGCCGTCATCCCGAGCTCTTCCCTTTGCTTGCGGAAGTACCTGAAACCAAAACTGAAACTGTAAGCACGAAGCTTAGTGAGCTCCCCCAAAATACCACATACCATACAATAACAATATCATATAAACACATATCGGGCCTTGCCCACTGCATCGGGACAAGCCCGGAAACTGCATCGGACCGAAGTCCGGTACTGACTGGGACCTTGTCCCCTGCATCGGACCAAGGTCCGGAACTAACTGCATCGGACCAAAGTCCGGAACTGACTGGGACCTTGTCCCCTGCATCGGACCAAAGTCCGGAACTAACTGCATCGGACCGAAGTCCGGAACTGGCTGCATCGGACCGAAGTCCGGAACTGACTGCATCGGACAGAAGTCCGGAACTGTCTGCATCGGACCGAAGTCCGGAACTGAGCATAGCATAGCATATCATAACAACTAGCATGAACACATATACTGCATATTGCATCGGGCCGTAGCCCGGAACACATAATACATAACACATAAAACATAGTTCACAAATCCTGTCTGAGCCACGAAGGCATCAAACATACTAACTACTGCATCGGATCAAGTCCGGAAACTACTGCTATCTGGACGGGCCGACATTGTGGCCTTAGAATCGTCCCTACTGGAAGGAAACTCACCTCGTAAACTGGCGGCTGAGTGTGTGTCTCTGAAAGCTAACGGCTGCTGCTCCTGAATCTCCTCGGCTACAAGTCCATGAACACACTCAATCAAATACTAAACACTGCACTTGGGGTAAAATGACTCTTTTACCCTAGGTCAAAGTCAACTTACTTTTGGGGCTGACTCGCCGAGTTGGGCCGCCCAACTCGCCGAGTCTCACTCTCACTTCCAACTCATACTCACTGCGACTCGTCGAGTGTGGCATCGACTCGACGAGTACCCTCTTGATCCAAGAACTCAGACAATCTTCATCCGACTCGCCGAGTCGGATGAACAGACTCGACGAGTCGTTCTTGATCCTAAGGAGATTTCCTTGGACTCGACGAGTTGTATGAACAACTCGTCGAGTCCCTCCATCACTGAGTCTACCCTCAACTCGCTGAGTCCACTCTCTAACTCACTGGGTGCACTCGACACTGCTAAAAACGAAGGAATCGGGGACTCGCGACCCGACTCGCCGAGTCGCTCATCCCAACTCGCCGAGTCGCTGCCATGCAGCTAGTTTTTACTCGATTTCTCTTGAATCCAACACATGCAAATGATAGATCGGGGTCCAATAAGCTGTTTTACCACGTAAAGTTTCCAACTTTACGTGCACAACCTCAAGAATAAGGGAAATAAGGCTAAAAGATGCACAAAATGAGTAGATCCATGGCTAATATACAATGTAACTCCAAAAAGACAGTAGATCTGGGCTCTACAACACCCCAACATTCAGATCCAAAGGTATTTCGACTTATTAAGACATTCATGCAAACATAAGGCTTGGGACAACCATCAAATAGCTCTTAGAAGAGCTCTAATGGAAGTTTAAAGTATATAACAAGAAGGGAACTCCGAAAATACCTCAATAAACTCAGATTTGCCCTTGGATCTTTGCACTACAACTCGTTTCCTTGCTTCTTTCTTCACACCTTCACAAAATGGCACCAAATCACTTATAAGCTCTCAAGGGAGGATTAGGGTTCTCTCACTGTGTTCTCAGGGTGAAAGTGGCGAGAATGAGGCTATAATGTGGTTTAAATAGTGGGCAAACCCGGGGATTTAGGGTTTCACCCAGACGGACGGACTCGCCGAGTCCGGGATATGGACTCGCCGAGTCCCCGGCTCCCGCGTGCACAAAATACGCGACCCAACTCGGCGAGTCAGACTAGAACTCGCCGAGTCCCTCTTGAAAACTTAGACAATTAACAATTAATTAACATACCGGAAACGGGTCGTTACAAAAAAGGCTATTTTACCCCCCACCCCCCCTCTCGACACAAGTACTCCATTGACCAAACCCTAAAAGTCAAGGGTCACACTTTGACCCTACTCGCCGAGTGCACCCTGGTGACTCAGCGAGTTCACACATGTTCTTTAACACTTTTTCCCTCTTGGCATGCCGAGTCCCTCCCTATGCTTGACAAGTCACACTAGGCATGAATCGCGGGCCCACCACGACTCAACTCGCCGAGTCTCAAGAACAACTCGACGAGTACCGCCTTGAACTCCAGTCCTTTAAATCCCTTCTGACTCACTGAGTCATCCCCCAACTCAGCAAGTCTACTCACTGACCAATTTACGTGAAACCCTAACCCTACTCGTCGAGTCTCAGGAACAACTCGGCGAGTTCATGACATGCACAAACTCTACTGGCCTCCTGAGGTTAGATCTGTTTCCCTAAATCAAAGATCTGGCCTTCCCAAGCATGAATGTCACGTAAAGCTTGAAACTTGATGCTTGTATAACAACAACAAGGCATCAAAAGGAGATTTAGTCCCAAAAATGGCAACCTAAGTCCAATAACCCCAAACTGATCCATAACGCTCCAAGGGATAAGGTATCTGGACCTCTTTGAGTCCAGATCCAAGGCACAAACTCGAAGAAGGACCATTTGCTCCACATAATCACTCTCCAAAGGGGTTAGAAAACCCTAACTCTAATGATCCACACCAAAACTGAAGGAGGTTCGAACTATTACCTCAAAATGAAGTCTTTGAATCCCTAGAACTGCTAGAATCGCACCTCCACTCTTGCTCTTGCACCTCCTTCTTGCTAAATCAAAGATACAAGGATCAAAAGTGACTTCTTCTTCCTCACAACTATTTGGCTCAATCAGGGTTCTCTTAAGGGATTGGTAGCCGCAATGAGAGGCTATAAGTGCCCTTAAATAGGCTCCAAACTCGGGGATTTAGGGTTTCATAAAACAGTGTGGACTCGCCGAGTCCAAAGTGAATCTAGATTAACAATCACGACCCTACTCGGCAAGTCTACGCATCAACTCGTCGAGTTCCTTCTCATAATTCAAAATAATTAAATAAAATAATATACATGGAAACCTGGCTGTTACAATTCTCCCCCACTAGAATCGGACTTCGCCCTCGAAGTCTCACTTTGGAAATAACTCCGGATGCTGCTCACGCATCTCACGCTCCGGCTCCCAAGTCAGCTCGGACCCCTTCCGATGCTACCACTGAACCAAAACTAGAGGCACTTCCTTGTTCCTCAAAACCTTGATCTTCTGATCCCTGATCGCCACCGGTCTCTCAGCATAATTCAGGCTCGTATCCACCTGAATGTCCTCCAATGGCACCACTGCTGACTCATCTGCTATACACTTCCGCAACTGTGATACGTGGAAAGTGTCATGAATCTGACCCAACTCTGCAGGTAGCTCCAAGCGATACGCTACCCTGCCCACCCTCGTGATCACTTTAAATGGCCCAATATATCGGGGTCCCAGCTTGCCCCTCTTTCTGATTCGGACCACTCCCTTCCAAGGCGATACCTTCAGAAGCACCAAATCACCGACCTGAAATTCGAGCTCGGATCGTCGCCTATCAGCATAACTCTTCTGGCGACTCTGAGCGGTCAACAACCTATGTCTGACCTACTGGATCTGCTCAGACGTCTGAAGCACCATCTCCGTACTACCCATCACACGTTGCCCCACTTTTCCCCAACAGATGGGGGTCTGACACCTCCTTCCATACAACAGCTCAAAGGGTGGCATATCAATGCTCGAATGATGACTGTTGTTGTAGGAAAATTCCGCCAAGGGTAAGTACCTGTCCCAACTCCCACCGAAATCCAACACACATGCCCGAAGCATATCCTCGAGCGTCTGAATCGTCCGCTCACTCTGTCCGTCAGTCTGGGGGTGGTACGCGGTACTGAAATTCAGTCTAGTACCCAATTCCTCAAGGAATTTCTTCCAGAATCTAAAGGTGAAATGCACATCTCGGTCTGAGACAATCGAGATCAACACTCCATGCCGTGCTACCACTTCCCTCACATACATCTCCACCAACCTCTCTGCGGAAGAGCTCTTGCTAATAGCGAGGAAATGGGCGCTCTTCGTCAATCGATCTAAAATCACCCAAATTGCATCGACGCCCCTCGCAGTCCTTGGCAATTTGGTGATAAATTCCATGGCAATTTGTTCCCACTTCCACTCGGAAATCTCCAATGGCTGCAACTTTCCGTGAGGTCTCTGATGCTCGGCCTTAACCCTGTGACATGTTAGACACCTCTCCACGAACCATGCAACGTCCCTCTTCATACAGGGCCACCAATACTCCATTTTCAGGTCCAAATACATCTTAGTGGCCCTGGGATGGATCGAGAACTTCGATCGATGAGCCTCTTCCATCAGAATGGTACGCGTTTCGCCCACATACGGTACCCAGATCCGACCCTGAAACATCATAAGCCCTCGACCATCAGTGACGAACTCTGATACTTGCCCGACAACCCGCTCCATCTTTTGGTTTTCTGGCCTAACGGCCTCAACCTAAGCTCCTCAAATGGTGTCCAACACCGGAGTCATCACCGTTAACCTCATACAAATGTCACGCATCGGAACACTCTCTGCCCTACGACTCAAGGCATCGGCCACCACGTTGGCTTTTCCCGGGTGGTACAAGATCTCGCAATCATAATCCTTTACCACATCCAGCCATCTCCTCTGCCGCATATTCAGGTTGGGCTGATCCATCAAGTACTTCAGGCTCTTGTGATCCGTGTATATGGTACACCGGACCCCATATAAATAATGACGCCAGATCTTGAGGGCGAACACCACTGCCCCCAACTCCAAATCATGGGTAGGATACCTCGCCTCATGGGGCTTCAGCTGCCTCGATGCATACACTATCACATGACCCCTATGCATAAGTACTGCACCCAATCCTGATATCGACGCGTCACAATATACCACAAAATCCTCCATTCCCTCTGGAAGGGCTAACACTGGGGCATCACATAATCTTTGGCAAAGTGTCTCGAAAGAGGCCTACTACTCTGGACCCCAAGCAAAAACTACACTCTTCCGGGTCAACTTGGTGAGTGGCACGGCGATCTTGGAGAAATCCCTGATGAATCTCTGATAATAGCCTGCCAGCCCTAGAAAACTCCTGATCTTCGTGGGCGACCTCGGCACCTCCCAACCCATCACTGCCTCAATTTTGGCAGGGTCAACCAATATCCCTTTCTGGTTAACGAGATATCCCAGGAACTGGACCTCTCGTAACCAGAAATCACACTTGGAGAACTTGGCATAAAGCCTCTCCGATCTCAAAACCCATAGGATCTCCCTCAAATGCTCCTCATGTTGCTCTCTAGATTTCGAATACACCAAAATGTCGTCGATGAATATGATTACCGAGCGATCCAACATCGGTCTGCACACCCTGTTCATGAGGTCCATGAACACCGCTGGTGCGTTGGTGAGCCCGAAAGGCATCACCACGAACTCGTAATGCCCGTAACGAGTCCTAAATGTTGTCTTCTGAATATCCTCATCTCGCACCCTCACCTGATGATATCCAGACCTCAAGTCGATCTTGGAAAACCAAGATGCTCCCTGCAACTGATCGAACAAATCGTCCATCCTCGGCAACGGGTAACGGTTCTTGACCGTTAATTTGTTCAACTCCCGGTAGTCAATGTACATCCAGTGTGAACCATCCTTTTTCTTGACAAAAACGATAGGATCTCCCCATGGTGAACTACTCGGCCGAATAAATCCCTTCCCCAGCAGCTCCTGCAGCTGCGAGGATAGCTCCTGCATCTCTAGAGGCGCAAGGCGATAGGGCGCCTTGGCGATAGGAGCGGCCCCCGGAACCAAATCGATACTGAACTCCACCTGCCTCACAGGAGGTACGCCCGACAACTCCTCTGGAAATACATCCGGGAACTCACGCACTATCGGAACCTCCCCCACAGACCTCGATCTCTCCGACTCAACCCTTGCGTCCATAACATTTGCTATGAATCCCTTACATCCCTTCTGAAGGCTCTGCCTCGCCCCGACGGCTGAGCAAAATGCTGAACCGGAACGTGTACCCTCGCCTTACACCGTAAGGACACCCCCACTAGGGTCTCGCATGGTCACCAGCTATCGCTCGCAGTCGATGATTGCTCCAAATATGCTCAACCAGTCCATGACCACGATGACACAGACATCCCCCATCGCAATAGGGATCAAATCTATCGGAAACTCAACCCTGAAAATCTCGAGTACACAACAACGTATCACCTCGGTGGCATACACCGCTCTCTCATCCACTATGGAAACTCTCAAAGGTCGACTCATCGCCTCTCTACTAGTACTGATGTGTCGGCTAAAGGCCAACGAAACAAAAGATTGACTCGCACCCGAGTCAAATAACACTAGAGCAGGTACATAATTCACAAGGAAGGTACCGGCCACGACATTGGGCGTTGCGCGGACCTCCTCCGCAGTCAACTGGAAGACTCTCCCACGTGCCTTTGGTGCTTCAACCTTCGCAGGCTGAACCTTCGCAGCTCTCACCGCAGCAGGGGCTGATCCCGGAAATGCTCCCTGCGCTGACCCCCACAACTGTGGACAATCTGCCTTCCGGTGTCCAGTCTGGTTGCAATGAAAACAGACTGAAAAACCCTTAGGGCAATCCTTGGCCATGTGCCCCTCCTTGCCACACTTGTAGCAAGACCCTGCTCTGCAAATCCCCTCGTGGCTCTTGCCGCACTTGCCACAAATGCGGCTCTTCTGGTTCCCAAATCTCGAATCAGCGGGTTTGACCCGCTTGGCTGTTGGCTGAGATTGAGCCAGCCGCCGATCCTTTCCCTGAGACTCAGCCTCCTCCCTGGCTTGGGTCTCCAACTCTATCTCCCTCTTTCGGGCATTTTCCTGAAGCTCGGAAAATGTCCAGTACGTCGAGTTCGCCACGAACTCACATATATCCCTCCTCAGAATGCTCAAATATCGGCTCATGCGTGCCTGCTCGGAGGACACGTGCTCTGGGCAGAACATCGCCCGCTCATGAAATATCCTCGTAATCACCGTAACAGACTCAGTACCCTGCTTGAGGGTCAGAAACTCCTGGGCCAAATGCTCCCTCTCCACCTGGGGAACGTACTCATCTCGAAACATAGCGGTGAACCTCTCCCAGGTCACCGCAGCAAGCTCAGTAGGCGTAAAGTGCGCAGTCACAAACTTCCACCAGTCCTTTGCTCCCAAGCGAAGCTGGTTCAGCGCGAACCGGACTCTCAAATGCTCTGGAGATGAGCAAGTAAGGAAACACCCCTTAATGTCTGAAATCCATCTCATCGCCGCGATCGGGTCCTGGGTCCCGTCAAACTCTGGTGCTTTTGTGTTGCTGAACTCTCGGAATAACAACGCATCACCACCCTACGGCCTAGTCGCAACTATAGCTGCAGTGGCCGCAGCAACAACACCCTCAGAAAGAGCAGCGTATCTCTCATCAAATGTCTCCATCAGAGTGGTCTTGATAGACCCGAACATCTCTGGTATCTCTGCCCTGATGGCCGCAGCCACCTCCTCCTGGATGATCCTACGGATCTCATCATCACTCGAACTGCCGATCACTAGTGTGTAGCGCGTCCTAACCATGGTCTCCTTCTCAAATACAACATAAGAATATTAGAGACCCTTTTTGAGTATAAATACACTCGATAACTCCACCCTACTCGCTCCTTGGTGCCTAAAGGATTCTTACTTGGACTGCGTACCAACCCGGTACCTTCAATAGTACGCGCCCAATACTACCGTCCATACCGCGTTGGCATTCATCCCAAGTCCTCCTCCTTGAGCCTCAAATCCCAGGTACTCTACTCTTTCTATCATGTGCTACTCACTAACAAAACTCTCATAAGCACCTCGCTGCTATCTAAATCACTCTTAAGCATCTCTAGCAGCGAAACCCCTAGACTAACGCATCATGTATCAGGCCACTCTAGTCCTAATAAGAATACCTAGTCTACTCTAGCATGCATATCGTAACTCATCATATAGCATACATAACATATCTGATTTTCACTTATTAGGAGGGTATTTTGGGAAATCATCGTTCGGGTGCTGGCTGATCGTACACACGGCTCTACTCTGTTTGTCTCAAGACTCTTTTTACTCTTTTTTTTTTCAAAAAAATATTATTTTTTTTATTAAAAGTTTCCTCAAATCCCCAGTTTGAGTTCAGATACGCCTAAAGATATATCCGAATCCCTCAAACCAAGGCTCTGATACCAACTTGTAACACCGTAAAAATTTGAACATTTTTTCACTTTTGTAACCCATAAAATATCATTTGAAATCATAAACAAATCATTATATCAACATTATATCAATACAAAACCCAAGATCAAAATATATATAAACTCCGGTATGCGTGTGTATGAATCATGCCGACGCCTTCCCGCGATCATCGCTGGTACCTGAAACACATAACACATAACACTGTAAGCATAAATGCTTAGTGAGTTCCCCAAAATACCACTCTAACACATAATAGCCACTCAAGGCTATAACTCTGTTGACCCTCAGGTCTATGTGTCTCAGTGGGGCCCTCCAGCCCCAACTCTCTATGGGCCCTCTGGCCCTAACTCTGTGGACCCGAAAGTCCTAACTCTGTGGACCCGAAGGTCCTAACTCTGTAACTCTGAAACATACATAGCACATATCACAATAAATTATAGCACATAAATAACATGCAATTACACTGGCATATAACTCTAAAATACTCTATCACATAACTCTGTTACCACACTAGGTAAAGTATAGTGAGAAGACTCACCTCAGACGTCTCAGTAAATCTCTGACTCGGTAGGAATATTGCCTAGTCTTCTCCTATTCAAATAAAGTAAATACTCAGATAAATATAATTCTCAAGACTAGAGTCAGCCTGCCTTTGGCACCCTCAGGAGGGAAAAAGGCTATTTTACCCCCCCCCCCCCCTCTCGACACAAGTACTCCATTGACCAAACCCTAAAAGTCAATGGTCACACTTTGACCCTACTCGCCGAGTGCACCCTGGTGACTCGGCGAGTTCACACATGTTATTTAACACTTTGTCCCGCTTGGCACGCCGAGTCCTTCCCTATGCTTGACAAGTCATATTAGGCATGAATCGCGGGGCCACCACGACTCAACTCACCAAGTCTCAAGAACAACTCGGCGAGTACCGCCTTGAACTCCAGTCCTCTAACTCCCTTCTGACTCACTGAGTCATCCCCCAACTCAGCAAGTCTACTCACTGACCAATTTACGTGAAACCCTAACCCTACTCATCGAGTCTCAGGAACAACTCGGCGAGTTCATGCCATGCACAAACTCTACTGGCCTCCTGAGGTTAGATCTGTTTCCCTAAATCAAAGATCTGGCCTTCCCAAGCATGAATGTCACGTAAAGCTCGAAACTTGATGCTTGTATAATAACAAATAGGCATCAAAAGGAGATTTAGTCCCAAAAATGGCAACCTAAGTCCAATAACCCCAAACTGATCCATAAAGCTCCAAGGGTTAAGGTCTCTGGACCTCTTTGAGTCCAGATCCAAGGCACAATCTCAAAGAGGGACCATTTACTCCACATAATCACTCTCCAAAGGGGTTAGAAAACCCTAACTCTAATGATCCACACCAAAACTGAAGGAGGTTCAAACTATTACCTCAAAATGAAGTCTCTAAATCCCTGGAACTGCTAGAATCACACCTCCACTCTTGCTCTTGCACTTCCTTCTTGCTAAACCATAGATACAAGGATCAAAAGTGACTTCTTCCTCACAACGATTTGGCTCACTTAGGATTCTCTCAAGGGATTGGTAGCCGCAATGAGAGGCTATAAGTGCCCTTAAATAGGCTCCAAACCCGGGGATTTAGGGTTTCATTAAACAACGTGGACTCTCCGAGTCCATTCATGGACTCGCCGAGTCCAAAGCGAATTCGGATGAACAATCATGACCCTACTCGGCGAGTCTACGCATCAACTCGCCGAGTTCCTTCTCATAATTCAAAATAATTAAATAAAATAATATACCTGGAAACCCGGCTATTACATTAGGCATCAAGTCTGCATGATCGCCAAGGGTTACGCACTAAGTCTGCATAGTCACTAGGGTTTAGGCATCAAGTCTGCATGATCGCCAAGGTTTAGATTACATCGGGTGAACACATCGTTCCCAACACCTACAAGTTGCGAGTCTGCTAGTGTTCCACTGGACTGTCTAGAATAGTCCATGGTTGTCATCCATAGTCTACTAGATGAAGGGGCTAACATTTGGGAACAAGGTTTCTCACATCGTCCACCTCTCACCCTTACCTCATGGTCTATATCACCTCTCAACTCATCATCCAACTCATATTTCATCTACCCATGTTTTACCCAACATATTATGTAGATATAACTACATATACAGTTTAAATTATTTAAAACATGTATAAAATCGTTCATCCAACATAGATAGCAAGTATACAGGTTATATGCACATATAACACGTAATTTCTATAAAATACCTCATATCTATGTGTAAGATGAAACTAACTATCCACTCACCAGAGAAGGTGGTGACTCGGCACTCGAACAACACTTCGTTACTCTCAACACAATTTTCCTCGGACAAAACCTAGTATCATTAACACTAGAGTTTAGTCTAATATTCACAGAGACTAATTAATAGTCTAGATATTATTACTATTATATAAGCATTAACAATATTTATATAACTCATAATAATATCCCAAGTACTTATTACAAGTTCCTAATAACGTTACTATAATTAAATAAAAGTTATATTAAAAAAGCGTAGGCGTAGCTCACTTACAACGAGTTTTATAGAAACCGGGCATCGCTTGGAGCAACGTTTTCGAACCGAAAGACCCTTTTTCTCGGGACTCCGAGAGCCTCGGGGCTTCCTTCGGGTGCTAGGGGGTTTACCTCGACTTAGGGGAGGGTTAGGGATTCCTTCGGACCTGCGTGGGGAGCTCCTCGGCTATGCTCAACGTTCGTACAACCATGGTGTGATGTGGTTCATCCGAGTCCAAGGGTTCCAAACGTGAGGAACTTCTTGTACGCGCTGCGTAGCGAGACCGAGGTTAGCAAATGAAGGCTGAGATTGTGCCACGTCACCTCCTTTCGTAACAGCTTCGCAAATTCATACCCTGACTTCAAAAATTCGTATCTTTTGCATACGAGCTCTATTTTTGATGTTCTTTATATCCACGTGTAGGCGGGAACGTACTCTACAACTTTTTTTTTAGAATTTGTCGGCTAATTTTGAATTTATTTTAAAAGTTATATATTTAACACGCCGGGACATGGTTGGCGCGTTAAAAATCCATAACTTCTTCATCTGACGTCTGTTTTTGTCTGTCTTTTTACCGTTACGCTACTATTAACGGGCTCTTTGATTCTCATTTAGGTTGTGTCGGCCAGAAACTGCTCGATTTAATATTCGAACTTTGGGCTGTATACTGCTAATCTGAAACTTCGAAAAATCATAACTTCCTCATACGAAGTCAGATTTGTACGTTCTTTTTATGGACGCTCTCGGTTTAACATATTCTACGACTTTTGTTGAGATCGCTAAGGCTAAATATCGATTTATCGTAAATTCACTATTTACGCTTCCCGGTGTCGTGTCGGTTCCGTTGCGAAACTTCGACGGGTCATAACTTCTTCGTTATAACTCGGATTTCGGCATTCTTTATATGCACGAAACCCTTGAGACATATCCTACAACTTGGTTAAGATTATTTATTCTAAATAATCTTTTGTCGAAAAGTCATTTCCGACCACTATTATCTTTAAATTGACTAGCCCGGATCTACGGGCGTTACATGAACCTCCTCATGTTTTTTATTATGATTTTGGGAAAACTATGATATTTGACATGTTTTGGAGAACTATTTTGTAAACAAGTGATGATTTAGGATTTTTTAAAAGTTTAAGATTTGTGTAAATTTTTGGATATTACAATTAACATGTATTAATATCAACAATTTGGATGTTACAAGTAAGTAATATCAACGACAGGCCTAGTATAATCATAAATGATCATACAACGCCACCCATTCCTTTCTCCTCCACCACCCTAACCGCCATCGCTAGCACCTTTGACATCAAACGATCCTATCACTGTCACCTCCATTAACTATACAACCGCCACCTTTGTCACCACCACATCTTCTGCTATCAACTGTCATAATCATTTATGATTGCTCAATCTGTGAAACAGACATCTATATAATCATTTATGATTAGACATATACGTATAAACATGTATAATCCTATATACTTATACCTCTCTGTCATATAATCATTTATGATTAGGCATACTCCGTTGTTGCCGATATACTGGAGCATTAGAGCGGCAAACGAGAAATATGTAGCTGAGGTTGAATCTCAAGATCTCTACTTTTTTTCATCTCAAGTGGGCCGCCCTTTCTCACTCTCTCTCTCTCTCTCTCTCTCTCTCTCTATATATATATATATATATATATATATATATATATATATATATATATATATATAGAGAGAGAGAGAGAGAGAGAGAGGGAGGGAGAGAGAAAGAGAGAGAGAGAGAGAAGTTAGACTTGTTTTTACTCCAGTATGCTATATTGTCATTACCATGAGTTATATCATAATAGAAAAGTTTCGAATATCCACTTATATTATATTTAATATATTTAATGGGAAAATAACTTATTAAGGCAATTAACTTTTTGATATGTTCACATCTAGGCAATTATCTTTTTTTTTTTGTATACATCTAGGTAACAAAATTGTTGGAAGTATTCACATATGGCCATTATGAAGATTAAATTCTAGATGTGAACATTTTCAACAAGTTCGTTACCTAGATGTGTACAAAAAAATAGCCACCTAAATATGAAAAAAACGAAAAGTAAAAGTAAATTACAGGAATGATCCCTGTGGTTTGGGGGAATTTATGTTTTTGGTCCTTAACATATTTTTTTTTAAACTTGGATGATCTCTACTGTTTATTTTTGTCGCGCATTTGGTCCATGTCTTACCTAAAAAGACTATTGTGCCCTTATTAATTTATTTTTTGATTAATTTTCTTATTTATGTATTTATTTTTTACATATTTAAAAAAATTAATAGACACCACATATTTGTATCTCCTCGGATGATCCATACTGTTTATTTTTTAATTAATTTATTTTTTTAACTCGGATGATCCTACTATTTAATTTTGTTACAAGTTTGGTATTTGTTTGACCTAAAAAGACTATTGTGCCCTTATTAATTATTTTTTTTAATTAATTTTCTTATTTATGTATTTGCTCTCTATATATTTAAGAAAAATTAGTAGACCCCGCATATCTGTATCTCCTCAACATCCCATCTCTCATCCTCCTCAACTTCAGTTTTTTTTTTCAACTTTAGTGATATCAACGTCTTTATCATCTCTTCTTTTTTCGGTCATTCAACTCCGTTGAATCAACACCACAACCCACTAAAGATGAAGAGACGATAGGTTATGGTATTAGTTCGCCAGAGTTGAAGTACCAAAAAAAGAATGATGGTGAAGACGTCGATGTTACTAAAGATGGAAAAGAAATAAAAGTTGGGAAGGATGAAAGATATGATGGTGACCAGTTAGACCAAAATTAAATTTGTCAAATGTGGTTTCGGGTTTACGGTTAGGAGATACAAATATGTATGATCTGTTAATTTTTTTAATATATAAAAAATAAATACACAAATAAAAAAATTAATTAAAAAATAAATTAATAAGGGCACAATAGTCTTTTTAGGTAAGACAAGGACCAAATGCGTAACAAAAATAAACAGTGGGACCATCCGAGTTAAAAAAAATAAGTTAGGGACCAAAAAACACAAATTCTCCCAAACCATAAGGACCATTTGTGTAATTTATTTTTATTTTTCCTTTTGTTTATATTTGATAAACTATTTTTTTGGTACAGTAATTGAAAATATTCATATATAAGATTTAATCTGTTATAGCAAGTCATAATAGTCATATGTGAACACTTCCAACAAGTTTGTTACCCAGATATGTACAAAAAATAAATAGTTACCTAGATGTGAACATACCGAAAAATTAATTACCTTAATAAGTCATTTTCCCAAATTTAATTAACGTTATTATACATACTTTGTGTTAAAAGACTAGATGGTATTGTCCTGTCGACATGCATAATTATATTTTATATTTATAGTTTGGAAAAATTGAAATGGTTGATGTTAGAATAAATCATAGCATTTCTTCAAATTCATAATTAAGTTCCTTACGTTTCTATGAATGGAAAAGCCGGTTAACTACTTATTTAAAAAGCAAAATTGTATATTTTTTCAAAAGTTTAAATAGCATATTTATAATTATTAACTTTTTTTAACGAAAAATATAATTTATTCCTAAACTACTACTATTTTCACTAATATCTGAGTTGAGACATAAACATCGACCTTAAAAAAAATAACAATACTTGATATCGTTGGGTTAGAGACCCTTTGGTTGACAAGTTGCATTAAACTATTAGTATTTAATAAAGTGATAAAGTTTTATATCTTAAAGAAATGTGATTGTGACTTCAAAGAATAAAGAGGAAGAACATTGTTGTAAGATTCAAAGCCCATTTTAAACCGGAATCTTGGAAAGTAAATAATTTCAATATTCGATCAGGGTACGTTTTGTTTTTCAAACTCTCTTAACTAAAGGCTTTAAATAGTTTCATCACATGCTACAGCAAGTCCATGTTGGTGTACATGACATAATAATCAATCATATGTTGGAATCATATGTTGGAATCATATGTTTGGTGTACATGACATAATAATCAATCATATAAAGAGATTAAAAAATTTATGAAGGTTGCCCATGGTTTGCTGGATACTTTGGACGGGAATTTTTTTAAGGATTATTTTGTGTGGTTAGTATGACGAGGGTATTCACCTATTTTATATTAACAAATA
This sequence comes from Lactuca saligna, assembly GCF_052625555.1. Classification (NCBI taxonomy): domain Eukaryota; kingdom Viridiplantae; phylum Streptophyta; class Magnoliopsida; order Asterales; family Asteraceae; genus Lactuca; species Lactuca saligna. Next base: position 246,882,924 of record NC_136421.1, read on the forward strand.
AAAACAAAATAGACTCATTGTCCCACCTTGTTTAATATTTACGGGGGACAAATAATCAAATATTGCAAATTTTATCTTATTAACATTGTTCTACCATCTAAATGTCCCTAAAATAGTCATAGTCTTAGGAAACCAAAAGTATTACAACAATCCATCATTACTAAATGAACTTCCATGTCGAAAGAGAATGCAATGGAGTTCCTTTCCACCCAACAATTAAACACTTGCCATTATTCTCAAGCATGCAATAATTTGCACATGAAAACCGTTGCAACACAAGTTGTGCCTGATAAAGACACGAATCACTTAACTCAATCTCCACCATCCCAAACCTTGCAAAAAATGACTTCCATGTATCCATCTTCACACTCCTACTCATCCGCTCATCACCCTCGGACGCCACTATGTTTTGTATCCCATCAGCAAAATGAACACCTTCCATCACCGATCTATGAACATTATCTCCACTCATACACGCTTCCAAGCAATCAAAATAAGCACCATAGAAGAATAACGTCTCTGTAAACCGCTTAACAAAAGAAGTTGACGTATGGTTGGCTTCAACCTCAGCTATAACTACAATCGAAGGGTTGATCGTTTTGATAGCTCTCATCATATTTTCCAATCTTTGGGGCTTCAAAATCATTGTTCTTAGAATCATATGACAATAGACTGCTATTACTTCTCCATCCTCGACCTCAAACTGGTTTTTTTCCACCTCGGTGATGTCCGATAGCACCAACATTTTAAAAGAGAATGGCAAACTTAAAGTTGTTGCAAAACTCTCCAATCTTTTTCCAGTTTCCGCGACTTCTTGGACATCTGAGGTTGTTGCAAAGGCAGTAAGTTTCAAAAGCTGGATTTGTGAACTTTGGTTTGCCAATGCTTGCATCATAAGTGTCCATTGTACACCGCTCCTAATATGGATGTCGATCAAATGTACTTGATTTGATGTCCCAACTTGATCGATGATTGCTTGTATGCCTGTGAAATGCAATACTTGATTGAATGGAAGGGCTTGATAAACGGCCAAGAATGTCATATTCGTTCCTATTGCCATAGGATTTTCATTCTTTAGACCCTACATGTAATAAGTTTGATCTCAATGGTTAAAGTTTTCTTCTTTACCCGAAGTACTTTATTTAGACAAACACGGGAGACAAATGAATAAATATTAGCGACAGATGTGACGATAAATTTACAGTCAGAACTCACAAGAGATGGTATTTGCAAAATGATGAAATTATGACCAACATATAAAAAAGAATGTAAATTTGAATTATTTTATTGTTATCGATCAAGTAAAATAAGTAACATTAATATATTAAAATAAAATATGAATATTTTTTTATTAAAAAAAAGTAGTCTTATGATTAAGCGTTTACATTATTTTTAGGATAAAAAACAAATAATAATAATAATAATAATAATAATAATAATAATAATAATAATAATAATAATAATAATAATAATAATAATAATAACAATAATAATAATAATAATAATAATAATAAGATAAAAAAAAAACACTATAAATTAATCAAATCGTGTTATAATAACATAATTATTTTGTTCTAAAATACCATTTATCTTTGTCAAAAAAATTCCTATGCTTACCACCAGGACCTTGAGTAAGTTACTATAAAAATATAAAATTCCATTAAAACGGGCTTAACTAACAAATTTTTTCTTATTTTAGCACTATAAACCATTTTTTTGTATTTTGTATTTTTGGTTATAGGCAGTTTTTTTTGGTTAGATTATTTTATTGAAAACAATATTTTCTTGCCTTTTTTTTTCATATTTTTGTAACTTTTCTTTAAAAATCATCTATCAATTATATATAATATTCATAAGAATTTCACATAACTAGAAAAACCGTCGTAAAATTATATATCAAAGTTAGGGATGAGTATGAATTGGTTTTGGATGAAATCGAATTCAAACCATAATGTTTGGTTTTTTGGGTTGAAACATCATTTGGTTTTGATTTTATTGGGTTTGGGTTCACATTTTTTTCATTGGTTCTTTTTTTTTTTTTTTTGGTTTGGTTCGTCTTATTGTGAATATATATATATATATATATATATATATATATATATATATATATATATATATATATATATATATATATATATATATATATATCCAATATTTTTTTTTAATAAATAATGGTTTAAGTTTGGTTGCTAATGATATGAAAAATTTAATATTCTTAGATTGTGTTAATATAAGAAAGAGAAATTAGATTTTTAATAAAAATGTTTCGATAGCATTGGATTGCTAATGTAGATAGTCTGAGTTATATTTAAGTCTTCTTGCAAACATTTTAATAGTATAGAAAGAAAATTTTAATGGGTGCGTATGATAGTTTTTAAAAAAAAAAAAAAATTGTCCCCTTTTATTTAAACAAAAAGGTGATTATTAATTTATTGAAGGTTTGTACCTATTACATTACGTAGTCATATTTAATGGACTATTATTTATTAAATTCAAAAAGGAAAAATTGACCGATCAATTCAACCGTTTTTGTTGATCCGTTTATATATATATATATATATATATATATATATATATATATATATATATATATATATATATATATATATATATATATATATATATATATATATATATATATATATATATATATATATAATTTTAATTAAAAAGGAATAATAATAAATAATAAATAAAATATTTTGATTTGTATATTTTTTAATTAAAAAATAATAATAAAAATATAAAACGTAAAATATATTTAAAAAATAAATAAAAGCATTAAAAACACAAATTGAAAAAATCATGATTTATTTGTAGAAAAAAGTAGACAAAATTGCAAGAATGATCCCTGCGGTATGTCCAAAAATGACACTTTGAGCCAAACAAGTTTGGACTAGCACAAATAGTTCAAAGGTTTTCATTTTGTTGCGTTTTTTTATCCAAAACAGTTTAAAATTTCTAAAAATGACGAATTTGTTCTTTTCCATTTGTTTTTTCTTTTTTTTATTATTTATTTATTTTCTAATTAAAAAATAAAAGAAAATATCTCTCTCTCTCCCCCCCTCTCTCTCTCCTGTTCATCACCCTATACCACCCACACAAACACCACCGCCCAACGCCACCTTCAATCACCCAAGACCTCCCTTATTTCTCAATTATCACCATTCCTAACAGTTGCAAATGTAAAAAAAAAGAAAAAGAAAGAAGAAGAGAGAGAGAGAGAGAGAGAGAGAGAGAGAGAGAGAGAGAGAGAGAGAGAGAGATAAAAGAAGGAGCTACGATCGATTCAGAAAGGAGAAAAAAGAGAAATGTAATTGAGTTTAAAAGAAGGAGAAGGAGGGTGCGACTTTGGGTGACTGTGTTTGTTATTGGATTTTGAGAAGTGAAGGGGGGTTCCGATTTCTAGTGTGAAATCCTTGTCGTCGATCTAACCTTGTTGGTGTTTCAAGGTTCGGTTTTTTCGATCTAACCCTTGCTGGAGCTTCCTGTTAAAGCAAGCTCTAGCACCAACCAAAATCGAAACTTGAACATAAGGATTAAGGCTTGAATCTGATAAGATACCTTGTATTGTTGAGGAATCAACTTTGCTTGAGCATGAATTAAAGGAAATTGGGGGTAAACGAGGATAGATATGTCCGATTAGGAGTTAAATTGGGTTGCAAACTGATCTTGGAAGAACCTAAGTTGAAAACTAATCTTGCCCCTACAACTGATTCATAACCATCACTTGTATCAGAGGTGGCACCTACAGAACCTGCTCCATAATCAAACTTTGGGATCTGGGTTAAATACACACACTGAAAAGGAACTCGGGATCACATTCAAAGAAGATGAAAATGGTATGTTTTGAACACAAAAGAAAAATGGTTACTGAGATCGATGGAGGAATAAGGAAGAACGAATGGAAGCTGCTTGAGGGTCGAAAAGAGATGAATACAAAAGGGAAAATGGTGGTTGTCGTCAGTTCTTCTTCTTCGCTGAATAGTGTCGATGGTCCTGTTTGCGATTGATCGGAGGCTTGCTTCAGCTTGCCATGGCGGTTTGGTAGTTATTGGGTCGGTCTGCCATTAAAATGGAAGGAAGACGAGAGGTTGGGCTGAAGAAGGCAACAAATTCGATGGTTGCTGGGTTTTTCTAGTGAATAGGAGGGGAGAGAGAGAGAGAGAGAGAGAGATTTTCTTTTATTTTTTAATATGTTTTTAGTTAGAAAATAATTAAATAACAAAAAGAAAAGAAAAAACAAATGGAAAATGATTAATTTGTCATTTTTATAAATTTTAAATTGTTATGGACTAAAAACACAGCAAAATGAAAACTTTTAAACTATTTGCACTAATCAAAATCTGTTTGGTCCAAAGTAGTATTTTTGAACATACTACTCTTAAAAGACATAATAATATGACTCACCTGTTTTTCTAGTTTGGTAGCAACGGGTATACCGATTTCTTTTCCGATTCTTTTCTGCAGTGCTTCACATAAGTGATACACCAGCCGTTCAACGGGAGAGCCGCTGTGGCAAGCCACCCAACCACACCGTGTTATGAATTTGCTGGCAACATCAAACTGCTTCCAGCCAACATTCTCGGCGGCCTTCAAAAGCTGGAAAACAAGCTCCACCTCCCTGGTCTCGTCTATCGATAAGCTCGAGAACGCCGACGACCCGTACGGATGAGTGAACATGGTGTATCCATTGACCTGTTGAGTTGAAAATTTTATAAACTTCTCCGCTGCCAGTTCGATGATTTCCACCGTCGACAGTTTCCCGGCACAATCCGGTACAATTTCGTCTGGTAAACGCTTAAATTTGCTCCGGGAACAACTCAGGAGCTGTTGAGACGCCGGAGAATTCAGATCGGGGTACGCTGATTTTGACTTTAACTTTGAATTTGCAATCCTCTTCGTTAATTGGTCGAATTCCGGTATCAAGAACGGTGTCTGATCATGGTTATCGAGATCTGGAACCTGGACTGACAATCGCTGCGCATCAAACTGATTAATGGTGTTGTTTACGTCTTCTAACGCAGGGAGTTCTTCGTCGACTGGCTGGTTCTCTATTTCCGGCGCCGGAAACTGATTGTTCAACTGTTCATAATCATACCCTTCAATGGGTTTATATTCTAGGAACTGGGTTTCGTCGAGGATGGAGTTTGGGTACATTTTAAATGAGAGAATTTGTAGAAAAGTAGATGAGTTTTTTTAATTGTGTGATGATGGGAGGAATCAAGAAACAGTGGATAGTGATAGTGACGAGGTGTGGTGGCCAGGATTGGAGATTAATGGCGATGTGAAGCACGAACAATAAGCACAAAGCAAATGAGACTTTCATTCCTAAGAAATTCGGCCGGCATAATTTGTTTGTATACAACAAAACAAAATGAATAGGTAGAGAATTGGTCTAAAAGTTTCTATTGATTTGCAATGGTGACACATTTGTATACGTCTGTTAAGAATATAATCGATAAAATGTTATATGACTGAAGCCGTTTGTCATATCGACATCCTTAAATAGATGAATGAATATCCATGGTTTTAGTGATAATTTTCTGGTTAGGTATAATACACTCCCTGGAAAAAGAAAAAGGTGTTTGACTCTTGCGATGTTAATCATGTTATCAATACTGGTCTAGGTGTGCAATGATAAAACAATAAAATTAGGACAATTTTTGTGGAACTAAATAGCTACTTGTCACCAAATGATTTCTAGTCCAGCGGTATCCGGTATTGTTCTTCCTACTTAAGATCGAGGGTTCGAGTTCTATTGTGCACATAGGTGGCATAGTACTTTAGTATATATATATATATATATGTATTTACCGTTCAAAAAAACAAAAAAACCAGTTGTCAGTGGAAAAATCAATTGATAGTTGATAACTTAATTACCGGTTAATAAGATAACCGGTAAAAAATATAAGAATTTTAACTTAATTGACCATCAAATACTTAGAAAATTTTCCAATTTAACTAACAAAGTTCTATTTGTATTAATTAAGCCTTTAATTTATCAAAAAAAAATCATTTATCATTTATTATAATTATTTTAAAACAATAAATGCATATTTTCTACACTACTCCGAAAATATTCATAGTATCTAAACTAAACCTATTTGTCGAACTGCACATTTCCAAACACATTGTACTTTATGTTTACATGTTTCCTACTTATATGGTAATTTTAGATCCTATATTTTGTAACTTTTTTTCCCGTTTTGGACCTAATTTACTTTTTTCAAAATAAGCCTAATGTTCGGTCAAATCAAAAACTTATAATTATTTCGCCAAGAAAGCGTTCTCTTGATCAAGAGGAGCACTCTCTTACCATGGAAGCATTCTTCCACCATGAAAACATTCTCTTTCCAAGAGAGTCTTCTCTCACCGAGGGAGTGTTCACTTTATCAAGGGGAGTATTTTCTCGCTAAGGGAGCATTCTCACTCACGTCATTTTCTCACTAGGAGGACATTCTCTCTCAGGCCATTTTGATCAAGTTTTCACACCCTAACAAATTCATACTTTAATATGGACTTATGTATCATTGGATTTTATAGAAGGATTACTACCTTCTAATCGGCACACATGAGCAATAGTTGAGATGTTTTCCAGATAACCAGGAGCGAAAATGGCTCGAGTGGATTCCTTGGGCTAAGATCAACTATAAAACATTTGTTCATTCATCTATTAAAGAAAAAAAGTCACTCCTTTTGAAGTTGTTTATGAAATCCCATCTCCCAATTTGTTAACTTACATTCAAGATATATTATGTGTCCAATTTCTTTGATAAAAACTTGTGAGACCATGATAGCATTATGTGTGAACTGCATCACAATCCTTTTGTAGCTCAAGAATAGATGAAATGTCAAGCTGATAAAAAATAACACGAGGTTTCCATTTCAATAGTAACAATGTCTAGCTTAAACTCCAGCCATATCAACAAAGTTTAGTGTTATTTCGGTCTTCAATGAAGTTGACTCCTTGTTTTTTTTGTCTTTAACATATGAACCAAAGGGGGTCTAGTAGCATATAAGTTAGCTCTCACATTCATGATAGGTTTCATGTTAGCATGTTATGTAAGCAATTTACTCATTGGTTACCCTAAATCCTGATTAACTACTCCCGGCCACAGATGATTCTATTGTCATTCCACGGCCTAAAGCATGTATAGATCTGTCAAGTTATTCGCTAAGGAGATTATCTTCCCAAGTCATAAGTTTTAATCAAATGGAAGGGGGCTCAAATAGAATATGTTACCTGGTAAAATGAATGACATTTCAACAAGGCATATCCAAATTTTCATCCTTGCAACAAAGGATCCTTACAGGGGTGATATGTAGCACTTCAAGAAATTAGTTGTGGTGGGTCATTAGGTTGTTAATTGTTGTATTAGGCGGTTCTTTATTCCTATTGTTTTGTATCATGTTGTTGGAGTTTACATTTAGTTTTCAAAAAGCATTCAAACTTTTTTTTTCTTATGCAAAAATTTCCTTCTTCATCCTTGAATTTTCTTTATCCTTTTTCCTCTTTAGTTTCCTTAGTATCTGGCTGATGAAGCAATTTGATTAACCTTTCATCTACCCATTTTTAGGAGATGGAAAATAATATATCTGAAGAGTAAGTTAAGCTCTAATTGTTTTAATTATCTTTTCTATATAAATTAGACAAGTAATTTGTCAATCACATTCAACTAAGTACAAATAAATGATTTGAGACAGACTTGTGTCATTCATGCTTCAGTTTCTTAGATTTTGGGGGTTTATTAGCTTTTTTGGTTTATTGTCCTTGGATTTGTGAAGAGATATGTAAAAAAAAAAGTTGGTTTCATGACCACTTATCAATACATGAATGATGATAAGAACGATGGTTAGAGAAAATGGAAAATGTGTGGTCAGAGAGGTGGGGAAGGGGCATGGTGGATACTGACAACTCAAGAGAGATGCTTGTAGGTTAACACGCGGTGGGGAAGGGGTATGGTGGATAGTGACGACACAAGAGTGATGGTTGTAGGGATAAAACCATAAATTATTAATTATTAATAAATATATAACAATTAATAATTAATATAAAAATTGATATAATGTATATAAAAATGACAACATATGATCGTATTAACATAAATAAATGTTAGGGTGAATTACATGAATCATCCCTTGTTCCCTTTCAACAACCCTAATTTTATTTCTTCTTTTTCTCATTGATCTTCATCAAATGATGACCTAGATTGTAGAACATCAGTGTTGATGACCTCCACTTTCTCTTCATACATTACTACATTGGCTGTTGTAATAGGGGTACTATCAACCCACTCCCAAATTATCATCAATGTTGAGATAGAAATATTGCATGCCTACTTTAGGATCATCCAACAAGTTATCCTCATCGACAAATAAATCACTGTCATCACTTTCACTTGAATCTTCACTACCCTAAATATTACTATATCCTATTAGGGGTTTACTAAAGGTTTCCACAACAGGGGGGGTCCATTTTTGGTTTGTTCACAACTTCAACATCAACTTGATTATGGGATTCCATTCTAGGGGTGAAACATATGCGACATCTATCTGACTAGGGGTTTCCATGCTAGGTTCCATTATAGATTCAAAAACATGAGCAACAATAACATCACTAGGGGTTTGCATGGTTGGTTCAGAAACAAGAGGTTTAACTATGGTTGTCTCAATCCTTCCGAGATAAAACCTTCTAAAACAATAAGGGGGTTCAATAATCTCTTCAATCCTTATTTTTGTTGGGTTACGAGACATAGCATATATATGCAATTTGGTATGCCAAAATTATGTATATGATGTGCTTTAAAGTCACTAAGCTTTAAATTTATAAACCTAACCAATTTTACTAGCTAAAACACAATAGGTAGTATACATGGTCAAGTAGTAGGATAGTAGAGCAACTAAGGGGTCAAACACAGGGAACATAATTTTAAGCTAAAAAATAAATGGTAGTAATTAATCTAAAATAAATAACTTTAAATGGGGATTTTATCTAATTTTTCAAGTTCAGAAAAAAAAAACTTGAATTAAAAAAATTAATCAATAACTTCAAACAAAAGCAAACAACTAGAAAACGATGTTTAATCAAGAATTAAAGACGATTCCGTTTAGCTTCAAATCCCCTTTTTCAAATGGTCGATTTAAAGATAATGAATTTAGTCCATTGGTTACCAAATTATATTTTAGTAATCATCTTGATCTGATTACCTATCATATACAAATTTATGAACTTCAATTACAATGGTCAAGCAACTTAAGATCACTGAATTTATTATTAGATATTTATTGGACTATGAATGATAAGATCTAAGAAATACCTATCTATGATCAAGATAAGTAAATTAAGCACATATTTGGTATCAAAAATGCTTCTCTAACATAATTATAGAAATTAATTTCACCACTTAACTCTAGGATATGTTCTATCTCTATATCTATCAATTCATATATCATAAACAACTAGATAACAAGTTTGAGCAATCAAATAAATCAACTAACTACACAAAACTTGAAGGGAAAGCACAAAAGTTAAGAGCTTTAACATACTAGGATAAAGATCTAGTGAATACAAGTTAAAACCAACTCATAAATCCATAAATTAGAAATCAACGCATAGTATTAGGGTTCATCTAATATAAACGAAAGTAAGGGATTATTATCCCATAATAAACTCAAAAACACAATAAAAAACTAAGTAAACTAGTGTACACATGATAAAAGCTAGCAAACCGATTGATTTCTTGCGTTCTTTGTGTGGATTTCTTCGAATACTTGATATCCAGTCGAATCACTGCATCCTCAGGGTTTCTCAGAAGGTATTAGTCACAAGTCACAAAAACATTCCCCCAAAATTCAACCTAGAGATAGTATAAATACTTTCATTAAATTGGTCATCACACTGTGGAAATCAAACATCCATGTTGTGGGAAATACCTTTTACGCGTGGGATTCATGTCTTAGTGTAATGTCCCATTTTCACAACCAAAAATTTCATTTATATTAAGGTAAAACTTCCAAATTATAAATCCGTTTTAAGAAAACCAATTATTCTGAATTACATTCATCAAAATGCAAAGTAATATAATATAAATAATGTGGAATCCTCAATGTTGTTGATATTGTACAGTCTTGTCTTCGCCTTCCCACAATCATCGATAGAACCTGAAACATAAACAATTGGTTAAGCACAAAGCTTAGTGAATTTCCCCAAAATACCCTATACAACCAAAATAATTATACATATTGCATGTTTGGTCCACAACCTCCCGATTGGATTACCCTGGCCTACAACCTCCCGGTTAGATTACCCTGGCCCACAACCTCCCGGTTTTCTTACCATACATATTTCATGTTGAGTCTACAACCCCTCAGTTGGATTATCCTGGCCCACAACCTCCTAGTTGGATTGCCACTCTGGCCCAAAATCTTGTGATTGGATTGCCCCGGGTTTGTTGGCTTACAACATAAAGCAATACAGCTTCAACCAACCACACTATGTCGACATATGTAACAGACAAGGATCAAGTAGGCACATAATATAGGCAATATCATCACATATTTTCCTGCCACCTACTAGATCTCTCACAACACACTGCTTCGCTACCAGCTAACCTGAATAGAGTGTGTAACCGTAAGTAACCAGAGGTGAGATAGCTACCCAAAGATATGACCCTACTCTCAAGAACAGGCAAGAAATCCTAGGTTAGGATTTCTTAGGCTATCCTACATGACTACGTACAGTCCTTAGGACAGTCCACTAGACGATAACCTGCCTACTAGCACTCTAACCAGTATACCACTATTGTTGCATCCTATCTCACCGATATATATATATATATATATATATATATATATATATATATATATATATATATATATATATATATATATATATAAGATTACTATAGCATACCAACATCCTTTACAAAAAGATACATAACCAACTCTACAAGGAATGCATAACCATATGTAACTAGAGGTGAGATAGACACTCGAACAAATCATCCTACACTAAAGCCACAAACAAACAAGGAATAGGCAAGAAAGCCTAGATCAAGAGTCCTCGCCCTATCCTACATGACTGCATACAAACCTTAGATTTGGGTTTTCTACACATCAAATACACTCTAAACTAGGTAGCAGAAGAAATCGAAACTATGATACCTAACTGTACATGCAACCTATGGATCTATGGTTTCATGCTAATTACATCTACCCTAAAAAATGAAAATACAAAGAAGAAAAACATACCTCTTATATAGCCCTTGATCTTCATGCTTGAGATCTCGATCTTGTCCTCCACGAAGTTGCTTGGATGAGAGGATCCAAACCAGAATCCCTTTAATGGTATCACAACCAATGACACCAAAAGAGTGGAATAAAAATAACTAAGAGAAGGGTTTAATTTCACAAACCTAAAGAGGGTTAGAAATCTTCCCCAGGAGGGGGAGGAAGAAGGGTTGGTGAAAATTCAAGCCACGGTGCAAGAAAGAATGAAATCTCTAAGGCCTTATTTATAGCCTTGGATCCCTTTCTAGGTTTTATACTCATTCCCATGTGGGATGGGAGCCTAACCACGACATTCACTCCTTTTCCCATGTGGGATGGAGTGATTTTCATCCAACCAATTCCATAAGGGTTGTGGAACATTCCTGATTAACCAACTATCGATTAATGAACATTCAACCATTTGATTAATTAAACTGTTAATTAATTCCCAAAATATTTTTCCAATTGTTTCTAATTTAATTATTAACCATAATAATTAATAAACCAATTTCTCATTTATTTATTCTACTCAATTTGGGCCTTGAGGGCAACCCAAAAGGACATTGTTATTATTAGAAATATTACCAATAGTTAATGACCTTGGACACTATTTCCAATAATCTCCCATTTAGACAAGTTATCAACTATATGAGGACCAATATGTAACATCCTAAAATCCAAAACCACAAATTTCATTTCTAATTTAATAATTCATCAAACAGATTATCGAAAACATCAATGAGGTATCCCATATCATAAAAACCATAAGTCATATGTCTCAAAATAAGTCATAATAATGTCATAGTACAAATCCCAAGAACATCATAGTGCGGAAAATAGTGGTGTGATGCGTTGCAGTCATGTTGGCTCCTTTCCCTTCAAAGAAAAGGTACCTAAAACCAAAACTGAAAACCGTAAGCACAAAGCTTAGTGAGTTCCCCCATCATACCACATACCATACAATAAACATACTATCTAAGATATATGGGCACTAGCTACCCCTTCGTTCTCTTTTAACCAGCAAGTTGCCTAGCATATCTAGGTGTTGGCCTACCCCTTCAGTCCTTTTACCCGGTACCTCGCATAGCATATCAGGGTGTTGGCCTACCCTTTCGGTCCTTTGGACCTGTACCTTGCCTAGCATATCAGGGTGCTGGCCTACCCCTTCGGTCTTGTCGACCGGTACCAGGGACTATTTCACCCCTACTTCTACCATATAACATACTACTACATAAATGCATAAGTCATATACTGCCTTGCATATCAGGGTGCTAGCCTACCCCTTTGGTCCTTTTGCCTAGTAACTTGGGCCTATCCTACCCCTCCTACCACTATCACATAATATCGTAGCATACTAGCACATAAAGCATACATATAGTGGCATACTAGATAATTATCACAAAGACAATCATCTCTATTATACTCTTACTAGTGGGCCGACATTAGTGCCTTCGATCCACTTCTACTAGTAGGTAACTCGCCTCAAATGTTGTGAAGTAGCTGAATTGTCTACGATTCTGAAATCTACTCCTCTCAAACTCCTACATATAAAATCTCCCTTAGTTACCCTTTCATACTCATAGCCCCCTCAAGGGTCAACTATGGTCAATGGTCAAAGTCAAAGTCAACATCCTAGTTGACTCAACTCGCCGAGTTGGTCAACCAACTCATCGAGTTCCATGATCCATAAAACCCTGGAAACCTCGATCCAACTCGTCGAGTTCTTTCATGAACTCATCTAGTTCCTCCTCATACATAGTCAAGATATTTTGCTCACAACTCGCCAAGTTCCTTCTTGAACTCGTCGAGTACTTCAATCTTCAAATCCCATAAACCATGTCCAACTCACTTAGTCGTCTCTTAGACTCAACTAGTTTCCCCATAACAGAAAAGGTTGGGGGATCATGACCCAACTCGTTGAGTCCTCCTTGATCTAAATCCATTCAGTCACTTTCAGTCGAGTTTAATGCCACTAAACCATAGATCTGGTCCCCTAGGACTAAGTTTCCACATAAAGTTGCTAACTTTACGTCCATGAATTGTGTCATGAAGCTAGAAACACCAAAACTAAGCTATATAAGAGATCTAGGGCATGTGTCTTAGACTTCGGAGGTAGTTGGGACACTTACCTTCCTTTGGATGAGTTCTCGTACAATAAAAGCTGTCATGCGAGTACTGACCGTCCTCCCTTCGAGATGTTGTACGGGAGGAAGTGCAGGACCCTGATATGTTAGGGTGAGGTTGGTCAGAGGGTTATGGGGAGTATCGAAGTGGTACTCAAGACTACGGAGAGGATTCAACAGGTCCGAAGTAGGCTTCAGACTGCTCAGAGTCAGCAGAAAAGTTATACCGACAAGCGCCGATCCGACTTGGAATTCCAGGCCGGGGTTATGGCCATCCTAAAGGTATCACCTTGGAAGGGTGTCATTTGATTCAGGAAGCGGGGCAAGTTGGGACCTAGGTATATTGTGCCTTTCAGGGTTGTAGCTCGGGTGGCCAAGGTGGCATATAGGCTAGATCTGCCATCCGAACTTAGTCAGATTCATAGCACCTTTCATGTTTCCCAGTTGCGGAAATGTTTGGTGGACGATTCGGCAGTAGTGCCTTTAGAGGACATTTAGGTTGATCACAACCAGAACTACATCGATGGTCAGTGGCGATCCTTGACAGGAAGTCAAAGGATCTGAGGAACAAGAGAGTGGAGTTGGTAAAGGTGCAGTGGTAGACTCGAAAGGGCTCGGAGTGGACTTGGGAGCCGGTGGATGAGATGATGGAGCTTTACCCAAAGCTTTTCCAAAAACAAGCAGCAGACTTCGAGGAAAAAGTATAAAATAAGTGGGGGAGATTTGTAACACCTGGTTCCTGGTACGTATTTTTAAATTAAGTATGTTTCATTTCGTCCTGGGACTCGTCGAGTTGGTGGCCCAACTCGTCGAGTAGAAGCGGTTTGGACACGGGAGTTAAGTGGCTGACTCGGCGAGTTAGAGACCGGACTTGACGAGTCTGTGCTGTCTGGACAAAAACCCTAACAGGAGGGTTTGCACCCTATATAAATGCCTTAACTCAGCCTCCCTTGTCCCTAACACTCTCCTAAAGCTGCATATCGAAACCCTAGCTGTTTGTGTGTGTGTGTTAAGGCTATTTTGGTGCTTTTGTTGACTTGTGAAGCTTGGAAGGAAGAAGAGGAGCTTAAGTATTCGACTTGGGGCTTGTGGATCCAGAGATCTCATTCCATCTTTAGCTTAATCAAGGTAAAATGCTCCTGCTTGTGTCTTCCATTTGGTTGTTCATATTTAGATTGTAGATCTTGGGTGCATTTAGGGCTTTCAAGCCATTTTCGGGTTTAAAGGGTGTTATGTGGACTCTAGCCTTCAGATCTGGGCCTTAAGAGGGGTCTCATGGCATAAAGGTGCCAACTTTAGGGCCATGAGAGCCCCATGCACATTGTAAGACACTTTATATGGATTTTTGAGCTAAAAACCCCATGCATGTGCATCAAGTTTGGAACTTTACATATAAAATGGACTTTAGGAAGCCAGATCTATGGTTTTGGTGTCTTAGACCTCATTTAAATCGACTATATCGAATTGGTCAAGGTTGGACTCGGTGAGTTGCTCTTAGCACTCAACGAGTTGGTGACTATTGTGCACCCAAACCCTTTCCGTGAATGGGTAAGTGTTAGGAAGGAAGTCCCTTGTGGGTTTAGACACGAAAAGGGACCTAGAAGTCATGGGACTCGGCAAGTGGTATGAGCAGACTCGGCGAGTCCATAGCAATCTCCCAATCTTTGAAGATGGACTCGACAAGTTGTTCATACAACTTGGCGAGTCATAGACTGGACAAGTTCTTAAGTTGAAGATGAACTCGACGGGTTCAAGAAGGAACTCGACGAGTCGGATGAAGATGGTCCTGATGTTATGATTGAAGGAGAACCCATCGAGTTTTTGCTAGACTCGACGAGTAGAGCCGCGGTTTTGTGTGGGATTAAAGAAGCATGGACTCGACGAGTTAGTAGGCTAACTCGGTGAGTCAGGTCAACTGAATGTTGACTTTGACCAATGTTGACTTTGACTGAACTTGGGCTAACATTGTTTAGGGTTGTATGTGATATGTGTTGACTTGAAGATTGTCGTGTAAGGATCAAGGAGTCGTTGGGAGTCGACTTGTGCGCCGAGGATAGTTCAGACACTACACGATATCGAGGTGAGTTACCTTCCAGTAGAGGTGGGTCTAAGGCCACAATGTCGGCTCACCAAAAAGGGGTATTTAGAAGATTATGGTCTCTGTGATAATTATCTCAGTCTGGTTATGTGTTGGTTATGAAGTTTATTTGGATAGTATGTTATGTGTATGGTAAGGATTAGTTTCCATGACAGTGGTCCTTAGGACCCAAGGGTAGGTCAGTACCCGGATATGCCTGAATGTATGCTTATATCTGTTGATTCTATGCTAGTGGTAGGGGGTGAAATAGTCCCCAGTTACCGGTTGAAAGATACCGATGATGGTTACCGGTTGAAAGATACCGATGAAGGTTACCGGTTGAAAGATACCGACGATATTGTATGGTATGTGGTATGATGGGGGAACTCACTATGATTTGTGCTTACAATTTTGGTTTTGGTTTCAGGTACCTCTTCGTCGAAGGGGAAATAGTCGACGGCGTAGCAGCGCATCACACACACACACATGTTTCCGCAAGAAGTTTTTGGGACTGTACTCTGATTTTTAATACTTATGATGTTATGGTTTGAAATGCAACATTATGACTTTGTAATGAAACGTTTTATTGACAAGGTTTTGGTAAAATGTTTATTAAATGCGTTAATTCAAAAATAAAAATTTTGGCCTTGAAATTTGGGTCGTAACAGTATTGGACTTGTCCTTTGGTTTGGGCTCATAATAGACTAAGGATTTTAGAGTAATGGACTTCTGTTTGGGCTTGCCTTGCTGGGTTTCCTTAATGGGCCTTGGATGATGAATTGGGCTTTAGTAGGCCCCATGTAGTTAGACCTGATTGGGCACAATGGGCTTGGACTATGGGCCATTGGAAAATCATTGGTTCAGAAAAGTAATTGGCCTTTGGGGAAAGGCCAATGTAAGGGTTTGGGCCTAATTTGGAAAATTGGGCCATTGATGGATATTTATGGATTTAATAGTTTTAGGCCTTGGTTGTGAATCTTGTTGGGTCATAAGTGAAACGGTCATTTCACCCTAAGTAAGGACTATTGGGTTTTCACTAAGTGTTATTTCAGTACTAATAGCTCGAGAAGTCAAGAGATCAACAGTTCGGGGATCTGCCAGCTAAAAGCGAGAGGTTATTCGCAGGATTTTACAGTCAGCTTGTGAGATGAGTTTTCTCCAGTAGGAACGGGTTGAAGGCACCAATACCAACCCGTTTATGTATGTTAGTGTATATCGGATCTGGATCCGATGTCGGGGTTAGCCTAATGTAGTTTATATGTTATGGATTTTGGTCTGATGTCAAGCGAGGACCGAGGAAGGTTCATATGTATGTTTTCGAACCACGGTTTGATGTCGAGTGGTACCCGAGGAATGAATGCATGTTTAGTTATACTTGTTGTCTTTTTGATACTTGTATGTGCCTGGTAGGGAGATGAGTGTGGGCGGGGGCCCGTATCTCATCACCAACCGAATGAATTAACGGGGTTCCATATCTCATTATTAGCAGAGTAGGGGCGAGGCCCAAGATAGGCGAGGCCTTGAGACTAGCAGTTATAGTGTAGCGATTGTATGTTGTGTACTAGTTTGATTATGATTATATGTTTGTATATACATAACGGGCGGGGCCTAGTAGAAACATATATGTATACCGAGCGGGGCTCGATGCCAGGCGGGCCCTAATGTCGGATTCGTCCGATGCCGGGCGGGGACCGAGGTAGTGGGCTAGGCCCAATGTTTGTAGTATGTGATTATGTGTATGGTATATGGTAGTTTGGGGAGACTTACTAAGATTCGTGCTTATAGTTTTAAGTTTTGGTTTCAGGTACTTCTACTAGCAAGGGGAATGGCTCGGGATGACTGCACGGCACACACCATAGTTTTCAGCACGGGATGTTTTAGAATTTGATATTTGACGCCTAGTTTTGATACAATATTTTGATATGATGTTTGAGATACATGACTTATGATTTTATTATGTTGATTGATGAATTATGGGTTTTTCTTAAACGATTTAAACGAAATTTTTTGACCATATTTTGGGGATGTTACACATTCTCATTAATTTTTATTCATTTTTGTTCTCATGTATCGTTTTTCACTCATTTTTATTCTTATAGAAATGACTCAATAAACATTGTATCTTTCATTCTAGAATGGGTGAATAAAGTTGATTTTTTTTTCTTACAAAAGCTGTTCAAAAAATTCTATTCATATTTGCAAAAACAATATTCTCTTCTTTCTCTGAATTCTCTATTTATATATTTATAATATATCGACCAGATTAAATGAATAAATTAGAAATTCTAATGAATCAACTCAGTGAAAATTTTATATTTTGTAGACTATGGTTAATGGATATCTTTAGATCATGATTCTATTTAGACTACGATTCCATATCAGAAGAATGCTCAAATTCCCTTCAAGGCCAGTTTTAGAGTTATCAACAAAAATCCTTATCCTATCTATCTATTACAAATAGAAATTGATTTCTTTAGATCATGATTCTATTTAACCTACGATTCCATATCAAAAGATTGCCCAAATTCCCTTCTAGGCCAGTTTTAGAGGTATCAACAAAAATCCTTATCCCATCTATCTATTACAAAGAGAAATTGATAAGCAATTTTTTATAGTTTATTGTATGGTGTATACCCCTAAGTATACAAACCAAAACAATATGCGGAATGAGAACAATTAAAAAAGTCTATAATAACCTTATAGACGATATAATTAGTGAAAACGTGTGATAATAATAATAGTTATGCAAGATTGGAAGTATTCACGTTATCAAACAACATATTTTCTTTGTTATTCTTATAGAATAGTATTGTCTACAGTCCGCACAATAGATATCAATCCACATTTAAACCTAGTTCTCTCTCTCTTTCTCTCTCTCTCTCTCTCTCTCTCTATATATATATATATATATATATATATATATATATATATATATATATATATATATATATATATATATATATATAAAGTCTATAATAACCTTATATACGATATAATTGGTGAAAACGTGTGATAATAATAATAGTTATGCAAGATTGGAAGTATTCACGTTATCAAACAACATATTTTCTTTGTTATTCTTATAGAATAGTATTGTCCATAGTCCGCACAATAGATATCAATCCACATATAAACCTAGTTCTCTCTCTCTCTCTCTCTCTCTATATATATATATATATATATATATATATATATATATATATATATATATATATACACACACACACACACGCAGAGAGAGGCCTAAATCTTTTTTATTTCTAATTTAAAACGGTATTAAAATAAATATAAAAATATAAAAAAAATTAAAAGGATAAAATAGTCTTTAAAAATTTTCATAGACCAAAACCGCAAAAAATCTCATTTTGGAGTTTGGATTAATGGTGTAAGTTGAAAATATTTTACTATCCATAATTATTTGTGAATCATAGGGAGCAAATTTGCACCTTACTCTTAAAAAAATTATCTTAATAATGAATATTTAAAAAAAAGGAAATCGAATCAGTAATTTTTAAAAATAACTTTTAAAAAAATATAAGAGAAAAAAAATTTACTTTAGCCAAATTCTCTAATTTCTTTAAGAAATTATATAGCTAAAAATTTAAAAGATAACAAATCTAATCATAAAAATGATTTAGGACCTTAATAGGTTGCGATTGAAAAAAAAAAAATCCCAAAAGCATAAGTTATTATGTGTGTTTGAAAAAAAATTATAATCATGAAAATGTCACAAATAGACTAAATAAAATCACAGACGACCATATGTCATTGTGATTTCGTCTAGCCATAAGTAACCATATTCAAAATTTTGTTTTTATATTTTTTCATGAAGTTATAGCCAACTTCTTGAAATCATCATAATGATAATTTCTTAACTTTTAAACTATATATTAGAAAATAGAAAATAATTAATAAATTTGAATAGAATTGTCTTTTTCATACGATTACTCAAAAGTTACATTTAACCGTAATTTAAATAAAATAAATGGTTATATTTCCTAAATAACATTCGTTGGTATATAAAAATAACTATCTAATGGTCTAAATTAAAAAATAATAAAATAAAAATATTTGAAGTTAAATAATTACATCAAGAATTAAAATTTATATTATATTAAAACTTATATAATTTTCTTTTCGTAAATCTAGAAAGAAAAACTATTATAATAATATAATGATTTCTATGTCGAAATCCAATCCCCCAAATCAATTAATGATTCCGCAAATTAGGACTCAAAATTCAAAAAGATACCTCTCAATGTCTTTTGAAATTCGGGGTATGACCATTTAGCTTGCGTACTGTGGCCCATTTAAAACATGACACTTTCATACAGTTTTACCCAGAATATTTTAAGCCCATAATTTACTTGCAGAAACAAGAATAAAGGTTTCGTCACTTGTGTGAATATTCATTCATAGGGAATTCAAATGGCTATGCGGTTCAGAGGCGTGTTTGTTCATTGGTCAATCTGTAAAAAGGTAAAAGAGGATCAGGTTGGTGTCTATTATAGGATCAATAAAAAGAAATATGATTATCACGGTTATTATTTTATATTATTCGTTCGTATGAATATAAAAGTTTTCCTTAGGCTACCCGGAATGGATAGTAGAAAGGCGTGTGAGAGTTGATGTGTCAGTCCCTTTCACGCGTGAACACCACTCCACCTTCTGGTGGGTTGCTTGTTCCGTAGAGCTGGAGACGGACGAAGACGTTTTATTTGATTGGGGAAAAGCTTTTTGACCGTTTGTAAAAAATAATTAATTAATTAATTAATTACAATCATTTCTCTATATATTTCAGCATTTTTTTTCATTTCAAACACACCACACACTTTGAACACAAACATATACACTCATCAAAAAAATACACTTTCCTCCATGGATCCAAACCAAAATAATTCACTCACCCTGAACATCTCAAACACTCCAAATGATCCGTTAGCGAATATTGACTATATGCAATTGTTATCATCCTCCGTTCAACAACAATCTCTATTCACTAATCTTTCATGTCACCCACACTACTACCAACAACAAACACCACCACAATTTGTTCAATCCCAATTTCAACCCTTTTAACAACAACCTGCTTCGCGATTTCAGCCCCAAACTTCTCAACGTCAACAAACTTCACAACCATCTGAAGTTCCATTATCTCAATCTCAACCCGCAAACCTCGACATTGAAGACGACGACGAACAGGTTCAAGAAACACAACCAAGTCGCAGAAGACCAAAAAAAATAAAAAAAAAATCAAAGGATTCAACAAAAAAGAAAATACCCAATAGACCAAGGAGGAGGAAGCAGTTTTAGCTAAAGCTTGGATTGTCATATCACAAGACGGGGATGTCGGCAACGCACAATCGGGACAAAACTTTTGAAATCGTGTTTTAGACCATTTCTACGCGTTATTAGAAAGGCAAACGAGCCGGGCATATGACTTGGTCAATGCTAAATGGCGTGACCTTAGAGCGATGTGTATCAAATTTAACTGCGTATTTGACAATCTAAAAAATATGCATCGAAATGGTAGCAACGATTTCAATATTTTATCAATGGCGTTGCACCAATACAAAATTACCAATAATGGTAAACCTTTTGGCAACCAAAAAGCATGAGAAGTTTGTCGCAATGGCCCAAAATGGGTTCTTTATCCAGAAACGGCGCATTCGGGATTTACTACTGGTTCCAACAAAAGGCCGAGAACGTAGGAGTCGGACATCGGTGCTAACCTCGACCTCAATGATGAGTTCGACGCCATCGAGGGAGAGGGTCCATCGGACGTCCATCTTCGTCGACCACCAGGAAGGGACAAAGCGAGAAAGGGGACTTCGTCTAGCGGGAAATCAACCAACAAGGACGTATTAGCGGAGAAAAAAAAAACTCTACATTTTTTAGAATTTTTTTTTTTGATTCAACGGATGAGCAACGTCGGCGACAATTGGCACTCACAAATCTTCAAATCATAAACACAGTACCGCAACCAAATCTTGACCCGTAAAATTTAAGGGTGTTTTTGAAAATTCAGCAAGAAGTTCTCGACCAATATCGCAACTAGATTTGATGTTTTTTAGTAGTTTAGGCTTAATTTCCTAAGTTATTTTTATGTTCTTTTAGTATTTTAGTTTTAATTTTTTATGTGTTTTTATATTTTTCTAGTTTAGGTTTAATATTCTATGTTTTAAATTATGTAATGTGGTTTTAATTAATATAAAATATTTTATTATATTTTAAATTATGTTTTTATCTAATTTAGTCATAAAATATAAAAAAAAAATTATGTATTTTATAAAATATGTTATTTATCTAATATAATGACACCACTTTTCCGGTGAGTTGGTGGTGACCACTCCATATAGCCTTATTGTTAAACAAAACATATAGTATACGGCGGGAGAAGATTTTAAATACTATTTTTACTTTTTTTATGTTAGCGTATCAGATATTTTTGTCTTTTTTAAAAACGAACATGAAATTATTCATTGTTCCATCTAGTTTAAACCTTTTTGAGGGGCAAAATATTACGATCTTTGTCTTATTAACATTAGTTTATGTATCAATCCAAATATTCAATAGATATTAAAACGTAATACAACTTTTTATGTCCTGTTATATCATCATAACAAAAGAAACGTACATGTTCCTAAACTAGTTATGTCCTTTTGAAGTACAATGCTACAACATGTTGGCTGAAATTAAATGAACTTCCACGTCGACAAGGAAACCAATGGGGTCCCTTTCCACCCAACAATCAAAAATTTGTCGTTATTTTCAAGCATGCAAGAGCTCACACATGAAAATTGTTGCAACACGAGCTTTGCCTGGTATATACACGAATCACTAAGCTCAATCTCCACCATCCCAAACCTTGCAAAAAATGACCTCCATGTATCCAATTTTACACTCCTACTCATCACCTCACCTTCCTTAGCTGTCACTAGGTTTTGCATCCCGTGAGCAAAATGTACACCTTCCATCACTGCTCTATGAGCATTATCTTGACTCATGCATTCGTCAATACAATCAAAAAAAGCACCATAAAAGAACAATGTCTCCGTAAACCGCTTCACAAAAGAAGTTGAACTATGGTTGGCTTCAACCTCGGCCACAACAATTATAGCAGGGTTGATTGTTTTGATAGCTCTCATCATATTTTCCAACCTTTGGGGTTTGGAAATCATAGCTCTTAGAATCATATTACAGTAGACCGCGACTACTTCTCCATCTTGAACCTCAAACTGTTGTTTTTCCACCTCTGTGATGTCTGATAGCACGAGTGTTTTGAACAAGAAAGGTAAACTTAAAGTTTTCGCGAAACTCTCCAATCTTCTTCCGGTTTCCTCTACTTTTTGGAAGTCTAAGGTTGTTGCAAATGCGGTCAGTTTCAAAAGCTCGAGTTGTGAACTTTGTTCTGCAAATGCTTGCATCATAGCCGACCATTGTACGCCACATCTAATGTGGATGTCGATCAAATGCACTTTGCTTGATGTCCCAACTTGATCGAGGATCGCTTGTATGCCTGTGAAATGCAACACTTGATTGAACGGAAGAGCTTGATAAACGGCCAAGAATGTCATATTTGTTCCCAATGCCATAGGATTTTCGTTTTTTATACCCTACATATAATAAGTTTGGCCTCAAAAGTTAAAAGGTTTGGTTTTTGTACTTTGTAATTTGTATATTCATATTTAATTTAGTGGTTAATTATTAATTTCAAAGATAAACTTGACTGATAAATCCAACATTCCAACCATCAAGATCCATTTTTGACCAATCATAATCACTCACCTGTTTTTCAAGTTTCGTAGCAAAGGGTATGCCGATTTCTTTTCCGATTCTTTTCTGTAATGCTTCACATAAGTAATACACCAGCCGTTCAACTGGAGAGCCGCTGTCGCACGCCACCCACCCACACCGTGATATGTATTTTCTGGCGATAACAAACTGCTTCCGGCCAACTTTCTCGGCGGCGGTCAAAAGCTGGAAAACAAGCTCCACCTCCCTGGTCTCGTCAATCGATAAGCTCGTGAACACCGACGACCCGTACGGATGAGTGAACATGGTGTACCCATTGCCCCGTTGGGTTGAAAACTTTATAAACTTCTCCGCCGCCAGTTCGATGATTTCCACCGTCGACAGCTTTCCGGCACAGTCCAGTACAATTTCGTCTGTAGAAGCTTCTGGTAAACCTTTAAATTTTCTCCGGTAACTAAGAAGCTCTAGGCACGCCGGAGAATTCTGCTCCGGATACGCTAGTTTTGACTTTAACTTTGAATATGAAATTCCGATGTTTGCAATGTCGAAATCCGGTATTGAGAACGGTGTTTGATCATGGTTATCAAGATCTTGGACCTGCTCTGACAATCCTTTCGCATCGAATGGATTGCAGTAATTATTGATGGTGTGGTCTACGTCTTCCAATGGAGGGAGTTCTTCGTCGACGGATAGGTTCTCTATTTCCGGCACTGGAAACTGATCGTCGAAGATGGAGTCGGGGTTCATTTTGAATAAGAGAATTTGTAGAAAAGTTGATAGATTTGTTGAGTTTGGGGTCAGATATTAATGGCGATGGGAAGCAGGAAAAATAAACACAAAGCAAATGAGGCATTCATTCCTAAGAGATTAAGCCGGCATAATGTGTTTGTATATAACAAAACCAAACGAATAGGATGAGAATCTGTCTGAAAACTGTCTACAGTTTATTCATTAGGACTATCGAGATTGACCCTTTTTTTGTAAGTCTTCAAGAATATAATCGATAAATTGTAATATAATTAAAACCGTTGTATCATACGGAATTACGGATGTCCTCGATGAATGAATATTGGGAACGAGGAATAGAGATGGTTGGTTTAGTGATAATAATTATCTAATTATGTGTAGTCCAGAAAAACAAAGTGGTGTTTTGTTTGAGGGACAATAATTTAGAGGGGAACGAATTTTCGATTTTTTTCACATTTAGTTACTAAATTTTTTTCTCATATCTATTTGCCACTGAACTATTGAAATTGTTCACATTTTACCCTTATGACATTTATGACCGGTCATAAGGATAAAATGTGAACGGTTTCAATAGTTCAGTGACAAATAGATAATGAAAAAAAGTTTAGTAACTAAATGTGAACAAAATCGAAAGTTCGTTTCCATCTAAAAAAGTTCAATCACTAAATGTGAACAAACTTTTTCTTGTATTATATTTTAGTAAATTATTTATTTTTGTTAAATTCTAGCAACATTATAAAGAAATCTATTAAATAAAAAAAACAAATTCTAGCAACATTGTATTTTGAAGAAAAAAAATTAAAAACCTAACCTTATATATATATATATATATATATATATATATATATATATATATATATATATATATATATATATATATATATATATAGGATCAAATATGAATCACAAATATTGTATAAAGGTATGACCAAATTTTGACAATCAGATTAAAAGAATTAACCATTATGATTTTAAGGTACATGTTGTTAACATGTGATAGCATGGACTAAATGTGAACAAAGTTGAAAGTTTGTTACCCTTTCAAGTTTTTATCCCTTTGTTTGAATCTTTTCCTAATGTTATTGTTATCTAATTTGCTTGTTTAATCATTTCTAATAAATTAAGTTCTTTTTTTTATCACACTCTCATTCAATTTGTCAAATATTATTTTATAGTTATTTTGAATTAATTTTTTCCACATATCATTTTATAAGTTTTTATATTTTTTTAAATTTTATATAATATTTTAATATAATAATTATAATAAATATAGTAACAAATGGATATCAATTTTATTAATGAAATTATCTTATAATTTCAAAATTTTCAAATTTAAAGTTTATTAGTTTCTTTTACTTAGTTAAAATTTTTATTTAAATTTAAAAGATAAAAAATATTTCTATTATAATAATTCATTATTTTTCTTAATTTTATTTATAAATTCAATGTTCTCAAATATTTAGAACTTTATATTTAATTATTTTTTTAAATTAACTCATGTAATATATAGATCTCATAACTAATATTATTAGAATAAATTTTTTTAACCTTTAGTCGTTACCAATAAGTTATAGCTAATGTGTCCATTTGTATGATGTGACATATGACTATGCTTGCCACGTTAGCAAAAGTTGTTAAATCATGGATATTTATAGCCGACATGGTATCGTTAAAGAAAACTTTGGGAACACTCTTCGATGCCTAACTCAATACTATGCATATGTAATATGTTTTATGTGTCTATAAGATTTGTTTCATGCCTTTAGTGTTTGCATGCATGGATATTTACAGTCGGTGGCGGAGGTATATGAGGTATTGGGGGTACTATAGCATTCCAAAAAAAATGTTATATATATATATATATATAAACATGTTCTTGTTATTGTACCCCAACCTAAAAAGATTTTACCACGTTTTTTAGTGTTCATGATAAAATAACTCCATAGAATATATATTAATAATGTTTGCACCCGTATATCAAAATTTATGACTCTACCATTGTTTATAGTTATTTTGTATCAAGGTGTCAGGATGATGTTAGTTAGGTTTTCGGTTTATTGTATTGCGCATTATGGTCGGTGTTTTGTTTACAAATATATTATGCATGTTACGTTGTTTGTGTTGTTAACATAATTGTTATGTATGTATAAGATGGTGTGTTGTTTGATACCTTTGGTGTTTACACGCATGGATATTTATAGTTGTTTCGTAACTTGGTGCCATGATAATGTTAGTTAGGTTTTTGTTGTATTGTATCGTGTGCTATACTTTGTGTTTTGTTTACAAATATATTATTTATGTTATGTTGTTTGTGTTAATAATATATTTGTTAAGGGGTGTGATGTGTATTTTACTACTATTAGGTTTATATTTATACAATTGTACTTAATCACAACTAGACTACAACACAAGTAGGCAAATATACCTATTCGTTTGACAATATAGGAATGAGAAGTACGTGTTGTCGAACACTACGAGAATGGGTATTATTTTAATAAAAAAAAAATAATCTTTTATTAATTAAACTAGGAAAATACTATAAAATATGGGGTTTTTTGATTTTTCAAGTTCAAGACTTATATCATCAACTTAAAACAATTAAATTAGCAACGATTACGTAAACTAAAGCAAACAAAACATAATACGATTTAAATCAAGATAAAATAGTACTCCCTTTTAGCTTTGACTCACCTCTCGCATATGATTAATTTCTTTAACAATGCAATGGAATATTTAGTTGGTTGCTAAATTATAATATGACTAGTTATCTTGATCGAATTTCCTAGTGATAACAATTTATAAACGACCAATACAATGATCATGTAATTAGTGAACACAAAATTGTCTGAATTTATGCGGACTATGATTAATATGATCTAATGATTTTTTATCTATGATCAAGTCAATAAATCAAAGCAAGAACGAGTAATAAAAAGGAAAATCATACCGTTACAATCCAAAAAACACCCAACAAAGCAGAATAAAACATAGTTTTGAACAAAGCAAATAAAAGCATAAAATACTAGAAAGGATTATCACACGTCATCATTATCCAATTGACGAGTCCCAAAGTCTCGACTCCATCATGCCGTGGCAGCCACATCTCACTCCAAGGTGGAAAAATAGGGTAATGAACCCAAAATTTAGTGGTTGCTCAATGCTAAAGTGTCTCACCATATTTTCTAATGTTCCTCCCATCCGGTTCACGCTTAGATGCATGTTACTGAAATACGTTTACATAACTTCATCACAAGTAGGCCTGCCACCCATGGGTATATCTCTACTGGGCCCTTAAGTCCGCACATCGACTCTTCTCCTTAGGTTCCGACATGGCTGTGGTGCAGGCTCGTGCTTCTCCAAACCTCCCAATGAAATGATAGGTTCATCTTTTGGTATAGCATAACCATAACCAACATTGACCATAATATTCATTTTCTCTAATTTCCTAACAACTAAGAGGTGACTTGGAAAAAGTGTCAAAGTTTGTAGCGTGGCCAAGTCCAAAATTCCATAAGATTTTGCAAGTCTCGTCACAAAATGCCCCCCCCCCCCCCCCTTTCCAAATATGAGACTTCCCTCCCTCTTGCGGTTTCATAGTTTTTCATATAAGAATCGGGAAATAAATAACATAGGGGATGTTACAAAACACCTCGAGTGTAATAATACACAACAAATAAAATAGATCCAAGCTACAGACTTTGTATAAGAACCTGAAATTTATAGAAAGTTGACTTTTAATCAAATATTGACCAAAAGGGCAAAATGGTCAATTATGAGAAAGAGATGAAATTATGAAATTATGACTTCTTGAAAATTGACAATAAGAGTTTAAGTAACTTAGAATATGTTAGATGAATAAGTTCAAGAGAAAGAATGCATAAGAAGATGCATTTTGGCCAAAAAGGTAAATTTGATATTTTTATGCTTTTTGGTCCAAGTTTGTGAATTACTGGATTAAAACGCATATTAAATTATTGTGATATGACTTAACAGAAGTGTTGATTATGTTCCCATCTTTGTGTTGATATAAATAAAATAAAAAATGAGTAAGAGACGAAGAAGATATGAAGGTTAGAAGTTGAGACAAAATATCCCAAAGCTTGAATGGAATCAACCAAGGGTTGTTGTCAAGACCAAAACCACGGTGCGGTGGATGAATCTCCATAGCACGGAGAGTAATCTGTATAAGTAAGAATAACATTGTACTTTTCCCCAGGACAAGGTAGCCAAAGTATGTTTCTAATAGAGGATGAGCACCACAGCGTGGTAAGTAAAAGTCCAAGGCGTGGCAAGCAAATGCATAACCATTGACGGACGTCATAGTGGTCGCCACAGTGCAAGGAATAGACAATCGTGGTGCGGTTACACATCACAACAAGAGGATTTTAAGCTTTCATTATCATCATTTCGAACCCCAAACATCCTCATAGCCTAGCTTCAAAGATTTGAAGGATTGGGAAGGATGAAGATGCAATTTTGGGTGCATATGGCTTAGACTAGAGAAGAGAAGCTCATGAGGCCTAAGAACAAGAAGATAGATCTAGAATGCATTAATTGTAGAGTAAAGAAAGATGGGACAGTTAGTCTTCACTAATTGACAATGTGAGTTATTACTCTCACTCACACACACACACACACACACACACACTCTCTCTCTAGATTTATGTTGTTGTTGTTATTATTATTATTATTATTATTATTATTATTATTGTTATTATTATTATTATTATTATTATTATTATTATTATTATTATTATTATATGTTGAAATTCAGGGCACTAAGTGAATATTCCCAAGTACTGAGATGAAGATAGATGAAGAATGTGTTTGTAACAACATGTATCAGAGAATGTGCACATATTAAGAGTATGTAAGAGGTATACGTAAGATACATGTAGCAGAGCATGTATGTATACTTAGAGTATGTATTATTATATGATAAAGGTATTTGCTAAATACCTAAGAGATAAATGAAAGAGATAGATGATGATTACATGTAGTGTAATCATAGAGTATGTATCTATGTCTAGACATTAATGTATTGTAGAATGCTAGTATTTTATTAGACATACATAGAGATTAAGTACGTAGTTGGTTAAGTACTATAAGAGAAAGATTAGAGATGAGTTATATAATAATGATAAACATATAGAGATGGATGGTTCCTTCGAGAACAAGTGTATGGTCCTTAGGGGACAAGAGATACAAGGTTCGTTTGGGAAATAGAGCATTGTCCTTAGGGGAAAAGATATAGAAGGTTCCTTCAGGAAAAATATTATGGTCCTTAGGGGACACAAGATAGAAGTTTCCTTCATGAACAAGAGTATGATTCTTCATGGACAAGAGACAGATGTTCCTTCGGGGACAAGAGATATAGATTCCTTCGGGAATAAGAGATAGAGGTTCCTTCAGGGACAAGAGTATGATTCCTTCAGGAATATGGTATGGTTCCTACAGGGATAGAGCGTATGATTCCTTTGGGAATGAGATTGTTTCTCTACATGGAAAGTGATAATGATTCCTTTAGGAATGTGGATAGATAATTCTCGCAGGATTCCAGATTGGGTATGGTTAGAGAAGAAAGAGAAAGTTCCCTTGTGAGGAACAAGAAAAAAGTTTTATTTGTAAGAACTTAGATGTAACCCGTGAGGGGTTAATATTAAGGAATCCATGAGGGATTTGAGAGTTAGAAGAAAGATTAAGGATCCACAAGAGATCATAAGAGAGAGAATTAAAACCAGGTGAGCGTTCATGGTAATGTAGTAGGAAGTTTTTTCCTTTTATAGTATGGTTTAAGATGTGACCTTTGGGTCTTGATAAGATTAGAGTGTTGAGGCACTAAAGATGAGAATAAAGAGAGATGAAGAGTAAGCAGAGCATATGATGGCATGCTAAGAGAAAGAGTGGAGCAAAGAATGATTAGAAAAGGGATGGAATGGAGAATAGAGTAAGAGTTAGAGCATAAAAGAAACAGAGTTAGTGTAACAGCCCGAAATCCAGGTATTCTTCTTTTGGCCTTGCATCTTGGTTAAGTTGATAAGTTAGGGTTTTCATGGTAGGCGAGTACGCTGGGCGTACAAGGTGTACGCTGCGCGTACTCGCACGTCTCATTTGGACGCGTTCCCCCTCAGGTAAGCTGGGCGTACCCAAGGTTACGCCCGACGTAACTTATTCAGATCCAAACCCTAATTTCCTTTGGAGGGGCTATAAAAGGAATGCGTGGCTGGACTTCTCAGCCACCATCCCACAGAGTGAAACCCTAAAAAGAGTGTACCTTATTTCTTTTGCCATTGTGTGTGTATTCTAAGCTTGGTGGTGCCATTCCAAGGTAGCAAAGGAGAAGAAGAGCTTAATGGAGAGGCTAGAAGTGGTGCTCAAGTGTAGATCTGAGCTTTGCAAGGGTTAAAGCTCCATTTTCAGGTAAAAAGTTCGGATCTTGTCACTTGGTTCATGTTATATGCTTAAGGTGTCATTTTCTAGGGTTTAAGTCCCAAAGGTGGAGACTTTTTGTGCATATGGCCTCCATAAGCTTAGATACTTCATATTTCTGATCTATTGGAGTTGTAGACTCAAAAAAATGGCATCTTGGACGTGGGTATTGCACCATGCATGAGATCTAGGTCCTTGAGTTGGAATAGAATGTTGTTATGTGATGTTGGAGCCTTTACAACCATGCCTAGGCTTAAAGGTCTCGACTTTATGGGTTTAGACACACTAAAAGAGTCAGATCTAGAAGTTGTAGTAATGGCTTAACCGATTAAGACCAGAAATGGAGAGTGGCTGATTCTGGTGGTTACGCTGGGCGTAACTTCCAGTACGTGCAGCGTACTGGGTGGAGACCCCGATCCAGGGGGTTGGCGATGTACGCCCCGCGTACATCTAGCAGTACGCCCCGCGTACTCTCAGGGTTGACTTTTAGGGTTTTGGTCAACATGAGGACTTTTGGTCAAGGAAGGGTAAAATGGTCTTTTACCCTATGAGGAATGATGATAAGGGGTAAAGTTTTAGTGGTGGAAGTCTTTGTGTATTAAATGATATTTTTATGTTTAGGCGAGGTTGAGCCGTCGTTTGGATTCGGTGATAGCGAGGACGCGAGATCTTAGACTTTCCACAAGGTGAGTTTTCTCACTATACTATACCCGGAAGGGTTGACTGTGTGACCGGAAGGTCGGATATGCTATGAGATATATGTACTATGTGTGATAAGTTATTCGTTATATGTGCCATGTATGATATGCTTGATATGGGCCGGAAGGCATTATATTATGGGCCGGAATGCGAATATGTTATGGGCCGGAAGGCGTTGTGATGTGGACCGTAAGGTTGACGTGGGTAGGACCGGAAGGTTTACCTAGTCGGGACGGAAGTCCACTGAGACACATGGACCGGAAGGTCAGGGCCTGGAAAGGCGTATGTACGTAAGTTGTATTTTGGGGAACTCACTAAGCATTTATGCTTACAGTTGTTGTGTTATGTGTTTCAGGTACTAGCGAGGACCGTGGGAAGGCGCTGGCGTGATCGTACACATTATCGGGGGAAAACTATTTTTATGATCTTTGGGATGTATTGTGTTGTGACAATATTGTTTACGTTTGAATTTGAAATATTAATCGATGTTTTATGTTTACAAAAATGAAAAATTGGTTTTAAAATTTACGTCATTACAAGTTGGTATCAGAGCCTTGGTTTGAGGGATTCGGATACACCTTCGTGCGTAACTGAACTCAAACTGGGGATTTGAGAAATTTTTAATTAATAAAATCAATAAAATAAATTTGATAAGTGATCTTGAAACAACCAAAGAAGAAGAAGTGTGTACGGTCAGCCAGCGCCCGAACCGTAAACTCCCCAAAATACTCTTACAATATGTGTTATGAGATATGATATGATATGATACACATGCTAGTAGACTAGGTATTCATATTAGGACTAGAGTGGCCTGATTTGTGATGCCTTAGTCTAGGGAAATCTGCTGCTATGAGGTGCTTTGAGAGCGAGTGGGTAACTAGTGCATGGCAAGAATAGAGTACTCATGATCCGGGTTTTGGGGAGGAGGACTTGGGGTGAACGCTGATGCGGTGTAGTTGGTAGTATTGGGCCCGTACTACTGAAGACACTGGGTCAGTGGGCAACCCAAGTAAGAATCCCTAGGTATCGGAGACTGAGTAGGGTTGTGTTATCGAGTGCGATTATGCTCGATAGAGTCTCTGATATTTATATGTTGTATTTCAGAGGCATCATGGTTGGACCACGCCACAGACCTGGTACGAGCAGTGTGAGTGACGAGGAGCTTCGTCAGATGATTCATGAGGAGGTGGCTGCAGCGATCCGGGCTGAGATTTCGGAGATGTTTGGGTCTATTAAGACCACACTGATTGAGACTTTTGATGAGCGGTACGCCGCGGTGACTGAGGCCGTAGCCACTGCAGCTACCACAGCTGTGGCCGCTGCCAGACCACAGGGAGGTGACTCGTTGCTGTTCCGGGAGTTCAGCAACACAAAGCCACCCGAGTTTGATGGGACGCAGGATCCGATCGCTGAGATGAGATGGATTGCTGATATCGAGGGATGCTTCTACACTTGTTCATGTCTGGAGCATCTGAGGGTACGGTTCGCCTTGAACCAGCTCCGCCTGGGAGCAAAGGATTGGTGGAAGTTCGTGACGGCGAACTTCACTCTGGCAGAGGTTTCAGCTGTGACTTGGGAGAGGTTTACTACTATGTTCAGAGACGAGTACGTTCCCCCGGTGGAGAGGGAACGGTTGGTTCAGGAGTTCTTGACCCTCAAGCAGGGTAATAATTCTGTCACGGTGATCACACGAAAGTTTCATGAGAGGGCAATGTTTTGCCCTGAGTAGGTGTCCACGGAGCAGGCTATGATGAGTCGGTATTTGGGTGTGCTGAGGAGGGGTATCCGGGAGTTCGTATCGAACTCGTAATACCAGACTTTTGCTGAGCTTCAGGAAAATGCCAGGAAGCGTGAGATTGAGTTGGAGACCCAAGCCAGGGAGGAGGCCGAGTCTCAACGGGTGGATCGGCGGCCGGCTCAGTCTCAGCCGGCAACCAAGCGGACCAAGTCCGCCAATTCGAGATCGGGAGGTCAAAAGGGCCGCACTTGCGGAAAGTGCGGCAAGGGTCACGAGGGGGCATGTTGATCGGGTGCTTGCTACAAGTGTGGCAAGGAGGGGCACATTGCTAGGGATTGCCCCAAGGGATTTATGGTTTGATTTCATTGCAACCAGACCGGCCATCGGAAGGCCGAGTGCCCCTAGCTTCGCCAGGGTTCTACGCCTGCTACCAGGGTTAACGAGACTCGGCCAGTGAAAGTCGGGGCTCCGAAGGCTCGTGGAAGAGCTTTCGAGTTGACTGCAGAGGAGGTCCGCGCGGCACCTGATGTCGTAGCTGGTATGTATTCTTTCGCGTATTTACTTTTATGATAAGGTATTGTGCTTATATTATGATATGCGTAGGTACTTTTCTTGTGAGTTCTGTACCTGCTTTGGTATTATTTGACTCGGATGCGATTCGGTCTTTTGTATCGTTGGCTTTTAGCCAGCACATCGGTATTGATCGGGAGGTGATGAGTCGACCCCTGCGAGTTTCTATAGCGGATGAGAAAGCGGTATATGCCACTGAAGTGATTCTAGGATGTGTGCTCAAGATTTTTGGGATCAAATTCCCTATAGACTTGGTTCCTATAGTGATGGGGGATGTCTGTGTCATCGTGGGCATGGACTGGTTGAGTAAGTTTGGGGCAGTCATTAACTGCGAGAGACAGCTGCTGACTATTCGAGACCCTAGTGGGGGAGTGCTTACGGTGTATGGCGAGGGGACCCGGTGTGGGTCGGCGTTTTGTTCGGCTGCCAGGGCAAAGCAGAGTTTGCAGCAGGGCTGCAATGGATTCATAGCCTACGTGATGGATACTCGAGTGGCAGTGGGGAGGCCCAATTCGGTTGATGACGTTCCTATTGTATGCGAGTTTTCGGATGTGTTCCCCGAAGAGTTACCAGGTGTGCCTCCGGAAAGGCAAGTGGAGTTCCGTATCGATTTGGTTCCGGGAGCGGCACCCATCGCCAAGGCGCCTTATCGTCTCGCTCCAACGGAAATGCAGGAGTTATCCTTGCAGCTTCAGGAGCTGTTGGGGAAGGGGTTTATTCGACCGAGTAGCTCACCTTGGGGAGCGTCAATTTTGTTCGTCAAGAAAAAGGATGGTTCACACCGGATGTGTATCGATTACCGGGAGTTGAACAAGTTGACAGTTAAGAACCGGTATCCGTTACCTAGGATCGACGATCTGTTCGATCAGTTGCAGGGGGCATCTTGGTTCTCCAAGATAGACTTGAGGTTGGGTTATCATCAGATGAGGGTTCGGGAGGAAGATATTCAGAAGACTGCATTCAGAACTCGTTATGGACATTATGAGTTTGTGGTGATGCCTTTTGGGCTCACCAATGCCCCGGCCGCGTTCATGGATCTTATGAACCGGGTGTGCAGGCCGATGTTGGATCGGTCGGTGATCGTATTCATTGATGATATTTTGATATATTCAAGGTCTAGGGAACATCATGAGGAGCATTTGAGGGAAATTCTTGGGGTATTGAGATCGGAGAGGCTGTATGCCAAATTCTCCAAGTGTGATTTCTGGTTACGAGAGGTCTAGTTCCTCGGGCATCTTGTTAACCAGAAAGGGATATTGGTCGACCCGACCAAGATTGAGGCGGTGTTGAGGTGGGAGGTGCCGAGATCGCCCACTGAGATCAGGAGTTTTCTGGGATTGGCTGGGTATTATCGAAGGTTTATCAAGGATTTCTCCAAGATCGCCGTGCCACTTACTAGGATGACCCGGAAGGGTGTTTCATTTTCGTGGGGACCAGAGCAGCAGTCCTCATTCGAGACCCTTCGTTAGAAATTGTGCGAGGCTCCGGTGCTTGCACTCCCGGAAAGGATGGAGGATTTTGTGGTGTACTGTGATGCATCTATATCGGGTTTGGGGGCGGTGCTTATGCAGAGGGGACATGTGATAACGTATGCTTCGAGGCAGTTGAAGCCTCATGAGTCGAGATATCCCATCCACGACCTGGAATTGGGGGTTGTGGTGTTTGCCCTCAAGATCTGGCGGCATTATCTTTATGGGGTTCGGTGTACTATCTACACGGACCACATGAGTCTGAAGTACTTGATGGATCAACCAAATCTGAATATGCAACAGAGGAGATGGTTGGACGTGGTGAAGGATTACGATTGTGAGATACTGTACCACCCGGGCAAGGCTAATGTGGTGGCCGATACGTTGAGCCGTAGGGCGGAAAGCGCCCCGATCCGAGATATTTGTATGAGGTTGACGGTGATGACCCCGATTTTGGATACCATTCGAGGAGCTCAGGCTGAGGCTACGAAACCAGAAAATCAGAAGAGGGAGCGAGTTGTAGGTCAGGTATCAGGATTCGTTACGGATGGTCGAGGGCTTATAACTTTTCAGGGTCGGATTTGGGTACCGTTTGTGGGCGGTGTGCGTACTATTTTGATGGAGGAAACGCATCGATCGAAATTCTCGATTCATCCCGGGGCTACGAAAATGTATTTGGATCTAAGGAAGGAGTATTGGTGGCCTTGTATGAAAAGGGATGTTGCATGGTTTGTTGAGAGATGCCTGACTTGTCGGCAGGTTAAGGCCGAGCACCAACATCCGCACGGTAAATTGCAGCCACTAGAGATTCCCGAATGGAAGTGGGAACAGATTACCATGGATTTTATCACCAAAATTGCCGCAAACTGCGAAGGGAGTCGATGCGATTTGGGTGATCGTGGATAGACTGACGAAGAGCGCTCATTTTCTAGCCATCAGCGAGAGCTCTTCTGTGGAGAAGTTGGCGGAATTATACGTGAGGGAGGTGGTATCACGGCATGGGGTTCCGATGTCGATTGTTTCAGATCGCGATGTGCATTTTACTTCTAGGTATTGGGAGAAGTTTCATGAGGAGTTGGGTACGAGACTGCATTTCAGTACCGCTTACCACCCGCAGACGGACGGACAGAGCGAGCAAACGATTCAGACGCTTGAGGATATGCTCCGAGCATGTGTTTTGGATTTTGGAGGGAGCTGGGATGCCTATCTACCTTTAACAGAGTTTTCGTATAACAACAACCATCATTCGAGCATTGGTATGCCACCCTTTGAGCTGTTGTATGGGCGGAGGTGTCTCACCCCCATCTGCTGGGGAGATGTGGGGCAGCGGGTGATGGGCAGCACGGAGATTGTACTCCAGACGACCGAGCAGATTCAGCAGGTCAGGCAGAGGTTGTTGACCGCGCAGAGTCGCTAGAAGAGTTATGCGGACAGGCGGCGGTCCGAGCTCGAGTTTCAGGTTGGTGACCTTGTGCTCCTAAAGGTCTCTCTTTGGAAAGGAGTGATACGATTCAGGAAGAGGGGCAAGTTGGCACCCCGGTACATTGGACCCTTCAGGGTAATTGCTAGGGTAGGACGGGTAGCCTACCGGTTGGATCTACCTGCTGAGTTGGGGCAGATCCATGATACCTTTCATGTCTCGCAGTTGAGGAAATGTATTGCCGACGAGTCGGCAGTGGTGCCATTAGATGATATTCAGGTGGATGCAGGCCTGAACTATGTGGAGAGACCAGTAGCGATCAGGGATCGGAAAGTTAAGGTTCTGAGGAGCAAGGAAGTACCCCTGGTACAAGTGCAGTGGCAACATCGGAATGGGTCCGAGCTGAGATGGGAGACCGAGTCTGAGATGCGGGATCAGTATCCAGAGTTGTTTTCAGTATGAGACTTCGGGGGTGAAGTCTGATTCTAGTGGGGGAGAATTGTAACAGCCTGAAATCCAGGTATTCTTCTTTTGGCCTTGCATCTTGGTTAAGTTGACAAGTTAGGGTTTTCATGGTAGGTGAGTACGTTGGGCGTACAAGGTCTACGCTGCACGTACTCGCGCGCCTCATTTGGACGCGTTCCCCCTCAGGTACGCTGGGCGTACCCAAGGTTACGCCCGGCATAACTTATTTAGATCCAAACCCTAATTTCCTTTGGAGGGGCTATAAAAGGAATGTGTGGCTGGACTTCTCAGCCACCATCCCACAGAGTGAAACCCTAAAAAGAGTGTACCTTCGTTCTTTGGCCATTGTGTGTGTATTCTAAGCTTGGTGGTGCCATTCCAAGGTTGCAAAGGAGAAGAAGAGCTTGTTGGAGAGGCTAGAAGTGGTTCTCAAGTGTAGATCTAAGCTTTGCAAGGGTTAAAGCTTCATTTTCAGGTAAAAAGTTTGGATCTTGTCACTTGGTTCATGTTATATGCTTAAGGTGTCATTTTCTAGGGTTTAAGTCCCAAAGGTGGAGACTTTTTGTGCAAATGGACTCCATAAGCTTAGATACTTCATATTTCTGATCTATTGGAGTTGTAGACTCATAAAAATGGCATCTTGGACGTTGGTATTGCACCATGCATGAGATATAGGTCCTTGAGTTGGAATAGAATGTTGTTATGTGATGTTCGAGCCTTTACAGCCATGCCTAGGCTTAAAGGTCTCGACTTTATGGGTTTAGACACACTAAAAGAGTCGGATCTAGAAGATGTAGTAATGGATTAACCGATTAAGACCAGAAATGGAGAGTGGCTGATTCTGGTGGTTACGCTGGGCGTAACTTCCAGTACGCGCAGCGTACTAGGTGGAGACCCCGATCCAGGGGGGGTTGGCGATGTACGCCCCGCGTACTCTCAGGGTTGAATTTTGTTGACCTTTAGGGTTTTGGTCAACATGAGGACTTTAGGTCAAGGAAGGGTAAAATGGTCTTTTACCCTTTGAGGAATGATGATAAGGGGTAAAGTTTTAATGGTGGAAGTCTTTGTGTATTAAATGGTATTTTTATGTTTAGGCGAGGTTGAGCCGTCGTTTGGATTCGGTGATAGCGAGGACGCGAGATCTTAAACTTTCCACAAGGAGAGTTTTCTCACTATACTGTACCCGGAAGGGTTGACTGTGTGACCGGAAGGTCGGATATGCTATGAGATATATGTACTATGTGTGATAAGTTATTCGTTATATGTGCCATGTATGATATGCTTGATATGGGCCGGAAGGCATTGTGATGTGGACCGTAAGGTTGACATGGGTAGGACCGGAAGGTTTACCTAGTCAGGACGGAAGTCCCCTAAGACACATGGACCAGAAGGTCAGGGCCTGGAAAGGCGTATGTGCGTAAGTTGTATTTTGGGGAACTCACATAGCATTTATGCTTACAGTTGTTGTGTTATGTGTTTCAGGTACTAACGAGGACCGTGGGAAGGCGTCGGCGTGATCGTACACATTATCGGGGGGAAACTATTTTTATGATCTTTTGGATGTATTATGTTGTGACAATATTGTTTACGTTTGAATTTGAAATATTAATCGATGTTTGATGTTTACAAAAATGAAAAATTGGTTTTAAAATTTACGTCGTTACAGTTAGAGTGTTTGCATAACATGAGAAGAGCCTGCGAAGAGGCTAGGAGTAGAATATGAGAAACATAGTAGTTGATAGAGAAATAGATTGATGACATGAGAAAGAGTATAAGAGAAAAGATAGATGAATGAGAAGGGTAGTAGTGTATGCTACCAAGAGAAATATATTAGATTAGTAAGTATGAGAAAGAGAAGAAAGATGATAGATAAGAAAAGATATAAGAATAACTTACCAGAAAAATTGTGTATGATATTGTAGAGATTTATGTTTTGCAGGTTCAAGTAGTAGCACCTGTAGTACCAGAAGAGAAGATAGGAGCACAAGGACAAGACTTAGATAATAGACTACTATTTGTTGTATTTCCTTACTGTTCCAATTTGTATGTAAATTTTTATTGTAAACCCGTGATTTTCTTGAGATGTAAAGGTTTTAATAGTAGAATTTTGCATCGTAGATAAAACTCTAATAAATCACATAGATTAGATATATGGAAGATCCAGTTCATTACACTTTGTAAACCCATTTTTTCTAATTGATATTGAAAGTAATGAGGCGGTGGAGAAAACGATGAATAGCAAGATAATTGTGCTCTCTTGTGATGATCCCATATCAGGAAACTTGTTGGAAATAGTGGTCCAAAATTCATAATTCTGAATTCCAACTAGAAAATCCCGATATACAGCCTTTAAAAATGTGGTGAGGTTTTGATTCCTCATTTCTTCATTTCCATAAATCCCCAGTCTCCATGCAAACTTGATCAAACTACACTCCTAGTACTTTCCTTTTAACCGAAAGGTGAATGACCTCCAAAAGTATGGATCCAAAATGTACTCTTCAAAAGTGATTGTCAGGAAAGCTCCAAATACAACTCTTTATATATCGGTTCTTCAATCATAGAAAATTTTCTCCAACCATTGCACGTGACGAAAAATTCGTCCCCAATATACACTTTAGTCAAGTACGGTTTAACATGTTCATTCACTCCTTTATTTGTCAACCAATCCCAATCGATACGAAGTGATTCTATGTAGTCCCTGTTATAAAGCCATCTGAACTTATTGTTATATCGGGTTAAATGGTTCGCTGAAATATTGGTTGGAATATGGTAGAACGGGTGCAAATACAGGGCATTCGAGTTTTCCTCTTGACCTTGGGGATGTCGATTCACTCTCCTTGTGGGTCTCATTTGATCCTGAAAAATGCATAAAAGACAAATACCAAACAGCCCAGATTAATTAGTTAACAAAACAAAAAAAAATGAGTTTTGCCCAGAAACCACGTCGTGGTGCATGCTTCACCACAATGTGGTGCGTCGACGAATAGGGGGATTCCGTTAGGGCCTAATATGGCTAAAATCAATCCTTGATACTTAGAGGGTGTTCCTCTTAATGCATGTATAAATTTATTAAGCACATCCATTATACCAATTCTAAAAGTTAAAAGCCCAAATTTAACAAACCATAGAATGCAGAATCACATATTTTTACCTGTATTCAATCAATTCAATGCAATGTGAAGTAAGTTAATGTGTAGAAATCATACCTCTGCAGTGGACTAAACACGAAAGTGGAAGAAATCAGAGCATTAATGCAGAGAAATATTGAAGAAAGAAAGGGAAACACAACATGGTGTGTGCGTCTGAAAGCGAAATGTAAAAAAAATTAGTGTTAAGAAGACTTAATGATCATGTACACGCCACGTCGTGGCAAAAGGACTTACCACGTTGTGGTATGTATTATGTTGCACATCAGATAAGGCCTCATAAGGGTACCACGACGTGGCCATTGGTTCGCCACATCGTGGCTATCAAGGTTTTGTGACTCAAATTTTCTTCATCAAAACATCATCCACAAACTTTTTCTTGGTAAGCCCTTATTGGAACGATGTTAGAAAAAAAAAACCTTAGACGAGTGAAATAACCTTTAAAACTTTAAAACAAAAAATAGAAAATAAAGATAGAAAATAAAGGGAAATGAAAATCAAACTGTAGGTTGCCTCCCGGAAGCGCTTCTTTTTGAGGTGTCATGAGTTGGACTCATTCTAGCTCTACGTTATTACGGTTTAGAGAGGAATCTCCTTATTCAACTTCCTCTCGAGTCTCTTCGTTTTGTAAGGCGTTACTCATCTTTTGTATGCTGTCTTCATGTTTTCCTTTTTTGTCGATTCCATGCTTAATTCATGGTTTCGTTTTATTCCTTGAATGACTCCATCTTTTCTTTCTTCTCGTTCATGACCTCCTTTGCACCTTTAACCACTTCTTAACCTTTTTTGTTCATTAGCTTCTCCATGTTGTCTTTTTTTTAATCTTCTAACTCTTGATACTCATTTGGCTTTAAGTTGTCAAGGATAGGATTTGAAAACTGAAAAACTTGGCATTCCAATATTATTGAAACTAAAGCTCAAGAAATAGTGTGTTTCTCATATTTTTTGGATCATTCCATTCTAGCATGTTGTCCTCCATTATATTTTCCAAATCTAGAAGATCATAAACATCCTCACCCTCCTCTTCTTTCATAATCTCAAAACCATTTCCCATCACTTCGTCTACACCATCCATGAAAAATATTTCATCATTACTCACTTGTGAAGATTTAGTAGCTTGATTTACTTCCAAGGAGATTTCTTCCGACTCCACTCTTAGCATTAGCTTAGTGTCATGAATGTCCACAAGGGATACTGTGGTACTAAGGAAGGGTCTCCTAATGATTATATGAAGATCTTCATCTTCTTTCATGTCTAGGACAATAAAGTTGATTGGAAAGATGAACTTTCCAATTTCAACAAGTAGGTCATCTATGATGCCTTGAGGGTATGTAACGGCTTGGTTTGCCATATAAATAGCCATTCTTGTAGGCTTTAGCTCTAGGAGATCATTTTTCTTGTAAAATGAATATGCATCAAGTCAATACTAGCTCCCGAATCAGCAAGTGCATTCTTCTTTGTAGAATTTCCAAACTCGCATGGAATAGTAACACTTATAGGATCTCTCATTTTTTTGGGATCTATTGCATAACCGCAACCGAAAATTATTCCTTGAGTACTACCCTTGAAGCTTTCTCCAAAAAAAAATATTGCTTAAAAGATTTTTGATAAATTTAGTATATTACAACATTTGAGCAATGGTGTCCATAAATGATATGTTGATCAAAAGTGACTTGACTTGATTCATGAATTGTTTATGCTATTATTCTACTTAGAACATTTTCTATCATCCAAGATATGGTAATGGTTGCTGATATGACTTGAAAAACTGATTAGTGGAAATCTGGGAGGATGATTGTAACATCTAAAAAATTAAGACCAAAAATTTCATTTTAGTTATATTAAAACCATCAACCCAAATGTGTTCATAAAACTATAAAAGAAAATCAAAGTATACCAATCAACTAATCCAATACATCAGAGTTATATAAAGTGGAAATCATGGTGTGTGCGATGCGATCATCCCAAGATCTTACCCTTCGAACTAGAAGTACCTGAAACATAAATTGAAAACCATAAGCACAAAGCTTAGTGAGTTCCCCAAAATACCTCATAACATACATATCAAACATACATATCAAACATACAATGGGCCATATCCCACACATATCGGGCCCCACCTAGCATCATCTCCCACCTAGCATCGGGCCCCATCCAACATTAAGTCCCGCTCAGAAGAGATATGTTAGTAGCATGATATGGGCCCCATCTCATCACATTCATCAGGCCTTGCCTAGAATTGGGCCCCGCCCGACATTCATACAGACACATAAAACACATGCAAGAATCATTAAGATACTCATCAGGACCTGCCTGACATCAGATCTATCCTGGTATACATATCACATAACATACATGATATAGTCATCCTAAACGTAATAAACCATAGGTCAGCCTTGGTGCCTTCGATCCACTAAACACAGTGAGGAAACTCACCTCAAGCTGTTGAATATCTTAGATAAAAGCTTGGACAACTGATCCGAAAAATCCTCGCGCTAAGACAACCAAATAATACCCAATTAATATTGATCCACCACCCATAACTAGAATCCTAGTCGAATTCTCCAACACTCAGGGTAAAAGACCATTTTACCCTTCTCTTACATGGCCCAAAATCTGAGGCCTAAACCAATAGCACCAAAAAGCCCAATATGGCCCAAATTCCTAAATGAGGCCTAAAACCCATTATAGGCTTAAATACAAGAAGGCCCAAAGCCAAATAATAACCAAAAGTCAGAAAGACTATTGGCCCAACCAAGGCCCAAAACCCGAATAGTCCAAATATGGCCCAAAATACAAATGTCAACAAAAGTCAAGCTACTGAGTACGCTCGGCGTACGCAGACTTATCCCCTGCGTACTCTCTTCGTGGCCAGTACGTGCATCATATGAGTTGGGTATGCCTAGCATACTCTATAGTCAACTAACTTCTCCATTAAGTTCCTAATTGGTTAAGGTATTAAGCAAAAATCTCATATTTGATGCTAAATGATGTCTTAACAGGTAAAGTTGGAAACTTTACACCCTTTCA
The DNA here is from genome assembly GCF_052625555.1 of Lactuca saligna. Lineage (NCBI taxonomy): Eukaryota > Viridiplantae > Streptophyta > Magnoliopsida > Asterales > Asteraceae > Lactuca > Lactuca saligna. The sequence goes on from NC_136421.1 coordinate 246,925,863, forward strand.
TAACTTAATGGGACCCGAAAATCAAAAGAACTATAATAACAACCCTAACTCATGCATAGTCCAAAATAACTCATCAAGATTGCATTTTTATGAGCAAGTGACCTAAAAATGTCTAAATCCACCATACATAGCTCCTGGAGTAACTTATGCTCCTAAGCATGGATTAAGGGATCATAAAAAGCTAAAAAAAAAAAAAAAACCCTAACTGGATCTAACCAAATGATCCATCAAGTTAAGAGCTTTATACCTCAAATAGATTGCAAAGTTGATGAATATTTTTGGATCTTCAAGCTCCAAGTCCACCAAAGCTTCACTTCATTCAAAGGATCCAAAAACACCACAAGTTCACAACAATGGCTCACAAACACTCAAATTAAGCCTAGGGATTCGTTCTTAGGGTTTAAAGAGGTGGAGGTTGATCATAAGAAGCACCCCAAAGAAACTTAAGATGTTATAAATAGGGTACACACCCTAAAATATAGGGTTTGTCCTAGTCGAGCGTATGCTCACATACTACCACATACGACCAGCATATGTGGGTGCCTCTACGATCATACATCAAGTCAGTAGGCCCAACGTACTCGGATAGGGACCTCAATCACCAATCTTCCAAACTTAAATCCAAACTTCAATGGAAATGTAATGAGAAGCTCTATAATTCTATCAAGACTCCTTTGCCTTAAACTTTTCCAAGCTTAAATCCAAACTTCATAAAAGGTTTGAACTATCACTTTACGGTTATACCCTTGGGCTCCAAAACATAAACCGAACTCTCAGAGCACCTAATCTGTTTTATTCACATACAAGTGGTCTAAATCTCTCCTTCTCTATTGCCCATAACCTTATGCTAACTGATCTTCGGGTGACAGCCCCGAATTAGGAAACGATTTTGTAACCTCATAAATTTCAAGACAAATTTTCTTTTGAAAATGTATAATTCTCAATACATATTTCACAAAACATCATCTATTAAAATCACAAAACATAGCTCCAGGTTTAATAAAATGGTAATCCAGGATCCTCCTAACTCTTTCTTTGGTGTGTACAATCAAGCCGGTGTCGTCCCGTGATCCTGAGAAGAAAACCTGAAACACATAACACATAACACGGTAAGCACAAAGCTTAGTGAGTTCCCCAAAATACCACATACAATACATATTAGCCACTCGAGGCTATAACTCTGTTTGACCCTCTGGTCAATGTGTCTCAGTGAGACCCTCCAGTCCCATAACTCTGTGGACCTCTGGTCCTAACTCTGTGGACCTTCTGGTCCTAACTCTGTAAACTCTGAAACATACATAGCATAAATCACATAGAAATAATGCAGTGTATCACATCATATAAATAGCATACAAAATACTATATCACATAACTCTAATTACCACTCTGAAACATACTCACCTCAGATGAAGAACAGCTCCTATAATCATTGCTACTACACACCAGACTCTAACTATGAGCCAAACCCACAATAAATCTCAACTAAGAGCTAAGTCCAACCTCTCACATATTGGGTCTAAAGATAGACCACCTAACAGCCCATTAATGCCCTAAGCCCATTAGGCACACCAAAGGCTAATAAAAAATAGGCCCTCACACGGCCCAATTCCCAACCAAAAAGGCAAGTCCACACCAAATTCCCAAAGCACATACATACACTTCTCTAGTACAAGACTCTATTACATGAGGTCCAAACTCTCGGCCCAACACAATTCTTAGCCCAAAAACCCCCGAGAATAAGTTACACGGGGTGTACCCTCTGGTACGCTCAGTGTACCCAAACACTCAATAAACTGATCGGGGACCTCAACCCAGTACGCGGAGCATACTGGAATTACGCGGCGCGTACCTTCAGACTCGTTTAATCCATTTTCTTGGTCTTAACCCGTTAAGACCTTAGCTCAACTCTTGGATCTGGACTTCCTAACATCTCTTACTCCATAAAGTTAACAACTTTAAGCCTTTGCATGGCTGATAAGGTCACAACACATAAAAACTCTTACTTTCTCAACCCAAAATGCTCATAACTCATGCATGGGTAGATTCACACGATCAAGGCCTTACTTTTATGGTTCTCCACTACTAGAAACACTTAAAAGGATAGGTTATTAAGATCTGGAGTGCATCAACTCATAAAGCCTCAACCTTGGGACCAAAAAACCCTAAAATGGACCCTAATATGCACAAAACAAAAAGAGAGGGAAAGCTTGGAGCTTTATACCTTCAAATGGTGCTCTAGCCCCAAGAAAGCTCAGATCCACAACTGTTCTTCAAATTCACTCCCTTCCATGCTCCTTCTTAACTCTCAAAAGTCCACAAGAACACAAACAAGCTCATCATGGCCACCACAAGCTTCAAGAATGGATATTAGGGTTTGAGAGGGTTTAATAACTGAGGAAGGTGGCCAGAAATGAGACTGTCTCTTTCTTTTTATAGGGACACTTCACTTAATTAGGGTTTCCTTTTGTGCCTAGTATGCCCAGCGTACCCCTAGTACACCCAGCGTACTAGGTGGCTCACTTAAGGACTTATCTTGCCAACTCTCCCAAACTTCCATAGCATCTTCGAAATGACTCAAATTCCAAAAATCCTCATACCTACAAAAAGGTAATGCGATGCCCTACGTTTCTAGCAACTCGCCTCAACCCGAGACCTCATAGCCCTCGACTCGTGGCCCATGAACCTTAATCATGGATAATCTAAAACCAGATGTTATAATTCTCCCCCACTTGAAATAGATTTCGCCCTCGAAATCATTCCATAACCCTACACAGATCAAAACCTACTAGCCGAGAAGCACCACCGAAGGTCCTTAAACCAAACGACAATCACTTCCAAAGATACTCGATTCCACTAAGAATTCCTGACCCCAAAGGGGCAGACCCAACTGCCGCTATGGTACTCAATCCGAATCTCCTGAACTTGAAAACTCTTGTGGTCTAATTCTTTTCCAGACCATACTCGAACATTATCCTGTTAATCGCCCATCGACTAACAGATTCTAAGAACACCCTACCAACCCTGATTCCCTAATCAATCCCAATCGCAACTCAAAAGGACGGAAGGGTCCTAATCTCCCTCTCCTTCCAGGACCCACTGCAAGGGCACTGTTGGATTAATTTCTAAGTCCATAACTATAATTAGTAAGACTTGACCCGACCCGGCATGGCCCATTTGGGTTGCATGGCATCACGCTTTTGGATAGACTAAAATGAGAGAAATAACACTTAAGGTTTGTTAATATATTATACGTTCTAATATATTAATAAGATTATTTAATTAGTTTTGATCAAGAATTAATCTAGGATTAATTAAGTGATCAAAATAAGACTAATTAAATATGTGGGTTGATTGTATAAATCATCCATACTTATATAGTGCGCTAATGCTCCATGGATTGTCAAGTTGGGCTAAAACCCATAAGATGCTCCATGGTGTATTTGTACCCATGGATCATGGAAATGAAAGGCCATGACAATTAGGGTTTACATGGTGTAACCCTAACTATATAATGATCTTATTCTTGGAGAAAATGGACGACTATGGGTACTAGAAAGGGCTAGCTGATTTTCATGAAGTGTGAATTCCTCTAAAGTCATTCCATGGGTATTGGGTGTTGTGTGAACCATTTGAGGTGTCACACTTGGGGCACTAGGCACTCAAGCTTCATGAAGACAATCTACATCAAAGAGGTATGTAATTCTAACTTGAAATATTCGTTTGAATCAATGTTATTATGCTAGTTAGGATGAATACCTTGGAAAGTTCATATTTGCATGTATAATAGAGAAAACATAGATCCAAGGTATTTAGGGTTGCATGTACACTTAGGAGTGTTAGAATGCTCAAAACCTAATAGGGCAATCATCAGGATCCATTTGAGAGGATGAACCCAAAATTCTAATCTCGGACACAAGGAAAAGATCATGCTCGCCTGGGAATATTCTCTGACCCCTATAAACCCATTATATGAACCTCAAGCTCACCCATCCCATAACCAAAAAAGGTTTCACCGATTCCCATCTTATAATAACTGTCTCAACTCTTAGTGACGCAGAAGTCACGCAGTTTGCTTTCCCTCAAGCGAACACTACAACTCTCATGAAGATCGGATCACCCCTGAACTCTGTCGATTACTGCTCAATAATTTCGTGCATCCCGTTGCACCTCCCGAACCAAGGCCCCGACCTACTCAGGTCTAAGACATCAGATGACAACAATACCCCTCACATGGATCCTACCTCCGATTCCATAATATCATCTCGTCTATCCAACACACCACCAGGAATCAACTCAACTCGGGAGTTTGGTCCAACCCGCAGTTGGAACCACTCGTCCCAATGACCCATTCAACTCATGGCTCGTGACCCGCAACCCATGCGTACTTCACTTGTCCAATTCCCCTGGATTGCGAGGTCCACACCTTACTCAGAATATAATGATTCCCGATCATTGAGGAGACCCCGGTCTCGCCCCTGGTTCGACCACCAGGCTCCCAAAAACTCATAAATTAGGGTTACTCAAGCCTAAGACTCTTCTGTGTCATGCTTTGATCAAGAGTGCTTCATCGTAACAATCTCTCGCTAACTAGTGCACACTACGGCTCTCCCTAGCATCACGACACCCTCCTCTCTGACTAGTGAGTAATACGCCTCCTCGTAGCATCACAACACCCTTCCTCTGACTAGTGAGTACTACGGCTCCCCGTAGCATTACAACACCCTCTCTCTGACTAGTGAGTACTACGACTCCCCGTAGCATCACAACATCCTCTCTCAGAATAGTGAGTACTACGGCTCCCTGTAGCATCACAACACCCTCTCTAAAACCGATGGGTACTACGGCTCCTCATAGTACCGCAACACCCTCTCTATTTAGCGAGTATAATGGCTTCCCTCAGTATTGCCATACCTTCTCGCTATCTGGTGGATACTACAGCTCCCCGTAGTATCACCACACCCCTTTTCACTAACTCATTGAACTGCAGCTCTTCGTAGTCTCACATCACTAACTCTTACCACTTCACAATCTCATCCTAAGATCGACGCCACATTGTGATCATTACTCATACTCTGCGAACCATCCATAGATAAGTGCACACAACTACCCGGATTATGCACCATGATAACTTGATGAAAATCGTCATAACAAAACACCTTTGCTTGCTGCAATCCATTGTCTTAGATAATCCACTTGCCATCTCAACTCGCAACCCCAAAATTATCCGAAATCCAAGACATTAAGTTCGGATACCTCGATACACCACCCTAGAACTTCACGATGTCTCGCCTCAGCCACTGATCTTCCTGATATACAACCCGAAATTCAGCATATTTCAAATTCTCACTTTGAAATATGGAGGGATCTTCAACGACCCAGAACATATTGATGGCAATCCGAAACTTCTTCCTATTTTCTCATACACATGTTAGAATACTCATAATGGCTCTGAAATTGGTTGACTAATCAACTCCTGCCCTTCCCAAACTTCATAGCAGGCCAACATTGAACCAACATTCCTCAAGTAACGAACTACCCTACAAGCCAACCACCTTGATTTCATCATTATAACCTCAAAGAATTCCTATCCACCACAAGGTCTCCGTCCAATGGTCACTTGCCGTGGAGCCATTCAACCTTTACCAAACATATTCCTCATGTATTTTCTCGCTCTGTGCCTCACTTCAAACACCAATAACCCTGATCACATGAATCCACATCGCAATTTTCCATATCCAGATCTCTAACCAGTCTCGAACAGATCTTTGATCCTCTCAACCAAATACCCGGTCCTCCCCCACTTAGGGTTCTAACCATCACCAATTGGTGCACCAACACTCTATCCCTCGGACTGTCTCCACCAGCAACATCGCACCCAATCCCGCAAGGTACTACACAATGCTCGATGATCTCCTCGGCAGAGATCAAACAACTCCAAATACCCACATCTCATAGGAAATCCTCAGAACTTACCATCATGACCGCCTCTAGTCATTCAGAATCTCACATCATACCTTCACCGGACCTCCCAAATGTCCAATAGTAACCCTGACTCCTAATCTGGAAATAATGAACTATCATACTCCTCATCCTCGACTCCTCATCCAACGCTCCGACACGTCCCTTATCATAAGAGCAGAAACCACATTTCCATTCTCTGTACGCATCAAAGACAATAAGAGTCACCACCCTGATATACTCCTCTTGATCGTCCAACGTTATAGCTAACACATGTGCTACTATACTCCAATCGGGTATATCTTGGTCCTTGACCATCTCAGTCCCCACTGACAACCTGCTTAAGCTATATCATTCCCTCGCGACAGACCTACTGTCAGATACTCTGATTGAAGATCACCATCAGTGCGATCCCACAAGTCTCACCCCCAGCTCAGAGACCAAAATCTCAACACCTTATCACGTCTCCCTCTGGAAACAGAAATAATACCACTCGGGTCACAGAAGGTGACATCTCTACTATCGGCCGGTTACCCATCTCAGATCGTATTCTTTCATAATGCACCGACCCTACTCATCTCTGAGTCTTGTGACTCTATTGGCATATCACCAACAATCCCTTGGAGCTAATTCGATTTCCCTATAAAGGGATGCTCCACTAAAACTCATTCATCCTGGCCTTCTGGCCCATATTCTATCTCATCCGATCATAGATTAACCCAAACACGACAGGATAACTGGAAAAAGCACAAACACTATCTGCTACGAATCATGCTACTCGAACCATGACATCACCTCTCGCTCTGCTACCGATCATGGTACTCGAACCATGACATCACCTCTCGATCTACTACTAATCATGGTACTCGAACCATGACATCACCTCTCGATCTGCTACTGATCATGGTAGTCGAACCATGACATTACCTCTCATTCTGCTACTGATCATGGTACTCGAACCATGATATCACCTCTCGTTCTGCTACTAATCATGGTACTCGAACTATGACATCACCTCTCATTCTGCTACTCAGAATGTCTGGAATACTCCCTGTATCGAGTATGGGTCCTCTGCTTTCAGTAATACGGGCCCATACTACTTGCCACATCTACCCATACTCTCCACACGGACCATCCCAGATTCCCTGGGTAGCTGCTCAACCCTCTTAATCACCAATCCCCATACACGTACTCGCTTCCCAGCAAAATGCTCTACTCTGCTAGCATACTCATCTGACTGAGGCCACTTCCTAGGCTCTTCCTAGGTTCTCACACTTTTCCGCCATTAGCTGCTGAGAAACTCCCTATGATGCTAGTCATCTACCTCCTGAATATCATCACATTCACTTAGTAGCTGAATCTCATCATCTAGGTGATAACTCCCTAGCTCTAATCATACTTAAATGATATCACCAAACTCTGCAACTCTACCCCCGCGGGTATCTAGCTACTCTCTCGGTAGGCTTCACAATTTCTCATCTAGGTATCTCTACTAGATTACTCCTCTACCTAAATCCCTCTCTACATAGGATTCCTGCTGGATACTCTTACTCAACACATACTCGAAAGTGCATCACAGATGACTGCAACTCCTAGGCTAAGGCATCACAAATCAGGCCACTCTAGTCCTAAAATATGAAATGCCTAGCCTATCTCTAGCATGCATAATATCTCATAACATATTTCATAACACAAAAGCAATGGTATTTTGGGAAATCACCATTTGGGCCCTGGCTGATTGTACACACTGCTCCTTCCCGCTTTCTCTTAGAAACTCTTTCTTGTTTTAGAAAAATCATTTATTTTGAAAATTTTCTCATTTCCTTAATCTGAGTCCTGATATACCCGAAAGCACATCCGAATCCCTCAAACCAAGGCTCTGATACCAACTTGTAACACCATAAATTTCAAAACCATTTTTCTTTTGAAAACGTATAATACTCAATACATATTTCACAAAACGTCATCTATTAAAATCACAAAACATAGCTCCAGGTTTAATAAAATGGTAATCCAGGATCCTCCTAACTCTTTCTCTGGTGTGTACAATCAATTCGGTGTCGTTCCGCGATCCTGAAAAGAAAACCTAAAACACATAACACATAACACGGTAAGCACGAAGCTTAGTGAGTTCCCCAACTCTGTGGACCCTCTGGTCCTAACTCTGAGGACCTTCCGGTCCTAACTCTGTAAACTCTGAAACATACATAGCATAAATCACATACAATAATGCAGTGTATCACATCATATGAATAGCATACAAAATACTCTATCACATACCTCTAATTACCACTCAAGGTAAAGTATAGTGGGAATACTCACCTCAGATGAAGAACAGCTCCTATAATCATTGCTACTACACACCAGACTCTATCTATGAGCCAAACCCACAATAAATCTCAACTAGGAGCTAAGTCCAACCTCTCACATATTGGGTCTAAAGATAGACCACCTAACAGCCCATTAATGCCCTAAGCCCATTGGGCACACCAAAGCCTAATAAAAAATATGCCCTCACACGGCCCAATTCCCAACCAAAAAGGCAAGTCCACACCAAATGTCCAAAGCACATACATACACTTCTCTAGTCCAAGACTCTATTACGTGAGGTCCAAACTCCCGGCCCAACATTCAAAGCCCAACACAATGCTTAGCCCAAAAACCCCGAGAATAAGTTACACGGGGTGTACCCCCTGGTACGCTCAGCGTACCCAAACACTCAATAAATTGATCGGGGACCTCAACCCAGTATGCGGGGCGTACTGGAATTACACGGCGCGTACCTTCAGACTCGTTTAATCCATTTTCTTGGTCTTAACCCGTTAAGACCTTAGCTTAACTCTTGGATCTGGACTTCCTAACTTCTCTTACTCCATAAAGTTAACAACTTTAAGCCTTTGCATGGCTGATAAGGTCACAACACATAAAAACTCTTACTTTTCTTAACCCAAAATGCTCATAACTCATACATGGGTAGATTCACACGATCAAGGCCTTATTTTTATGGTTCTCCACCACTAGAAACACTTAAAAGGACAGGTTATTAAGCTCTGGAGTACATCAACTCATAAAGCCTCAAGCTTGGGACCAAAAACCCTAAAATGGACCCTAATATGCACAAAACAAAAAGAGAGGGAAAGATTGGAGATTTATACCTTCAAATGGTGCTCTAGCCTAAAGAAAGCTCAGATCTTCTGCCTGTTCTTCAACTTCACTCCCTTCCATGCTCCTTCTTAACTCTCAATAGTCCACAAGAACACAAACAGGCTCATCATGGCCACCACAAGCTTCAAGAACGGATATTAGGGTATGAGAGGATTTAATAACTAAGGAAGGTGGCCAGAAATGAGACTGTCTCTTTCTTTTTATAGGGACACTTCACTTAAGTAGGGTTTCGTTCTGTGCCTAGTACGCCCAGCGTACTAGGTGGCTCTTGCTTAAGATACACGTGCATCTGTACGCTAAGCGTACGCATACGTACGCCCATCGTACTTCGCTGCCAAAATCCTCACTTAGGGACTTATCTTGCCAACTCTCCCAAACTTCCATAGCATCTTCGAAATGACTCGAATTCCAAAAATCCTCATACCTACGAAAAGGTAAGGAGATGCCCTACGTTTCTTAAAACTCGCCTCAACCCGAGACCTCCTTGCCCCCGACTCGTGGCCTATTAACCTTAATCACGGATAATCTAAAACCCGATGTTACAGATTTGGAACAGGGTGTTACAACTCTCTCCCACTTAAATTAAATTTCGTTCTCAAAATCACATCTTTAGCATCCTCCAGAAACCCAAATGTTCCGACCAGTACCTCTTGATTCTCCAAATCACTAGAAAGGTTGCGTCATACTCTTAGCGACCCTCCAAGGAAACCATCGAACCCTAAGCTTAGCAGAACTCATATTCCTAATGGTGAGCAAATCATTGATCCTTTAACTCATGAGCCAGCACCTCACTGCTATAATTTTGAATCCCGTAAAACTTTGCCTGACCTCCCTACAGGTAGGATCATTCTAAAACACAATCACTGGGACCTCTTACTACATTCTAAACTGAGAAATGTCCTTTTTGATCCTAAACCATCCAGTTGATACATTTGGTAGACAAAGTCCCTAACCATAAATTGCTGGTGAAAATACCTTTATGTATACAAAGACGACTCCCAACACGAGTCTTCGACCATTTCACAACCCGATAGATGACTCATATCTTAAAATCCAAAGATTTACACTTGCTCTTTTATCCAAAATATTCTGATTCCACAATGACCATCCACTATACTGAGATATACAATCCCTAATCCACCACTAAGACTGACCGTCTCACACCTGGTCTAACTATCAAGCTCTTACTAAGAGTCTTACTGATAAAGGCTACCCTAGCATATACATTACATGAATACGAATCACTGACGACAGAGTCATCCCATTCTAAACATAGTCCAATAACTTGCTCCAACCAATCTCTACCGAGTCTCATCCGCACTATCATAACCATACGACCTCGTCCATGGGTCCCACCCAATTAAGTGTTGTGCAGGACCAACACTGCCTTAGATCCCTTGATCCTCATATCCATAAAGAAAATTCCTCTAACAACATTGTTCACCTTGCCCCATGCACGTGATAATTCTTCCTTATACCAACGACCACCCCAACAATGGCCAACCTCACGTTGGTGAATACTATGATCCCATTTCAGAATTACAATATTTCCATAACTGCCTATTAACCTGGTGAATGATACGGCTACCACGTAATCTTACAACACTTTTCATGCATCCATGGTCCCACCCATGGTCTTACCGTCCATATACTATACCAACCATAACCACCATAAGTCGAATCTCGCATCTGATTATAACCCAATCTGATGTTCAGGTTATGCTTTGAATCCCGAATCCTTAGTCAAACATGAAGATAGAGAGAGGCTCTAACACAACCCTCAAGCTGGATCTATCCACATACCCACCATGCATCACTACTGGTCCGCAATGAAACCTAAATATCCATTTTTGTGAAACCTTTAGACCAAACGATTCTCCCCCACTTGGATTCGACCGTACTCTTCCAATTCACAAAGAATTTGACGGATTCCTAATCCATCCCACCTAACGATTTAGACTGTTAACAACCAAGGCTTACAAGAACTAACGATCACAAATATCCCAAAACCAGATGAACACTTCACGAATCATCAACGAGCTCAATAATTCCAAGTACTTCCCATGATACAACTCCGAATACTTAAGCCACTTCACCTCATGATAAGGAACTATACCCCTTATCCGGAATGGACAGCTCATCGATCCTACTATCCACTTATCGCAAAAGTCGATGCATTATATATATATATATATATATATATATATATATATATATATATATATATATATATATATATATATATCAAGTCCATCTAAGTCCTCTCAAAAATACAATCACCATGATAACCTCGTGCGATTAGTTCATTACTCATACTCTGGAGTGATGGTTCCCTTCTTCTTTTGCCCTACCAATAGTTGTAATCGATTCAAGGTCTGTCAATACTCATTTGACCTCCTTCCTGAGCGATACAAGCATTCCTGAATTTTGACTTCATTGTCCCAGATGGAAACAACCAGCTTTCACAAGATCCTTCCCTAAAAGCTCCCGATGCGAGTACCACACTTGCATTCCTGAAAACATGAGTTGGCAGTTACTCCTCCGTCATCTCCATTCTGCAAAACCCTTTACACCTATCAATCGGAAAATCTTCACCAGCACGAGCCCCAACAATCTCATGAAATTACTCTGTAACTCTTTTCGACCCATGGTGCTAAAAACAGACACAATAAATCTAGATGCTGATCCTCCAAGCGAAGCACTCCTCTCATTCTCACATCTCCTATTGAGTCGATGCCTACAACCAGCTCATCCAGCTACCTTTCAACATGATTCTCAGTATGCAAAATGTCGTATAAAATTCTTGAACGATGAATTAGTCAATTATATAGGAAACCTAAACCTTAGATGAGGTTGCTGGAAGCTTTCCAATGTCAAAATTTCAAACCTAGCAAGAACAATCCACACACCTCTGAAATACGAAGTATCTAGAGGACCAAACTCTAATTCGTTGAAATTGAATAAATTCCAATATGGTTCTAAAAATCCTACCATACAAAAGGTTTATGATCCGATGATACAACACTGACCATGAACATACTTATTTTAGATGTAAATATCATTACGGAATTGGGGCTCAAAGTACATACCAATGATTTCTTGCGCCTCGACCTTGACCTCCTGAGGGACGATGAGTGCTGGGGCCTGCACCCCTCTGCCATCTATGCAAAACCGTTGGACTTGAAATGACCTGGCTAGCAAAAATGAAAACATATATGATCCTTCTTAGTTTCCTGGTGCACATGCCCTTTTTCCCCACACTTGAAAGACATGAACTTGTGATAAGAAAACCTATGTGTTCCCCCACACTTGAAACATATCTCATAGTTCTATTGACTTCCAGTACGTGGTTCGGGTGTATAGAACTCTCCAACTCCTTCCAATCATCCGGAGTCATGTGTCCGCCTTCTCTTTCCTTGTTGTGCCTCCATATCCAGATTTCCTTCACTAGTAGCCTCACCAACTTCTCTTGCAACATGCAAGATTGCGGTCTGCTCCTCAAAATTCACAATTATTCTATCAGTGGTCTGACCAGTGATACCGTGTAACTCTTCCAATAGTATATGTGAAACCTCAGTGGTAATCCAGTCATGAAATCTTACAACATCCGTACCCATCTCAGAGGACTCCACTTCACATCCAGAAATCGACATCCTATACATCAAGACCCAATTGTCATCTCATAACCAAAAATTTATCATTAATCCATCATAGTTTAACCATTAATCAAAAATCTTGCACACTAAAACCTCTGCCAGCTTCTTAGATTCCTTGTGACACTCCCTGATTCGAGTATCGATCTTGTGCTTTCAGTAGCACGAGCCAAATACTACCTTCCACACCTATCCATAATTTCCTCAAGAATCATTTTGAATCCCCAGAGTCACATTCTCAACTGATACTCCAAATACCCGCTAAACAATGCAACCAACCCACTAAAGCACTTCCTAGGTTTTCCTAGGTTCCCAAACTCACCTTGCCATTAGTTGCTGAAGAATCTCCCAATAATGTGAATTAACTACTTCATTAATACAATCACATGCAACAAAGCTTAGATAATCCTTTGAGTAAAAGACTCATCCCTACAATGGTTGGACTCGGATAAGATTTGTGTAATAGAGTCAAATCAATCACTCTGAGATTATCTAACCTGTACAGCATGCGACTTAACATATTCACTTAATAGTTAATTCACATCATCAATAGTCCCACAAAGCACAAAGCAAGCAACATCTGAGCAATAATACTCCAAACCACAAGCCAAATAGAGGACATCCCAAGATCACTAATTACTAATAAGGATTTCAAATCTAAGACATCATTTCATTCCTCTTAGGCTACAAGGCATCACATATCATGTCAATCCTTACAACCATCATAAATCCATACTTGCATGCAATTCTAAAAGCTCAAACAATCGAGCATATAAAGGCATCCCTCCTAGCATGAAATCTTGAGTAGATCATTAACCCTAATCTAGCATGCGATTCTCATAACATATACCATAAAAAACATTGATGTGCACAAATTATACCTATCTCGCTTTAAATTCATAAACCTAACTACTTATCTACTAATGCACCTATCGGCAGTGTACCTAGTCACTATATAGTATAGTAAACTAAGTTGGGTATCGAACACAGAGAATGAATTTAGATAATAATTTAACAACTAAATATTAATCTAAAAACAATTAACTAAAGTGGGGGTTTTATCTAATTTTGCAAGTTCAGATTAACTTTAAAGAAAACTCTTAACTAAAAATGGATGTAATCAAGATAATAAAAACACTTTCGTTTAGTTTTGAATCCACCTTTTTCCTATGGTTAATTCTTATTTATGGATTAATGAAATTGGTTACCAATGTTGATGTAATTAGCAATTCAAGTCCAAATTTACTAATATTTTCAACAATTCATGAGCTACCTTGTAAGGTCATACACAATCAAAACATAGAATTAGTTATTCATTATAGATGGGCTATGTAAAATTTACCTAAGAAAACACAATTATGGTCACAATTATGTTCTCCATCACAACTAAATTTATTACTTTTATTACTTATCTAAGATTTGGTCGATCCCAGCTCTAGCAATTTAATGGTCACTAAATCACTAGGTAATCAGGTTCATGTAATTTAATGGTCACTAAGCTACACTAAACTCGAAATTAAGCAACAAAGTTACAAACTTTAACGTGCTAGTTAATGATAATCAAACACATGCACAAACAAAATCCACATATCCATATAGTAAAAAACTGACTCATAGTTTTAGGTTTCATCTAACTAAATGAAAGTCTATTAAATTATCTACTCATGGCATTAATCAAAAACAAAAACTCAATAGGAATAAAGCTAATCATGATCAAACCGAATGTATTGATGATGTTTTCTTCTATATCTCTTCAACTCTTGAGCTCTAATCGTTTCCTCTTCTTCTAAGGGTTTTCCAGATGGTTTTTGTCATAATACTTCTCTAGAAAGTCACCTCCAAGCCACTCAGTTCTTCATTATGTTCAATGGGGATGAGAAACCCATCCCGGTCTCATACAACCCTCAAACCAAATAGCTACTTTGGACGCCATTTTCCTCGATGGGGATGAGAAACCCATCCCGGTCTCATACATGTCGTTGTCCTGAATACCTATGCTATTCTCCCCCACTTGGATTCGACTAAGTCTTCGCAATACATGAGATTTAAAGGATTCCCAATCCTTTTTACTCTTTAATAACCAAACTATTCACAACATGGTGCTTACCCGTGCTAGTGTTCTATTACTGGCCTAAACCCCAAAAGACCACACGACTCCTAAAGATCAGACGAACACTTTCCAAATCCTAGTGAAACTAATAATCTCAAATGCCTTGCAATGATGGCACCCTCATATATTGAAGTGCAAATAATCGATGCCCAGACCAAAGCCTCTACAGTAGACCACTTCCCCTGGCGCTTCCAAAATCCAACCCAAGCATAATGGCTGAGTCACCAATCCTTACCCTAGACCTTCCGCATCATATGTCTGAACCGATCTCGACCATAGACCCAGATAACATTGAACACTCCAAACCAGCAAAGAGGGAAATGACTTTTCACTAACCACCCTATAACTCACGGTATGCAAATGGAATATGACAATGTTTGAAGGTATAACCCAAACACAAGCAGGGAACCAAACCCAAAGATACACATACTAAAACCTTTGAAACAAAAAACTCCATTACCCAGTTTCCCATAAGTGTTGTATTGAATCCGACCTTACTAACCTCTTAAAAGTTGATCTGAACTCTTGGATCTCTTCCCGAGATCCTCCACTAAATTCACATGACCTGAACCTCTCTGCTCGAGATACTCCAAATCGATCTTCTGCCCTCAGTCTCTGGGACCCATATCATTCAGGGTCTCACACCCTGACCCACTCACCAGCTTAATCATCAATGGCTGAACTGCAATAGCTGGAGCAACCTCTGCTCTAAACTAGGCTACTAGCTACCCCCAATACATAGTCTCCAATCCCGAAAGTGCAATAGATCGCATAATCATTCCTTGCCACCTGATATAAGAGATCCAAGGTGAACTCCAAAAACCCTGGTGGTCCTTCCACCAACTGGCTCACCACCGGAGTAGGGACCAAACCCTAGTCCTTCCTCATGTGTGCTCATCCTCATCTAGCAAAACAACTATCCTCATTATCAAAGCATAACCAAGAACTCTCCTTCCATAAGCTTCTAATATTCTCCAGAATCTCACCGATTTGAGTATGGATCTTGTGCTTTCAGTAGTACAGGCCCATACTACCTTCCATACCTATCCATACTTTCCTAAGCAATCCTCCCAAATCCTCTAAGTCACCAACTCCACTGATACACCAAATAACAGCTAAACAACAACACAATACCCACCAAAGCAACTCCTAAGCTCCCTTAGGTTCTCAACCTCACCAAACCACCCCACTAACTCATTGGAGCATATCCTAGGATTTCCTAGGTTCCCAACCTCGCCCTAGCATAAGTTGCTGAAGAACTCCCCATGATGCCAACCATCCACTTCCGAGATATCGTCATATCCACTTAGTAGTTTACTCCCATCACTCAAGAGTTCTACAAAGCACAAAGCAAGCAGCATTCGTGCAGTAGCACTCTGATCCAAAGAACTATCATAGAAAATTCAGCCCACATACCACAACTCATGTTATCCATATCCATCCATCCTCATTGTCGGCTGCCTTATGCATGCATATTATACACAGAATATGTAACGACCGAAAAATCCAACCAATTTAAATTTTTCAAAAACAATCCGATTTCATTAAATTATTACAAAAGATTTTCAATACATTATTTATCAGAATATTCCCAGGTCCATTTCATAAAACATAAACACGAGGAACGGTACGATCACGCATTTGCCTTGCCACAGTCTCCTGAAGAACCTGAAAAACATTAAACCACAACTGTAAGCCCGAAAGCTTAGTGAGATACCCCCAAAATACCAACCACATATACGCCCTTCCAGGCTACGACCTCCCGGTCCAAAACATATTGCCTTCCGACCCATAACATATTGCCTTCCGGCCCATAGCATAAAAAGCATACATAACGTAACAGAACATAGAACAGCCATGCATATCGGGTTTATTGTGTGACTGGTCCGCCGTATCGGGCCTTCAGTCCACCGGATCCACCCTCCGAGTCTAGTCATGTCCTTCGAGTCTACAATGTGGTTGGTCCGCCCGCACCGGGCCTTCAACCAACCTGGTCCACTCTCTGAGTCTACAGTATGATTGGTCCGCCCGCATCGGGCCTTCAGTCGGCCTGGTCCACTCTCCGAGCCTCGGCACGTCTGGTCCGCCCTCATGGGGCCTACAGCCTATCCGGACCGCTCGCTGGGCCTTCGGAACAACCGGTCCGCCCTGGGTATCTTGGCCTACAGCACAAAGCAAGACCCACCTCAACCCATCTCTAGTCCATGTGCACATAACATACAATCATATAACAGTCATAGCCAACAAACCGATCAAGCATCTCACATAACATATCATTGCCCTAACCAGGTTACCGATCTAACCGGTCACGAGCATAGCATCACTCTACATATCGGGAAACTGACCTTAATCAGGTCTCTAGCATATACCATCCTAACTACCAGGATGCAGACATGTCAAGAAATAACATAACAACCATATCCGAACCACAATCCAAGAAAGGGTCGGCCTTGGTGCCTTAGACCCTGTTGATATATAGTGAGGATAACTCACCTCGAACTGCCGGCTGAAAGGATAAGATCCCGCTGCTCAAAACTCCGACACGAACTCCTCCACTGAACACCAAAACACTCAACTCAATAAATACCCTTAATTACCAAAATACCCCTGGACGACAACTGGTCAACCTTGGACAAAGTCAAAGTCAACTCCTGACTGACTCTACTCGCCGAGTCAACCCGATGACTCGCCGAGTCCCTATGCTCAGAACTTCCCTCAATCCGCGACCTAACTCGCCGAGTCACCCGAGACTCGCCGAGTCCAACAACTCTGAGTCCACTCGCGCCCAACTCACCGAGTCATCCCTTAACTCACGGATTCTCGACTCAACCAGAAAATATTTGGACTCTTCGACAAGACTCGCCGAGTCTAAGGCTATCTTCAACCTACTCGCCGAGTTATTCATCCAACTCGTCGAGTTCCAGCTCATCTTCAAGCAACTCGTCGAGTCCACCCATGTGACTCGCCGAGTACCACCGGTCTGAATCCATACAGAAGCATTCCAGGTCATGCAATTGATCCAAAACATAGATCTAGCCTCCTACAATCCATTCATCACGTAAAGTGGCAAACTTTACGTGAATCCAAAGAGATCTAGGCCTTATTCACTTTAGAGCTAGGGTTTGGGACATGATGGCTTCACTAAGCACTCAAACACAGGAACTTTAATGCACTCAAGGCCTTCAATATTCCAGATCTGAGGTAGCAACCTTAGATCTAACCTCCAAACTCCAAAACATACCAAAATAAATTCCCCAAAAACCCCAAAATGATGAATCCATATGAGTGATAGCCAAAGAACGAATTTTACCTCAAAACAATGCCCCAACTGCAATGAAACTCGAATCCAAGCAAAGCCCTTTGATCCAAGCCTTTTCTCCTTCAAGATTTCTTCAACAACCACCTCCCTAAGCTCCAAATGCACTCTAATATTCTTCAATCACGCTTGTCTAGGGATCTGGACTTCAAGGGGGATCAAAGAGGCTGGGGAGTGGATATAATGTTCTTTAAATAGGGCTCATTCCCCGGATTTAGGGTTTTCTCCACTCAGCACCTACTCGCCGAGTCCGACTTTGGACTCGTTGAGTAGGACACTTAACTTGCGACCAAAGTCGCGACCCTACTCGCCGAGTCCATCCGTGGACTCGCCGAGTTTCCCTTTAAAATTTGCACTTTTAGCCCTCAACTGTACTCTTGCTATTCCGGGATGTTACAATTTTCCCCCACTTAAATTAGGCTTCATCCTCGAAGCCTACGGCAACTCATCGTCAAAATACTCCCACAACACGCCACCTGGCCTTAACCGGACCAGGTCCCTCAAGGCATACCCATCGAAACTCGGACTCACTTTCTCCTTCCTTACGATGTCCTGACCACCGTCTCAAACCGGGCACCGACTTTACCCTCTGATAACCACACACAACAACTGAGTACCACCCATGATGCATCACTGCCCCAAATCACAACCATTACTCGACCCATATGAGCTAATAATAACTATGCACCACCAGATTCCCGATCCGAATCCAACTCTATCCACTCCATCCTTACAGAAAGACACACTCTTCAGAGCGACTCCCATGAGTTTTCTTCTTGCAATCGCATGCACATGCTGAACTAGCTCTAGCACCCTCGGGTTAGGAAACCCATCACTCTGACGACCCTCAAAACATCCCTCAGTATGAACCACTGATACACAAATCCTTTCCCGAAATCAAGATGGGAACCCAAAACTCAATATTTGCATCCCTTACGAGCCTCTTGACTTTACAGCCTCGGAAATCCCTTCTGCAACCCCAACAGACATCCTCTCATGATGTCATCCCAAACCGCTGCCGCACACGCTGCTCAATGACCACCGTCAGACCACTCCGATCATAACTCTACACTGCCGCTTTCACTTCCGTGAATTTGCACTCCCCTTCGGAATTACATTCCTCCCTCTTTCCTTACCAAGGAAAACCACTCGACCGCCTTGTCACCACGACAAGTACTACGGTGCTCACCCAACACTACACCACCTCTTTATACCATAACTGCTATCCCATACACCATACATACTTTGAATCCACCCGAGAAGACTCTCAAGTCCATGCACTACCTTCACTGATTGCGATCAATCTCCGGGGCCAGACCTTGCAACGCTAACATATCGCAACATACTCAATCTATTACCTCGCACCGATCTAACGACACATGCAGAGTCTTCAGCATGACTGGACCGCCTTACCAGGCCTTCAGTCAAATTGGACCACTCTCATAACCTTCAGCAGACGTGGACCGCCCTCCAGGGCCTTCAGTCTAGCTGGACCGTTCACCGAGCCTTCGGCCTGACTGGTACGCCCATTGGCCTTCAGTCTATCCGAACCGCTCAACTAGCAATCAACATTCCGAGTTACCTCTCCGGGGAAACCACCCATGCATACTGTTCTAGCCCCCCAGGGATTCCGAACTCTATCTCCATCATACATACTCGATCCCGACTTGATCCCAGGCCCTGCACAATCAAGCTCTTGGTCTGTATCCCGCCCCGCACGCCTGCCATTTACTCATACCAACCAATGCCCTTGGCTGACCGAGACACTACTAAATTTCATGCAGGTAAACAACCCCTCATACTTGTCGATCCTTCGGAGAACTCTCCAATTCTCCCCCACTTAAGGCACTGACTACCAACCCTCGGTCGCTATCACCGACCTCCCAAGATAACCTTGCACAAAACCCACATTTACACTCAGACTGATTCCCACTAGCACTAGAAACCTTCGCAAAAACACATTTCCACACCGATCATCCCGCTCGAAAGGAACCCAATCTTCAAATATCCATTCCTCAGTCTGCAGATGCTACCCGACATTCAAACCAACGCCGCATCCACCAATGATCCTCACAAAAGATAATCAGCGAAAACCCAAAATACTAACCCATACCCATGCCAAACCCTCAAGGAACAACGGATACCAAAACGAAAACCACCCAACGAGACAAGCAGATAAACGATACTTCACGATAATCATAATAAACAAGATAACAAGAAAGAAACATACCTGCAGCTACATCCGGCCCTGCTCAAACCTCCTCTGCTGCAAGTTGAAAGCACGACCCTAAGCCCTTGGGGGCTCCGCTCCACCTTGACCTCCACCTGTGATCCTCAACGTGGCCGATGTTGGAGCCTGCACCGGTCCTGCAGCAAGCTGTGGATAGTTGACCCTCAAGTGTCCAACCTGATGACAATGATAACATATCCTCAAATCCCGAAGCGGCATTGACTGCCGACAATCCCGCGCATAGTGTCCCTCCTTTCCGCACTTGTGGCACGTACCACCGGACCGACAAACTCCAGCGTGACCCCTCTCACACTTTCCACAAACATGGTTGCCCTGATCTCCCATCCTGGAATCAACGGTCTTAGACCGTTTCGTCGCCGTCTGCGACTGAACCGGAGCTTGCCTCAGCTCACGCATCTGCAACTCAATCTCTAACTCACGCCGCCTGGCGGCCTCCTGCAACCTCAACAAGGTCTCGCACCTCTGTGCGGACACAAACTGCCTGATATCCCTCTTTAGCATACTCAGATATTGGGACATCTGAGCCTACTCCGAAGCGAACTCAGGGCAAAACATCGCCCTCTCAGTAAACATCCTGGTGATTTCCGTCACCAACTCCGTATCCTGCTTCAGCTCAAGGAACTCCTGAGCCAACCTCTCCCTCTCGACCTGTGGAACATAGCGAGTGTTGAACATCTCTCTGAACTGATCCCATGAAATCGCAGCCCTCTGCGCATCCGAGTATGACCCCATGGTCAATCTCCACCAATCCTTTGCCCCGAGCCTTAACAGGTTCAGAGCACACCTCACCCTCTGATCAGCAGGGCATGAACATGTGAAGAAACACCCCTCCATGTCTGATAACCATCTCATAGCAACGATCGGATCCTGAAATCCATCGAAGGTGGGAGGCTTCGTATTATCGAAGTCCCGATACTGAAAACCTCTACTGGCTCCTCCCCCTGCCGCTGCTACAGCCACTGTAGCCGCCGCGGCAGCCGTCTCCGTGAGAGCCGCATAGCGCTCATCAAAATACTCCACCATGGCGGTCTTGATCGACCCAAACAGTACCGGCAGCTCGGCCCGGAACAATGCAGCAACCTCATCGTGCAGGATCTCACGAATCCTCGCATCCAACTCGTGCGTACTCATCTGACCGACAACCTCGGGCGATACGGACCCACCCGGAACTCCCTCTCCTGCTCCTGATCCTGACCCAGATCCACTCCCAGCATGCCCTGAAATCTCCATACTGAAAATAAAACACCAAAAATCTCAGACACCTCCCACTATCCCGGGAACCAACTCTCAACCCAACCCTAGAGGTCTGGGTTTCCCTGATACGCGTATGGGTCCTGTGCTTTCAGTAGTACAGGCCCATACTACCTTCCACACCTACCCATATTTGTATGAAGTACTACCACAACACCCTAGTGACAAACATACATAGCAAGCGCTCGATCCTCACTCCTAGAGGAACACTGGAACTCTCAATAGAGGAACCCTAGGCTAGCAGGCATCACATAATAGGAAAAATTATCATGAAATCCTGAAGATCCCTAGCCTATCACTAGCATGTTGTTCTATTAAAGCTCAAATAAACAAATGTCATGAATGGTAATTTGGGGTTACTTACTGGCTCCGGCTGATCGTACCTCCGCGTCCTCCTTTACTTATTTTGAAAACCATTTTAAATTCTCCTTTGAAAACCCTCCTCGATTTGAGACTGGAGTCACACAAGTGTCCCTCCAATTCACTCAAACCAAGGCTCTGATACCAACTTGTAACGACCGAAAAATCCAACCAATTTAAATTTTTCAAAAACAATCCGATTTCATTAAATTATTACAAAAGATTTTCAATACATTATTTATCAGAATATTCCCAGGTCCATTTCATAAAACATAAACATGAGGAACGGTACGATCACACCTTTGCCTTGCCACAGTCTCCTGAAGAACCTGAAAAATATTAAACCACAACTTTAAGCCCGAAAGCTTAGTGAGATACCCCCAAAATACCAACCACATATACGCCCTTCCAGGCTACGACCTCCCGGTCCAAAACATATTGCCTTCTGACCCATAACATATTGCCTTCCGGCCCATAGCATAAAAAGCATACATAATGTAACAGAACATAGAACAGCCATGCATATCGGGTTTATTGTGTGACTGGTCCGCCGTATCGGGCCTTCAGTCCACCGGATCCACCCTCCGAGTCTAGTTATTTCCTTCGAGTCTATAGTGTGGTTGGTCCGCCGGCACCGGGCCTTCAACCCACCTGGTCCACTCTCTGAGTCTACAGTATGACTGGTCCGCCCGCATCGGGCCTTCAGTCGGCCTGGTCCACTCTCCGAGCCTCGGCACGTCTGGTCCGCCCTCATGGGGCCTACAGCCTATCCGGACCGCTCGCTGGGCCTTCGGAACAACCGGTCCGCCCTGGGTATCTTGGCCTACAGCACAAAGCAAGACCCGCCTCAACCCATCTCTAGTCCATGTAAACATAACATACAATCATATAACAGTCATAGCCAACAAACCGATCAAGCATCTCACATAACATATCATTGCCCTAACCAGGTTACCGACCTAACCGGTCACGAGCATAGCATCACTCTACATATCGGGAAACTGACCTTAATCAGGTCTCTAGCATATACCATCCTAACTACCAGGATGCAGACATGTCAAGAAATAACATAACAACCATATTCGAACCACAATCCAAGAAAGGGCCGGCCTTGGTGCCTTAGACCCTGTTGATATATAGTGAGGATAACTCACCTCGAACTGCCGGCTGAAAGGATAAGATCCCGCTGCTCCAAACTCCGACACGAACTCCTCCATTGAACACCAAAACACTCAACTCAATAAATACCCTTAATTACCAAAATACCCCTGGACGACAACTGGTCAACCTTGGACAAAGTCAAAGTCAACTCCTGACTGACTCTACTCGCCGAGTCAACCCGATGACTCGCCGAGTCCCTATGCTCAGAACTTCCCTCAATCCGCGACCTAACTCGCCGAGTCACCCCGAGACTCGCCGAGTCCAACAACTCTGAGTCCACTCGCGCCCAACTCACCGAGTCATCCCTTAACTCACCGATTCTCGACTCAACCAGAAAATATTAGGACTCTTCAACAAGACTCGCCGAGTCTAAGGCTATCTTCAACCTACTCGCCGAGTTGTTCATCCAACTCGTCGAGTTCCAGCTCATCTTCAAGCAACTCGTCGAGTCCACCCATGTGACTCGCCGAGTAGCACCGGTCTGAATCCATATAGAAGCATTCCAGGCCATGCAATTGATCCAAAACATAGATCTAGCCTCCTACAATCCATTCATCACGTAAAGTGGCAAACTTTACGTGAATCCAAAGAGATCTAGGCCTTATTCACTTTAGAGCTAGGGTTTGGGATATGATGGCTTCACTAAGCACTCAAACACAGGAACTTTAATGCACTCAAGGCCTTCAATATTCCAGATCTGAGGTAGCAACCTCAAATCTAACCTCCAAACTCCAAAACATACCAAAATAAACTCCCCAAAAACCCCAAAATGATGAATCCATATGAGTGATAGCCCAAGAACGAGATTTTACCTCAAAACAATGCCCCAACTGCAATGAAACTCGAATCCAAGCAAAGCCCTTTGATCCAAGCCTCTTCTCCTTCAAGATTTCTTCAACAACCACCTCCCTAAGCTCCAAATGCACTCTAATCTTCTTCAATCACGCTTGTCTAGGGTTTCTGGACTTCAAGGGGGATCAAAGAGGCTGGGGAGAGGATATAATGTTATTTAAATAGGGATCATTCCCCGGATTTAGGGTTTTCTCCACTCAGCACCCACTCGCCAAGTCCGACTTTGGACTCGCCGAGTAGGCCACTTAACTCGCGACCAAAGTCGCGACCCTACTCGTCGATTCCATCCGTGGACTCCCCGAGTTGCCCTTTAAAATTTGCACTTTTAGCCCTCAACTGTACTCTTGCTATTCCGGGATGTTACAAAATAGGATCTAATAGACTGTCGAATAATAGACTCTACCCTAGGACCACAACCAGACAAGGAATAGGAAATAAGGCCAAATTAGTTAATCTAAGGCTCTAAGATCCTAACCATATACAATTTTAAAAGCATACACTTAGCAGTTACTAATATCAATAATCATACTCATTCTAGCATGGCATCCAATATTCCCAAGGCTACAAGCATCATATGTCATGCCAATCTATCGCTGACTACTCAGCACTAGCATTCAAGTCTACCAGCTCGTACAACATATAAACGCATCTCTCTTAGCCCTAACTAGCATTCGATTCTCAGATTCATAAACCAAGACATAACAAATAACATATATAGGTATTCTTTGGAAACTTACTTGAGATCGGTCGATTTCATGCGCCACACCCTTTCTTGTGTTAGAAATTTTTTTGCTTGAAAACGTTTTTTTTTTTTTTTTGAAAACTTTACAGATCCACAGTTTGAGTTCAGACACACCCGAAAGTATGTATAAATCCCTCAAACCAAGGCTCTGATACCAACTTGTGATGAACCAAAAATCAAGGGTAAAAATTCCATTTTTTTATAGTCAAAACATAGATATATTTTAAATCCAAGCATTCAAAAACATTGTTAATTAAAACGTTTATCAGAGTTCGTCCCAAAATCATATATTACGGAAAACATGGGTGTGCACCGCGATCAAGTCGGGCCCTTCCTTTCCAAACCGATGATACCTGAAACAATAAACAAAACTATAAGCGCAAAGCTTAGTGAGTTCCCCAGAGCATACCCCATACAATCCACATAATCCATACTATCTATAACAGCTACATAAACCGTATCAATCACATAAGCCATATAAATCATATATGCATCTCATATAAACATATCAGGATGTCGTAGGCTCCTCCCAAGGTCTTACTCCAGGATGCCATGGGCTCCCCCACATGGTCTTACACCTAAGTGCCATGTGATCCCCCTATGGTCTTTAATAGGAAAGTCATGGGCTCCCTCATATAGTCTGACATCTAAGTGCCATGGGCTCCCCCCATGGTCTCTAACTAAAAATCCATGGGCTCCCCTACATGGTCTTACATCCAGGTGCCATGGGCTCCCCCCGTGGTCTTCCATGCAAGTATCACAAAGAAAACTAGCATACCACATACCACATAGTCAAATAGCATACCACATAATCACTAGCATACCGCATATACATGCATACCAGACATATCAGTAGTGAATCTACAATAAACACTACAACTAACAGGATGGGCCGGCCTTGGTGCCTCAGACCTATTGTTATGTTGAGGAGACTCACCTCGCACTGTTGAAGTCCCACGGATAAATCCCTGACTAATGGCTGACCGATCCTCGTACTGTCAATCATCAAGACAAAACCCAATTAACCATTTGGGTTTTAATACATAACCATAAATCTACACTTGGGGTAAATGGACCAGTTTACCCCTAACCTAGCTTGGTTCATGTAACGCCCGCAGATCCAGGCTAGTTAATTTAGAGGCAATAGGGGTCGAAAACGACTTTTCAACAAAAATATTATTTAGAATAAATAATCTTAACCAAGTTGTAGAATATGTCACAAGGTTTCCATACATATAAAGAACTCCAAAATCCGAGTTATAACGAAGAAGTTATGACCCGTCGAAGTTTCGTGTCGGAACCGGCACGGCGCCGGGAAGCGTAAATAGTAAATTTATGATAGAGAGAGATTTAGCCTTAGCGCTCTAAACGAAATTCATAGAATATGTTAAACTAAGAACATCGATAAAAAGAACGCCCAAATCTGACTTCGTATGAAGAAGTTATGATTTTTCGAAGTTTCGGATTAGCGGTGTACAGCCCGAAATTCGAATTTTAGATCGATTGATTTTTAGCCGACACAACCTAAACAAGAATCGAAGATCTCGTTATTAGTATCATAACCATAAAAAGACAGACGAAAATGGACATCGGATAAAGAAGTTATGAGATTTTAACGGATCAATCTTGTCCCGGCCTGTTAAAAATATAACTTTAAAAATTAAGTCAAAATTAGCCGACGGAGTCTAAACAAAAGTTGTAGAGTACGTCTCCACCTACGCGTGGATATAAAGAACGTCAAAAATGGAGTTCGTATGAACGAGTTACAAATTATAATAGCATATTTACGTATTAAAATAAAGTATAAATCATGTATACGTACACACACACACACACACACATATATATATATATACATATGTATATATCATTAGAAAGGTATCGACGATGCGGTCATTATAAGACTAATGTTGAGTTCTTTCGACATTAGTTTAGTACAAAGATCATTAAATCCATTTAAAATAGTATTATAGAGGGGTGTTTAGTTGTTTATATAACTAAAAGGTCATTAAGTAATTATGGAGGGTACTTTTTGAAAATTCAATTAGTATAAATAAGAGCCTTGGGCTCTCATATTTCTTGCACCATTCTCTTGATTCAAGAGTCTTTCTCTCCTTATCCCCCGAGCATTTCAGTCCCTCGTGATTCGACTTCTCTTTCTGTAGTTTTAGTATAGTAAGGTGAGCGTTGAAGCGCTGCACGAATCTTTCTTAGAAAGATTCAGCGACGAAGTTCTGCCCCTGCAGAGCCCGACTCCTAGCTAAAATCCCCTTGAAAGTAAGTTATGCTTACCCTATTTTAAATATAGTTTATATTTAAAATTAGTATTGTTATTATAAATTTATAATAAATATTTGAGCTATTATTATGACTTATATAAGTGTCGTTATAATATCTTTTAACTACTCACGGTACGGGGAATCTGGTTTAAAGGGCTGCATAGGGTTGTTGGATTTCAGAAATGCTATACGCCAAAATGGTCCTGCCCTCCGGTGTTTTATGTCTGGCCCCTGTCTGTACATAGTAGTTGGAAAGTATTGTTTAAACGCTTATATAATAATAATAATAATAATAATAATAAGACTAATAATTAGTCACGGTAATATTAGACTAAAATCTAGTGGTGATAATACTAGGTTTCGTCAAAGGAAATTATTTTAAAGTAAACGAAGCGTTGTCCGAGTATCGAGTCACCACCTTCTCAGGTGAGTGCATAGTCCCTTTCATCTTACACATAGATATGAAGTATTTTAATATAAATTACGTGCTATGTGTGCATATTGTCTGAATACTTGCTGTCTATGCTGAGTGAAAGATTTTATACATGTTTTAAATGATTTAAACTATATATGTATTTTATATCTACAAAAATGTTGGGGTAAAACATGGGTAGATATAATAGATGAAATATGAGTTGGATGATGAGTTGAGAGGTGATATAGACTATAAGAGTATAAGGTGTGGGTGAGAGGTGTACGATGTGAGAAGCCTTTTTTCCAAACGATGTCCCCGTCATTCAGCAGAGTATGGATGACAACCACAGACTATCCTAGATAGTCTAGTGGAACACTATCAGGCTCGCAACATGTAGGTGTTGTGAACGATGTGTTCACCCGGTGTACTCTAAACCTTGGTGATCATGCAGACTTGATACCTAGACCCTGGCGATCATGCAGACTTGGTGCCAAAACCTTGGCGACAATGCAGACTTAGTGTCTATTGTATAAATTCTGACGACTATGCAGACTTAGTGCCTAAACCCCGGTGACGATGGACTTCGTGCCGATTCCTTAGGATGATCCTTAGGAATGTATGAACGAGGAATAGTTGATTCTTAGGGTAGATCCTTAAGAATAAAGCAGATAATAGGGATGGGTAATTGGGTTGATTGTTTGATTGTTTGAAAATAATAATTATATTATTGTGGGTTGAAAACCCTATGTACTCACCAGGTTTCCCAACCTGACCCACTCAGTTTATTTATATCACAGGTGTTGATATGAAGTCACATTACACTGAGAGATTTAAAGAGATGTAGATCACTAGTGTAAATAAATGTAAGTTCTGTTTATGCTTATGTTTATGTATTAACGATGACATCCCAAATGTTTTAAAATGAACAAAATACGTTTCTTCGAAAATGTTTTAAAAAACGTATTTATCATGTTTTTCTGGGAACAAATTCCGCAACATTTTTATTAAAAGAAGTACTCTGATTTTTATAAAGCATAAACAAAAATCGGTCTTTTCTGGCCGTGAAAATGGGGATGTCACAGTTGGTATCAGAGCATTAGTTTAAGCGAACTAGGAATATGGATTTATTTCTAGACTTAAACTTAGAATGCTAAGTGATGATTGTGAGGAGTGTGTCAGATATATTTAGGTAATGCACCTGAATAGACACAAGCACTAGCTTATTTTAGGAATGATGCCTAAATTCCTTTTACGTGCTAAATGATGCTATAGTTTGATCGGATCTATGGTATGTTGCCGACCGGATCTGGAAACCTTATGTGTTTAGGATTCTAAACATACGAATACGATATTAGAACTAGCATATAAACGTTTCGGAGTGATAAGGATGATTTAAACGTCAATCTTAAGTAAAGATCTAGATTCACCTTATTCGGTGTATAGATCAAGATGGCAAGGACCCGTAGCAGAAACATGAATGCAAATGGGGATCGGAACCAACCCCCCGGTGATTGAGCAAATACCGGTTGTGGTAACCGCTGCTGAGCCAATAACAATGGCCGGAGTGCAAGCGATGATCCAGGCGATGTTGGATCGTCAAATGGAGGAAACCAGACGTTTGCTCCAGCAAAATCGAGAAGAAGCAACCATACAGATCGAACAGCCCGAGTTGAACGAAGGGCAGACTGAGGAGGGAAACTACAGTGGGACTGTTGGTCAAGACAACCCACCGATAGTTAGGCAAAACCACCAGGATGGAGGAAATGATGGACATGGATGCAAATACAAGGATTTCATGGCGTCCAAACCACCGAGTCTATCTGGAAGCCCGACGCCGGTGGAAGTCATGAACTGGATCTCCGAGATGGAGACGATGTTTGAGAGTTGCGAGTGTAGCAACAGGCAAAAGACCGCTCTCGCGGTTCCTTTGTTGAAATCTAGAGTACTAAGCTGGTGGAAGCTACTAGCCGATTCGATGCCCAAAGGAGAAGCGAGCAAGATGTCATGGGAGGATTTTCTAGTGCAGTTAAAAATGCAGTACTGCTCTGAGCAGGATCTTCTGGAGATCAACAACGAGTTTCAGAATCTAAAGAAGGGAAAGATGAGTGTCATCGAGTATGTTGCAAGTTTTACACAGAAAATGAAGCTTGTTCCTTATCTAGTTCCAACTGAGCTCTCCAAGGTCAATAAGTTTGCCCATGGATTACCAGCAGACTTTGGACCAATGGTCAAGCAAGCAACCACTTTGAAAGGAGTCATCTGGGCAGCCAGGAATGTTGAGACCCAGATTAGGGAAAAAGGTCTGGAGAGAGCTGAAGTTGGCGAGAAAAGGAAACATGAAGGATCATCAAAATCCAAAAAGGAAAAGAAATTCTCAAAGATTGAAGAAGGAGGAGGAGGTGAAACCAAGTGGTGCGAGAAGTGTAAAAAGAAGCACTTCGGGAAATGTAGCGAGGAGGTGACTTGCTACAGATGTGGGAAGACAGGGCATTATGCCAGCAAGTGTGCGTCCAACAAGAAGGTGTGTTATGGATGTAACAAGGAAGGGCATATTTCCAGGGACTGCCCGGGGAAAAATAAGGCAGCAAGACCAGAAACGCCACCGAGGCCAAGGGCATTCCACATGATCCTCGACGAAGCAGAAAACCGTGCAAGGAATCAATGATGAGGACTTCATATCCAAAGATCAAGTTATGCAGTAGCCATAGTGTCGTATGATGTAGCCTATTAGAGGCATAGTCTAGGGTGAACTTGGAAACCTATGTAATAGTTTCAAGAAATAATAAAACCTTCGTTTTGTTATCTGATGTGTTAAAATGTTATGTGATTTTCTTGTATGGTGACTTGGGAAACTGCGGGACAATACTTGGGACGAGTATGAGTAGGTGTGAATGGTAGTAGAGGCCTATACTACCGGAAGCACAGGACTCACACTTGGATCAGGGAAAGTCACAAGGTTACCAAGAAGCTAGTAACTGATTCTGTTTTTTTTTCAAGTATATCATTACCATCGTTTCGATAATGACTAAAAAGATTGTTAATTTCCGACCCTAGTGGTCGTACCAAATTGAGTCCGACTATGATGAGTATGTTGCGTGGTTCAGGGAACCAAGTTCGATGTAGCGTCTGACTTAAACCAAACAATTGAAATCAAAGCAATCAATAGAAGTATCGTGTTCGTTGTTAAAGAAGTTGGTAGCCAGAAACGCTACATGTTAAAGTGTGATTATATCACATTAGAACATGAAGGAAGGCATAGTCTATTTTAGAATTTAACTCTAAGATACCTAAGTCTAAACGTGCATCACATGATGATAGGTCATAATTTGAAGTCTAGCCTGAGGTAGAGAGCAGGTGCACGATCGAGTACTGCTTACAGTCAATGAGTCTAAGAGATAGACTTGAAGGAATATAGAAGTTATAATTATTACCTAGGATGAAGAGATGACGTATGGAGTCATTATACGAGCCCTTTTTCGTTGATGATTCCGGGACGTAATCATCCTAAGGGGGAGATAATTGTAACGCCCGCAGATCCGGGCTAGTCAATTTAGAGGCAATAGGGGTCGAAAACGACTTTTCGACAAAAAGATTATTTAGAATAAATAATCTTAACCAAGTTGTAGAATATGTCACAAGGTTTCCGTACATATAAAGAACGCCAAAACCCGAGTTATAACGAAGAAGTTATTACCCGTCGAAGTTTCGTGTCGGAACCGGCACGGCGCCGGGAAGCGTAAATAGTAAATTTATGATAGAGAGAGAGAGATTTAGCCTTAGCGCTCTAAACGAAATTTGTAGAATATGTTAAACTAAGAAGATCGATAAAAAGAACGCTCAAATCTGACTTCGTATGAAGAAGTTATGATTTTTCGAAGTTTCGGATTAGCGGTGTACAGCCCGAAATTCGAATTTTAGATCGATTGATTTTTAGCCGACACAACCTAAACAAGAATCGAAGATCTCGTTATTAGTAGCATAACGATAAAAAGACAGACGAAAATGGACATCGGATAAAGAAGTTATGAGATTTTAACGGACCAATCTTGTCCCGGCCTGTTAAAAATATAACTTTAAAAATTAAGTCAAAATTAGCCGACGGAGTTTAAACAAAAGTTGTAGAGTACGTATCCACCTACGCGTGGATATAAAGAACGTCAAAAACGGAGTTCGTATGAACGAGTTACAAATTATAATAGCATATTTATGTATTAAAATAAAGTATAAATCATGTATACGTACACACATATATATACATATGTATATATCATTAGAAAGGTATCGACGATGCGGTCATTATAAGACTAATGTTGAGTTCTTTCAACATTAGTTTAGTACAAAGATCATTAAATCCATTTAAAATAGTATTATAGAGGGGTGTTTAGTTGTTTATATAACTAAAAGGTCATTAAGTAATTATGGAGGGTACTTTTTGAAAATTCAATTAGTATAAATAAGAGCCTTGGGCTCTCATATTTCTTGCACCATTCTCTTGATTCAAGAGTCTTTCTCTCCTTATCCCCCGAGCATTTCGGTCCCTCGTGATTCGACTTCTCTTTCTGTAGTTTTAGTATAGTAAGGTGAGCGCTGAAGCACTGCACGAATCTTTCTTAGAAAGATTCAGCGACGAAGTTCTGCCCCTGCAGAGCCCGACTCCTAGCTAAAATCCCCTTGAAAGTAAGTTATGTTTACCCTATTTTAAATATAGTTTATATTTAAAATTAGTATTCTTATTATAAATTTATAATAAATATTTGAGCTATTATTATGACTTATATAAGTGTCGTTATAATATCTTTTAACTACTCGCGGTACGGGGAATCTGGTTTAAAGGGCCGCATAGGGTTGTTGGATTTCAGAAGTGCTATACGCCAAAATGGTCCTGCCCTCCGGTGTTTTATGTATGGCCCCTGTCTGTACATAGTAGTTGGAAAGTATTTTTCAAACGCTTATATAATAATAATAATAATAATAATAATAATAATAATAATAATAATAATAATAATAAGACTAATAATTAGTCACGGTAATATTAGACTAAAATCTAGTGGTGATAATACTAGGTTTCGTCAAAGGAAATTATTTTAAAGTAAACGAAGCGCTGTCCGAGTACCGAGTCACCACTTTCTCAGGTGAGTGCATAGTCCCTTTCATCTTACACATAGATATGAAGTATTTTAATATAAATTACGTGCTATGTGTGCATATTGTCTGAATACTTGCTGTCTATGCTGAGTGAAAGATTTTATACATGTTTTAAATGATTTAAACTATATATGTATTTTATATCTACGAAAATGTTGGGGTAAAACATGGGTAGATATAATAGATGAAATATGAGTTGGATGATGAGTTGAGAGGTGATATAGACAATAAGAGTATAAGGTGTGGGTGAGAGGTGTACGATGTGAGAAGCCTTTTTTCCAAACGATGTCCCCGTCATTCAGCAGAGTATGGATGACAACCACGGACTATCCTAGATAGTCCAGTGGAACACTATCAGGCTCGCAACCTGTAGGTGTTGTGAACGATGTGTTCACCCGGTGTACTCTAAACCTTGGTGATCATGCAGACTTGATACTTAGACCCTGGCGATCATGCAGACTTGGTGCCAAAACCTTGGCGACTATGCAGACTTAGTGCCTATTGTATAAATTCTGACGACTATGCAGACTTAGTGCCTAAACCCCGGTGACGATGGACTTCGTGCCGATTCCTTAGGATGATCCTTAGGAATGTATGAACGAGGAATAGTTGATTCTTAGGGTAGATCCTTAAGAATAAAGCAGATAATAGGGATGGGTAATTGGGTTGATTGTTTGATTGTTTGAAAATAATAATTATATTATTGTGGGTTGAAAACCCTATGTACTCATCAGGTTTCCCAACCTGACCCACTCAGTTTATTTATATCACAGGTGTTGATATGAAGTCACATTACACTGAGAGATTTAAAGAGATGTAGATCACTAGTGTAAATAAATGTAAGTTCTGTTTATGCTTATGTTTCTGTATTAACGATGACATCCCAAATGTTTTAAATGAACAAAATACGTTTCTTCGAAAATGTTTTAAAAAACGTATTTATCATGTTTTTCCGGGAACAAATTCCGCAACATTTTTATTAAAAGAAGTACTCTGATTTTTATAAAGCATAAACAAAAATCGGTCTTTTCTTGCCGTGAAAATAGGGATGTCACAGTTCAAAACCAAGGCCCAAAATCACACTCTGAAGGCCCAAAAGCCCAATAATCAACCAAAGCCCTATATGGCCCAATCTTCCAAATTGGGCCCAAACCTATACATGGACTTAACTCGAGGCCCAACCATTTATTCTAGTTTAAACTGTTGGCATTTCGGTGATCTAATGTCTCATAATCATCAAGGCCCAATTTTGGCCCACTTATGGCCTAATTTTCTAAATTAGGCCCAAGCCTTTCCAATGGGCCTTATCCTAAAGCCCAATAATTTCCTTAGTCCATAAAGATGTTCCTAATTGGCCCACAAAGGCCCACAGCAACTTAGTCCAATAAATGGCCCAAAAAGAACCCAAACCCAATTAGGGTTTTTCATATAAAATGACGATTAGGGTTAAGTGTTCCTACTTAATCCATTACGCCTATCAATATACTAGGCCATTCATACGATTTAGTCGGACATAATTAAAAATTCCAATCTAACAGTCCAAATGCGGGTCCTAACAATTCTAAATCTCACATTTCCAAAATTAGGGTTTTCCAAACCCTAATTAGGGTTTCCAACCCAATAGTATTCCAATTAGTCCATTTGTGAAGTTTTGGGTCAAATTAGGCTTTCACTAGGTCAATTAGGGTTAGACAAGTCGGGCACTACCCACTACCACTTCGAGTAGTGGTGATCAACAGTGGATCGTGGCAGCGGCCACCACCTCATGGTGGTGGTTATGGTTCTAGTCCAATTATGTCCAAACATCCCAAAAGCAGTCTAACACAAGCAAAAGCACACCACCACCCAACATAGTGGCTGGTAGCAGCAGCCACCACCTTACAATTGTGGTTATCGGTTTTCTTTGATTATTTAGTCATCATTTACAACATACAACACCAAATCCTAAATAAACACACACACACTAAGATAAACACACGTACACAACTACCCTGGTGGTGATCGGCAGTGGTACATGGTGGCAGCCACCACCTCACGGTGGTGGTAGCTTTCTTGGTTTTCTGGCCACATAAACACCCCATACACATACAATAAATATACAATGATAAGAATTATGATGAGTACATACTTATACGAAAACCACAACCAAACTGAGGCTACAACACGCAACCGGGGCCCTAACGGCGATAGAAAGACGTCAGAGAACCTTGACAGAATGAACCAGCCGCAAGGCAACGACGGTGACAGCTAGCCACACGACAACAGTGGCAGACGACGTGATTCCTTGGCAGTTATTCCTTGATACCGGCAACATGAATGATGGCGAATAGAATGAACATAAGAAGAACGAGGAGGAAGAGGAGCGTCTAAGAGCGCCATCAACACCGCTCTAACGTCGTCTCCGGCAGCCTTGGCATTGCTCAAGGTGGTTCTCTCGTCCGTGCATGACATCACAGGCAGCAATGCCACTATGTAATCTTGATGGTGAGGCAGCATGCGGCGGTCATTCGGACTTCGTCTGTCGGAATGCAATAGGGAAGCGGGTGGTGATGACGGCCAACGGTTAGGAGGTATAAGGTGGTGGATGGAGGGGTTACATTAGGGTTAGGGTTTAGCATGGATGGGTTTTAAACGGGAAGAAAATGCACCGGGTTCAAGTCGCACATTCTTTTCAAATTTGTGCTCTTTTATCCAGTTTTTCCCCTCCCCATCAAATCTTTTTTAAAACAACTCCCATATTTACCATTCATCCCCTCACTTCAAAATCTTTTTCAATTTAAATCCAGAATTTACCCTTTAGCCCGTGTCTCCAAGAATCCTTTCCTAATAAGTCCAATATTTTACCAAACACCCCCTTGTCTTCTAAAAATCTTAAAAATAAATCCTAAAATTACACTTTAACCCCTGAATAATCCAAATTATAACATTTGGCTTCCCAAAACCAACACCCCACTAAATATTATGGATTATAGGGCTACTATTCATTCATCAATTTTATCTATTTATTTTATTTAATAAAAAGGATGCTACAGACACTCATTTGTGCAACCCTCCGAATCCATCCTCAAGAATCTCTCTTAACCTCAAGGTATTTTTGGTTTAGCTACCCAAGCATATATAATCTAGAAAAATTACAACTTTAATACCATAATGGAGCTCTTTGAATTATGCACTTCTTTGAATAATTGATCTTCGATTTCTTTGAATTCACTACTTTTATGTTTGATTTTTGGTATCTTCAATTTTTGATTCTTCAGAATTTTTATCTTTTGATCTTCATACTTTTATAGTTCAAAAATTCTTACAACTTTTTTTTGGTAATTTTCTCTCTCCATTTTTATAAATATCTCACTTTTTTCGCTCGATCCTACATGCTTAAGCAAGGGTCTTAATGTCAACCTTCATTGGTTAGATATATTAGTCTAAGTGCAATGACTACATAAGCTCTCCTTGATAGATTTTAGGTACATGTTGTAAAACTTATTACATTGTACAAACTACCAGATTACCTTTCATATCTCATTACTTTTCACTAGGGATGGGAAGCCACAAATACACTATAACATATATTAGCTCATGTAAATATTTGGACTCTCATCGGATCATCCCAACCAATATTGGCATTTAATTTGTTAATTATCACTAGATTTAATTTTAGATTATTATTTCAGATATTTCTAATAATTTTTTAAATCCTAGATGGTTTTTTTTTAATTTCTTTAATCAGAATGCTTGTTTTCCTAAATTCACCCCTACCCACACTTAAATGATGGAATGTCCCCATTGCATACTAAAACAATTAAAGAACATAAAAATAAAAAAGGAAGAATTGGAACAGACTCCCCTTGGGTAGTAGTGGCAAGATTGAACTCTGATACTTGTGTGGAAAGCTTAGACTTCTCATATAATTGCTAGAAATAGTACTTCAGGACCTTGTTCTTGTGGATGTGAATGTGCCGGATAGATTGAAATCAAAGAACCATTCTTAAGAAATGCGATGAACCGCTGTCACGATGTGGTTTAAGGATGCCACGCCGTGGTGTACTCAGATCCAGTCACGATAAAAATTTTTGCCACGACATGTTGATGATGTCCATGTCATGGTGTCTTATTATAGTATCTTATAAAATTGAAACAGGTAGACATCGACTCTTTGGAATGTGTAAGATCATTCCCACTCTTCTCTTTAGTAAATATGCTTCAAAATGCTTTTCTCTTCATTATGTGGGAAACCCACACTTATTCCAAAACTTGTTCTTCAATTATGTTCTTCAAAAATCGCACGGCTTCTTCAAATTAAGGTCCTTCACTGCTTCACTTTCGTTCAACACTATAAAATAAGATCAAGAATTAGAGAAACACATCATCATGTGGTTAAGATCAAATAAAACTAAAATGAAAAATAAAACTAATACTAACTAAAAAAGAAAATGCAGACTCTAAAAACATCAGGTTGTCTCCTGAGAAACGCTTCTTTTTGAAGAGTCGTGAGTCGAACTCATTTCCAGTCTACATTGAGTCAAGTGGAAGTGTAACCTCTCTGTTCTCCATCATCTTGAGCCTTGTTTGTTTATAGGCAACCTGCCTATTGAATGTCTTTCTTGAGCATTCTTGCATTCTTGAATTGACATCTTCTTTGTGATTTTGCTTAGGTTCTTTCCTCTTTCGCATGTATTTAGCTTTTTTCTTGTCTTTTTTCGGGTTTTTCTTGTCAAAATGAGGCTCATCATATTCCTCTTCTTTTTCTTCATCTGTCTTTGTGTCTTGATCTAGTGGCCTTGTAAAAGCAAACACCTCAAAAACCATTGGCATTAACATTAGAGGCTTCGAATGCTTTTCTTCTTTTTCCAGTTGCTCTTCAATTTCATTATGCTCCATGAACATTGTGTTTCCTTGCTTCACCATATTTTTCTTGGCACGATATGGGAAAGGAAGAGGTGGTCCATACAGCTCAACAACAGGAAAATCATAATCTTCTTCTATAAGGCTCGCATATTCAAGCTAGTTAATTTAGAGATAATAACCATTAAAAATGACTTTTTGATAAAATATTATTTATAATTAATAATCTTAACCAAGTTATAGTATATGTCAGAAAGGTTCCGTGCATATAAAGAACGCTGAAATCCGAGTTAAACGAAGAAGTTATGACCTGTCGAAGTTTTACGGCAAAACCGGCATGACACGAGAATCGTAAAAATTGAGTTTATGATAAAATACTTTTTTGGACTTAGAGATCTAAAAGAAAGTCATAGTATATGTTAAACCGATAGCATGCATAAAAATAACGTCCAAATCTGACTTCGTATGAGGAAGTTATGATTTTTCTAAGATTTAGCATAGTAGTATGCAGCCCGAAATTCGAATATTAGATCGATCAATTTTTAGCTGATACAACCTAAATGACAATTGAATATCTAGTTAATAAGAGCTTAATGATATAAAGGCAGCCGAAAACGGACGTCAGATGACAAAGTTATGAATTTTTAACGGGCTTCACCTATCCTGGCCTATTAAAATATAACTTTAAAAATATACTAAAAATTAGCCAATGGAGTCTAAATGAAAGTTATAGATCATGTTTCGGCCTATGTGTGGATATAAATAATGTCAAAAACGGAGCTCATATGAAAATGTTATGGATTTTAGAAGATAATTAGATTTTAGAGTAATCTGCGAATGACACGTGGCACAATCCTGACCATTGCTTCCTCCCCACGCCTTGCCACCAGATGGTGACACTTAGCACTCAAATCAACGATTTGGAGGCTCAGAACTCATCGAGTTGGTCCAACTTCCAGCCTATAAATAGCATGTGAGATTCTCCCATTTTCTTCACACATTACCTTTCTCACTTTCTCTCTAACTTCTCTCTAAACCCCTCCATACGCTTAGTACTTCCCAAGTGCTAAAACGTAAGTCCCGGAGCGCCAAAAGGCCCCGAGTAGAAGAGTTTTTGGCTCGGAATTTTTGCCCCCATAGAGCCCAGTTCCTAGCCAAACCTCCTAGTAATTGAGTTATGCTTACCCTACTTTAAGTATAACTTATGTTTAAGTTCAATATCGTTATTATGAACTTATAATATATATATATATATATATATATATATATATATATATATATATATATATATATATAATAACATAAAAAGTGTTATTATAATATCTTTTAACTACTCGTAGTATGCGGAATTTGGTTTGAAGGGCTGCATAAGGTTGTTGGATTTCAGAAGTGTTATAATGCCAAAATGGTCCCTGCCCTCTAGTGTTTTATGTCTAGCCCCTGTCTGTACCTAGTGGCTGAAAATTATTATTTAACACTTATAAAACAATATCACTCGTAAATAGTCGCAATAAATATTAGACTAAAATCTAGTGGTAATAATACTAGGTTTCGTCGAAGGAAATTAGAATCGTTAGAAGCGAAGCGTTTCCCGAGTTTGGAATCATTACTTTAACAAGTGAGTGCATAGCTACTTTCATCTTACATATAGATATGAAGTATTTAATATAAATTATGTGCTATGTGTGCATATTATCTGTGTTCTTGATATCTATGTTGGATGAACAAAATATGCATGGTTTATTTGATTTAAGTTGTATATAAATTTCATAGCTATAATTATGATGGGTAAGGATGGGTAGATGAAAGATGATGAAAGGTGAAAGATGATAAAGATGATGAGAAGCCTTGACCTTAACGATGAGAAGCCTTGACCCAAGTGGTAGCCTAGTCATCTAGCAGAGTATATATGACAACCACGGACTATTCTAGAAAGTCTAGTGTAACGCCAATCTTCTTCAATTGCTAGTGTTGGGTATGAGCCACTAGAGGAGTGACAATTGTGACACTTGTTCTCAAAGTCTCAATAACGCTAAGGAATTGAATTGTTATTTCAGTATAACAATCAAAGGTATGTTTTGTAACCCTAATTGTGTATTTTTATTATTATTATATACTAGTGTTCTAGGGTTTCTACATCCGTTTTCTTATTGTATGTTCAATTACAGAAAACGTAGATCAAATCTAGGGTTGCACGCACACCTAGGATTTTTGTATGCTCATAACCCATCAAACATGTCAGGGTATCTCGTCTTCCTCATCTCCTCATCCTCAGCGTACCGCAGGACCAGCAAAGCCCTTTCCCTAAATTTGGCGGTAATCTCAGCCACAATCTTTGTAGTTTGGGGAAGGTCCTAGAACTCCCTCGCCAGCTACTGCACCTGGATAGCTAGTGCAAACTCCCTCTAAAATTTTTGAACAATGTCCTCCCAGGACATCACTGCCATTGTCGTCATCCCTACAGCTCAGGTAACCTCCTCCCACCAATGGCACGCCCTATCTCTCAGCAAGCTCATCCGCTGAGAATTCTCCATGTCATTGATCCATCTACGGCTAGCGATGGGGTCCTTAGCCCCAAAGAATTCACAAGCTCCACAAGCCTTAAACTCACATAATAAGGGAGCTCCATCTCCAATATGACCCACAGTAATCTCAACTCGAAAATACATGAGCCTCTCATCCATCAATTCCATAATCCCCTCCTTTATGGTACCAAGGAACATATGGGTAACATCCAAGATACCGCGAGTAACCTTAGCCAAAATAAACTCGCACAACCTCTCATCAATTGGTTTCGCACCTAAACCAAAGCCTAAACCTGAACCTCCTCGATTAATCAACACCATCCTCAAATTGAAACACAACATATAAACAATCATTTTATGACTCGAGGAAATTTTCCCATCACAAATACCTCCTTAGAGTTGTTAGATATACTCTTGTCTTAGGTACTGGTCCTGTGCTTCCGGTAGTATGGGCCCAATACTACCTTCCACACCTACCTATACCTTCCTTAAAGTCAATCATGATTCCTCTAAGTTACCACACTACAACCATAAACCAATCCTATGCTACACAACATACATATCCTAGAATCTCCTAGTAAATCTCAACTCTCACCACTTGCAGTACCAAGAATCTCAATCAACATTGTTACTTGCCTTATGCATGCAAGTTACACAAAAAATAGGATCACATAAACTGTCAAATGAAGATTCTACCCTAATTCCACAACCAAACAAGGAACAGGAAATAAGGTTTAATCAATTATTTTAGAGCTATATAATCCTAAACATATACAACTTTGAAAGCATACACTTAGCAAATAACTAAGCCGATATCAATTCCAAGTAATACATAGCATCAAGTTCTACTAGCTATAATGCATCACACGAATCATGCAATTCTATCATATGATTCCTGAAGGTATCCTTAACCCTAATCTAGCATGTAATTTTTATATCAAGCACACTAATAATAACATAGAAGAATGGGAAATTTTGGGAACCACTTACTTGAGCTCGACTGATCGCACACATCATACCCCCTTCTTTTGATAAAACCTTTTTAGGAGTTTAAATTTTATTTTCTTAAGAAAATTAACATTTCCTCAATTTGAGTCCTTTCACACCCGAAAGTGTGTCGGATTCCCTCAAACTAAGGCTCTGATACCAACTTAATAAAAAATTTCATTTAAAAGTCAATCAAGTAATTCATTAATTGTTCAAACCCACATCAAAATCATAGTATTAAAACATTAGAGTACAAATTATTTAAAATGTGGAAACCACGAGGGGAGGATGTTTAGTCATCACGTCAGTCCCCTCCATTTCCAATTGAAAGTACGAGAAACCATAAACGTAAACTGTAATCATAAAGCTTAGCGAGTTCCCCAGAATACCACATACACAAACGTATAAGTGCCATGGTCTACCCCCATGGTCCTTCCTTGTAATGTTGAGGGCCAAACCTCGGTCTTACATGCGAGTGTCATGGGTTACCCCCATGATCTTTCCTTGCAATACCGAGGGCCAAATCCAAGTCTTACATACAAGTGTCAAAGATCAGATCCTAGTCTTTAATACAATTGTCAGGGGCCAGATATTGGTCTTTCATGCAATTATCACAAAGACGACTAGCATTCCACATAACAAGCAATGGGCCAGCATTAGTGCCTCCGACCCATGGATCTAGTGAGGAAACTCACCTAAACTACTGAAAAACCATAAAAATACTTGAGTTGCTAGACTAGAAAAATCCTTGTGCTAACTAAACAAACAAAGTCCCATTTAGTAATTGGGACACAACCCATAACTAAAAATCAACATTACTCTCCAAGTGTCCAAAGTAAAAAGGGCCAATTAATCCTTTTCTTTTAAGCCCAATAAAATCTCCTAGGCCCAACCCCAAAGATAACCAAAGTCCAAAATGGGCCCAAAATCAGAAGTAACCCATTACCATGAAAATTTATGGTCCAAGCCCAACAAGCAAAGCATAACAATAGAGGCCCAAAATCAACAAATTTGGACTGGGCCGTATGCCCCGTGTTGCAACTGGTACGCACATTGTACTCGACCGAAGCGGGAAATGATTGCGATTGAGGTGCAGTACGCACGACATACTGGGAATTACGCGCAACGTACGCACCCCTAAGGCAAA
Source organism: Lactuca saligna (assembly GCF_052625555.1). Taxonomy (NCBI): domain Eukaryota; kingdom Viridiplantae; phylum Streptophyta; class Magnoliopsida; order Asterales; family Asteraceae; genus Lactuca; species Lactuca saligna. The sequence goes on from NC_136421.1 coordinate 246,968,022, forward strand.
ACTCATGCTAAGGTCTTAATTCCTTAAGACCTTACGACCAAAATTCAGATCTGAGATTAATAAGACCCCTTAGGCCATAAAGTTGCAAACTTTGTGCCTTTGCATGGCTACAAGAAGCCCAACACTAAAAACCTAGCTTACTCAAACCTATTCTACACTATAACTTTTGCATGGGGACAAATCAAGATCCAAGCTTGCATTTTTATGATTTAAAATGCCTTCAAACGCCTAAAATGGCACCTTAAAGGCTTTGGAGTACCTCTTACTCACCAAGCTCTTGGTTTTGGGACAAAAGGGATAAAAATCAAGGCTTAACTAAGATCTAAAGAAACACAAGCCAAGTTTGGAGATTTATACCTCCAAACGGTGCACAATGAAGAGAAGATGTTTGATCCAAAGTCTTGAGATCAAAGCCTACTCCTTGAAGGTCCTTATTCACAAACAAGGAAGCACATAACTCACTTCAAAAGCTCAAAATGCTCAAAATAAACTAGGGTTAGCAATGAGGTACGATCTTGGGATGGAGACTTATAAAGGGAAAGGTCTTGGGGATATAATGGTTCTTAAATAGTGTACAAACCCTAAATATTAGGGTTTTGGTCTGAACCACGTTCGCCCAGCATACTGGAGTATGTGCAGCGTACTGCCGCTGCCACAGTATGCCCAGCGTACTCGAGCAACACTTAAAAGTCACGAATTTTGACATTAGTGACCCTTCTTGCAATAATTCATAACTCAAGGGTCCAAAAGCAAACTTGGAAAAATAGATGTTACAAGTTGAGTATGTTGGGCGTACTGAGCACTATTGACCAAGTTTGACTTTTGATTTTTTTTGGGCTTTGACCAGGATTTGACAAATTTGACCAAAGGGTATTTTGGGTATTTTAATATTAAGTTAAGTTGGGCCATGATTTGAATAACAGGTAGCAGGTAGAGCCGGTATTCAGAGCAGAGATTTATTCAGCTATTTGTTTAGACTAAGAGGTGAATTTTCCTCACTGTACTTGTGGGTCGAAGGCACCAATGCCAGCCCGATTATATATCCTGATTTAGAGGATGTTGATATGTTATAGTGATCTGTAGATTTGTATCCTGGTATATATAGGATATAGTATGTGGTAGTGGTCTGCGAATCTGATTGTTGTCTGATAATTGGTTATATGTTTATCTATTGTTGGAAATATGTTATGTGGTATGTACATGTCGACATAGTATGGTTAGGTTGAGGTAGTACTCTTTGTGCGGTAGCCAACAAACTCGGGATCAATCCAGACATAAGTTTAGGCCCAGAGGGTAAGCTAGACTTATGTTGTGGGCTCGAAAGCAAGCCAGATATGAGTTGTGGGCTCAGGGGTAATGCATTCTTTTAAGTTGTAGACCTAGTATATGTTGTTATCTATTGTGGGTGTTGGTACTTTTGGGGAACTTACTAAGCTTTGGCTTAAAATTTCAGTTTAATGTTTCAGGTGCTTTAAAGGACCATGGGAAAACAAATGTGTAATCGTGCACATCTTCATGTTTTTATGACATTGGATCTTTGGATACTCTAATTTTAAACACTTTATGGATGAAATATATTGTTTTGAAAAGTTAAAATTTACTGTGATTTTTGGGATGTTACAATATATATATATATATATATATATATATATATATATATATATATATATACACATATACATATACATATATATATAACCATATTATATATATATATATATATATATATATATATATATATATATATATATACATACACACATATACATATACATATATATATATATAACCATATTTGGCTCAAACAAATATAAACACATATTCCAGAAATAAGCAATTAATTCATGTATAAACTTTCAACATATATTTAATACTTTTAATAAATATTTGTATTAAAATTACGTTCATGAAAGTGACTATTCACTCACCTAATATAGATGGAAGACTCACGAGAAAGTCAGCTCTTTGATTGACACTTCAGATTTCCCTTTAAAACAACTTAAACACGAATATTATTAAGTCTTAGTATTCGTTCATATTTATAATGTTTTTCTCATATTTATCAATAATCCTAAAAATAATATTGACTTATAGTTGGTAAGAAACAACCAAGTAAGATCATATCGAATGTAGGATCCTTTTGACATATAAAGATATATTTATAATGTTTAATTGTTATAACGTTTTTCTCATATTTATCAATAATCCTAAAAATAATATTAACTTATAGTTGGTAAGAAACAACCAAGTAAGATCATATCGAATGTAGGATCCTTTTGACATATAAAGATATATTGTATGGAACACTTAAACACCTCATAGATCGGACCTAGATATCATTCTCGTAAGTAGATCGATCAATATAACGACCGGTATTACTGATAAATTTTAATTATAAGCTCATAATAATGACTATGAACATAAATATGAGTTGTACTTAATGTGTAATCAGTGCAACTTAACTTACCGGATTTTCTAACAGAAGTTTAGAAAGTTAGCTGGCAGAACTTTATCTCTAAAAACTTTTTTTCGTCGGCTCTCTGACGACATAGAGCTTCTCTAACGTACCCTAACATAGGTGGAATCAAACAAGAAAGCAAGAAGAGATCTAGATAGACTTTAGAGATTTGAGAAAGGAAATGTGTAGAATTTGTCCTTTATTTATAGGGGTCTGATCACGGGGTACGCCCCAAGTTTCACCCGTATATTTTGTGTACGAGCATCGTTTTCATGTTATTTATATCCACATGTAGGTATTTCTGAGTACTACAAACTTCACTTAGACTTGATCAGTTAATTCTCATTTATTTTCAAATTCACAAATCCGTATCGAATTCGCCATGTTTGAAGAGTGTGGACCAAGTTTCGTCCATATCTTTCGCATATGAGCCTCGTTCTCGACGTTCTTTATATTCATACATAGGTATTTCTGAGTACTTTAACTTTCATTTAGACTCCATCGGCTAGTTCTTATTCTATCTCAAATTTACAAATATGTATCGAATTCGCCATGCTCAAAGATTTGGGATCAAGTTTCATCCATATCTTTCGCATACGAGCTCTGTTCTCGATGTTCTCTATATTGACAGATTCATGATTGCATGCAATTTAACTTTCAGTTAGATAGTTTTGTCTAACAAGCGACCGATCTTTTATTTCCTACTCTGTGTCACATATTATTGTATTGTATCATTACGAAAAATTATAACTTACTCATACGAAGTCAAATTTAGACGACCTTTTTATGTACGATCTAGTATTCATGATGACTTCAACTTTCCTTTACATTACTTTTTCTAAAAAGCAACCTATCTCTGGTTTACTTTTTATGGCACGCATTATCATATCGGGTTGAACGTGAGACTTGGATGAATCATAGCTTCCTCATATGAAATCAGATTTTAGTGTTATTTATACCCACAAAATCGTCATTAATACTACTATGAAATTCGTTTAGACTATTTATCCTAAATAATCTTTTATTTTTAAAGGTATAATTCATTAAATTTATAATAAATTTTTATACAAATATTATAAGCTCGTAATATTTGTCCATAAAACATGTACACAATATATAAATATTATTTATATAACTCGTATCGCGTACTAAGGATTTTTATTTATTTACGATTATCGTAGTCGGGGATTTAATTGTTCAATAAAACAATTATTGATAACTTTTAATCCTTAAAATGTCTAGCACCGAATTCGCGGGTGTTACACTCTTCAATCGATCGGTGGCCTCCTTAGGGTTACTAAGGGTTAGGGTTCTTTTGTCGCAATAATGATTTATAATCGTATTTATAATGTTTCCAAATTTCACGCCAACATGTCGTGGTATATGGATTGCTATGCCGTGGTGGATATTTATCTGTGTGTCCTCCAAGACTTCTGCCTTATACCTCATTCGGCAAATTTATCGAATAAGGATTCTCCACCGTGTCGCGGTATGCATGTGACCACGTCGTGGGCTTCAAAGATCTTTCATGACTTGACTTTCGTTGACTCCGTCCAACAATCTTGCTTCCGGCTCCATATTTCTACTCCTTTTATCTCGAGCATGTCTTCGCTACTACAAAACAAAATATAAACATATTAAGTACCTTTTATCTTTAAATAAGACCAAATGTAGCTAAAAACATACCAAAATATCACCTAAAATATATAACTAAATATAGCGATATCAGGGTACATGCTTGTACTTTGTCTCGTTCTTTTACAAGAGATGAGATTGTTTGGTATTGTCATGTTCGGCTATAGGTCGGAGCCTAAATGTTGGACCAAACATATTATGTGGATTCACAAATTAGGTCCACCATAAACCCTCATATCGATACACAGTTATGAGGCAATATTAGTGTGTTCAGATTTAACATTTTTTTTGTGTTAGCCTATGAAAATCATGTGTTATTCTTAGGGCACAATTATACTTTTCATTTAATGCTTCCTTCTTAGTGTAAAATTTATATCTGACTTTGGTATTATTCTACTATACCATTTTGATCAATGATCAGTTATAATAGTATATAAATTTTGTACGATCCCTTCTTATTACAAAAGGATTCAAGAGTAGAGTTCTTAGCTTATGTTACATGGTGACTTCTAAATTGCTTAAAATTATGATTTGATAGACAACTCTATTCTTTTAACGAATGGTATAATTTCCTAAACAACAACACTCTTATCTCTTATAAACATAACATATATGAACCTTGAAAGCAAATTACAATAGCCAATGAGCCATTCTTCCAACCAATACTTTGAGTGAGAATTAGACTAAATAAGTCCATATGTAGAAGTGAAAATGATGAGTTTATGGAAGAGCACAACTGGATTTGAACAACATTTTATTTTGCTTTCATTGTTTAGATGCATAACATAAATTTTCTTTGATAAATTTTGTATTGGGAATTAAGTGACTAAGTCATCATTTCTGCTTGAAGATTGTATTGAAGTTGAGATGAGATGTCTCTTGTGTCATAGCTAGTTAAAAGATTTTTCTTGCGTTCTTAGAAAAACATATTTCATTAATTTGTTAATGACATTAGAATTTAATATCATTACTCCTTTGGCTAACAAAAATACTTTCATTCTTGAGTCAATTATATTGCATTTGGTTTTCTTCAAGTAACTTCATAATCAACATCACACATTTGATTTATTGACATTAGATTGTGCTTGACCTTTCACATAAAATACATTGAACACTATGGGTTGACATTGCAATACCCTATGTGCTTTAGTTTGATCTTCCTTGCCATCTCCAAAAATGAAAACCAGTCCATTTTAATGGTAATTTGATTTGCCTTCTAACTGGGTCCGAAGCTAGGATTTGGTCCTTAGTTCCAAGTCGGCTTGTTTGTTTTCCTTTCTGCACCCTTGGACCTGGTCCAAAACAAGTATTTAGTCCCCGTTTTTGTGTTGATCCGGTCCAAGGAAAAACACCTTTTGACCAAGTTTGTTCTTGGTTTGTCCCTCAATCAACACCTAGCAAGGACTCGATCATCAGTCTTTTTGTTTGGTGCTTCATTTTGCTTCTAACTCGGTCATAACATCTAACCCAGTTAGCAACTATCAAATGATCATTTACTTATATCCTTTGAAAAGAGATTTGATCTTATCTTTAAATAGGACATCCACTATCCAAGTGCCATGTGTTTCTTCCTTGATAGACTAAGGATAGATATCAATTTTGACATGTGTATTCTTTGGAAGCTTTCACTAGATCATCTACAAAGGTACCGGAACTTGAGTCTTCCTTGCCTAGATAGACTAGGACAGTCCCCAATTGGCACTTTGGACATTATTTGGTTGTCACAAGGTATCTTCAAAGGTATTGGAAGGTGTAGTGTGGTACTTTATTACTGGTCATTAAACACAAGTTTGCATTTTATTTTCGCACTTCTTCATCATATGAGGATGAAGCTTAAACCTCTTTGTAACAATACCATGGACCCATCATTATGTTTCTTCAATAACGTAACTAACCTTTTATATTTTGTTTCAAATAAGTTTTATCTAGATCTAGTAACTTTGGACTTTCAATCTTTTGCAATATTTCATGTTTCACCACACTTATAACCTATGCAGTTATCGCGGTCAAAATTTCAATAGCGGTCACATACCGCTATTTGAGATCGCGGTTATCGCGGTGGTATAACAGTGATATAGCGGTTTTTTAATATTACGTATAATTTATAATTTTATATTATATTTATATAAAAGTTATATATATTTGAGTATTAATACTATAAGTCTATATAGAATTAATATCATAAACTTAAAAAGTCATATAAAAACATAACATAATATTCTATTATGGTAATATAGAAACTACGTAGTGTCAAAGTATCAAATAGAGTTTAATTGTATTGCTTGTGTTCAATATCATATTAGTAGGTCATGGTTGATATAAAGAGTTAAGTCCCAAGTCGTAGCCTCATAGGTGTGGTTCAATTTACAAAAAACATTAATGGAATCCGACCATAGCAGTTCAAGTTGTCGTGAGTACAGAGAGAGATGAGAAAGAGAGTTGTCGGTAGACGTAATTGCTTTGAATGCTTTTAGATATGATAGTTGTTTGGGCATTTTAAAATGAAAGTGTAGTGAGATCATTAAAACTAGTTTTTCATTGAAAAAGTAACCAAATGACCCAAAATGTGAACGAAAATGGAATAGCGCCCGTAGCGCCGCTATAGCGGTTATTGAAATAGCGATAAATAGCGGTGAATAGCGCCGCCAATAACGGTACGGCGAAATGAAAACGCTAAGTTAAAAATAGCGGTTCCTGACCTCCGCAAAACACTATAGCACCGTTATTGCACGCAATTGATAACTTAGCTTACAACAAACCATTACTTGGGACAACTTTGTTCGATATCTTAAGCTCTTCTTCGGTTTGATTAGTCAAATTCCTTTGGTTGGTAGTTGAATTGTTTCACAATTAATCATAGCAACTTCGGTTGTCAACTCAAGGAAATCCTCCTCATCACAATCATAATTTCAAACTCAAAGAAATCCTACTCGTTATGAAACTCATGTTATTTGATCATATCATGATTATTCTCCATCTTTCATTGCTTCTCGAATTTTAAAACACAATACAAGGGTCATGTTCTTGATCTTCATGTTCGTGTTCACAATACAACACAAAAGTTTGATATGAAACTTTTACGTAAAGCAAAAAAAGTAATTCACAAATTAAAATGTTCATAACATTAACCAGTTTTTGACACAAGTGATTTAATTGTGATATTTTTATGTCAGTTTTGTTATGATTAATAAAGAATTCCATAACCACAATATTTTGTGTTAGGTTATATCACTTCGTGTTATTTTTGTAAGTGTTTTATTTGAATCAGTTTTTGTAGTATTGAAACAAAATTGTTCTATATATTGTCCATATGGGTGTACGAAACACCTAGGTACTATAAGACCCTATTATAATATCATTAATATACCATTTTGAAGGGTAGACTATAGAGCAGTAGATTAAGATTAAAAACCGAAAAATATGAGATTCTTGAATCAAAAAATAATTTAGAACAAATAAATAACCACCAGTCTTGGCTACGCTCTGGCTATGCTTATTCAAACTGGAATTCAAACTGGAAGCTCAAGGTATGCAAATACAAAATCGCAATTCTATGTCCAAATATTTATGCTGTGGTGCCCTTCTGCTACGAAAGTTTACCCAACATGTTTCAAATTGAGTATATTGTTACATTTTATTGAATAATAATGGTTGTTAGACACACTTAGGCCAACAAGGTGTCAAACATACTTATGCCAACTCTAATAGCCTCTAAAGCACTATTTAGAGGCCAATTTTTAGTCCATCTATCCTTTAAAAACCATCAATTTTTTGTTATAATTTTTAGCAACTATAAAAACCTCTGAAAAACTACTACTTTAGAGATTGATTGGAATGCAGTCGTCAAAATTGTGAAAAATAAACACTAAAATAATAATTATTTAGCAGCAAAATACTTTTTGTAGTCCAATCAACCTCTACAATGGTGGGTTTTAGAAGCCTTTACATTTTGCTTGCCTTTGGTGTTAAAAGAATCGAACACAAAATATAAGCTAAATTTAAAGATCTATTTGGGTATTCTTTTACACAACTTGTGCGATTTTTGCAAAAAAAAAAAACAAACAATTGTCCAACAATGAGAAAGAAGATTCCAAATAAGATGCAATAGTTGGATCGCAGATAAAGAATTTAATCATTGAAAGGCGGGAAACATGTATGGAGAAGTTACTAGGAAACACCATCGATTGAAAAGTAACAAGGGTTTCTCAGCGAAACTTCCATTGTGTTTGATTTTGGCCTCCCATGAATCAGAATAAGCACTCTGTTTCTTAGCTTATCTGGGATTATGAAGGCACACATCGAACCATTGTCCCAAAAGACTACTAACTACCGATCGATAGAAAATCAAAATAGAATTACGAAAAACTTACAGAATGAGATTTGCAGGTTGAAAGGGTCGGTGTTCAATGTTTGGTTATATAAGACTATGAACCCTAAAAGGCCTTGTTTAATAAGAAAAAAAGGCCATGTTTTATATTTTCATGCTGAAGTCCAAGCCCAGTAACACTGTCCATTACGAACTAATTGTAAATTTTGTTATTTTAGCTATTAGTAAAAGTAAATTCGTATCAATAATTGTAATTTTAGTCAATAATTTTCTATTGTTATTGTGTTTTTATCTTTATTTTATAATGATATTATTAATTAAATCATTTTTTTCAAAAAAATACATACTATGATCGATTTAATGACTTAATTTACAAATATTCAAGGTATAGTGTGGTTGGTAATTCAACATCACCATTGTTCAAGGTTTAATGATAAAATGGAATAACATTTATTTGATGGTCTAAGACTCAAGAGAACTTTGATTCTTACTTTGTGTTGAACATTTACAACATCTTGAAGGATCATGAAAATGAAGTCTAAGAATTGTATGAAGAAAAGGGAAAAATGAATTTTGGTGGTCTTTTGGCACTTGTGTCTAAAACAAATGTGAAAGATGTGTGTTTTGAGAAAGAAGAAGATGTTAAAGAAGAGGGATTGATAGTGAATTGAGATGATGAGGCAGTTGCATATTACTCCAACAATAATATGGAAAAGTTTTACAAGAAGCCTCTTAAGGGAACATCAAAAGCAATACTTTCAAAAAGACATCTTCGACGTCCAATCTTGTTGTTGAGAACAATAAACAAGGTAGTTCTTATAAGAATAAGTTAGAGAAAAAGGTAGTTGGGGATTCTGACTACGATTACAACTATTGCACTTACAAAAATCATTTAGCAAAAAATTGCATATTGAAGGAAAAAATAAAAGAAGAAAGAGAAAGTGAAAGATGAAGCATACTATGCAATGAAAATCGAAGAGCTAAGAGCAAAATCAAAGAATCTTTCACTTATTGTGAAGGGTGTTACTAAGAATTAATAAGCCTATCAAATATGGTCATTTGGATCAGATGATGAAGAAATAAAAAAATCCTTTGCATGGAGTCATGTTTGCAAAGTGTGATAGAGATGATGTAAGTGAATGGAAAGATGTGAAGTTTGTGAAAGTTGAAAGGTGGTGAGTTTAAGTCATGTCGTGAAGTTGGAAGGTTTAATTATGAAGAAGTGAGTGATGACAGAGAAGAGAAAATTAAAGGAAAGTGTTTGATGGTTGCCACTTCAAAGTCTCCAATGATTGAGAAAGTACATACTCTTCTTATCTCACTTAATATTCCTTCTAGTTTATATGATTCTATTTTATCTGACTTCGATGATATTTTTTTTCTTATATGAATGATTTGTTGATTTCTATGAGTAGTGACTTGGAGAAAATAAAAGCAGAGCTCTATGAGGCTAAGAATAGAGTTGAGGAGAAAAACTCTAAGATAGAAGCTTTGAATTTTGAATTGAAAATATTACTCTAGATCGTGATTATGTTAGGATAGATAATATTTTGTTAACTAAGTAGAGGAAAATCTATTATAATACAACTAAGATGCTTTATGGGAAACTCACACTACTCTATCACTCATCTGAAATTTGTAAGGAGTAACATCGCAAACTCTTACCATTCATTCAGTTTAAGAAAGAACTAGTTGATAAAGTTACGTTTGAATGTGAAAGTAGAGTTTCACAATTTGATCATGTTCCAAATGATTCTTATGCTTATGGTATAGTGAATATTGATGAATATTTGGATGTTGATTAATTGATAAATAGTTTTAATAATACCACGAGAAAAAGTGAACAAATGAAAATATAAAACAAAATTGAATTTGCGACACCATGTTCTCAATAAAAATTTGTTGATATCGAATATGATTTTGACAATATCAGTGAGATTAAGGAAGATGAATGTATTGATTGTTCAAATTTGTCATCCGTTAAAATTGGTTCATTAGCTAAACGTAATGAAACTATTGATTGAATGTTGAAGCTTAATGTTGATCAATATTTGAAAACCGAAAGTAAAGTTACTCAAGAAAAAGTTGATATCGAAGATATCACAAACAATGAAAGTGAGTTTGACGATGATGTTCATGATGAAAAGGATATTCCAGGATTTGTCGAAGCACAAGTGTTCGAGTATACAAATGAATACCCAAAAGATTTTAAGGAAAAAGGAAAACATTTTCTAGAACAAAATTTTGTGTTATATACTCAATTCAAAGATTTTCCTAATCAAAATTTTGTAACAACAATAAATGGTGACAAGGTGAATTTTGTAACACTGGGACCCACATTTATGACTTTCTTTGAAAATTTTGGCCTTGTGTGTAATTTTATGTCCTACGTGGGGCGTAGGATAGTCTCTTACGCTCAGCGTAGGAGGAAGACTTCATGTAGGCATTTAAGGACTTATGTTGGGCGTAAGTTTAGCTACGCAACACGTAATATGTAGGATCAAAAACCATAATTTTTGAGGTTGTGAGCCTATTTAAGGCTCTAAACCTCTTGAGGGCTTCTTCACACCCAGCCTCCATCCTCACATCCATTCCATTTAAAACCCTAGTTATTTATGTGAGAACCTTGAGGTTTTAAAGTGTTACCGTGTGGACCTTTGACAGAAAAGACCATTTGAGAAGTATTTAGGAGATCCAAGCCTTGTAGATTCAGGTCATTCATCTTTTTTCCACCTACAAAAGGTATAAAGTTCCCATCTTGGAAATCTCTCATGCTAGATCTAGTTAATTATGCATTTGTGATGCTTTTTTACCCCATAACTTTGGTTATTGTGAGTATGATCGACTCTAGACCATTTCCTCCTGTTTTTGGGGTTGTGGAATCATAAAGATGAGAGTTTGATCACTCTCATCAACCCATGCATGACATCTTGAGCCTTAGTGCACTTCATGGACTTAGGATTTGGTTTATTGCTCATTTATGGCATGCAAATGGATAAAGTCAGAGACTTTATCCATTAAGTTGTTCCTTTGGTTCATATCTGGAATTTTAAGGAGCTAACTTTCTGAATTAAGAGCTTAATGGAACTTTTGACATTCAAACCAGTACGTGGGGCGTAATTCTTACTACGTTAGGCGTAGCCTGGTTTTTTCCTGTAACCACCTAAGTTCTACGCCATGCGTAGAGCAACTTATATGCAATGCGTAATAGGGTTGACCGTTGATTTTTGACTATTGTTGACTTTTGGGTCAAACTAGGGTTTTAAGGATGTAGATTGAGATGATATCTCTTACTATTGTTAGGTGTCTTGCTCATATCTACCTTGTGTGTGAGAGTTGTTGTATTTCTAGCTACTATTTGCAATGTGAGTCTTCTCACTACATTTTCCTGTGTAATATTTATGTCTATGACCAGCTGGGTTTAATTTATTATTATTATTATTATTATATGTGAATTGATTTGAATTACTGATGACTTTTGTATTGCTATAAATTCATGGGATTGCTGAAAATCCATAAGGTTGCTGATAACCCATGAAACGTGTTGTTAATTCACAAGGCGTGTTGTTAGCCCATTAAGATTGTTGATAATCCACAGGGTTGATGATAACCCATAGTTGTTTATTATGCTATTTTGTATGGATATTTTGGGAAGGACTCACTAAGCTTTATTCCTACAACCGTGGATTAAATGTATTTTAGGTATTTCGGATGATCGTAGAAAGGCGAAGGCTTAATTGTACACAATGACTTGTAGATTTTATGATTTCCGCAATTAGATACTCGGATTTGGGATGATTATATTGATATACCTGAGATTTTTCTTGATTTGGTTTTTATGATACTTGAGGTTTTTGCTAAAACATAAATAAAATTTTCATGGTAAAAATCAGTATGTTACAAATTTGAAGTTGAATGATTTTTTAAAGAAGATAACTTGAAAGTCACCGATGAAAGTTTTTATTCAAATCAAAATATGGTGGAAAATGATCTGAATCAAATGTGAAAAGAGTAAAAAAAAATCATATTTCCAAGGGATTGCTGAAAATCCACAAAGCTGCTGATAACCCCTGAAACATGTTGTTAATTGACAGGGCGTGCTCTTAGCCCACTGGGATTGTTGATAATCCACATGGTTGAAGATAACCTATAGTTGTTTATTATGTTGCGATGTATGTATATTTTGGGAAGGACTTATTAAGCTTTATGCTAATAGTTGTGGATTGAATGTGTTTCAGGTACTTCGGATAATCACGAAAAGAATAAGGCTTTATTGTATACTCCGGCTTGCAGATTTAATGAAATCTGCATTTTGATACTCTATTTGGGATGACTGTATTGATATACAAAGTATTTTTTCCTGATTTGGTTTTTATGATACATGAGGTTTTTGCTAAAATTAAAATTAAAATTTTGTGGTAAAAATCAGTATGTTACAAAATCGAAGTTAAATGATTTGTTGAAAGAATATACTTGAAAGTCACTGATGAAAGTTGTAACATTCAAATTATTGGTATGTTTTCCTTTTAACCCTTTATGCAACAATCTTTCGTTTTGGTCCCTAGCTTAGTACGTGAGGTGTACCCTATGGGTATGTTGAGCGTATTGGCACATCGATGAATCGCGGATTCACCCACGTATGTTAGGCATACGTGCGAGAATGCGGGGAGTACTACGACCAGTTAGAAACCCTAATCTTTAGGGTTTTACCCTTATATAAGCTCATTATGTCCCTTGATCCTTGCCTCTTATCAGCCTCCATATCTCCTAAACCCTAATCTCGACCCTTAGCCACCATTTTAGTGTTCTTGAGGTCTTGTGAAGAATATTAGTGTTTTCTTGTGCTTTTTGAGGAGATGGAAGATCATTGAAGGTTCATTTCTTGGAGTGAAGCTTAGAGATCCAGATTTTTCATTTCTCTTGCAGGCTATTGAAGGTAAAAAGTTCTTAGCTTGAGATTTCTTTCAGTAGATCTAGTTTGGGGTGATTCATGGCTTGTTTTAGTTCCTTTGGTTTTTCATTGTGAGTAAAAGTCACGCCAGGAACTTAGTCTCTATATATGGATGTTTTATAAGCCCATAATGCAAAAAATGTCACCTTGATGGGTTTTGTGCATCCATGCAAAGTTGATGTTTCACTTAATGGGGCTAAAATGCTAAAATTGGACTTGGGTGTTTTTAGTCATACAAAGTCTTCAAGCCTTCGACTTTATGGATTAGGACTTTAATATGATGATGTTTTGTGGATTGGATGATAAATTTTGAAGTAATTAAGTTATTTGGCCAACGGTTTAGGATCATGCCAGTATGCGGGGCATACTCTTGAGTACGCTGAGCATACTGGCTGCGAACCCGTTTCTAAATCGATCGTGTATGTAGGACGTACGAGTCTGGTACGTTGAGCGTATGCTAGACTGTGGGTCGAAGGAGTTGTGGGCTTGGATTTTTGGGCTATGTTTCGTTTGGGCTTGGCTCCTTAACTCCTATGAATAATTTATATACTTTGGGCTTTCTTAGATTGGGCCATATTGGGATTTGGTTGCCATTTAGGAAATTGGGCCATTAGGGAGAAAATGGGTTGGGCCTTGTTTTGGGCCAAGTAGGAAAAAGGGTAAAATGGTCTTTTACCCTAGATGTTGGAGATCTAGACTCTGGATTTTGGATTAAGATCCAATTATTTATCGGATATTATTGATGATGAAGACGTGAATATTTTTCGGATTAGCAGATCGAGATATTATCTGAGAGATTCAATAGTTTTAGGTGAGTTTCCTCACTATGTTTAGTGGGTCGAAGGCACCAATGCTGGCCCATGGTTTATTATGATTAGGATGCTAGTTTTCGTGACTATGCATGTATGCAAAATCACAAATGGAAATTTACAATCAAAAGAGTTACTTATGTCGAAGGTTTGAAGCATAATCTCATAAGTGTATCTTAGTTGGTTGCTGGAATAGGAAATCAAGTGTTATTTAATGAAGAAGGAAGTGTGATTTGCAAAAAAATAAAAAAGTATCATTGAAGTCTAATAAAAATAGTATATATGTTCACTTTGTACATGAAGCCTATTGTTGGCTTACCATCAATATGCTTACTATCGAAGGCTTCATCATATATAAGTTGGTTTTGGCATCAAAGGCTTTCCCATTTAAAATTTGAAAATCTTAATAAACTTGTTTTAAATTATTTGGTTCGAGGTTTACCTATACTAAAGTTTGATAATGATTCTTTGTGCACAACTTGTGAGCAAGGTAAACAACATCGATAAGGACATTCATTTGTCATCGATTCGAAGATTGTGGGACCTCCATAACTGCTACATATTGATTTATGTGGTCCCTCGACAGTTAAGTCTGTCAATAGGAAAATATATCATAATAATCATAATGATTTTTCTCGTTTCACTTGGTTATATTTTCTACGAAAAAGTCTGAAACTGCACAAATCTTGACTAATTCTATCAAATCTGTTGAAGTACGCTTGAAAAAAAAACAGTTTGGATAATCAGAAGTGATGATGGAACAAAATTCAAGAATCAAGTTCTTGATTCATTATTAATTAATCATGGAATTTCACATAATATTTCAGCTCCTTATACACCATGCTTACATATGCAAATCTACCTCAACACTATTGGGTTGAGGCAGTTTCTACTGCTTGTTTCACTCAAAATCGTTCTTTCATACATCGTCGATTTGATATCACCCCATATGAAATCATCGACAAAAGGAAACCTAATGTCAAAATTTTCCATGTTTTTTATTGCAGATATTTCATTATTGATTTGAAAGATCATCTTTCTAAATTTGAAGTGAAAGCCGATGAATGAGTATTTCTTAGATATTTGCAAAACTTTGTGGCATATATTGTGATGATTAAAAGAATGCGAAGGATTGAATAGAAATTCAATCTAACGTTTGTGTTGGATTAGGTGTCTAAGTCAATAACTAAATTGGTATGTATTTGAATTAGTAACAAAGTCCTTTTAGGTTGCCCTCAAACATGGTAATTGAATATGATAACTTTTAGAGAGAGAGAGAGGGGACTGATTTTATTAATTTATTATATGATTAATAAATAGCAATAAATGCTTTGTTAATCTATTATGAGAATAATATAATAGTTAGAAATAGTATTACTTAATGAATAATTAATTAGAAATTAATTAGAATTGAATTTAGGATTAATTTGATTAATTAACAGTGCAATGACCTAAGATGTAATGGTTTAATAGTTGAGCAAAAGGCATTGCAGAACCTTCCTAGTGATGTACGATTTTAAGGAGTCTAATAGGGTTGTAGAATGTGTCTTAGAGATAATTAGGAAACAAGATAATTACCTGATTTAAGATATTGTTATTTTAATCAAGTAAGGGTTATCATGGATTACTAATGCAGCTATAAAATGGACCTTAGAGTTAGAAATTTTGGCCAGTCCTTCTTATCAAGAGATAGTAGAAATCCACATCTCATCCTCTCTCCTAAAAAAAAAATTTCCTAGTTGCTAGGGTTTGGGTGTGAACCATCAGAGGCACGATATTTCTAGTTTTGGCTTCCAAGAGTTTTTCAAGAAGGATTATTTGATTGTTTACTACAACATTCAAATGACATGTCATCTACTATGAATTTTGAAATTAGTTAGGATCATAGGGTTCTCGTTGTTCAATATAATGTTACTTCAATAGTGTTATTGCTAGATCTAATAGATTACATGTACCCTTAAGTGTATACAAATTTATCCGTGTTATTTCATATAAAACTCATCAGTGGTATAAGAGTGTATGGTTGTCTAACAACTTAATGTACATTGCTTGAACTTGAATAAAACCCGACTTGAAAGAAAGACAAAACCGTCATTATGTCTCATCACCACGTCGTAGTCTTTGTTTGCCACGACGTGGAGATCATCGGATCCACATTTTTCTTCGTTTCTACCACGACGTGTCAATTATCTGTCACGATGCAGTGAACCCTCTGATCAATGATTTTTTTTTTTTTGCTTAATTCAAAATTGATTAGGATAATTACATTAGATAATGTTTTTTTAATTGTGTAAAACTGAAAATTATCTTTGTAATTAGATATCTTATATTTTGAATTTGTGTATTATCATTATGTTTTAATTACATTTAAGTATTTGATTAATTAAAAGATAAATATTAAAATCACAAATGGTTTATTTTAAATTATATTATTAATTTCGAAAATTTTAAATTAAACCTAGTATTTTACAAAAGTTTTAAACTACATCTTGTAATATACGTATAATTAAAAGTTTTAATATATTATAGGTATAAGACAAGTCAGTCAAACCACTAGTACACCCCATTCATGAAATCATACTATAAGGGGAGGTTAAAAAAGCGACCTATAAAATGACCACTATTGGGTATCCATCCTTACCCACTACTCTCTTGTATGGTGGAGGGTCGTTAGCTGAACAAGTTTGATAATTGATAGGACATAATATCATTATAAGTATAATTATATAAAGTAATTAAACTATTTTTTAAAAATCTCACTCTTAGTTACTTTAGGGAAAATGTGTCGGTCTATAAAATTACACATTAAGCTTTATATCTAGTTAGCGAAGCGCGTGTGGTTAACGAGCCACTAATAGTGACTATAAAAGTAATAATGGGTATCTCGAAAATCGTTATTAATGGAGCATGTATGGTTAACCGGCACATTAATTAGAGATGATAAATGACATCGAAAGTGTCAAGCATATTTTTATGATTATTCACATCTTGTTTGTGATCATCAGCATCCCAATCACAAATAAAATAGCATAATATAATATTAAACATATCATTGATATGATTCAATGAATCTAAAAAGATATAGGATTTTCATAGTTCGAAATTGGTGAAATGCTTTTATCTACCTTCATAAATTCACGATAAGATTACGACATCCCTCTTCTTAGTTGTGAATTGTTATTTTGGATCCTAACCTTAAATATTAATTATGGGTTAAAATATTAAGGATTGCTATCATCTAATTAAAACTACTTTCTTTATATATAGATGTCTACTTTTGGTGATGCTTTTGCTCCTCAGGACTCTTCCCACAACTTTTCGCTTCTCTCGATTGTGTCCAAGGTGACATTGGATGACACCAACTACAATGATTGAATGTGAAATATCAAGATGCTCTTCGACATGAGGGCAACAATTATGTCCTTGAAAAATAACTTATCGAGATCGATGAAGCTACTGCTACTCCTAAAGAAACAGCTTCCTACAAAAAAACACTATGACGACATGACTAAGGTTGCTTGCATCATGGTTGCCACCATGATTCATGAGTAGCAAAAGTTCTATGAGGACTATTGGCCGTGCAGGATGAACTTGGATCTTCTTGAAAAGTCTCACAAGAAAGCTCTTCAAGAAAAGTATGAAGTCGTCATAGCTCTTATGGCATGCAAATTGAAGGAAAGAGAGTCTGTTTGCAACCACGTGCAATGAATGCAAAGATACGTAGAGCGCCTTGAAAGGCTCAAACTGAATTTTGATGAGGAGTTGGCCATTGACATGGTCCTTAACTCCTTACCTTGTTTTGATCAGTTCATTCTTGCTTATCATTTGAACAACACAGAAACCACATTGGCCCAACTCCACAACCTGTTGCAAACAATTGAGTCAGGAATGAAGAAGACTTCAACCACTATAAATGCCCATGTCATTTCCATTGGGAAAAACAAAGGAAAGAAAAAGAAAGGCGGTCCTAAGCATAAATGGATGGGCAAGGTGTCACACCCCAAAACCGGAACGACAGAAACGTTCGGGGTGGAAATGTTGAGAGAGAATGGTTTGCAGAAAGAAGTGAAAATGAAGGCATGTATACATAGAATTTCAAAAAGCACGACACACCTTAAGCCACGTGTCGCATTTTCGTGGTGCCATGTTGATGTCTGGTTGGTAGGGGAGTTGGCCTCTCCAGCTGGCACGTGGTTGCATCCGATGCTATCACGCCATCCATGGTAGGTGGGAGTTTGAGAGCTCTTTAATTGTTGGGTAAATTATAGTTTCTTCGATAAATCATATCTCTCACATACGAACTCTATTTTTTACGTTCTTCATATCCATGGATTAGCAACTTCGCATACTACAACTTTTATCAAGACTATTTTTTCTCAAAGATAATATGTATTCACTTTATCTATGGATTCGTATGTACACGTACTTCGACTTTAATCAAGACTACCTTGTCTAAAAAGTAATCTATTTTTGTTTCTTATTTTACAACAAATACTGACGTACTATGTCGAACACGCAACTTCGAAAAATCGTAACTTCTTCATATGACATCAGATTTTGGCATTCTTTATACTCACGGCTTCGTAATCACAACTACTACAACTTTCATCAATATTGTTTATTACAAATAATATTCTTTGGGGATTTTAATTATTCAATAGAAATGAATAATCATAGTTATAATCCCTTAATTTGGTGCGTCACGCATATTATTCACAGGATGAAATTATGAACTTAGTGTTTGTCACAAATTTGGTTTTGAGGCAAAAAAAACACAATTCTCACTTCCAAAAGTGTAGAAGTAGTCTTTTTGTGATTGAAGCAATATGTGAAATTTATGATGTGAAATATTCTTTTTAAGAAAATAATGGTTGGTTTTGTGTAACCTTACATGTGCAATATAATAAGATGTGTAATTATGTAGAGGGAAATGTGGTTTGTTTGTGTTACTTTGAATATGCAATATTATAATCAGATGTGTAATGGTTTCATACTAATTTAACCCTATGAATACTTTTCCTTTCTTTTTGAATTTTACAAATAATGAAGGCATTAAACACACTTAGAATGCCTTCATAATGTTATTATAACAATTATAATACATTTTTTTTTTGTTATTTTACTTACTTTACCCATAATTAATTTGGTCATTTATTGTTTTTGTTGGTTAGCCTAAATATATTACCCAATTGGTAAATTAAGGATCATTCATTCATATTACACACACATATGATACTTTCATTTCTTCCTATTACAATTTTGTTTTAGTTGTTTGGTATAAGTACATCGTCCAATTTGGTTCCTAAAATATTTTCACTGGATAACTAATTTACACATTTAAGTTAGAGTGTTGCATTTGCAATGAGACTGTAAGTTTTGTTTTTGTTTTTGTTTCAAAAAAACCAAATCCATTCGAAAAATGATAATGACATGCGTAATAGAAAATAAGAAAATACAAAGCTACATTTATTGTTTAAAAATAGTAATAATATGTTATAAAACACTTAATGTACATGCTTATGAAGTAGTAGATCGTGCTTAACTTGGTATCAAGTAGCCAAAACTTTGTACACTAGGTTAAATGGTAATAAAAAGTAGGATACTAATATGGTATTACATAATCAAGTACATCAAATCAACAAATAAAGGTAGGATACCGATATGCTATTAAACTTATTATACCACATGATTTTAGAAATTACCAAGTAACAGAAATGAAGAAATTACTAAGTAACAGAAATGAAATGACCAATGTTGGATGCTAAAATGCCATTTTCAGCATATTTTTGAAGTATTTTCAAGAAAAAAAATGAGCAAGAAAAAAAAATATATCATTTTACTTTTAGAAAAATTGATTTTACACATGTTTTCTCAATAAAAATACCCAAAAATTATCAAAAGTTGCGAAAATACGCATTTCATGTGTATAAAAATCATGTAGTTTGTAAATTAATGTTTTTAAATTTCTTGAGAATCTGAAAGTTTTTATCAACTCTAACACACCGTTCCCGAGTTCAACTTAGCGAGAGAAAAGAAAGGAAATGAGTGGAAATAAGAAGAAAAATAAAAGAAATTGGTGTTTCCGATTTTCATTAAAAGTGAAGTGAAATGGAAGGATTACTTTCCCTCTTATATTTCCTTCCGATTTGGGAGAATTTGGAAGGAAATAAGAAAATGATTAATTTTCTTTCCACTTCTCTCCAACTCGGAAACACAAAAAAAATTGTTTTCCTTTCCTTTCTCTTATTTTCTTTCGTGACTTTCTTTTCTTTTCTTTTCATTTCATAAACTCGGGAATGGGGTGTAAAATGCAAGCTCGAAACTCACTGTTTCAATTGCTCTCTGCGTGCGTAGATCTTACTGGTGTATCTCCTCTCGTTGGTTTGGAGAGCGGAGGTTTCGCAGTTGGACATGCCGCTTTGAAAACCGTTGCGTGCAAAGTGGTAAAGCACGACAATGCATGTAGAGAAAATTAACATGTGTTTGTTCCTTTTGCATTCGATACATTTGGTTTTCTCACATCAGAGACGGTGGAGCTCCTTAACAGAGTCCGACGGGTCATGCATTCTAATGTCATATCTCCTAGATCCACAAATGTTTTCAAAAAAATTAGTTTTTGCCATCCAAAAAGGGCTAGCGGCACAGTTTGTTGCCCGTTTGCCTTCAATCGATATGTATTGAATTCAATTTGATTTATAAATTATTGAGAACAAGAGTTATTTAAAAAAAGAAAAGAAAAATACATCTTGTAATGAGATGATATTTTGTCAAAAAAAAATAATTATTTTTGTTTTATAGTTAGTTGCACCAAACCGATGATATTCCTCCCTGGAAAGCCTCTTGATGCATAATAATCATAGAATTACTTTACTAGGTATTTAAATGTTTTTATGTCAAATATTTGATTTACTCTTTAATTGGCATATACAAGTTTATAAAGATCATGAACGTCAATTTAACTTTAAAAACTATGTCAAAGGTCACTCGAAGAAAACATTTCAAAGTACCTATGAGAATCAGATAATTAATTACATACTTATTGATCTTATTTAATTATTTTTTATTTGTTATTATTAATTTAAATAAATTTGGTCATGTTTGATGAGACTTTCAATCCCACTGTTATGGTAACTGCAGTCCTTTACTCGCTGTTAATGGTTTGAAGCTCCAAATATTGTCCAACTTCTTCACGACGGTGTATATGTAATAAATTCCTTTGTGGACTACAAAAATGCAACACTATTCTTTTAGATGAAGTTTTTAACATATTCTGGAATTTAGTTGTATATTTTTTGTGAAGCAACTCAAGTCTTATTTCTTAATGTGGAAATACTTTCATTTTTTGGGATGACTGTTCTTTATAAAATTTCATCTCTAATATTATACTTTGGACTTAGAAGAATTAATTTGTGTTTTTTTTTTTTTTTTTTAAATTTACTCAAATGTATATTGCATTCTACTAACCATGTTTTATTAAAATATCTAAACACACAAAAGGTAAATTGAGTATTCATAACAATGTATAATTTAATTTTAAAACAAAATTATAAACTCACTTACAAAACTTATATCTTTTTAAATTAATAAATTTCTCTGCAAATATTTGAATAGTCATACACGATTTCAAAGTATGAAAATTATTTTTTTAATCATCAATGGTTTCCACGGGTTATATATATATATATATATATATATATATATATATATATATATATATATATATATATATATATATATATATATATATATATATATATATAGTCATACATTTTTGGCACAAATTTTAAATTTTATTATAAATTTGGTTTAAAATTTACCCTTTTGGTCCAAATTTTAGAATTTTATTATGAATTCAACCTAACTTTAGCTTTCTTACAACTTTTTTTTTCTCAAAAATTATATTTCGAATAAGTTTTTTCTTTATAAAATCATATTTATATAAAAAATATATATTTTCACATAAAAAATCTTATATATTCTATATAAAAACTTTTTATAAAAAGCATTTTTTATACGAAATAGATATTTATTAAATATTTAATAAATGTAAAATATTTATGATTCCAATGAAATAATATATATATATATATATATATATATATATATATATATATATATATATATATATATATATATATATATATATATATATATATAAACCAAAAAATATTGTGTTATTATATAACTTATTCTCAACCAATCAATAAATAATGATATATATGTAAATTAACATAATAATCATTTAGTTCTCTTTAAAACTTTCCACTAATCCAGACAACTTAAATCAATTAAAATATTATTAATTTTATTTCCTATAATTAGATAATTCCTTTCACAATCGTATAACATGGTATCTCAACCTTAATATCTTGAGCCATCATCATCACTCTAACCCAAACATATCTATTACAATCCTCTTCGGTCATTAGCTTTATTGTAGCCAACATAGAAGTTTGAGAACATCGCCAAACAACCAGCCAATACCACGATCTGCTTAACCATAAGGATGGGTAGTGGTGCGTATTAACGTAGCGATTGGTTGTCGGAGACGTCATTTGGTGGTTTTTAAGGCGTAGTTTTCCAGTAACGTTAATAGAGTAGATGAAGATAATCATAGGGATATGTAATGTTGGTTCCTAGGTATTTCATAGGAAAGAAAAAAGCAATGAAAGATTGTGGTGAAAGGGAAGATGAGAGGTTGAAGTTGGTGTTTTGTGATGGTTGTGGGTTGTTATGGGGAAATAAAGTTATTGTGTTTGTATACATTTTTTTTATAAAAATATGTTTGTATACATTTTATATATAAACGTGTTTGAATATGAATGCATATATTATAAAATAGTTGTTATATATATATATATATATATATATATATATATATATATATATATATATATATATACACACACACACACATACACACACACACAAAAGAAATGTATATGTTTAAAATGAAATAGGTGTTTTTATATATTTTTCTATAAATATGTGTTTACATACAAATGTATTTATTATAAAATAGGTGTTCGTATATATTTTTTTGTAAAATAAATGTCTGTATATATATATATATATATATATATATATATATATATATATATATATATATATTATAAAAATGGATTTGTATACATTTACGTACATAATAAATACATATTTTATAAATATGTATTTCGTATATAAAAAAGTTTTTTTTAAATGTTTTTATATAGAAAATATAAGATTTTTTATGTGAAAATGTGTGTGTGTGTGTGTGTGTTTTTTTTGTTTGTTTGTATAAATATGATTTTCTAATGAAAAAACATATTTGAAACAAAATTTTGAGATTTTTTTTTAAAACAACTAAAGTTATGATAAATTCATAACAAAATTCTAAATTTAGGGCTAAGAGGGTAAATTTTGGATCAAATTTGTAATAAAATTTAAAATCTGGGCAAAAAATATAAATTTCGGACCAAATTAGTAATAAATTTTGAAATTTGGGCAAAAAAAAAACTTTTGAAAATTAGATGATCTGTTGACTGGTAAAATATTAAATTGAATACAATTATCGGTTTTTGGGACTTAATTAAATAAAATATATATATATATATATATATATATATATATATATATATATATATATAATGACTAACTCGATTATGAAGTCAAATATGTAAGGATTTTATTACAATTTTATATGTGTGTGTGTGTATATATATATATATATATATATATATATATATATATATATATATATATATATATATATATATAACTTTTGACACCTTAAATGAGATATCAATATATAGTAACACGTCATCATGTCGTATCAACATCACGTAATCAAAAGGGTCAAATCAGCTATAACTATTTTAATCCGAAGGTGACGAGAAAAAAACTAAATATTAAACAAAATTGAAAAAAAAATATTGGGTGTTAGAAGTAGAATAGATGAAAATTTAATGTCTTTTGTGTCATATACTTTTTAACTTATTGGATAAATTATTTTATTTATTGTCGTTATAAATAATTATAAAGCTTTCATTAGATAAATGTTAAATCATGGTCACGTTCATTGAGATCGTGAGATGATACCGAATAATTCAAAATAAAATCTCACTAATTTGAAAACTAATTAAATTTAAGATTTTTTTTGTATGTATGACGATATAAATAATTTTTAAAATATTTTATTATATATTATCATGTCTGGTACATTTTAGTGTTACATTTTAGTTAAATTAATTGAAACAAAACACTGTCAAAGTAACATTTATTGTTTAGATAGTATAACCAAATTAAAAGATGTGTGTACAATATGAATGTGATGTTAAAAATATGATGATTATACTATGCCATTCATGTAAGCTACAGTTAGTCCCTAGACAAATCTTTCTTAATAAAAAATATTCTCAATATTTGATCATTGTGTCACTGTATTAATTTTAAATGATTTATTGGTCCATAGATTGGAGATTATTGTTATGATATGGTAACTTGAGATGCGTTTACATCGTGATATTAATATAGAATAAAATTTTAATTAATGTTGTCATATTTAGTTCTTTATTTTTTGATTTAGTTTTCACTTTTTGTAGTACCACATCAAACCTGTATTTACAATGAATGAGATGAATCTCCTAGAAAAATCAAATTAAGGTTGTCATACGACTATGGTTATGAATATACAAATAGGTCGTGGGTCCATTACTCTTTACTGTAGAATACCGAAGATCACATAACTCTATGAAAATATGGTCCATCTCGTGAGTTGAAACTTATCAATGTCAACATAGTCGATGAGCTCACCTTACCATCAACATATGTACGGCCACACAAGAAGTCATTACATCGATCATATACGATGAAAAAGGTTCCAACATCTTCTCCAAGTTCTTGGGATAAGTAGTGTTGATGTCTAAATGTGTGTTTTTCCTTTAATGGACAACATCATGCAAGGCACGAGCAAATACGTGTGGGAAAAACATAGATAGATAGATGAAATAGTAATTAGTCTCGAGAAGCTTAAGAGGATGAAGAAGATGAAGATTTTGATGTGGGTTTCTTGACCCGGTGGCATAATCTATGATGCACGGAAACTCCTGTTAGGGTTGCATTCCCGTTTCGGAAACGCCATGGAAACGGATATGCCTCAGAAACGCCATGGAAACGTTTCGGTGAAGTATCTGGTAGGTAGGAAACGTATTGGCGAAGTTTCAGTGAAAACCCTAAATTGAATTTAAGGAAAATAGGAATAAAACTATCTTTCTGATGAAAAATGTTGAATATATTTGAGCAATGATTCATCTAGAAGTTCCAATCATTACACCAAGAAAATTAAGGGAAAAATCGATTATAAAGCTATAATAGGGTTTGAGATCAAATAGAGAAGAAAAGAAGTGAAAATGGGTAGAAAACAGCAAAACAATGTTGTGCATATCTGATCACCGTCATCGACACGATGTGCCTTCGATAGGGCACGAGACACCCTTCAAGAATTACCGAACTGACATTTTTTGTCCCTCATTTGAATTTCCTTTCATCAGTATATATCTATTTAGGAATTTCTTATATATATATATATATATATATATATATTGCCGTATTTCTGTTGTATTTGTATCTTGAATTTTTTAGTTTTGTCGTTTCCCGTTTCTGTTCCGTATCCATTTCCCGTTGTTGTATCTGTTTCCATGCAACTTAGGGCATAATGGATATGAATTGATAGAATATGCTACAATAATAACTTATCATGGCGTCGATACTAAGACGTAACATACATATTATATCTCTTGACTATAGATGAACATTTGAAAATATTTTTGTCAATTTTGCATTTGAATCTGGATATGACAGTGCAACTATTTTTTAGGAATTATGAGAGTATAATTGAACGGTTGTTTCAATGGTATTCAATTGTCCCTCCTAATTTTGAGTAATTATATGTAGGCTTGGATCAAAAAGATAATGCAACATGATGAGGATGTTGGAAAAGTCACCATGGTTGTCTTGAAGGAAATTTAATTAATTTATATTTCAAATGTATTTTTTGTACATTTCCCATTCATAGGAACCTAACACATTGGATCGTTAACTAATTTTCTTTTTCTATAATTATATTAATTGAAAACTAAATATTTTCCTTTTGAATCCAATAAAAGTATTCCGGTACTTGTGGGCAATGTTATGGATAAATGTCACCGATGGCTAATTTTGATTTTGCGCGAAACTACTAATAGACTTTTGTGTATGCAATCAAATGTTCCATGGAGAATTTAATTGGACCCGTTTGAACTGAATATATGTTTATGATATTTAGCTTTGGATATAACCTAATGTTTTAATTAATTTTCATGTCACCTATCGAACTCTCCAAATCATTCTTTCATCAAGTTCTCACCTAGTCTCCTTTGTTTATGATAGTTTTGTGTTACACACGTTGCAAGATCTGATGAACACAACTTTCTAAAGGCTTTAATGACTTATGTATATAATAATTACAAGCTATAAAGAGTATGACCAATTCAAGATGCAATTAAACATTCTTTTTCACATTTGAAAGTGGAAATCATGGTGTTTTGTCTGTCAGTAAGATTCTCCTTCACATAGATACCTCTTTACATCCTCATATAAAAGATCAAGTTTTCTATTTGGAATGCAATCACATGCACTCAAGTATTCCAAAGGTACTTCGTTAGCCTCTGATACGAAATTTTCATTTTTTTCTCTATGGATAATTAAATAAGGCCAAATCCTGCTCCAAACTTTCTCTGCTAAATCGTTCATTATGCATGTAAGTCAAAAAGAAACAACTATTATGGATTACTGGATTAGGTTATTACATTATGAAGAAACAATACTTCTGATTTTATTTAAAACATTAGATAGGCAAAATCAAAGGTGTTATTTACTATGCACAAAGAGAATGAAATCTTGTGTTGAAGGATAAGATGGTTTTACTATTATAGTGTTTTCTTAATGTTAAGACTAACATCTAACCTATGTTCACATATTGTGTTTTTAAATCATAAAATTTATAATTTATGAAACATCTGCCAACTAATTTATTTATGTCAAACTAAAATATCAGTTTCTAATCTAAATATTCTTTGGTTTTTAATGGCTTAGCTTTTATTTATCTATATAGATTTGAATTTTGTTAACGATTTTCGATATTAATTAAGAAATAACGATGATAGATTTACGAATAAAATATCAAATTTTGTATAAAATAACTCTTTGTACATTCATGATTAATGATTACGATTTTTGTAGTCTATGTATTTTACTCTGTCAACTATTGTACAAAATAATGTATGAAAATACCCTTGTGTGCAAGGCACCCGGATAGGGTCAACGGACACCTTTAAATGTGATCATTTGTGCAAAAAAACCCACCATAAGGATGAGTGATGCAAGAAAAAGAATGGACCATTTGTTCAAGAAAAACCCACGATAAAGATAAGTGGTGCAAGAAAGATAAGTGGTGCAAGAAAAAAAGGTTGGACTTAAATTGTCAATTCAATCTAACCAATGGACCATTTGTGTAGTTTACTCTTTAAAAAAGGAAATAAATTAATGTTTACGTGAACGTGACAACCGAACTCACTCGATCGTTTCAACTCAAACCCATATTTTTCATATATATAGTTTCATTTCTTGCTTAATGGCAAGGCGTTTGACAAAACTTTGTTTATTTAAATTGCATCTAAAAATAAGTTTTCATTGGAAGGAATATTTTTCTAAATAGCATATGTACCATATATACGAAACAAATATTTATAGCAGACTAGATGATAACCGGTATATTATACGATTGGTTGACATAATAAAACAACATGATATTTATAAAAATAACAATCATTAATCATGCAAACAAATATATTATTTTTTAATAATTTATACGGTTTACGTATTAAAGCATTTAAAATATCTAGTTTGATTAGGTTTTTTTATAGTTTATAGCATTTTTAAATCGGAATGCTAATTTTATGAGAATATATCTTGGTTTCTTGAGCTACATTTATTGTTTATTTATTGTGAGCAAATTTAAAATTAAGAAGTAATAAAATTACATGATATAATATTAATTAGGATATATATTAGAATGACAAAAGAAGAGTAAAAACTATTCTTTTTTTATTATTAGTATAGGAAGATACCAACACAAAAACATAAACGTAAACTTTATAATGCTGAGCTGATAAAACAAGATCATGAACTGTTACACCACCACCATTTCACCTCCTGCAACACCACCTTACATCAATGGAATACTAATTAAACATTAAACAAGACACGAAACGCAGCCAATTATAACAAGGATATATTTATAACAAAGACGACGACAAAAGGACCAGATCTTTGATCTATCTAACAATGGTAGGTGGCTTGAGGTAATTTGCATTTTGCAGGTAGCTCCATTGCATGGGTTGGGTCAATTTCATAAATGAGCAAAACGCTTGAGTCTTTCAACTTGCAGAAACATGGCATATCAGCTTTAGTGAGGGCAGCACAACACTCTGTTGTTGGTAGTGGAGGAGGGTCCACACCTTTTGCCACCGCCGGCTGGCAGCTCTTCAGGCCGTCGGTGGTCACCCCGCATATGGAGAAACCATTTGTAGCCATCGGTTCAGTCACAATAGTTGCAACCAGAACTAGAGCTACAATAACTAGCTTTGTGTAGGACTCCATTGGATATGTTTTTGTAAGATTCTCACTTAAACTGTTTGTTTGTTGGTGTGTGTTTTTAGGGTACGCATGGTTGGTTTATATAGAGAAAGAAAGTGCACACTTGCCTGCATTTATGTGGTGAGAGGACAAAATGGTCCTACCACATTTTTTTAATTATTTTAATTATTCTATCCATTAGGTTGATCTCGTGAGAACTGTGCACAAAGTTCATTAAAAAATACGTGCGACTATTTGAGAGCTTTTATAATTCATTAGTTTTTATCTATTCCTTTTTTTTTTATATAAAGAAAGAACAACGTATGGAAGAGGTTAAAGCTTTTACTTTGAATAAAATCTCATAATTAATACAGAAAGTATTTCATTTTGCCATCTTGAAAGTAGACACGAACATACTAATGACAACGTATTGTCACATAACCACATTGAGAGGGTGCAATGTTTCATCGAGACATTCTCAAACTTGATTGATTATTAGAGATGACAATGTAAGCATTTTCTTTTGAGTAAGACGTTCACTTTTCATAATGTCGATCGTATACCATAGAAAATAACTCTGTCGATTCTCTTATTTTGTTTGTATATCGTAAATCATTTTAGTAGTGAGCGGTTGCATTAAAAGGTACCAAGACAAACACTTATTTTATATATTGCAGACGGATGACAAAGATCATATATGAGGATGTCATAACCATATCGAAGTTACATCTTAATTAATATTATAAAAAAAAATATTTAGCTAAAATATCAAACATATGTTACTATGATAAACAGATAACTAAATACGCAAAGACTATCGTTAAAATATTTAAATAGATAGCTACATTTTTTTTGAAAACATAGCAATACGAACACATTAGTGGTCACCAACATTATCATATCATGTCAATAGATAACTAAGTTGACGGGTTAAATGATCAACATTATAAAAATTGAAAAACTTAATAAATAAATTGCAAAAATTAAAAAACTTAATGACTAAGTTATAATAAAAATAACGTAGGGTTAAAATCGATTTTTTATGAAAACATAATAGACTTTTGTGTCATTTACCTTAATTTCCAAAAAAAACCCTATATTTATAATTTTTTTCGCTTTAAGCCAAAAGTTTTTTCCCCCTAAAAACCACATTTTTTTGCAAAAACTTGTTATTTTATCTTTTAACCGGTTGAGTGCGTGGATCTGGTCAAAAGTGCAAGAGACTTATCTTTCCATTCGTCGAGACTTCTCCTTCCCTTCCATTCGATTGTATCCATCATCGATTATTTAATACCATCAACAATCATCTAATACAGACGTAAACCCTAAAATTGTTTTCATCAACTACCCCTTCTTCTTCTTGTAGGACATTGTTCTAATCTTTCTTTTTCATACTGTACGAAAAATTAACCCCCCCCCCCCCCCCCCCCCCCCCGCGGTCATCTTCTTCAAGCATCAGGACCATCATAAGTAAGAGGGTAGTAAATAATGGTGGAGTGAAATTATGCAACTATTGTTGGATAAGGTGTCTAAGTCCATAACTATTTCTGGTATGTACTTGACCCGACCCGGCATGGTCCATTTGGGTTGCATGGCACCATGCAATTGGATAGACTAAATGAGAGAAATAACACTTGGAGATTATTAATATATTATAAGTTCTAATATATTAATAATATTATTTGATTAGTTTGATCAAGAATTAATTTAGAATTAATTAAGTGATCAAAAGATAACTAATTAAATATATGGGTTGATTATGTAAATCATCCATATCTTGTATAGTGGGCTAAAAGGCTCCATGGACTATCAAGTTGGGTTCCACCCATAGGATGCTCCATAGATGCTCCATGGGAGTTACAAACCCATGGGTCATGGAAATGAAGAGTCATGACACATTAGGGTTTAACCCTAGATGTGTCAACACTATATAAGTAACATGTTCTCCACCTAAAATCGGCTACACTAAGAAACAAGAGGGCTTGGCCGATTTTGAAGAAGTGTGTGTTCTCTCATAAGTTCTTCCAAGAGCATTTGGTGTTGTGTGAAGCATTTGAGGCATCACACTTGGGGTGCTAGGCTCACAAGGTTTCAAGGAACACAAACAACAACAAGGTAAGTTATTATATCTATACTTTAAGTTAAAATTGTTCCCCATGTATGCTAGATAGGAATATAACCTTGGAATTCAACTTTGCATGACAATTAGACAAACATAGATCCAAGGTTATTAGGGTTGCATGTACACTTAGGAAGTGTTAGAATGCTCAAAACCCATCAGTGGTATCAGAGCCTAGGCTTGTTTGCTCTTATTTGTGCTTAAAAGTTGAAAACAGAATCGGAAATCTTGCTGTCTGCGAATGGACTCGTCGAGTCTACAGGGGGGACTCATCGAGTTCATGAGTATCTTCAACCAACTCGGCGAGTGAGTTCATGCACTCGGCGAGTAGGGTCGACTGAGTGCAGAATTTCGATTCAATTGCTGGAAATGAATTAGAAACATTACCCTAAACTGTTTTGGTAATTGAAAACTTGTTTTTAGTGGTGTAATGTCTTTGCTAATTCATTTACAACAACTAGTTATCAAAATTACAAAGTTTTAAATGTAATTTTTGATTATGTTCATATTCATGTTCTTGTTCTTATGATGTTTTAGATGATCATAGGAATTATTTGTAACCTATTTGGTAGATTAATTCTTGATCATAATGTGTTTTAATGGAGTCCATAACTTATCCTTAAGTTATGGAAAACCAAGAGTCACACTTGAGTTAAAACCATTAAAACAAACACAAGAGTTAGAAAAATGAAGAGTCTTCATTTTATTACTCTATTAAACTCATAAGTTACAAGAAATGAAAAGTTTTGAAAGTTACAAAACTTGCCCTCAAGTTTTGGAACAAGTAAAGTTAAGTTAAAACTTTAAGTTCCAACCCCTAGAATTTTAAAAGTTAAAATTCAACCCTTATACTTATATTATGATGATTTAATAATTATATATATATATATATATATATATATATATATATATATATATATATATATATATATATATGTATAAGAATAAAGTCGTCTTACCGCTAGTACGCCTCATTCACGAAGCCAGTCTATAAGGTGGGTATAAGGTTGTTGCCTATAAAATGGTGACTTAATGGGTGTATATTCTCACCCACCGCTTGCTTGACTGGTGGAGGGTCGTTAGCCGAACGGGTAAGACAAGGACTTATAAATTCTCATTCAAAGTATGATGAATATAATAAAGTAACTAAATGTTTATTAAATTCCCAATCTTAGTTACTTTAGGAAAATGTGAATAAGGTGCTAATCCATGAAATTACACTTTACACTTTGTCTAAGTCGTTGGTGGAGCGTGTGTGGCTAACCGGCACACTAACTTGGACTTAACAAGGTAGGTAAAGGGTGACTTAAGGGTTATTATAGTATCGGTGGAGCGTGTGTGGTTTACCGGCACATCGATTGAGTGATAAACTTTAAGGGTACCAAGTGATTTGCATGGTTACTTCACACCTCGTTTTGTGATCCTCGGCATCCCAGTCACAAAACATGGAGGGCACTCTCGAGATTGAAACATGCCTTTGAAAAGTTCATTGGATCTCAAAGAATCTAGGAATTTCTAAAACCAATAAAAACTAAATATCTAATATTTCGGTTTTCGTGGTGGAAATTGGTGAATCGTCATTCACCTACCTTTCAAATATGGTATAGCTTAGATTACGGCATACCTCTTCTAAGTTATATTATATTGTGATTGGATCCTAGCCTTAATATTACATTTGGGTGTTCTATTAAGGACTCTCTTAAATCTAAACTAAACTTGTTCTTCTCTTTCAGATGTCTTCAAATAATGCTTCTGGCTCGAATCCTAATGGCTCCTTTACTCTTATGATTTTGTGTGGGAAAGTCACCTTTGATGGATCCAACTTCAATAAATGGATCAGAAACATCAGGATGATTACCCGCTACGAGGACAAAGAATATGTCCTTGACAAGGAGCTTAAGGAAATTGATGAGTCCACTGCAACTCCACAGGAGATCGCTGACTTTCATACTCATGAAAGAGATGCAACCAAGGTGGCTTGCATCATGTTGGCCACCATGACAGCTGAACTCCAAAAGTCTTATGAAGATTTCTACCCTTATGAAATGCACCAAGATTTGATGGAAAGATACCATCAAAGTGCACGACAAGAGAGGTACGAAGTCATATGCTCCATGATAACAACCATGATGAAGGACGGAGAGTCCATAACGAGCCACATGCAGAAAATGCAAAGGTATGTGGATCGTTTGCTGAAGCTCAATGTGAACTTCCCTGAGGAGCTTGCAATAGATATCATTTTGCACTCCTTACCATCGTGCTATGATCAATTCCGCATGACATATCACATGAACAAGGAAGAGGTCACCCTCAGCAAACTTCAGGGACTTCTCAAGACCGCAGAAACAGGTCTTAAGGGGAAGTCGGTTGCTATCACTCCTACTCCAGACTCAACTCCGGTCTTGGCAATCGGGCAAAGTCGAGGGAGGAAGAGAAAGAGATCTTCGAAGGGTACCAAGGCTCGGACCCTTGATGGCTCTTCTTCAAGTGGAACCAAGAAAGGTTTCATTACTCCTTCTTCTGACCCAAAAGAGGCTGAATGCTTCTATTGCCATGAAAAAGCTCATTGGAAGCGGAACTGCCCAAAGTACCAGCAGGATGTGAAGGATGGGAAAGTCAAACCCAACCATGCAGGTATTTACACTATCATTTCTAATAACTCACCCCATTCGAAATCTTGGGTCCTTGATACCGGTTGCGGTATTCATATTTGTTGTGATTTGCAGGAACTAGGAAGAAGTGAGAATGTGGAGCAAGGAAGAATAAACTTAATCATGGGGAATAGGAAAGTTACACATGTCACCAAGATTGGAGTTTATACTTTATCGCTAAGTAGTGGGTTAAATTTAGATTTGAATAAATGTTGTTATTCGCCAGAAATGGCAAGAAATATTATTTCCTTTCATGCATTGTACAAACAAGGTTTCACCTTTTCGTTTGATAATGAAGTTGGTTCGATTAGTGCTTTCTTTAATAATGTACTTTATTTTAAAGCATTACCTTGTGATGGTGTGTATGAAGCTGTATCTGTTGTAGATAACTTAGGAAATAATGTTTTGTGTATTGATTCTACTAATAATAATAACTTGGATAAAGCATCATTATGGCATTGTCGTCTTGGACATATAAGCAAGAAACGCATAGGCCAACTCCAAAAGGATGGAGTCTTGGAGTCGTTTGACCGAAAGTCAAATGATAGTTGCGAATCATGCTTACTTGGAAAAATGACAAAGTCACCCTTCACAGGCTCGTGTGAAAGGGGTGAAGGTTTGTTGGACCTTATACACACGGATGTGTGTGGACCATTCAAACATGCCACAAGGGATGCTAATCGTTATTATTTGACTTTTACTGATGATTACAGTAGATATGGATATGTCTACTTAATCAAGCATAAGTCAGAGACTTTTGAGAGGTTTAAGGAATTTAAACAGGAAGTCGAGAATCAATTGGGCAGGAACATTAAGATGCTTCGATCCGATCAAGGTGGTGAGTATCTTAGTTCAGAGTTCCTCGACTATCTAAAGGAATGTGGGATTGTCTCACAATTGACACCTCCCAGGACACCGCAGTTGAATGGTGTGGCTGAGAGGCGTAATCGAACCTTGTTGGACATGGTTCGTTCCATGATGAGTCGAGCTTCGCTACCAGTCTCATTCTGGGGTTATGCCTTAGAGACTGCCGCTCATATCCTTAATCTTGTCCCTACAAAGAAAGTTGCCAAAACTCCTCACGAGATGTGGACTGGTAAAGTACCTAAACTAGACCACATCAAGATTTGGGGATGCGAGGCTTTCGTGAGACGTGAGACTCATGATAAGCTCGAACCCCGAAGCGAGAGGTGTATTTTCATCAGCTACCCACAACAATCCTTTGGTTACCTCTTCTATAGACCTAGTGACAATGTGGTCTTTGTAGCAAGAAGAGGAGTCTTTCGAGAAAGAGAGTTTATAAGCCAAGGAGACAGTGGGAGGCAAGTTGATCTTGAAGAAATTCAAGAGTCAAGTGGTGAAGGAACTTCAAACTCTAGCCCTCAACTTGAGGAGGAAACTCCTGTTGAGCCAATTGACGAATCTGTACCTCTGAGGCGTTCCACGAGAGTTAGGAGTGCACCTGAGCATTACTATGGATTCCATATTACTGCAGAAGGTGAGACACTTATTAGTGATGAGACACTAGTAAGTCAAGATGACCCTAACAGCTACGAGGAAGCCATGGCGGGCCCCGAGTCTGCCAAATGGAAAGAGGCTATGGATAGCGAGATACAATCCATGTATGACAATCAAGTTTGATTAATTAGTGGTAATATCCTACATACTTAATAATTGCTTATTTCGATAAAAGTACTTTCCATTAACTTTGATAGCAAATTTTTAGAATTAAGCATATTTTTATGATTATAAATTTGTTTTCTCTACTCATTTATACTTATCATCCTAAAGATGAGAAAAGATTAACCATGTCTATATTGAAAAGTGTCAAAAAGATCTTATTGGTCATAGCTTTCTAACATGATCTTCAAATGTTGTTTGTTTTTTATTCGTTTTTGTGTATTTGATTTGTTTCTTCAAGAAACTCAGTTTTCTATAAATTTTTAAACAAATTTATTGAACTAAGCATACTTTTATGATTATAAATTTGTTTATTTTCTATTGTTAAATCAAGTGTAAATAAATTTGAACAATCGTTAAATTTCATATTCTATAATGTAATTTATGCACTAATTAATCAAATAATAGTACATATCCAAGTGGTCGGGTACCTCCAAGAGAATAAGCAAACATGTAAATTATATGCAATTTCACAATATTGTAATTTTTTACTTGATTTAAATAAACAATTACTTCTTTCACTTGATTTAGATCCTTGATTACTCATACGAGGTTGTAATAAATAAAATTTTGATAAATTGAAAAAATTGTTTAGCAAAACCTTAAAATTTTGAAATTTGTTGGAAATTTTGTTATATGCCAAGTTAGGCTTCTTTTTATGTTGTTATGTTTTTTTGATTTGGCTATGTAGGGTTCATTTGAAGTTCCATTTTTCTACAAGAATGTTAATGTTCACATCCAAGTGGAAATACTCACAACTGGTAAGCATGCAAAAAGATTTTTTCACTTACATTAATCAAAACTGTTATTTTAAGTGGTTTGTTCACATGGATGCCATACCGGTTGTGACTATATAGACCTTCTAGCAGTTTAAACAAGAATCCTAACGACTTTATGAAGAATTTTGTTGCGTTTTCAATGAAGTATCACCCTGTCAACATTCTTCTCTACAGTTCTTTCTCTTATTTTCGATATAGATGCGTGTCATAACAATTATGCAGAAAGAGGTGTTAGCGACCGTTAAAAATGAAAATGATATATATAATTTAATAATAATATATAAAGTGTAAATTGTAGATTTATGATATTTATTTCAATGAAAAATATGTTGTTTGATTGTTAGGTTACATATCTGTTTTTTTTTTAATAATTTGATTTTGACAAGTTTGATCTAAATTTGAAAATTGAAGCAGGTAGGAAAGAAATGTGCTAACGATTTTGAATTTGTATTGCCCTATTGAAACCAACCGTAGCCTCACATACCATTCCCTCATATCTCAGTAGGTCTTAACATTTCCCAAAATTCAGCTACAAGAAGTCGTGGATGCACTTCTTGAATCAATCCTTTAAACCGAATTTCATTTGTTAGTTGGATGTAGTGATCAAAATGCAAGATTTGTGAAAGTTCATTATTATTTATTAGTGTTAACCTCTAGCAAATTATGAAACTAATATTATATTTTTGTTCACAACATTTTTTTGTAATAATTTATTTGTTCGGAAGATATGTATATGTGATTGGGTGTAGCCTGAAAAATCATATTTTAATTTTTATAAGGAAAAAATACTTTGAAATCGACCAAATTACAATGTTTGATTTGATGTTTATGGTTATGACAATTCACTTTATTTGTAATGTTTATCAAATTTCTTTGCTGAATTTAATGTTGTCGGTACATGTAACAACTTATTGGTGTTTTTGGTTTTACAGGGCCAATATGAAAAATCATATTTTAATTTTATAAGGAAAAAATACTTTGAAATCGACCAAATTACAATGTTTGATTTGATGTTTATGGTTATGACAATTCACTTTATTTGTAATGTTTATCAAATTTCTTTGCTGAATTTAATGTTGTCGGTACATGTAACAACTTATTGGTGTTTTTGGTTTTACAGGGCCAATATGAAAAGAGTCATATGAGTCTTCATGAGGGTTGGTATACCGAACAAAGTCAATTCATAAAGTCACTACACAACATGTTTTAAATAAGAAGTCACATTATGTTCTAATAAAACAAAGATCATATAGATCATTATGTTAAAAATTATTGTATTAAAAAACCAAATTGCTCTAATATAAATATTAAATATTTTTATCTAATAAGTTTGGTTCAAAAACTCTAAAAATGAATCTAACTAACATTTTTTTTATTAAAATTCAACCTAAGACAAAACCACCTATTAATGTAATATGTATTTCATTTATGTCCTTGCGTTAACCGTGTGTCATAATCTAGTTTACATATAATAGTGTTGAAGTATATATATATATATATATATATATATATATATATATATATATATATATATATATATATATATATATATATATATATATAATAGGGTTGAAGTACGATTTAGATAAATAGGAATTAAATATCGATTTATTAGACCGTATAAAAGGGAGTTTGATTTAATAAACCAAATAAAATACACCAAATAGAGTATGACGGATTTTGTTAGTGTATTTTATATCTCAAATAGAATATATCTAGTATTCTCATATTCTATTTTTTGTAATTTATATTTGACACAGGATACACCTAATAGAATATGGTTATTTGATATCATGTATCCTATTTCATATTAGGATACGAAACTAGTTATATATTTATTATATACGGTGTCTTCTATTTGTTATTTTCTGGTAGTGTTTTGAGATTTAATAAAATTTACGAAAGTATTTATAAAATTTCTCAAAAGCATAAGAATATTTTTTGTTCTTCTTCATTAAATCTGGTCATTTATGTTACACTATGTTTACCTCCGCATTAGCATTTTTAACAGGACACGCACAACCATCATCTTTGTTAGTTATTAATTGTATTTATTTATAGTTGATGCCATCTTCTAACGAACCATTAG
Organism: Lactuca saligna; assembly: GCF_052625555.1. NCBI lineage: Eukaryota > Viridiplantae > Streptophyta > Magnoliopsida > Asterales > Asteraceae > Lactuca > Lactuca saligna. Next base: position 247,006,172 of record NC_136421.1, read on the forward strand.
TGAATCGGATAACCTTTTCCATCTTCTACTCATCCGGAGAGTTCATCGTCATTTTCCTCTTCCTCGTGTATAATAATCAAAATCACAATCTTTTCTACAATATTAATAAGAGAAATTGAATAATCTAACCACCTAACCACTTTTTAGTATTATTTTGAAAAAAATAATCAATTTTGTTTTAGCAAAAATAACCATTTTGTCCGGAATGAGTATTCTGGATTTTTTTTTTTTAAAAAAAAGTTTTTTTTACCAAGTCCATAACAACATTCCGGACTACTATTCACATTTTCGGATTAGTGTTCACATTCTGCACTAAAATTTTGGATTTCAGGAAAAAAGAACACTGGAATTTCAAGCACAATTCCGAAATTCAGAGAACAATTTCAAAATTTTGAAAAAAAAAATACGTTTTTTACTTAAATTTAACAAAAACTTAAACAAATATAGTAATATTAAACACTAAAATTAGACATTTTACTGAAAAAGATAATGTTAAACACTAAGAAATTGACATTTCAATGGTATTAAACACTAATAAATTGATATTTCGGACATAAAATGAGATATTTTTCAAAAAAAAAAAAATTAGGAAAACCAAAAAATAATTATTGACTTTGAAGATCAAACCAGAATACAGTGGTTTAGAATTGAGCATTCTTTGAAAAAGAAAATTGAAAAATATTTCGTAATATGAACAATAGTCTGGAATGAAACAGATTGTGGATATATATATATATATATATATATATATATATATATATATATATATATATATATATATATATATATATATATATATATATATATATATATATATATATATATATATATATATATATATATATAGGGTTAGGTTTTATGGAAAATAAGAATCCCTAAAAATCATAAAAGTGCATAAAAAAAATACTTAAACATCAAAAATCTTTTTTTTTTTTTTGATTTTATATTATGAATTTTCGCAGCTTTTTCTTTATTTTCGCTGAATTTTTTTTTGAAAAAAAATCAATTTTTTAATCTTTTTTTTCAGCGATTTTGTTAATAAACCTACGATTTTTAGGAAAAAAATGTCAAAAAAATATTTGTGATCTCTAAGTATTTTTTTTTTTTATGTATTTTTATGATTTTTAAGTTGAGCAGAAAAAAAAAGATTGAGCATGATGGAATGAATTTGGGTCACTCATTTTGAATATGTCGTTTAAACGCTCCAGCTCCAGCGTACGGGACCGACGTAACATATCATATTCATTTATAAATATGTAATGAATAAGTGTATTCATATATGAATACGTATATTCATATATAAATACATATAACAGAAATGATTGTTCATATATGAATATAGCGGCGGCGGGTGGTAGCAGAGGTGGCGACTGTTGGTGGTGGTTGGTTTTGAAGGTGGTGGTGGTGGCGGAGATGGCGGTGGTGGTGGTTGGTGGCGAAGGGGAGGTGGTATATTCTTATATGAATACACTTATATTTATATTCATATATGAATATTACTTATCCCCGTCGGCCCAATACATCGGAGCGTTTTGAGACAAAAAATAAAGGATTGTTAAGAATGATTCTTGCATTTTTAACATTTTTTTTTTCTTAATTGAAATTATATATATTATTTTCTTTAAAAATCTCATTTATATGAGTTAAAATTAGATTACTCAATTTGCCTATTAATAATCTTTGTTGGTATTGGTAGAGTCTCTAACGTTCTTACCTTTGTAGGCATTTTTCATGACCCATCACATATTTTTATAAAACAATAATATTTGAAAAAAACAAACAAACAATGTTTCTTTAACTAATAATCGATTTATGATTTATAAAAAATGATTCATAATTTTTATAGTAATATTTCAAAATTAGGGTAATAAGCATATTTTATTTTAATAGTCCTATAATAGTGTGATCTCGTGAGTCTTTATGAGGTGTTTGCTGGCATACCTGACCTTATGCATCACGGGTTTGCTTAGGATTATGATATAATTGTCTTTCGTTTTTCTAATAAAAAACTAACTATTTTTTATAGTCTATTAATCAAATTAAAATAAAATCCGATTTTATGACTATTTAAAACATGCATCCGACTACCATGTGATACTCAAGACTGCAACCATGTTTTCGTTGTATTTATTTATATAACTAAAAATTAATAAGATAAAGCATAATGATTTTTATCTTTTATAGATAATTATATACTATTCAGTAAATTAACAAAATTAAGATAATATTTAAAATGGGATTCATAATTCTGCTCTCGTGACATGCCATAAAGTTTTGAGGACATTGTTTTTGATCGCGGTTTTTCTTTTTTCGTTTGTCTCATTTTACAAGTTGCAAAAGTAGATGTGTGGTGGAAAGAGGTCGACAAAGATTGGAAGTACATTATGTTTTATGACTTTTATCAAGTAAAAATTCATATGATGCCTATATTTTTTTTTAAACGTTAAGTAAATAAATATTTATTAAAATGGAGAAGTTATTGATCTTGGCTTCTTGCAAGTGATTATGGCCAATAATGTTGCGTGATGAATCACATGTTTTGATTACGATATAGATCTATCGTCCAAAGAGCTCGAAGCTAACACCATTTTGAGAAGAAAAAAAAAAGTACATAAAAAAAATTATCGCTTTCTCGACTTTTGTAAAAGTGACAATGTGGTTTTCTTATCATAACCAAAAATCAAGTGTTAGAAAACTTACACCTTGATAAAGTAAGTCGATTGGGCCGATTTTTACAATTCGCAACACGTATGCACACACACAGATACAAACTGGTTGTAGATTAGTTATATACATTGTAAATCAGCTAATATTAGGGAAATCAAATATGACTAATATAAAAAAAGATGATAACAAACTCAATACTAATATATAAACAGTATTATTAAGTGATTTTGGTTCATAAGAATATTTTGGTTATAGCTACCATTTTTATATGGTTGTTTAATAATAATCATTACAAAATATTCAATATTATAATTATATAATTTTGATCCATATTTTTTGGTCAAATTATTATAGAAGGTAATGTTTATGATGGACCATTATAACCCATTTGGAAGGTATTGTAGCGGGCCCATAAGAAAACCCCAGCTGTTTGAAGTAATGGGCTGATTGCGTGATGATGCTTTATAATCTCATAACTCAAAAATCTATACTTATAATTATATCGAGTAATTACGTGCCCAATAGGTCTCTCTCTCTTTATTATTATTATTTTATTTTTATTTTATATTTTTTTTATATTTTTTTTAACTTGAACTTGGACGGTAATTGAAATGTAATTTTGTTGTCTTTTTATTCCTACCTAAAAACATTATATTGCTCTTCTTTAATTCCTTTTAATTATTTATTAATTAATTTATGTATTTTAAACATCCTAAAAATACATTCTAAAAGCTTCATTTTAAATCATTAATAAAACCATAAATATCATTCATTATATAAAAATCATAAGTCGTGTATCTCAAAAATATTATAAACATCTGTCAAATATATCAGAATATAAACATCAAAGGTTAAATAAATGGTGTGTGCTCTACAATAATCCTGAGCTTTTCCCCTTGCTACCAGAACTACTTGAAATTAAAACTGAAAACTTTAAACACGAAGCTTAGTGAGTCTCCCCAAACTACCACATATCATACACATAATCACATAATCACATAAACTGGGCCCCCACCCCTTCCTCGGGCTACGCCCGGCATCGGACAGAGTCCGACATTAGGCCCCGTCTGGCATCCAGCCCCGCTCGATATACAAATTTGTTTTTACAAGGCCCTATCTGTCTCTAGGCCCCGCCCGCTATACACATACAAATAAGAACATATAATCATGCTAGTACATAAAGAATCATATATAACACTACATATTCCATTCTTAAGGTCTCGTCTATCACGGGCCCTACCCCTACTCTGCTAATGATGAGATATGGAACCTCGTCCATACTCAGCTAGTGATGAGATACGGGACCCCACCCACCCTCACCTCCCTACCGCTCACATACCAATATCACAAAGACAACAAGTATAACTAAACGTGCATTCCTTCATCGGGTCCCACCTGGCATCGAACCATAGTTCGAAAAAATACATATAAACATTCCTCGGGTCCCGCCTGGCATCGAACCGAAGTCTGGAAAGCATACAGACCTTCCTCGGGATTTCCCCGGCATCGGACCAAAGTCCCAAAACATATAAAACAAGCACATGCAAGAATCACAACAACATAAAGCATACAAACATTCATCGGGCACCACCCAACATTAGATCGGAAATCCTAAACATATAAACCTACATCGGGCATTGCCCGGCATCGGACCTTAGTCCGACACATACTAACATACATAAATGGGCCGACATTGGTGCCTTCGACCCGTTCTTACAAGAGAAATCTCACCTCACAAGCTGACTGCATAATCCCACGGGTAAACCTCTGGCTGCTAGCTAGCATATCCCCGAACTGCTGATTTCTCGACTCCCGGAGCTACTGATCATCATACAAATTAGATAAGTCCGGGATTCTTATAACTTAACCATAAGTCCTCACTGGGGTAAAAGACCATTCTACCCCTCACATACTCTTGTTCCAAATTGGACTTTACCCAAACCTTAGCCCAAAAGATAACCACTTTCACAAGGCCCAATAAATGGCCCAATTTCCATTTGGGCCTAATCCTTTCACATGGGCCTCAACCTAAGGCCCAAACCATAATATGAAAGGCTCAAAACTAGGTAGACTTATCAAGCCTACTAATGGCCCAATTTGCTAAATTAGGCCCAACCTGTAACATCCATAAAAATCATGTCAAATTTAATCTTTTAAAAACATTTAGAAACCAACAGTTATGTAACAACCCAATTTTCACGTCCAAAAATTTCATTAAAAATAAGTGTTTTGTAAAATATTTATAGCAAAAACATCATCCGATCATATCATTTCATAAAACATATTACGTATCTGAAAACCCAAAACAAGAAAATAATAATAATAATGTCAGAGTACAATCCCAAACATCTCATAATGCGGAAATCCAAAGTGTGTGTGTATGATGTGCCACTACCAAGCCGACTCCTTCCCCTTCGCTGAAGAGGTACCTGAAACCAAAACTGAAAACTGTAAGCACGAAGCTTAGTGAGTCCCCCCATCGTACCACATACCATACAATCATAACACATACAAACTGCCAGGCATTTTCGGGGTGCCCGACCTACCCGGTACGACCATTCTGGGGTGCCGACCTACCCGTACGGCCATTCTGGGGTGCCGACCTACCCATGTCAAGCCATTTTGGGGTGCTGACTACCCTTCGGTCCTAACAACCGAACCTCGGGGACTATTTCACCCCTACTACTACTATCACATATAACATAACATAAGCATATTATCAGACATATATGGGGTGCCTAAACTACCCTTCGGTCCTAACAACCGAACTCTACTACCATCACATACAACATATCATGCTAGCATATAACATATCAGGTAGTAACCAACCTAGATGATATCACAAAGACAATCATCTATCATACGCCTCCTACTAATGGGCCGACATTATGGCTTTAGACCCACCACTACTAGAAGGTAACTCACCTCGAAAAGTAGCTGCTGAAAGCCTGCTTGCTAAGCGCCTGACTGCTGAATCGATAATCCTCCGGCTATAAATCATAAACATAGATTCGCCACTCATTCACACCCTTAGGTCAGATGACTAACCCACCCCTGGTCCAAGGTCAACTCCTTGGTCAAAGCCAACTTTCAGTTGACGGGACTCGTCGAGTCATGGTACTGACTCGTCGAGTCCTTCTCCCACTAACCCGGTCCTACTCTACAACCCCTCTTCCCACTCACTGAATCACCCTTAACTCACTACTTGGGACGATAGAACCGGCTCGCGATCTGACTCGCCGAGTCCAAGAACAACTCGCCGAGTCCATACGAGCGACCTCCCACTTGCTTCCAAATCCTCACCAGAGCATCCCTTATGAGGATTTGGGTTTCTGGGACTATTGCAACACGTTAGATTGCTAATTCTGCATGTAAATACAAATGGTTGGACCTTCAACATCTAAACCCCTCATACTCAGTAACTGTTCATCTGACTCGCCGAGTTTGAAGAACAACTCGTCGAGTACCAGGCAGTCTTCATAGGACTCGCCGAGTTGTTCATCCAACTCGCCGAGTTCCACTTTGGGACTCGCCGAGTCCCTTGACCCATTTCCCATATAGACCAAATTTGAGACATGCAACGCTTCAAAACCATATATCTATGTTCCTAGAGCATGCTTATCACATAAAGTTGCAAACGTTACGTGCATGCATGGCCCTACAAGCTTCAAAAGGCAAATCCAAGCTCTTTATGAGGTCATACACTCAATGGGGACCTCAATCACTTCATCCACATGAACTTTATGCTTTTAATACGTCCACAAGGTCTAGATCTAAAGTCCTTTCGGATAATTAAGCACAAACACATGGAGTTTGGTGTTTTAGGGATTGAAAACCACCAATTTGGGACAAAAATGGTATCTAATGAACTAATGATCAAGGTATGAACTTTTCTACCTGAATGGAAGCTTCTCACAGTGTAGATTTCGGATCTACTCCCTTCCTTGCACTCTTCAACATCCTCCTCCTTCTTCTAAGCTCCAAACTTCCTTCACCAAGTAAAAATCACTCACAAGAACAATATGGGGGCTAGGGTCTCTCACTACAGCTCTCTAGAAGTGTTATGGACAAGGAAGGCCGAGTTAGTGTGCTTAAATAGGGTGCCAACACTCGGGTTAAGGTTTTTGCCCCAACAGGGCCTACTCGCCGAGTCGGGGAGCCGACTTGCCGAGTCCAAGGCCTAGACTTCGCGTCTCATCCCGCTCCTACTTGGTGAGTCGGTCCTTCAACTTGCCGAGTCCAAGGCAAAAATGCATGAATTTAGAATTATTAATTACAAGAAATACGTACTGGGAACCAGGTGCTACAAGTTATTACAAATTTGTTTTCAAAACAATTCTATATCAGAGTATCCCAGAAACATAGTCATAAAATGTGAGGAGTTGTACAATCACGCATTTGCCTTCCCGCGATCCTCTACCTGAAACCAAAACTGAAACTGTAAGCCCAAAACTTAGTGAGTTCCCCCAAAATACCAATACATAGCAAATAACACATATACAAATAACATGTAATGGGTCCACAGCTTTACATATTGGATTACCCCTGGGCCCGCAGTGTGAGTTTGGCTTGCCTTCTAGGCCCTCAGCTCACATCTGGCTTGCCATTGAGCCCACAGTACGAGTCTGGTATGCCTTGTCCGACCCTCAGCTCGTATGTGGAATACTCCTGAGTCCTCAGTATGAGTCTGGCATGCCTTGCCCGACCCTCAGCTCATATCTGGAATACTCTAGGGTTTGTTGGCTACCGCACAGAGCATTACAACCTCAACCCATCCCTCATAACATGCCGACATATAACATAATTAATGCACATACAGATAATCAGATAGTAAAACAGGTAGTCCTATAGATCTACCAACTGGCATAGCAACTAGCATGCATAACTAATTCATACTCAACATAACATCAACTACTAGGATATCAGATCCAATGGGTCGGCATTGGTGCCTTCGACCCCTTAGTATAATGAGGATAACTCACCTCATAACTATCGAAATGAAATGATAAGCTCAAACTCTAGAACCACAACCACGAACTCCACCACTTATATTTACCATAAGACCATTTCCATAAATCTAATTTACCAAAATACCCTCAGAAGTCAAACTAGTCAACCCTTGGTCAAAGTCAAGGTCAACGGTCAAGGTCAACAGTCCATGTTGACCCAACTCGTCGAGTGCAGCTCACTGACTCGTCGATTCCTTCCATAACTCGAGAAGTCGTGAAACCTTCCAATTGACTCGCCGAGTTTCCAAACAACTCATTGAGTCTGTGCGTGTTCACAGTCGAGAAAGCACTAACTGAATCGTCGAGTCATCTTGCTGACTCGCTGAGTTCATGCACAAACCCTCAAGGCTAATCTTCATCAGACTCACCGAGTTGGCCATGCAACTTGTCGAGTCCCTTCATTCCTTTCTCCATTCAGATGCTTATAAGCCACCCCAAAGCTCTATATCACAGATATGAGTTCCTAGAGCATACTTCCCACATAAAGTTGCAAACTTTACGTGCATGCAAGGTACTAAAGGCCAAAATCAAGCAAAAGATGAGGTTCTAAGTGAGGAAAGAGGCACTAACTTACTAAAGGCTGAAGCTTTATGACATTAAAGACTAAGATAAGCCTAGATCTGAAGTTGCAACTTCAGATCATGGCGAACACCTGAAATGAAACTCTAACATGCTAAAATGGACCTAAACTTCAACAAGGAGAAGATCACATTAATGAAAAGCCAAGGTAACGACTTGTTACCTCCAAAACAATGCCAAGATGGAGTAGAATTCAGGTCCACAACTTTTCCTTGCTCCAAGCTCCTTGGTCTTCAAGTTCCTCTCACCAAGATTTTATTCCCAAGCTTAAAATCACACAAAAGAGGAGTAAACAACGATTTAGGGTTTCTGGACTCCCAAGGGGGCTGTAAGGGAGGCTACAAGGATAAATGATCCTTTAAATAGGGTGCAAAACCTTGGAAAAATTAGGGTTTCATCCTCCAGATCCAACTCGTCGAGTTGGTCACTTAAAACACACGGCCAAATTCATTCCTACTCGAGGAGTCAAGGCATCCAACTCGTCGAGTAGACCTTTTAAAATGAAAATAAAAATGTAAAGGTTATAAACCTGAAAGTCGGGGTGTTACACAACCCATCTAATGGACCTTACCGTAAACCCTAAACATGTTCTTAGCCTAAAATACATGACTTATCGTGGCCCACTAAGGCCCAAAGAAATAAAGTCCAAAGCATGGCCTTAACCGAGGCCCAAACACACAAAGCCCATATATGTTGAGTACGCGGGGCGTACTCCTTTGTACGCTAAGCATAAAGTTGTATGGCTTTTACGCTGCATGTACATGCATGTACACCCAACACACTGCTCTGTTAAGCCACTTTTCCATTAACCACTTAATACTCTATTCCAAAGGCTATAATCACATATCCAAGTCCTCTTCCATGTCTTATTTCAATCACTTGGTGGCTTGTAACCCACCAAATGGACCCAAACATGGAAAATAGCAACTAACTTCCATGGAAATGGCTATATCTCATGCATGGTCACAAAAGGATTTCAAAGATCGAAACATTACTGATATCGGAACACATTTAGCATTAAGGGTGGCAACTTCTTTCAAGCCTCTAAACACCACCAAGATCTTCACCAAACCAAAAACACACAAGAATGGAGGATGAGAGGCTATCTAGGGTTTCTGAGGTTGAGAGGTTGATAAGGAGGCTAGGGTTTGAGTCATAATGTTCTTTATATAGTGCTTAACCCTAAAAATTAGGATTTAGGGACTATGAATGTACGTTGGGCGTATGCCTCTAACCTACGTGTTCATTTGGTTCTCTATGTTGCACGTACCCCTAGCTTACGTGGGGCGTACTTCCGCGCAGGCCACCTTGCATGCATGGTATCTTCTTGTCATTTTTCTCCATTAAGGACCAATATTGCCAATTACTCCAAAGTGTCATATCTTCCTCCTCCGGGGTCCGTTTCTAACGAACCTTATATCCACGAAAAGGTGATGAGAAGCCCCACACTCCTAACAATGCGCCCAAGCCTTAAAGCCTTCCGAATAAAACCCAAAACCCATAAAGGCTCAAACTGCCACTTTACCGATATACCCTTTGGCTCCAAGACACAACCAGCTCCCGGATCACCTCAACTGCATTATCCATACATAAACGGGTTTAGATACCTCTCTTATAAAGGCCCTAAGCCTTATGATAACCTACCATCAGGCCACATTACCGAATTAGGAAAGCGATTCGGAACAGGGAGTTACAATATTTCTTTTTTAATTACCATTAAAGAGACAAATAGGGACACCCCCTTTCCCAATCCAACGTGAATATATATCTCTCTTTGTTTGTATCTAATTTCCCACAAACCTCCCAACCTCTCATTGTTCTTTCACTCCATCGACACGCCCTCGCCACCATCGTCTATCTTCTGGCGCATAAAGCTATGTAGACACCGAGACACTCCGACGAACCTACTTCTCATCTTCTTTCAATTCTTGTTGTCGAACTCTCTCACTCCACTAGAATGTCACCCCTACCTTTTTTTAAAGTAGCTAGAGAAAACCTGAGATCAGTCGAAATCTGAAACCAATAAGTCAATCCTAAAACTTGAAATCAAAAAAATTATGAAGCCAAGCCATCGTCACCTTCATAGATACTACCTTCAAATCCATCACCATCGTCACTTTCAACAACCACTACAGTAGATTTCACCAAATCAAGGGTTTTGATTTCATGATGGTTGCTTTAGGTGGTCCAGGATGATGGTTCAGTCATGTGAATGATTTGGGGTTTTGTTATTTTGATGTCCAACGAGAGAAGAGAAAAGGTCGTTGGAAATTTTAAGAGCCGTCAATCTGCACTTGAAAGTCTCCAAGCGATCTGCACTCGAAAGACGTCATCTACTCTATCGATATGTATCGTTGTCAAACCACCGGAACCCACCAACACCACCTATAAATCAAAACACAATGGAGCCTCCGTAATACTCCACACATCTTCAGTTCCTTCAACATCGTCGTCAGTCATCATCTTCTGTCATCTACCTACAGATCTGTCAGAAATGTAATTTGGGTCAATTTTTCTTTGAATGCATTGATTCTAGTTTTGATTTCTGATTTACATTTGTTGTTTGAATTCTTGGTTTTGAGTTCTGGATGTGGTTTCACATTGAATGGATTTATGGTATCACGGTTCATTTGGATTTTTTTAATCTTTTTTTTCCGATGGAAAATATGGTTGTAATTTCGTCTAATATAGAGTTGGTGGTTATTTTCGGGGACATATTAGTGGTAGCTTACTTCGGGAAAGAGAAACTATATGGGTGGACATTTAACAATAAATAAATTAATAAACCGACAATAATAAATAACAAAAAGAACAAGAAAAAGAAATACATTTAAAAGTAAATAAATCAATAAGGGTAATACAGTCATTTCACGTATGATAGAGACCAAACACACAACAATATTACATTTTAGAGACCGTTTGAATTTACAAAAAAAAAAAAAAAAAAAAAAAAAACAATCAGAAAATTACCCCAAACCATACGGACCATTCTTGTAATTTACACATTTATACTTTGTAATTTTTATAACATATTTCAAAATATATCATATATATTAAATCATATTAATTTGAAACTCATATATTTTTAACTTAATGTTACTTTATTTTTTAGATGATTGAAATATTTTACATATACAAGATCAGTATTTTCATATTTCGTTACTCATATTCACATGTCTTCTTTTTTCGGTTATTGTTATCCATAATGTATGAAAAAAAGGTACACATAGGTATAAAATGGAAATATATGTTCAATTAAAATTTTTCTACACTCTTATTGATTTCTCTACATCTCATTTTATAGTTATTTTTAATTAAAATTTTTCCACATGATATTGTGTAGTTGTTTTCATTTTTATTCAATTTCATATAATAATTAATTAAATATATTAATTGCAATAAATGTAATAATAAATGCATATCAATTTTAGTAATGACTTTTCTTCTAATTTCAAAAAATTTAAATTAGAACCACATTAGTTTCCTTTGTTTATTAATCTAAATTATGTGTTTAAATTTAAAAAAGAAAAAACACTTTAATTTTATATAATTCAATATTTTTCTAATTTTTTTTATAAATTCAAACTTCTCAATTGTTAAGAATTATATATATATATATATATATATATATATATATATATATATATATATATATATATATATATATATATATAAAGCATATTAGTCATCTCTTGATTTTAAAAGGTATAAGTTACAAAGTTTTTTGTACAAATCATTTATACATAAATAAATCATTAATACTTGTCAAGAGTTTAAACCTTTGAATTAAGAAAGGTTATTAAGAAATTTAATTGGAGCAAAATGATAATTTTAAAATACAAGATTCATGTATATAAATTAATTTATATTTTTTAAACTAGACACCCATGTTAATCAAATTGCATCAAATGTATATACAAACAATATAAATATAAGGTCTAAATATAAATAATTTACTTAAAAATGATAAACTTTTTTATACATAAAAACTAATAGTTATTTCTCCATAAGAAAATTATTTGCTAAAATAATTGTTTATCGTCACTGCGTAATATATATATATATATATATATATATATATATATATATATATATATATATATATATATATATATATAGAGAGAGAGAGAGAGAGAGAAAGAAAGAGAGGAAAGAGTGTTTTATTAAATATAAATTGAGTCACAACCACAAGATTAAGGTGACAATGATTTATATATCCATTCAATATAATTAGAAGACGGATTATAATGTTGATGAATATTTTATTAAAATGTATATAACTGAAATGTATATAACATTGTAATTGTCCAATGTTCTTATATTTCAACTTCTAAATTGAATTACTTCAAAGATTCTTATAAATTTCATATTTATCTTCCTCTTATATAATTATCATTTTCAATAATAATATATATAGCCTAGTAAGTGTTCGACAAATAGATGTGATGTAAAAAAGCAGATTATAGTGAAAATTTAAAAATATTGAATATAAATCAAGTTAATGATTGAAATTTAACAATATTATAATGAATATATCAAACAAAACGACGTATTATTATGAGTTTGGGTACCTAAGCTTATATACCCTTAAGGGTATATTCACTTTTCCTTATATATATATATATATATATATATATATATATATATATATATATATATATATATATATATATATATATATATATATATATATATATATTTGCTATTGAAAATAGTCAAAATACACTGGCTCAAAAGCATCACTGATTCATGATTCATTGTGTAGAGGAAGCTTGTAGCATGGCCTTATATCACTACTTTTATATATTACACTAATTTTCTTACCACGTAAGTAACCAAGACAAAATCTATAAATAAATAAATAAAAAAAAAATAAAAAAATAAAAAAATACATCATTCCTAACGACATATACTCCCAAAACCCCATTAACTACCTCCCCACCCCTTCACTAAAAAGTGTTTTCTATCTTTCTTATTTTGTGATTTCATTTTTTATTGAAGCAACGGTGCTTCAAGATGAAAGATATTAAGCCTAAAAATTGTGATTTCATTCCCATGAAACTGCATGATCTAACCATTAAAATCTTTAAACAAAAGATTCCACAATAGACTCTCTGGAACGTGTAAAGCTATTCTAGATTATTACAAAAAAGTAATTTCACAAAATTAAAAGCCTTCCACAGATGCCATTATGCAAAATACGAGAATATTTCATGATCTATACACCCAAATGTAGATTGTATGAATGATTTTAATAAAATGTAACTTAGTCATGACTAAAATCAAATCAAAAGCTTAGTGATTATAGAATATAAGAACATTGTATCATCATCATCATCATTCCCTTTTGGTCAACAAAACAACCAAACATCATCCATTCTATTCAAATAATGGAAAGATGGAAATCAATAAAATTACACTAAACAAAGCTTTCAAGTCTAGTACACCTTTCTTCATACCTTGTAGGCTTATGGTTATATATATCTCTTCCAACTATTTGTCTATTGCATACATAAAACATAAAACATAAAACAGACCCTTTCACCAATTAAAAACGGGCGAAGGGCGGATATTAAAATACGTAGCTGACCCTAAATATGCACACACTAACGATATGTATACTTTAAACCAAACAGATGAAAAAAAGGTTATGAAAATACAGATGAAGGTCAAGATGATTACCCCAACAGCATTCATCAGGCATGAGACACCAGCAATCTCCCCTTCTGTTCCTTGATGAGGAAAACATCCTCTCGACTGAAAATCCAAAAGCAATTTATCCTTTTTGGAAAACGTATCCATCAACCAACAACCAATCTTTTCTTCAGACTCCGGGATATCATTCACTACAATACGCCTCACATTGATATGAACTTCTGAAGGAGCCACCCCAAATGCATTGTCTAAGAATGTTGGGCAACGGTTTTTGTACCCAATTGTGATGTCATAAACTGCAATATATGAATAATGAATATACCAAAAACAAAACAAAGTGTTTTAAAAACTAGATTAAAGTCATTATTATAATAAAGAATACCTGCATCCAAACAGTCCCTTAGTTCCTCCATGCAGGCAGCAAATCCCTTTGTTTTTGGGAGTAGGACACTGTGTAAGATAGGCAGCCCGTTTTCAGATGCATATTTTTGGCTCCGAATGCACTTCTGTTCACTATAATAAATATATATATATATTAGTCATTGATGTGATGGGATATATCAGGTTGTACTGTGTTTGGCATGTAGTGGACTGACTGGGACTGATGTCAATGGGACAAAATTTTGTAACTTTGTGAAAAAGACGTGAATGCCCTCGTATCATGTGTAAGAGAAAGTATGAAATATTGTATTACGTGAAGTCGGTGCCCTCGGGGAAAACAGCAAGCCAGAGAGGATCTTGATGATTTTTAAAAGATGAAAGCATGTGTCGCATGGTTGACTCATCAACTTCCCATTTTCTCTCCACTGAAATGAACTCCAAAATGTGAAAAGCCCAACCAAATACAGGGAGCTTCATTAAACTGCTCTTGAGGACATATTTAATATACCCTAAACGCCCTTTTCGCAAGGCGAGATCCCATAAATACATCCAGTCAACTTCAGTTCTGTGGTTGGCAATGATCAAGACTCTCTCCTCTCTTTCTGGAAGAGTTTCTCCAGAAAAGATTACTTTAGTTTTGTTTATTTTCTCAAATAAAAAAGGCCATAAAGCTAGCCAGCTTCCAAAGAAAAACGCTGTTGCTTTTCTGCTGTAATGTATGCTGAAAAATCTTAGGATCACAGCTGTGAAGAAACCACAGAAGACCAATATCACGAATGCTGTTGAAAGCAAGATTAGTAAACAGAACACGCCACGTAGGACTCTTAATGGAGTCAGAGCGCGTGTTTCTTGTTTGTTACTACTCTCAATAGCCATCTTCTTTCCACAATGTCCAAAAGACAACTTGATACTTCAATACAGTGTAAGTGAAGCCAATGTTACAAATTTACAAATGAAGAACTTAGTGGCTCTACAAAATTATAGCTCCTGCAAGAAAAGAGCTGATTAAGAACATTAGAGTGGGTTGAAATTTGAAAATATCATTGTATGCAAATTGCACTAAATGCATAGTTGCCTAATAACTCATAAAGAAAAGAAATGAGAGGAAAATGGAAATTGCAGAGGTCTTGATTTAGTGATATGTTATATACTATGCAATCAAGAGTATCTTGATTTGTAGTATTTTGGTTGAGTGGTGCTTCCCATTCTTAGTTTGGTTTTAATCTAAGATTAGTGTAGTAATTAGTAGATAACTATATTTTGTTAATACAATTGCTCGGTGTTCATAACCATATAATTAACTTATTTTAGGTAGCATATTGTAATCAACTGTGAAGATACAAGTGTGCAATGCATTGGTACTACTACTTATTACCACTATGCTCTCAGTGGGGAACTCTTTTCAAACACTTGGTGCTCATAAAAAGTGAAAGGTAATGGCGTTGCATATCTTGTCCCCTCCTCCTCCCAAAAAGTAGCATGGACATAGCATCAATGTGAAAACCCATTCCCCAAAAAATGAAAAACCCAGCTGAAACTGACCTAGGAAATCTAAACAAGTCCAAGAATGGATCAACAAACAGAGAAATGGAAAAAACTGAAAACAGAAAAACGAGCATCACCTCACCTAGGAGTACATGAAAAAGAGTAGCAGCTAGAAGGGCTGCTGCTAGTCAATAAGAATGCCCTTAAACAGTCCAAGAAATGACACCAAAATGTGCAAAAAGTAAGATCGAGTGAAGAAGCTCAAATTCAAGTTACGCATTGAAAAAAAAGAATAAAATAATCAATATGGACACAGATCCCATTTTGGAATTGCGCCGCCAAACTAAACAAATCAATTAGCGAATCTCATTAACGACACAAATAATTAAATATATCGATTTAGCCTATATACATGCAACTTCAATATAAAATAAAAATGCACCTCGTTCTGCTACTAAACCTAGTGAAAATCAAACTCCAAATGATCTAATAAGAACGCACAATCTCCAAAGCAAACGGTGGTAATAGGCAATAAGAATCGATCGTACGAAGATATGAAGTTTATGCAACTGTTGAATCATTGTAAGATACATAAAATAACATTAGATACAAACCTAAGAAGGAGATGATGACGACCTTATTTGTTGATTGAAGCGTTTTAGGGTTTAAATGGCACTGTAACGGCAATGGCGATCAGCTACAGTAACTCTTACCCAAAATCTTTAGAGTTCAAGAGAGAGAAAGATAGAGCGCTCTGCATAAATTCCAGTTGGATTCTTCACAGCCTTCAGCTTTATTTTTTATTATTGACGAAAACGAGAAAGGCTCGGTAATTGTTGTTTCCGTTATTCCACTTACTTAAATTAGGGGTGTGTGTGGGAGTTATTTTTAAAATCACTTATTAATCTATGGTTTTTAAAAGCTTAATAAGTTAGAAAAGTGTTTTGGTAAATATTACTAATTTTTTAGTGTAGAAAAAAAAAGTTTTTTAAAAGGTCAGAAAATTTTGATTTTATAAAAAATCAATAACCTCACGTTAATTTTCATTTCATGTTCAATGGAAGTGAAAAAAGATATTTTTTCTGTTATTCCACTTGCTTAAATCAAGGGAGCTATTCTCACATAACAATTTTTTTTTTACTGCAAACAACAATTTTAGGGATTCTAAGCGAAAGAAAAAAAACCCTTAAATTAAAGAAGATGGCGAAATTAGACTTGGAGTGGAAAATAAAAATAAAATGGATGTGTGATGGCGATGAAAACTCAGATTTTTTCATAACACGTTAAAGATAAAAAGCAACAAAAGACAATTTGCATGGGCTTATGGTTAATGGAAACTAGGTTACTGATGATTCGGCTATCAAGACAAAAGTTTGACGAATTTTTGGACTTAAATTTCAGGAATACTGTTATGATCGTCCTTATTTTACTACGTCTATATTTCAAGTTCTCTCTGTTGCAAACAGGTGTTTCTTAGAGGCTCCTTTTGAGCTAAGTGAAGTCAAAGAGACCATTTGGAACTGCGGAAGTGAAAAGGCATCGGGCCCCGACGGGTTTACTTTCAACTTCTTCAAACATTTTTGGCCTCTTATTCAGGGCGGCATAATGAGGTTTCTGAAGCACTTTGAAGCTTTTGGTTGTTTATCTAAGGGAGTAACTTGTCTTCTCTTGCACAAAACAAAAGGCCAACTCTTGCTTCATGACTTTCGGCTCATAAGTTTAATTGGAAGTGTTTATAAGATTATCTCTAAGATCCTCACCTCCATATTAAAGAGTGTTATCAGGACGTTGATTGACGAAATTCAAATAACGTTTATTAGAGGTCGATGTATCCGTAATGGTCCAATAATTATTAATCAACTACGTTCTTGGGCGAAAAAAAAACAAGAAATAAGATGTTCCTCCTCAAGGTGGACTTTGACATGGCTTTTGATTGTATAAATTGGAAGTACTTGTTTTCAGTTATGAGGCAAATAGGTTTTGACGATATTTGGATGCAGTAGATCAAGGGATTTCTCTCGTCCTCTAAAGCTTCTGTTATCATCAACGGAACGGCTACTAAATAATTTCCTATTACTAGGGGAGTTCGTCAAAGAGATCATCTATCACTTTTTCTTTTCATTGTCACTACGGAAGGTTTAAGTGTTGCCATGAAATCCACATGTGATCGCTCTTTGTTTCATGGGGTCAATATTCCAAACAATGGCACCTCGATCTCTCATGTGTTATATGCTGACAACACTATTTTTGTTGGTGAATAGGCAAGATCCAATTTCTCGAATCTGGCGAAAATTCTAAAATGTTTTCATGCAACCTCCAGTTTAAAAGTCAATTTTAACAAGTGTAAGGTGTATGGTATCAGGGTCTCCGATTGTAAGGGGGATAGTTGTACGAGGGTAATCGAATGTGATGCGGGTTCTGTTCCCTTCAAATATTTAGGGGTGCAAGTGGGCGCTAGTATGGAGCTGAAACATAACTGGAAACCTATAATCGAGAAAGTCCAATCCAAGCTCTCTGTCTGGAAGGTGAGGGCTCTATCTTACGGCGGGCGGTTGACTCTGATAAAATCAGTGTTAGGTAGTCTTCCTTTATATCATTTTATTTATTTAAAGCCCCTAAATTGGTTGTCGGTCATCTTGAAAAGTTACGAAAAAATTTCTTTTATGGTGGATGTGTGATATGGGCCTATTTAGTCATATAATTTATATATTATCTTAATACTTTATGTTGATTTTATCTCATTTAATAAACAAAATGTGCTTAATTAGTTTAGAATTTCATTTTTCAGCAACAATGACATGCTCGGATGGAAAAGGAAGCGCATTTAGCAATTAGAAGCTTGGATCTTGGATTTTGAAGAAAGAAGGATGTTGTTGGACAACTTGACCCCTCGTCCGTGTTCTGGCCATATCTCATGAACCGTAACTCCGATTGATGATATTCAAAATATTATGAAAACTAGTCACAATTTTGGACGACTTTCGTGTTTTGATAAAATGTTGATTCCAAATGAACTCAACGAGTTGATCATAAGTTTCGCAATTCTTGATGCTGACTTGCCGTACACGCGATTTAAATGTCAAACTCGATGAGTTTTTCTCAAAAACTCAACGAGTTGGCTCTAATTTCATAATTTATATATAGAATCGCTTTCTTTCAAAACCCTAACTAATTCTGGAAGATTTGGATGATTTTTGGAGGCCAAAAGGGTTCTTAGAGTTGTGGTTTTCGAGAATTCAACCTAGAAGTCTCTTTATCGTATTGACTCTAGTTGTTTTTTGTTCCCTTAGCTGTTAATTGTCTTTTGTTTGAGTGTTATTTGATTACTAAGTTTCTAGTCTTGCAAAACTAGAGAAAACCCCCCTTTCTATTACTTGTTTTATTTAGACAATATTATCATTTATTTTAATTATTTATCGTTCCCTGTGTTCGATACCCTACTTACCTGAACTAAACTGTTAATCAATAGGTATACTGTCTTTCGTGTATTTTTCTTTGTGGTTAAGTTAGTAGGATTAAAACTAGTACAATCACACGTATCAATGTGAAGACGAGGAAAAAATATGTTGGGTTGAGTGGGAAGTTGTTATCGATCCGAATAACAGAGGTGAACTTTGAGTGGGATCTTCTGATGGAAAATGTAGGTTACAATAATAATACTTTAAGCGGAAAAATACTTAACAATTAAATGATTAAGGAACATGCAACCTAAATAGATCTATATCTTTCACATAAAGGCAAAATACTATAAATTATCAAATTACAACAACCCCAATGAAATCAGAATTCATAAAGGAAGATTGCATACCTTTTGATGTGTTATAGTAAACAGATCTAAAACCCTTCTTCAAAGCTTTAGAAGGAAGCACCAGAAATCCCGTGCCTCTGATGGTTCACACCTAACCCTAGCAACTAGGATACTTGAAGAGAGAGGAGAGGGAGATCAAATTTTCGACCTTGCTCTTAAAAAAGAGTGGTCAAAATTTGAAGGCCAAGGTTTTCTTTTATAGTGCCACTTGGAAACCCTAGATAACCCTCAAATGAATAAAACAATATTCCAAATGCCCTGGAATACCCTAGAAACCATCCACCCATTCAAAGGAAGGTTATGGAACCTCTCTTGTTCAACTATTTAATAATTGCACTTTAACCCTTGCACTTTTGATTAATCCAGTTAACCCCAAAATTAATTCTAATCAATTTTTGATTAACTCTTAATGATATATTACTATTTTTAATTAATATATTATTTTCATAATATATTAATAAATTCATTTATTGTTATTTATTAATTATATAATAAGTCAATAAATTAGTCTCTCTCTCTCTCTCTCTCTCTCTCTCTCTTTAAAAGTCATCATATTCAATTATTAGGTCTGAGGGCAACCCAAAAGGACTTTGCTAAGAAGTGAAGTATATACTAATTCAGTTATTGGCTTAAACACCTAATCCAACAGTCTCCTACTTGGATAAGTCTATAACTACAATTACCAGTATAACTTTTAAATTAGACAACAAATAGTGCTTCCATAGCAACTGTCGAACTTTGAACTAAACAGAAATTGGTCCTAAGATAAGTGATCAAATATTCATCCATTCTTTTGGATATCAACTGGACATAAGACATGGATTATAATCAATCTCATTGTCCAAAATTTTGTTTCCCGGTTTCCTGATTTGTGATGACGTCATAAAACTTATAATTGAACACATTAATTTAGTCCTGGATGAGCCCATCACTATAAGTCAACACCAAATCAATGAGGGACCCAAAGATATTGCTTTTCCTGTTAAGGCAAAAGGAATGAATAAACTTTGACTCATATGCTTGTATCTTTTACTCACTAAATCGCACATGACACTACGTTTTATAACATCATGTTACCGATGTGTTTTCACAATACCAATGTACAACCAACTTGTAAATTACAACTCATATATCTCAGTTTTAAGAATATAAGACATTATCATCTCACAATTACTCGTGATATAACCCATGAGGTAGTTCTCTGAGCATGGGTTTATCCAATACTCAAATCTCCATTTTCTAAGTACTCATGAACGTTGCAGCAACATAATTTCTATGTCTAAACTCCTTAGGCAATCTACAATCCAATTCATGACAGTCTTCATTAATTAATTACTTCCCAAAGTATAAGCGACTGTGGAGCTTCGAATAATCAAATTATTTAGGAAGTAAAACATGCAAAGTGAAACACAATAATAAACTAATTAACAAAGGTCTCAAAACTATTGAATATAAATAATATCTATTATTTAATCACCATAACTATTACGCCTTTATTCAATGCAAAATGTTTCGGGTAATCAACTAACTACTTAAATCAAACATCAGTCATGTCATGTTATGGACATGCATACTATGCCTTTCTATGGTCCTTCTTCTATGAATAGATGAACTAGATATTATTACTGTTGGATATAGTGTCTAAGTCCATAACTATATTTGGTATGTACTTGACCCGACCCGGTATGGTCCATTTGGGTTGCACTTCACCCGAACAATTTATGGATAATATTAGAGAATGGTACAAGTTATGATTTATTAATATATTATAAGTTCTAATATATTAATATAAGATCATATTATTTAATTAGTATTGATCTATAATTAATCTAAGATTAATTTAGAGATCAAAGATATTACTAATTATATATGGGCTTCTATATTTATATAGTGTGGGGTTGTGGGCTACTACTTATTTGGAATGGGCTAGGCTTGTATGGAAAAGTCCATGGATACTCCATGGAGCTTTAACCCATGGATCTCATGGAAATGAAGAGACATGGGTATTAGGGTTTACATGGATGTAACCCTAATCCACTACACTATATAAAGGAGGCTTTGGTTCTTGAAATCACACTAGTTGACACTTGTTGAGGTGAGGGCCGATTTCAAGATAGTAGTGACTATTCTCTCAAAGTTCCAAGTTTGTGGTGATTTGTGATTTCCATTTGAGGCATTCACACTATTGGTGCTAGGCTCTAAAACTCCAAGCAATCAACTACTACTACAAGGTAAGTATTTCTACTAGCTTTATTTGATTCATGTTCCCCATGCCATGCTAGTTAGGATATGAACCTTGGAAAATTAATTATTTGCATGTATCTTAGACAAACATAGATCCAAGGTTTATTAGGGTTGCATGTACACTTAGGAAGTGTTAGAATGCTCAAAACCCAACAGTGGTATCAGAGCCTAGGCTTGCTTGTTTGATACTTGATGCAATATAGTTGAAAAAGTCGAAAAACTTGCTGTCTGCCAGATGCACTCGCCGAGTCCATGGGGAGACTCGCCGAGTTCATGTGTATCCTTCAACCTACTTGGCGAGTAGGTTTATGCACTCGACGAGTAAGAGCGACAGAGTGCAGATTTTCGACTTTAGTTGCTGGAAATGGACTAGAAACATTACTCTAAACTGTTTTGGTACTTGAAAACTTGTTTTAGAAGGTGTAATGTCTTTGCTAATCCATTTACAACAACTGTTATCAAAATTACAAAGTTTTATGTGTAATTTTTGATTCATGAAAGTGTTCATATTCATGTTCTTGATCTTATGATGTTTAGATGATCATAGGAATTATTTGTAACCTATGTGGTAGTTTAATTCTTGATCATAATGTGTTTTAATGGAGTCCATAACTTATCCTCAAGTTATGGAAAACCAAGAGTCACACTTGAATTAAAACCATTAAAAGAACACAAGAGTTAGAAAAATGAAGAGTCTTCATTTTTATTACTCTATTTAACTCATAAGTTACAAGAAATGAAAAGTTTTGAAAGTTTTCAAAACTTTCCCTCAAGTTTTGGAACAAGTAAAGTCATATTAAACTTTAGTTCCAACCCTTAGAATTTTAAAAAAGTTAAAATTCAACCCTTATACTTATAATATTATAAGTTAATAATATATATATATATATATATATATATATATATATATATATATATATATATATATATATATATATATATAAGATCAAAGTCGTCTTACCGCTAATACGCCTCATTCACGAAGCTAGTCTATAAGGTGGGTATAAGGTTGTTGACTATAAAATGGCAACTTAATGGGTGTCCACTCTCACCCACCACTTGCTTGACTAGTGGAGGGTCGTTAGCCGAACGGGTAAGACAAGGACTTATAAATTCTCATTAAAAGTATGATGAATATTATAAAGTAACTAAATGTTTTATTAAATTCCCAATCTTAGTTACTTTAGGAAAAATGTGAATAAGGTGCTAATCCATGAAATTACACTTTACACTTTGTCTAAGTCGTTAGTGGAGCGTGTGTGGTTAACCGACACACTAACTTGGACTTACCAAGGTAGGTAAAGGGTGACTTAATATTTATCATAATATCGATGGAGCGTGTGTGGTTAACCGACACATCGATTGAGGGGTAATTTATTAAGGGTACCAAGTAATTTGCATGGTTACTTCACACCTCGCTTTGTGATCCTCGGCATCCCAGTCACAAAACTTGGAGGGCACACTCGAGATTGAAACATGCCTTTGAAAAGTTCATTGAATCTCAAAAGAATCTAGGAGTTTCTAAGAACCAAATTAAATATTTTAATATTTCGACTTTGGTGGAAATTGGTGAATCGTCATTCACCTACCTTTCAAATATGTTATTACTTAGATTACGGCATACCTCTTCTAAGTATAATATATTGTGATTGGGTCCTAGCCTTAATACTACATTTGGGTGTTTTATTAAGGACTATTCCTATTTCTAAACTAAACGTTTCTTTTCTCAGATGTCTGCAAACACTACTGCTTCTGGCTTTAATCCTAATGGCTCCTTTTATCTTATGAACTTGTGTGGGAAAGTCACTTTTGATGGATCCAACTTTAATGAATGGATCAGAAACATCAGAATGATTACTCGCTACGAGGACAAGGAATATGTCCTCGATAAGGAGCTTAAGGAGATTGATGAGACAGTTGCAACTCCTCAAGAGATCACTGAGTTTAGGGCACATGAAAGGGATGCCACGAAAGTGGCATGCATCATGATGGCCACCATGACCGCTGATCTCCAAAAATCCTATGAAGATTTCTACCCCTATAAGATGCACCAAGACTTGATGGAAAGATACCATCAAAGTGCTCGTCAAGAGAGGTATGAAATCATCTCCTCCATGATAACAACTCGCATGAAGGATGGTGAACCCATCACGGGCCACATGTAGAAAATGCAAAGATTTGTGGACCGTTTGCTGAAGCTAAATGTGAACTTCCCTGAGGAGCTTGCAATAGATATAATTTTGCACTCCTTACCTTCATATTATGATCAATTCCGCATGACATACCACATGAACAAGGAAGAGGTCACACTCAGCAAACTTCAAGGACTCTTAAAGACCGCGGAAAGTGGTCTTAAGGGTAAGACGGTTGTTACTACTCCTACTCCTATCAACTCCAACCCTGTCTTGGCAATCAGGAAAGGACGAGGGAAGAAGAGAAAGAGTTCTTCTAAGGGTACTAAGGTTAGGACCCTTGATGGCTCTTCTTCAAGTGGAACCAAGAAAGGTTTCATCACTCCTTCTTCTAACCCAAAAGAGGTTGAATGCTTCTATTGCCATGAAAAGGCACACTGGAAGCGGAACTGCCCAAAGTACCAGCAAGATGTGAAGGATGGGAAAGTTAAACCCAACCATGCAGGTATTTACACTATCATTTCTAATAACTCACCCCATTCTAAGTCTTGGGTCCTTGATACCGGTTGTGGTATTCATATTTGTTGTGACTTGCAGGGACTAAGAAGAAGTGAGAATGTGGAGCAAGGAAGGATAAACTTAATCATGGGGAATAGGAAAGTTACACCTGTCACCAAGATTGGAGTTTATACTTTGTCGCTAAGTAGTGGGTTAAATTTAGATTTGAATAAATGTTGTTATTCGCCAGAAATGGCAAGAAATATTATTTCCTTTCATGCATTGTATAAACAAGGGCTTACCTTTTCATTTAATAATGAAGTTGGTTCTATTGATGCTTTCTTTAATAATTTTCTTTATTTTAAAGCATTACCTTGTGATGACGTGTATGAAACAGTATCTGTGGTTGATTAGCTAGGAAATAATGTATTGTGTATTGATTCTGTTAATAATAATAACTTGGATAAAGCATCGTTATGGCATTGTCATCTTGGACATATAAGCAAGAAACGCATAGGCCAACTCCAAAAGGATGGAGTCTTGGAGTCGTTTGACCTTAAGTCAGATGATAGTTGCGAATCATGCTTACTTGGAAAAATGACAAAGTCACCCTTCACAGGTTCTTGTGAGAGGGGTGAAAGTTTGTTCGACATTGTACACACAGATGTGTGTGGACCATTCAAACATGCCACAAGGGATGCTAATCGTTATTATTTGATTTTTACTGATGATTACAGTAGATATAGATATGTCTACTTAATCAAGCATAAGTCAGAGACTTTCGAAAGGTTTATAGAATTTAAACAGGAAGTCGAGAATCAATTGGGAAGGAACATTAAGATGCTTCGATCTGATTGAGGTGGTGAGTATCTTAGTTCAGAGTTCCTCGACTATCTTAGGGAATGTGGGATTGTCTCACAATTGACACCTCCCAGGACACCACGGTTGAATGGTGTGGCTGAGAGGCGTAATCGAACCTTGTTGGACATGGTTCGTTCCATGATGAGTCGAGCTTCGCTACCAATCTCATTTTGGGGGTATGCCTTAGAGACTTCCGCCCATATTCTTAATCTAGTCCCTACAAAGAAAGTTGCCAAAACTCCTCACGAGATGTGGACTGGTAAAGTACCTAAACTAGACCACATCAAGATTTGGGGTTGCGAGGCTTTTGTGAGACGCGAGACTCATGACAAGCTAGAACCCGAAAGCGAGAGGTGTATTTTCATCGGCTACCCACAAAGATCCTTTGGTTACCTCTTCTACAGACCTAGTGATAATTTGGTCTTTGTAGCAAGAAAAGGAGTATTTCGAGAGAGAGAGTTTATAAGCCAAGGAGACAGTGGGAGGCAAATTGATCTTGAAGAAATTCAAGAGTCAAGTGGTGAAGGAACTTCAAACACTAGCCCTCAACTTGAGGAGGAAACTCCTGTTGAGCCAATTGATGAATCTGTACCTCTGAGGCGTTCCACGAGAGTTAGGAGTGCACCTGAGCATTACTATGGTTTCCATATTACTGCAGAAGGTGAGACACTTATTAGTGATGGGACACTAGTAGGTCTGGATGACCCTAACAACTACAAGGAAGCCATTGCAGGCCCCGAGTCTGCTAAATGGAAAGAGGCTATGGATAGCGAGATACAATCCATGTATGACAATCAAGTTTGGAACTTGGTTGAGAATGTACCAGGTCGTAAGACTGTTGGGTGAAAATGGATCTTCAAGAAGAATACCGACATGGATGGTAATGTACACACTTATAAGGCTCGACTGGTTGCAAAGGGCTTCTCTCAAATTCCTGGAGTGGATTATGATGAGACCTTTTCTCCAGTAGCCAAAATTACGTCTATTAGGGTTATGTTAGCCATAGCTGCATTTCATGACTATGAATTTTGGCAAATGGATGTCAAAACCGCTTTCCTTAATGGAAAGTTGACTGAAGATGTTTACATGAGTCAGCCAGAAGGTTTTGTCAGCACGAGTACCCTAATAGAGTGTGTAAGCTTGAGAAATCCATTTATGGATTAAAGCAAGCCCCTCGCAGATGGAATCTTTGCTTTGATGAAAAGGTCAAGGAATTTGGCTTTTCTAGGAGTGAAGATGAATCTTGTGTTTATGTCAAGGCTAGTGGGAGTATAGTTAGCTTTTTGGTATTGTATGTGGATGACATACTACTCATAGGAAACGACATCCCAACCCTGCAGGAAGTAAAGTCCTGGCTTGGGAAGTGTTTCGCTGTGAAGGACCTTGGTGAAGCTGCCTATATCCTAGGGATAAGGATTTTAAGAAACAAGAGTAAAAGACTAATTGGACTTAGTCAAAGCACCTATGTGGATAAGGTGTTGAAAAGATTCAACATGCATAACTCCAAGAAAGGTGAGTTACCCATTCAGAGTAATGCTAGATTAAGTAAGACACAAAGCCCTAGTACTGAGGCTGAGATAGCAGAAATGAGTCGACTACCTTACGCTTCAGCTGTAGGATCGATCATGTATGCTATGACGTGTACTCGACCTGATGTAGCCTTTGCTTTGAGCATGGTTAGCAGGTATCAGGGGAACCCTGGCAAGGAACACTAGACTTCGATAAAGAATATCCTCAAGTACCTGCGAAGAACTAAGGACTGGGTCCTTACCTTCGGTGGGAGTGATGACTTGAGAGTTGTAGGGTATAGTTATGCTAGCTTCCAGACTGATAGGGATAATTTCCGCTCTCAGTCGGGCTGGGTCTTTACCTTAAACGGAGGAGCAATCACTTGGAAGAGTTCCAAGCAGGAGACAGTGGCTGATTCCACTTGTGAATCAGAGTATATAGCAGCAAGCGAGGCAGCAAAGGAGGCTATATGGCTAAAGAACTTCATCGGAGACCTTGGAGTTGTACCAACTATAAAAGAGCCAATGGAGATTTTCTGTGACAACAATAGTGTGGTTGCCTTAGCCAAGGAACCAAGAGATCGTGGAGATCCATACACAGTGACAGAAAATATCACTTCACCAGACATCGAATAGAAGAAGGAATCCTCGTGGCAAAGAGGGTATCATCGGATGAGAACCCAGCAGATCCCCTCACGAAGGGACTGAGTAGGGTTAAGCATCTCCAGCATGCTCGGAGCATAGGGCTGAAGGATGATATAAGTTTTAGTAGTTAGATAAATTATGAAATTTGTAAAGTGTAATTGACATTAGATGATGAATAAAAGGTGTTTTATTTATGAGTAAAGTGTTGCTATCTCTTGTCGATCGTTTACTATATTTCTTTTGCATGTTTTGACTTCCAGAATAATTATGTTTGGTATATCATATTATTCAAACCTCCACAGTCGGTCATATGTTGGAAGTAGGTATGAATCAAGACTGTCATGATTGGTTGCAGAGGTCTAAGGTGTTGGACATGGCTATAACAATCATGAGTGCTCATAAGTTCTGAGCATTGGACTCAACCCGCGCTCACTGGAATCACTTCATGGAATTTTATCTCGAGTGATCGTGAGACGATAATATCATATAAGTCTTCAAACCTAGAGATATGATTTGTTACTTACGAGTTGATTATGCATTGATTGTACGAAAACGCATTGGTAACTCGATGTTGTAAAACGTGCCTTTGTGTATAATTCAATGAGTGGTAGAACAAACATATGAGTCGAAGTTTATTTGTTCCTTCTAGGATTAGAAGCTGATATCTGGGCCCCTCGATGATTGTGTTTTGACCTATGTACCGGGCCCGGTCAGAACTAAATTGATGTGTTAAGTTAAGTTCTATGTCAAACAAATCGGAAATCAGGAAACAAATGCTGGACAATAAGTAAGACCATGTTCCATGTATTTGTCCGGCTGATATCTTGAGCAGAGGATTATATGATCACTTATCTAAAATGGCGCGTTCTAGTTCAATAGAGTTTAAAGAGCTATGATTGTTGATCGGTTCCTGAAGTCATACTTGCAACTATAGTTATTAGACTTATCCAAGTGGGAGACTGTTGGATATAGTGTCTAAGTCCATAACTATATTTGGTATGTACTTGACCCGACCCGGTATGGTCCATTTGGGTTGCACTTCACCCGAACAATTTATGGATAATATTAGAGAATAGTACAAGTTATGATTTATTAATATATTATAAGTTCTAATATATTAATATAAGATCATATTATTTAATTAGTATTGATGTATAATTAATCTAGGATTAATTTAGAGATCAAAGATATTACTAATTATATATGGGCTTCTATATTTATATAGTGTGGGCTAATGCTTATTTGGAATGGGCTAGGCTTGTATGGAAAAGTCCATGGATACTCCATGGAGCTTTAACCCATGGATCTCATGGAAATGAAGAAACATGGGTATTAGGGTTTACATGGATGTAACCCTAATCCACCACACTATATAAAGGAGGCTTTGGTTCTTGAAATCACACTAGTTGACACTTGTTGCGGTGAGGGCCGATTTCAAGATAGTAGTGACTATTCTCTCAAAGTTCCAAGTTTGTGGTGATTTGTGATTTCCATTTGAGGCATTCACACTATTGGTGCTAGGCTCTAAAACTCCAAGCAATCAACTACTACTACAAGGTAAGTATTTCTACTAGCTTTATTTGATTCATGTTCCCCATGCCATGCTAGTTAGGATATGAACCTTGGAAAATTAATTATTTGCAGGTATCTTAGACAAACATAGATCCAAGGTTTATTAGGGTTGCATGTACACTGAGGAAGTGTTAGAATGCTCAAAACCCAACAATTCCAATGATGCTCATTTCACAATTCCAAATTCTTGTCACTATCTAAAATGTATTGGAATTCCAACTTTACATGCATTCACCTTCTGTGATGTCGAGGCTTCTAAGTCACAGAGACTGAACCAACGATATTATGAAATGTTCCATTGGAACTTTGTTACTAGAAACAATTCCATGGTAATAAAGTTTCAATTTCAAGGTACACTCCTTGAACGCGTCTCTTGCATTAAAGTTTCCAACTCACATGTAAATTTAATAATCAACTCTTATTATGGAAACATTTCCATATTCCTATATGACCATCAGTTTTGACCAAGAATCATCTCAATCTAAAACATGTCAATATGGTCATCCCAAATAATACCATACTTCCAAGTGTCCACAAGCAACCAATCTTCAATAAACCTTAGAATGTTCTTGGAAATTGTTTAACAACTTTAATCACACAAAATTCTAGTCCTTTTTCTCAAAATGTTCTGAGCATTTGAAAAATTAGAATAAGTGAATATTATAGCATATGTAATAGATCCTATATCCAAAGCATATGGGACACGATTCATTATGTCTCACATAAGGATTTCATATTTGTTCAGTCTCTTGCTATAATATTACCATATATTGAATCTCCAATGTTGAACCATTTCAACTTGATATTTACATACGTCTATGACTAATTTCTATTAAACTATATGATCTAAGCTGTAACATTCGGAATCTAGAAGGTCAATTATGGAAATAAAACCTCATTTATAAAGGCCAACTCGTTGATTTTGGGGAAAGAAACTCGACATGTTGGAAGTGTTGGTCGTATGTGTTTTTGAATACCAACTCGACAAGTTGGAGAGGACCAGCTCGATGAGTTAGACGTGGTTTGGAAACCCTAATTTCGGGGTTTTGCACCCTATTGAAACAACTTAAACCCCGTATATTAGCCTCATTTCCAACCACCATTGTCCTAAATCCTAACCTCGAAACCTAAGGAATTTTTGAGTGTTGTGAGACATTTTGAGTGCTTTGGTGGTGTGTTTAAAGCCATTGGAAAGAAGGGAAGCTTGGTGAGAGTTGGTGATACAAGAAGGAGTTGCTAGATCTCGAATCCTTGCTTCATTTTCAACACTTTTCTGGTAAAGAGTCTCAACCTTGCTGTGTGAATTCATAGATCTCCTTATTAGGGTTCGTTTGCATGTTTTGGTCCAAATGGAGTGGTTGTTGGGAGTTGGACGTCCCATTTGGACAAACCCTTTAAGATCTAGGGTCATGGGAGCCCTTTTGGCATAAATGTGCCAACTTTATGGTCTTAAGGGCTCCATGCATCCATTAAGCCTTCTTCTAGCTTATTTTCAGCTTTTGAGCTTGTTCTAGCCTTGCATAAGAGTAAATTTTGAGACTTTACTCGTCAATACATCCTTAACGGACCATATCTGCAATTTAAAGCCTTATCTTGATGATTTAATGGCTTAATAAGATTAAGTAGGTGTGCTGACTGAAGAAATCGACGAGTTCATAGGTGAACTCGATGAGTTGGTTTGGGGTTGTCCCAATTATGATGAAAAAGGAGGGGGAAAATCGACGAGCTAGATCGATTCTTTGCGATTATGCGGTTTGATGAGAACTCAGCGAGTTGAAGGACAAAATCGGCGAGTTGGGTCACCTGGGTCGTTGACTTTAACATTTGACTTATGTTTTTGACCAAGTTTATCCCAAGGTGTGTTTGAGGTAATCTAAATTTTATTCGAGAAAAATATGGGCTTAGGATAAGACCCATATGGGATTGGGCCAAATTTGGAAAATTAGGCCATTAGTGGGCTTTTATGGATCTTATAGTTTTGGGCCTTGTTGGTTTTAGGCTTGGGCCTTTGATGGGCCAGGGGTAAAACGATCATTTTACCCCAAGTTTGGATTATGGATCATGGTTTGGATTTCAGTTGCTAATTGGATGTTGTCTGGGTATTGCTAGTTTAAGAAGCCGTCTAGTTAGCAGCTAGTGTTTCGTGCAGTGAGCTTCAGCATTCGAGGTGAGTCTCATCATTGTTCGTATGGGTCGATGTAACACCCAAAATCAGAAAGGTCAAGAAAGGAAAGAAAACCCGAGTCAAAGGGTCAACTCGTCGAATCCAGGGAGGAACTCGACGAGTCGGAACGGGATCCGGGGGATCAATTAAGTAACCAACTCGGCGAGTCGGCAAAGGGGACTCGGTGAGTCTGGTTTGAACAAGGAAAACCCTAAATCCGGGACTTGGTGCCTATTTAAACGTCTCATTCTCTTCCCCAGGGTTCCTTTACTGCCTCTCTAACCCAGAACACCAAACCCTAGCCACCATATCCATTTTAAGGCTAATTCTTGCCTTGAAGAGTGCATTAAAGCTTGGAGAAGGAAGAAGGATCTTGGAGGTGCGAGAAGGGGCTATAGATCCGGGATTAGGAAGACATTTCAGAGCATTTGGAGGTAATAAACTAGTACTTGGAATCCTTTGCATCTAGATCCATCTTGGTGATGAGTTTTGGGGCTTTTATGCCATGTCCTTGAATCATTTCGAGTTGGAGCCCAAATCTGAAGTTGCTACTTCAGATCTAAGTGTATTATGGCCTAGAAAATCATAAAGCATCAGTCTTTGGGTTGGTTGTTAAGCCTCTTTGTCTTAAACCCTAGTTTGTAGTGTTTTGAGCCTTGATCTCCTTAGTTATACGTAAAGTTTGCAACTTTACATGGGGAATGGACTTTGGAAGTATGGATCTATGATTTGGAGCCCCTGCATGGCTCGAAAAGCCATTGAATGGATTAAGAACTTGAGCGACTCGGCAAGTCACATGGGTGGACTCAGCGAGTTGGATGAAGTTGGGTAGGAACTCGACGAGTTGGAAGAACAACTCGGCGAGTCTGTTGAAAATTGCGTTGGACTCGGCGAGTCTGTTCTTGGACTCATCGATTCAAGTTGCAAAACCCCAAACACTTCGAGTTAAGACTCGGATCAGTGAGTTGAGTGGGGACTCAGTGAGTTGGATAGGTCAGGACTCGGAAATCGGTAGACTCGGCGAGTCAGGGGCTGACTCGGCGAGTCGAGTCGCAAATGAAAGGATTCTGAGCTAATGAACTCAGCGAGTCGGTACGCAGACTCGACGAGTAGGGTTGACCTGGAAGGTTGACTTTGACCAGAGTGGACATAGTTGACTTTTGGAGATCAGTTAAGCTAAGTGATATATGTTTTGATATTGGTAGCTCGGGGAGCTAGTGGAGTAGCGGTTCAGGGAATTGTCGGTCAGCATCCAGAGGGGTTACTAGTAAGTTCAGCAGTACCAGGTGAGTTTCCCTTTGTGTGAATGGGTCTAAGGCCACAATGTCGGCCCATGTAGATACGAGTAGGAAGACCCAGGGGTTAGTCCTAGGCACTGTATGCCAATATGATATTTAGGACTTAGGTCCAATGTTAGCGGGCGGGTGCCCAAGGAATGGTTTGCATGATAGTTATACTTATTGTCTGTGTGATACATGTTTGTTCCTGGTAGGGAGGTGAGTGTGGGCGAGGTCCCGTATCTCACCAATAACAGAGTGTGGACGGTGTTCCACATCTCATTAGCAGCAGAGTAGGGGTGAGGCCCAAGTTAGGGAAAGAGTAAGTGTGGGTTGGGCCCGTATCTCACCACCAGTAGGGGTGTGGACGGGGTTCCATGACTCATCAGTAGCAGGACAACGGTGAAGCCCAATATAGGCGAGGCCTCATGACATGATTTATTAGTATATGTAGCTTATGTGTTATTATATGCTTATATTCAATTATATGTTAGCGGGGGGGGGGGGGGGGGGGGGGGGCAGTGACAGGCGAGGCCTAGGTGAAATAGATCTGTATCCAAGCGGGGCTCGAAGCCAGGCGGGGCCTGGAGCGGCGAGGCCGTTGTAGCGGGTGTGGCCCAGTATATGTTGTATGTGTTCATGCATGGTATGTGGTAGGTTGGGGAACTCACTCAGCTTCGTGCTTACGGTTTTCGGTTTTAGTTTCAGGTACTTCCAGTAGTGGAGGGAAGAGCTTGGGGTGATCTCATGGCACACACCATAGATTAGACAGCCTGGGAATGTTTTACTCTGATAATGAAAATATGTTTTGGAAGTAATACTCTGATTATGTTATGGATTGATAATTATGTTTTAAGTAATGTTTATAAAAGAAATTTTTA
Source organism: Lactuca saligna (assembly GCF_052625555.1). Classification (NCBI taxonomy): domain Eukaryota; kingdom Viridiplantae; phylum Streptophyta; class Magnoliopsida; order Asterales; family Asteraceae; genus Lactuca; species Lactuca saligna. Next base: position 247,039,538 of record NC_136421.1, read on the forward strand.
GTCTTGAATTTTAGGACGTTACCATCGAAGGAACCAATGCCGACCTGTTTAGTTTATGTATTGTAGGAAGACCCGGGGGTTAGACCTTGGCATACTGTATGAAAGACGGGGATGCAGCTCCTGGCACACTATATGAAAGACCAGAGTCTGAACTCTGGCAATTATTAGTTATGTAGTTGTAGATTATATGCTAGTTGTCTTTGTGATGCTTGCATGGAAGACCCAGAGGTAGCTCCTGGCACTTGTCTGTAAGAACTAGGGTTGTGGGCTCCGGTCTAGCAAGAAAGACCACAAGGTGGCTCGTGGCATAACGGCAAGACTATGCGCGACACATAGCACCTTTATTGATTATGATATATGAATGGTATGTATGACATGCAGTTATGTTTGGAATGTATGGATCGTTTGATATGTATGGTATGTGGTATTTGGGGAACTCACTAAGCTTTGTGCTTACGGTTTTCAGTTTTTGTTTCAAGTACTCTAGTTTTCAAATGAAAGAGCTTGGGACGATCACAGAGCATACACTCGTGTTTTCCCCAGTACGTGATCTTTGGGATTAGACTATGATATTTGTTTAATGAAAATATTTTTTAATGTCTTATACAAAGTTACAATAGTGTTTTGGTTATAATAAAAATGAGTTTTTTACCTTTGATTATTGGGTCGTTACAAGTTGGTATCAAAGTCTTGGTTTAAGGGATTCAGGCATATTCTCGGGTGTGCCTGAACTCAAACTGAGGGTTTGGTGAAAGTTTTCATAAATAAAAATTTAATTAAAAAGGAATTTCTAATCAAGAAAAGGGGCGTGATGTGTGCAATCGGTCGAGCTCAAGTAAGTGGTTCCCAAAGTACCAATACATGTTTATTCTGTGATATGATATGATTATGTGAATCGCATGCTAGATTAGGACTAATTCTCTGATAAATAGATGGAATGGATTGTTTAGTGTATGTTGGTTAGATTTTTCGTTGCCTAAATGATGTTTGCTTTGTGCTTTGTGAGAATCTTAGTGAGGTGATTTGACTGCTAAGTGAGTATGCTAAGTCACATGTGGCACATGTTAAATGATCTTAAAGTGGTGGATTTGACTCTATTGTGCATCTCTTGTTTAAGTCCAACCGTGCTAGGGTTAAGTGTTTTACTCAAAGGATTGTCTGATCTCTGTTGTATGTGACTATATTCATTAGGAAGTCAGTTAAAATTGGTGGGATTCCTTCAGCATTTGAGGGTTGGGTGAGGTCGGGAACGTAGGAGAGCCTATGATATGCTTCAGTGGGTTAGTAGTATGGTTTAGTGAGTTTTGGGTGCATTAGTTTGAGGAAGTGACTTAGAGGATTCAGTAGGATCTCTGAGGAAAGTATGGATATGTGTCGAAGGTAGTATTGGGCTCGTACTACTGAAAGCACATGATCCATACTCGAATCGGTGAGAGTCTCGGAGAATCTAAGAAGCTGACGGGAGGAGGATTCTTGGGTATATTCTGATTGTTGGCTTGTTGTATTTCAGTTTGGAGATAAGCTCTGAGGGAGGTAGTTCAAGATAGGGTTTTGATTCAGGTTCTGGCTCAGGTGTGGGTGCTGAGCCGATTAGTGAGCAGTTGCGAGAGTTCATTTCATCTGAGATTTCTCGTTGTGTTTCGGAGATATTGGATGAGCGCTTGGGCACGTTCCGTGCGGAGTTTATGGCTATCATTAGAGCCCGAACTCTATTTTTTCGGGAGTTCCGTGCTTGTGGAGCTCCTACATTCCATGGGGAGAGGGACCCACTTATCAATAGGAGGTGGTTAGCGGATATGGCTAATGTGTTCAAGATGAGTTTCTGCCCCGAGGAGGTGAAGGTCAGATATGTTTCCTGCCTGTTGAAGGATCGGGCATGTGATTGGTGGGAAGAGATTGGTAGTGAGTTGAGTGATGATGCAGTGGATGCTATGTCATGGGATGATTTCTCGACCAGGTTCCGACCAGAGACTGCTCTGGCGATTGAGGTGCAACAGTTGGTGCGAGAGTGTTTTGGATCTCCACCAGACTACTGAGACTATGGCAGAGATCACAACCAAGTTTCGGGAGAAGGCTTTATTGGTACCACAGTATGCAGCTAATGAGGAGATGAAGAAAGTGAGGTATCACGATATGTTGTGGGATGATATCAGGGAGTTCGCGATTATTTCAAGGTGTGAGACCCTAACTGTTATGATTTATAGAGTCCGAGAGCAGGAGATTCACTTGAAGCACATTGGTAAGAGAGGGTCATATCAGGTGCAGACATTGGAGGGTCCCGGAAAGAAACCCAATACTTATGATCAGTGTTTGAGAGGCTACCAGGGCCGGAGTCAGTGCAACATATGCGGGAAACTGCATGATGGAGTTTGTCGTTCCAGGGGTTTGGGCTGCTACAAGTATGGCATGGTTGGTCACGTCAGCAGGGATTGTCCTCAGGGGGCAAGACCATTATGTTTTCACTGCGATCAGGTGGGCTGCAAGAAGGATGATTGTCTGATGTTGAGGGCAGGATCAGTGAGCGTGCCTGCTCCAACTACGTTGAGGATCATCAATGGACGAGAAGGTAGGGTAGAAGCCCCAACGGAGAAGAGTTGAGTTTTGCAGTGTCCGATAAGGGAGGTCATGACTCCAACAGACAGTATTGCAGGTATGTATCTTTTGCCTTCTTTCATATTCTTTATATCAGTATTTACGGTTGTTGGAATCTTACATCAGTTTGGATAGGCATATATTCGATTCATTTCTTTTCTAATGTATGGGTTATATCTTAAAATATTATCATATGTCATTTGCATACCGTGAATTATTGGTGGTTATGAAAAGTTCGTTTCCCTTTCTGTTGGTTTGGAGTGTCTAATGTTATATTGGTTTATGGTCAAGATCGATTAAGGGGTATTATGTGAAAGGTCTGCAGACAGGGTTCAGCAGGGTGGTTGTCCAACATCATCAGGGTTCGGTGATTTCAGCCATTGTGCTTGGGTTGGCTTTTGGAAGCGCCAAAGGGAAGTGGTCTATTGTTGAGGTTTTGGTCTGAGCATCGGTTAATTGGACTTCAGGATTTGATTGCAGTATCCTCTTAAGGCATTTGGGGTTATCAACTTCACTAGGATTCGAAAGTGTTCATTTGGTCTTTAGAGACTGTGTGCTCTTTTGGGGTGGCTAGTGATGGAACACTAGCACGGGTAAGTGCAAGTTGTCAGCAGTATGGTTATTAGAGGGTAAAAAGGATTGAGAATCCTTCAATTCTCATGTATTGTGAAGACTTAGTCGAATCTAATTGGGGGAGAATCGTGTAGGTATTCAGGATCAGAAGCAGACATGGAACTAAGGTGAGTTTCGCATCCCCCAAGGGGAAGGGTGGCCAAGTGGTTATCCGAATTGAGGATTGCTTGAGTTGGAAGTTCAGGAAACTTTCTAGAATTGGGTTCGCGTTTTCTTGGTATCAGTTAGCAGGCTTCGGGAGAGGGAAACCCTAGGTGGGGTTCCAGTCATGATTCGATTTCGGTTTGGGAGCTTGGTTGTGTATGAACTTGAATCCGGGCGGCGTTCGGATTGTTAGATTAGCGGTAAGGCTTTGGTATGCGGTTAGTAGTTAGTGCAACTATGGAAGTGTTGTAATTCTGCGGCGTGGGCCATAGCATTCACTAGTTAGTAGTTAGTGGAAGTGTTATAAGACTGTGGGGTGACCCGTAGAATTCACTAGTTAGCAGTTAGTCGAGGTGTTGTAATACTACAGGGTGGCCCATAACATTCACTAGTTAGTAGTTACTGGAAGTGTTGTAAGACTGCGGGGTGGCCCGTATCATCCACTAGTTTGCAGATAGTGTAAGCAGTTTGATGAAAAGGAGGGGAAAACTCGACGAGTTGAAAGGAACTCAGCGAGTTGGATCGATTATTCACGATTCTACGATTTGATGAGAACTCAGCGAGTTGAAGGACCAACTCGGCGAGTTGGGTCACCTAGACCGTTGACTTTGGCATTGACTTTGACCTATGACTTATGCTTTTGACCAAGTTTGTACCAACGGGTCGAAGGTACCGATGTCAGCCCAGTTGGTTTATGTATTCTATGAAGAATCAAGGGTTAGCCCTTGGCACACTGTATAAAAGACCTGGAGGCGGCTCCTGGCACACTATATGAAAGACCAGAGTTTGAACTCGGGCAATAATTAGTTATGTAGTTGTAGATTATATGCTAGTTGTCTTTGTGATGCTTGCATGGAAGACCCAGAGGTGGCTCCTAGCACTTGTCTGTAAGAACTAGGGTTGTGGGCCCCGGTCTAGCAAGAAAGACCACGAGGTGGCTCGTGGCATAATGGCAAGACTATGCACGACACATACCACCTTTATTGATTATGATATATGAATGGTATGTATGGCATACAGTTATATATGGGCATGTATGGATCATTTAATATGTATGGTATGTGGTATTTGGGGAACTCACTAAGTTTTGTGCTTATGGTTTTCAGTTTTTGTTTAAGGTACACCAATTTTCAAATGAAAGAGCTCGAAACGATCGTAGCGCAGACACCCGTGTTTTCTGCAATACGTGATCTTTGGGATTAGACTTTAATATTTGTTTAATCAAAATATTTTTCAATGTCTTAAACAAAGTTACAATAGTGTTTTGGTTATAATAAAAATGAAAATTTTACCTTGGATTTTTGGGTCGTTACATAAGCTTTTAAATTCGGAACAAAGTATGAATGCCTTTTCCCTTAAGTCTATCATAGCAAAACAATTTCCAAACTTTGCAACTTGAAAATTGAAAACTTTTGCTCCTTACAAAATGTATCGTTAACATACAATACTTAGCATAACACTTATGCTCCCCACTAGCTTTAACATGTACCCAGAAATCAATTGGACTTCTAGAAATCAATACTCTTTAGTTTCTTATTGAAGTATGGATTTCTGTTACATGATACTTCAACAAGTCTCCAACTAGACTTCTTAAGCTTCTACACCTTCATTGGATAGCTTACGTGTGTGTTTCAACCCTTTCAAAACTTATAGATATATGTCTTGAAAGTTCAAACAATTCCTTGTCATTCCTCACAATTCAAAATATGAAGAGGGACGTCGTAATCATATTGTGAATTTGAGAATGCAATTATCACAACCAACATCCATACTGATCTTTATCAGATCTTTTAAATTCTACTACCAAAAGTATTCCCTCACAATCATTGTCATGAATCAGAGTGAAACCTTTTCCACCTAGATTTTATGGTGAATACGTTCCTATCCATGTGAATCTATCATTTACAACCTGTAATCATATGACAAGGTTTAGGACAAAATCAAATTCAAATTTATCTTTCCTTTTTGAACTGAACTTTGTTATTCTAAATTTCTTTCTCTCTGATAGCACAAGGGCCTACCAGTGCTTTCGTGTAGTAATCAGCTCACCCATATTGATCAATGTACTTTCATTAACCAACACGCTATTGTTTTGTAGTTAAATGAAAAACATAGAACTCATAAGCATTGTAAACTAAAATTGAAATGCATAGAAATAAGAATGTGTAAGGCCTGTGTTTCTGGGCTTGCCATTTTTAGCAATGTAATGGTCTAGGTTAACCTTTGTAACCCGTTTTGAAATAATAGAAGTGTATTATTTGAGTATTATGTGTTTTGTGCTTAATTGCTTAATTATGTGGTTTGATTAATTAAGAATAAAAATAAGCGTCAAAATTTAAGTGTAAAATAAACTCGATATCTTTAGATAATGTTGTAGTAGTTGAAACAAGGTTTCCGAAGATATAAAGAATGCCGAAATCCGAGTTATAACGAAGAAGTTATGACCTGTCGAAGTTTCACGACAGAACCGGCACGACCCAGCGCGATGTAAATAGTGAATTTAAGGTAGATAGATATCTATCCTTAGTGATCTAAATGAGAATTGAAGATCTCATCGATAGTAGTGCAACGACGGAAAGACGGACGGAATCGGAGTTCAGATGAAGGAGTTATGAATTTCGAACGGAGTTTTCCTGTCTCGGCCTACTAAAAATAATATATAAGTAATATACATATAATATATTAAAAATAAAGTCAAAATTAACCAATGGAGTCTAAACGAGAGTTGTAGATCATGATCTCACCTTCGCGGCGATATAAAGAACGTCGAAAACGGAGTTCGTATGCGAAAGTTATGAATTTCTGAAGTTCGGGGCGCGAAACCCCAAAACTGTCAGAGACCACGACGTGGCAAGCAGTGCCACGACGTGGCAAGTGTCCTGACACCTCCGGGAGGCCCCCATATGCAACTTGGGATGACGCATGCAGTGACGACCAAGCCCACGACGTGGAAAAAGGTTGCCACGACGTGGCAAGGGCCAAATTTGCCCTATAAATAGATTAGAAGGGCCAGCCGTTTAGGGTTGCTATTTTCTCTCTGCTCTCTCCCGTTTTGCATCGATTTGCGTGCCAGAAGTACCCCGAACCCCGGTAATATTCCCGAGTCCCGAAGCAAGTCCCGAGATCCCGAAGATCCCGAGAAGTGCGGTTTCCGAGTCGAAGCTCTGCCCGCGAGAAGTTCGATTTTTGTAGAGATCTTCCAGATCTACTGCAGATTACTACTTTTGCAAGCCATAGTGTTGTCTGATCATCTTCTGATCAAGTGAGTGTATACTACCTTTCATAAACGCAATAATAATACAAGTATGGTTTGAGTGTATTAAGTATATTGTTGTTTATACGTGTGAGTGCGTTGTTACTTTCTCCTAACGTATAATTATGAAGTATTTTATACGAGATACGTGTTATGTGTATATTTTGTTGTTATGTGTGTGAATGTATATTCAATTTCTTCTATCTTACAGATCTGATTATTTCTACATGAAATACGTGTTATGTGTGTGTGCCTCATCTGTTATATGGAAAATGTATTGATCAAGCATGCTATACAGGTTTTGAAAATATGTATAAAAATGTATGTTTTTATCTACTAATATGTTGGGTAGAACATGGGTAGATAGTTGGTGTGTAATAAACAGATGAGAGGCCTCGTTGTTGTTTTGATCCCGTCATCTAGCGGAATTTAGATGACGACCACAGACTTTTCTAGATAGTCCAGTGGAACGCTAGCAGGCTCATAACCTGTAGGTGTTAATGAACTTGGGTGTTCATTCGCTGTATTCCATCCCCCTCATGGTTGCCTTATTTGACTTATATTGCTGAGGAACCCCCGCAGCATGTGTTGTCACCCCGATGAAAATATTCTTAGATTAGGTCCCTTGTGTTAGTTATTTTAGGGACATAAAGTGAGAATAACGGGAATGGGTAACTGGGTTATTGTTGGTTGATAATAATTAATTTAATTATTGATTGTGGGTTGAAAACCCTATATGCTCACCAGGCTCCCAAGCCTGACCCACTCAGTTTTATTTGTATTACAGGAAGTGGCGCAAGGGCGTAAGATGGATGAACCATCAAGTTGTTTTGTTTACAAGTCTGTATATGTATATATTTGTTGAATGACTTGTAATGTTATCGTTTATGCTTATTAGTCTATATCGGAACATGACACCCCGAGTTTTGATTATATAATGAAAAATACATTTCTTTTATGAAATGCTTTGGTAAACATTGTTTTATCATGTTTTGTTTTTGGGAACAAATTCCGCAACTCTTTCAAATCAAAGGATTTACTCTGAATTTATTTTAAAAGCATAAATGAAAATCGGTCTTTTCTGACCGAGATTTTGGGGATGTCACAGAATGTGTCAATCAAACACGACTAATTATCAACCTCAGGTCGTGTGCTAGTGATAAGTAAAATGCTTATTATCAATTGACTTCTGAAACTCACAGGATCATTAAGACTCCCATTGAATTCTTGACATATAAGTTTTTCTTTCAATGAACATTCCTTCACGAGCTAAATCGATTATTCAAAAGTTCATGTGGATTCCCGACAAGAAAACACTTCATATAATTAGTCTTAGTTTATCTTTTGTTTTAACGAAAACATCACAACTCCAATTCTAAATGTGCTAGAGTAAGAAAGCATTATAATCCACATTTCATGAGTTGTTATAAACCTTCTTAGTTTGAAATGAGTTTCAAGATACGATTTGTTGTAACTAGAGCATGGCTCTAAAACTCGATTGGAAAGGAAGTATGACTCGTCTCTTGAATGAACCATTCCAACAATATTTGATTCCTCTTCTTAGTCATACAATAGTACTAAGATGTTCTTCGAGGATCAATTGTTATATAGTTCCACAATCGTTAAGATGATCATAAAACATGATACTAAAATATTCTCATATCTTACCATATTGGAGAATCGTTTATCTTTCTGCCTAATTGATTATTCTTATTCATTTTGCTACTCTTTGAATCTTTTCAAAATATCATAATTATGTTTAATATTATAAACACAACATGTGATCAATGAATAAGTTATAATTTTCAAATGAACAAGATTCTCATATACTATACAATGCGACTTGTACAATACCAAGTATCTATCTAGTTGGTGATGAGATTTATTTTCACTTGGTCAATTATGACAATACCACAAGCGATATCATAAGAATCAAATCCACAATTAATATTTCTAATATTAGAAATGTAACCAACACTTTCATAAATGTCATTGCAAGGAAATATAAATTGAGGCAACCATATAAACCAAATTTTCACTTTTATTGAAAATAAACAAAAAGTTGGAACTTATCCTTGCAACGCATAAAATAAAAACTATATGTCTAGACATCTCCTAAGAGTAATAGCAATCCATTAAATTATCCTAACTCCTAAATAGTAGCTCCAAATTATAATCATCGAACCATGTGAATTCCATATCTCAAGATCATATTTAGATTACTCTTTCGAAGCTTCCTTCTTTCTCTTAGAATCCTGTAATAACATCAAATTTTGATCATCACATCATGTATCAAGAGGCTATGAATAGGAACTTGTTAAAACAACGGAGTTAGATAATGGATATACCTGAAGTAGAGTCACACAACTTGATTTTGCTATCTCTGAGATCTTTCAGGTACTTTGAGCAGCCTCACAACCAATGTCCCTTCAATTGGCAATAGAAACATATGGACTCTTTGGGGTTAACACATGGAACCATCTTAAAACTAGCATTTCTCTTAACCATACGATCAAAATGTTTGACTTTGGTCGACCCATTTCCATTGGGAAGAGAAATCTTTTCTGAACCACCATTGTCATCATTGTCAATGTCGATGGAAACTTTGGAATCGAACCCTTTAAGCACCTCTACTTCACATGTGCTTTTAATCATTTCTGGTTCAGCAACAATTAACATTTGGGTCAGATCAATTAGGATCACTTCGATGTTTATCATATGAAAGTTCTCAATGAACTGTTCATATGACTTTGGAAGCGAAAGAAGAACCAAATCAATGGCTTGCTCCCTTAGGAAAATGACACTCATTATATCCAACTTGTCAATGTACGACTTCATTTTCATAACATGCACACACACATAATTTCCATCTTGATGTCTACATGCCAATCATGTTTGGGTAGTTTGGTATCTTTCAACCTGAGGGAAACACGATGTTGGGAAAGTTACAGGAGGAGGAGGTGGAAGAGTTGAAGAAGCATAATGTCCAGTTCCACCATTTCCCGAAGAATAAAAATCATTTTCACATAGAGTAAAATGTGGAAGATCATCTTCATAAGGAAGAGGAAAACCATTTCCAAAAGAACGAGGAAAACCATTTCTATCTTCATACGACATCTAAAATGAAAAGAAATAAGAATTCAGGTTAGTTGATTTTTGTCCTTAATTATTAACCTATAAATTTAAATTAAGGCTAGGATCCACATTTTTGATTCGAAATTTGAAGAGGGATGTCGTAATCAAATTCGAATCTATTTTAGGTAGGTAAGGCTTGTACCAATTCCAATATTATGAAACTCTTAGACCTTTTTGGATTCATTGATTCTTATCAATGACATGTTTAATCTTAGATTATGCTCTTACTTTTGTGATTGGGATGCCGATGATCATAAACGAGATGTGAATAACCATGCAAACTCGCTTAACAACCTTGATGTCATTTACCATCTCACATTGATGTGCCGGTTAACCACACACGCTCCATCAACAATGATAATTTTCAAGATGTCCATCATATCTCTTTATAGTCACTATTAGTGTGTCGGTTAACCACACACGTTCCACTAATGACATATAATGTAACGCCTGTGTTTCCGGGCTTGCCATTTTTAGCAATAAAATAGTCTAGGTTAACCTTTGTAACCTGTTTTGAAATAATAGAAGTGTATTATTTGAGTATTATGTGTTTTGTGCTTAATTGCTTAATTATGTGGTTTGATTAATTAAGAATAAAAATAAGCGTCAAAATTTAAGTGTAAAATAAACTTGATATCTTTGGATAACGTTGTAGTAGTTGAAACGAGGTTTCCGAAGATATAAAGAATGCCGAAATCCGAGTTATAACGAAGAAGTTATGACCTGTCGAAGTTTCGCGACAGAACTGGTAACGCTGAATGACGTAAAAAATGAAATTTACGTTAGAGCGATATTTAGCCTTAGTGATCTAAACGAGAATCGAAGATCTCGTTGTTAGTATCGAAGCGATAAAAAGTTATGCGAGAACGGACGTCAAATGAAGAAGTTATGAATTTATAACGAAATTTTCTGTCCCGACCTATTAAAAATAAATAATAAAAATAAAGTCAAAATTAGCCGACGGAGTCTAAACATAAGTTGTAGAGCGTAGTCTCACCTTCGCATGGATATAAAGAACGTCGAAAACGGAGTTCGTATGAAGTAGATATGAATTTTCGAAGTTTATTACATAATTAATAATTAAATTTAATTATCAAATCCGGCATTATCCGAAGAGGAGTCACCGGACTCATCCGAAGTACGCCCCGCATACTCGTGTACACCCCACGTACCCAAGGTATTTCGACACTCGCACTCGAGGACTTCGGATGACGCATGCAGTGACGCTTCGGAAGCAGTACGCCCCGCATACTCCGAGGCCTCAGCCTCCTATAAATAGGATGCGAGGGCAGCCGGATCTTTTGCTATTTTTCTCCCTTCTCTCTCCCATTTTGCATCGATTTGCATGCCATAAGTACCCCGAAGCCCCGTTAATATTCCCGAGTCCCGAAGCAAGTCCCGAGATCCCGAAGATCCCGAGAAGTGCGGTTTCCGAGCCGAAACTCTGTCCGCGAGAAGTTTGATTTTTGTGGAGATCTTCCAGATCTGCTGAGGATTACTACTTTTGCAAGTCGTAGTGTTGTCCGATCATCTTCTAATCAAGTGAGTGTATACTACCTTTCATAAATACGATAATAATACAAGTATGATTTGAATGTATTAAGTATATTGTTGTTTATATGTGTGAGTGTGTGGTTACTTTCTTCTAACGCATAATTATGAAGTATTTTATACGAAATACGTGTTATGTGTATATTTTCTTGTTATGTGTGTGAATGTATATTCACTTTCTTCTATCTTATAGATCTGATTATTTCTCTATGAAATACGTGTTATGTGGGTGTGCCTCATCTGTTATGTGGAAAGTGTATTGATTGAGCATGCTATACAGGTTTTGAAACTATGTATAAAAATGTATGTTTTATCTACTAATATGTTGGGTAGAACATGGGTAGATAGATGGTGTGTAATAAACAGATGAGAGGCCTCAATGTTGTTTTGATCCAGTCATCTAGCGGAATTTAGATGACGACCACGGACTTTTCTAGACAGTCCCGTGGAACGCTAGCAGGCTCATAACCTGTAGGTGTTAATGAACTTGGGTGTTCATTCGCTGTGACATCCCCATTTTCACGGCCAGAAAAGACCGATTTGTTTATGCTTTGTTTTATAAAATCAGAGTAATTTTTTAAAGAAAACAGTTGCGGAATTTGTTCCCAAAACAAAATATGATAAAAATTATCAAAGCATTTCTCGAAGAGAATGTATTTTCATTTAATAATAAAACATCGGGATGTCATGTTCCGATACTTACATATAAGCATAAACAGAACTTACATTTAATTACACAATTGATTTATATCTCCTTTAAATCTCTCTGTGAAATATGTCTTCGTATTAATACCTGTGATACAAAGAAAACTGAGTGGGTCAGGCTTGGGTGCCTGGTGAGCATATAGGGTTTTCAACTCACAATAATATAATTATTATATTCAACCATCAAACAATCAACTCAATTACCCATCCCTATTATCTTCTTTATTTCTTAGGATTTTACCCTAGGAATTCAACTACCCGTCATTCATTCATTCCTAAGGATTGACCTAAGGAATTAGCACAAACTTCCATTGCTACATAAGGCGCATCTGCCAACATTATCCTTTAAGCGCCTCTGCCAGGATTACGTCATACACTATGAGGCGCGACTGCTAGGTTTATGACATTCTCTTTTAGGCGCATCTGCCGACATTATCCTATAAGCGCATCTGCCAGGATTACGACATTCACTACTTGGTGCATCTATCGATATTATTCTTAAACGTATCTGCTAGTATTATGATATTCTCTAACTGGTGCATCTGCCAATATCATTCTTAATCATCTTTCATACCTCATCGTTTTATCACATACCAACTATCTCATCAACCCATGTTCTACCCAGCATATTTGTAGATATAAAATACATATACAATTTAACTCATTTAAAAACTATATAAAACATGCATCTCACACTCATCTCAAATAAACAACAATATATAAACACATAGCACGTATTTTATAACAAATACTTCATATTTATGTGTTAAAAGAAAGTAACTACACGCTCACCCAAACATATACTTAATACAGCCAAACAATACTTGTGTTATACCCGTGTTTATGAAAGGGACTATACACCCACACATATAAACAACTTTATATTATACGCATAGCATGTATTTTATAGAAAATACTTAATATTTATGTGTTAGAAGAAAGTAACTACACACTCACCCAAACATATACTTAATACAGTCAAACAATACTTGTATTATACCCGTGTTTATGAAAGGGACTATACACCCACACATATAAACAACTTTATATTATACACATAACACGTATTTTATACTAAATACTTAATAATTATGCGCTAGATGAAAGTAACCACACACTCACTTGATTAGAAGATGATCGGACAGCACTACGACTTGTAGAAGTAGTATTCTTCGGTAGATCTGGAAGATCTTCACAAAAACCGGGCTCCTCGCAGGCAGAGATTCGGCTCGGGAATCACACTTCTCGAGATCTTTGGGGCCTCGGGACTTACTTCGGGGCTCGGGAATGATACCGTGGCTTCGGTATATTTCTTGCACGAAAAACAATGCAAAAACGCGAGAAAACGGGAAGAAATGAAAATATTTAATAACTTCACATTACGCTGGAAGCCCATTTACGCTGGGCGTAACTTCACATTATGTTGGGCGTAACGTGGATCAGATCGCTGACTCCCCCCATGGATAATATCGGTTAATTTATAATTAAATTAAATATCGAAAATATTTAATAAACTTCAAAAATTCATATCTTCCTCATACGAACTCCGTTTTCGATGTTCTTCATATCCTCGCGTAGGTGAGACCACGATCTACAACTTTTGTTTAGACTTCGTCGGCTAATTTTGACTTTATTTTTATTATTTATTTTTAGTAGGCCGGGATAGGAAAATTCCGTTATAAATTCATAACTTTTCCATCTGACGTCCGTTTTCGCCTATCTTTTTATCGTTTTACTCCTATTAACGAGACCTTCGATTCTCATTTAGATTGTTTTGGCTAAAAACTGCTCGGTCTCAAATCGAGTATTTAGGATGCATACCGCTAAGTCGAAACTTAGAAAAATCATAACTTCCTCATACGAAGTCAGATTTGGACGTTCTTTTTATGCACGCTCATGGTTTAATGAAATCTATAACTTTCGTTTAGATTGCTAAGGCTAAATATCGCTCTAACGTAAATTCACTATTTACGTCGCGTTGTGTCGTGCCTGTTATGTCGAGAAACTTCGACAGGTCATAGCTTCTTCTTTATAACTCGGATTTCGGCGTTCTTTATATGCACGGAAACCTTGTAGCATATACTATAACTTAATTAAGATTATTCTTTCAAAATAATCTTCCATCAAAAAGTCATTTTTGACGCTTAACGTCTCTAATTGACTAGCCCGGATCTACGGGCGTTACAATTATCTCCCCCTTAAGATGATTACGTCCCGGAATCATCAACGAAATAGGACTTGCATAATGATTCCACACATTATTTATTCATCCTAGGTAATAACCGTAACTTCTATGTTTCCTCGAAAGAGTATTTAACTCTATGGCTTTCTTGACCGCAGAAGATGCCCAATCTTGCACCTGCTTATCGTACTATGTTGTACTTTCAATCGTAACCTTCAAGTTACCAAATAAGTCCTTATTGTGGACTCCTTCTTCTTAGGATAATTACTTTCATATATCTATTGTAACAAATCGATGGGTCGTGCTCTATTGACCTCTCATCGCACGATGTGACGCTTAGACTTGGTCTTTAATGAAGTTAAATTCCAAGATGGAATATACCTTTCTTCATATTCTAACGTGATATAATCACATTTCAGCATGTATCATTTCTACCTACAAACTTCTTTTAACAACGAGCGCGACACTATCAATCGCATTAACTTCAACCTTCTGACTTAACTCAGATGTTACATCTAACTTGGTCCTCTAGACCACGTAACATACTCCTCGTAGTCGAACTCAAATTTAAATATGACCACTAGGGTCGGAAAAAGAACCATATTACTAGTCATTACCGAAACAATAGTAATGACATACCAGAATAAAGTGGAATCAATTACTAGCTTCTTGGTAACCTTGTGACTTTCCCTGATCCAAGTGCGAGTCCTGTGCTTCCGGTAGTATATGCATCTACTACCTTTCACACCTACTCATACTCGTTCCAAGTATTGTCCCGCAGTTGACCAAGTCACCATACAAGAAAATCAGACAATCATTCAACACATCAGTTAGCAAAACTAGGGTTTATATTAATTCCTTGAAACGATTACACAAAAGTTCAAGTTCACCCTATACTATGCCTCTAATAGGCTACATACATGATACTTTTCATATCGCTACTTTATAACTTGATCTTTAGATATAAGATCCTTATTCCTGATTCCTTGCATTGCCATCTGCTTCATCAAGGATCATTTGAAATGCTCTTGCCTTTAGCTTTGGCGGCGCCTCTAGCCTTGCTGCTTGATTTTTCCTTGGGCAGTCTTGCTTGAAGTGCCCCTCTTCGTTACATTCGTAACACACCTTTTTGTTGAAAATACATTCATCCGCGTAGTGCCCCTGCTTTCCACACTTGAAACATGTCACCTCCGCACCACATTTTCCTGAGTGCTTCTTTTTGCACTTATCACACCACCTTGCCTCATCCCTTCCTCCTCCTCCAGACTTCGAGAATTTTCTTTTCTCATTAGAACCTGAAGCTCCTTCTAACTTTCTTTTCTCGCCAACTTCAACCTTACTGTCAGTCCTCCCCTTGATCATATTCTCAACAGACTTGGCAGCCCAAATAGCTGCCTCTAGAGTAGGTGCCTGACGCACTGGCACCGCATACTCCCAAGGGAGTCCCTTTTCGTACCGATCGACTTTTGTCAGTTCCTATGGGACGATGCGCAAAGCAAACTCCATCTTGTCTGTGAAGGCATTAGTGTATTCATCCACTGACATGTTGCCTTTCTTCAATATCAAAAATTTGTTCTCCAACTCTAGTAGGTTTTGGGCCGAGCAGAACTTGCGCTTGAATTGCACCAAGAACTCTGCCCAAGACAGTTGCAGTGGCTCATTAGGGCTTAGGATCTTCCCTAGAGTGTTCCACCATCGAACGGATCCACCTCGGAACTGACGCACTGCATAGATAGTCTTCAACCTGCCTCTGCAGCCACAAGTCATGAAGGCTAGCTCCATTTCCGATATCCAATCCATAACTCCGATCGGATCTTCCTTTCCAGTGAAGGTTGATGGTTTGCAAGTCAGAAAATCCTTATACTTGCATCCCATTCCATCATTCCTTCCATTCTGGTTGTTTTGCCTAACTATCTGTGGGTTAACTTGACCAACAGATCCACTAAAGTTTCCACCTTCCGAGTGCCCTTCATTCACTTTGGGCTCTTCTGCTTGAATTAACAGTTCTTCACGATTCTGTTGAAGCAGACGTCTTGTTTCACCCATCTGACGCTCCAACATCGTCTGAATCATCAATTGTACACCGGCCATTGTTATCGGTTCAGGTGCTGCTGCTATGACAGGTATTTGCTCAATCACTGGTGGTTGATTCCTGTTTTCATCAGCATTTCCAACTTCACTTCTTGTTCTCACCATTTTTGATCTATACACCGAATAAGGTGAAATTAGATCCTTATTCACGATAGATATTTCAAATCATCCTTGTCACTCCGAAACGTTTACATGCTAGTTCTAATATCGTAGCCATACGCTTAGAATCCTAAACACATAAGGTTTCCAGATCCGGTCGGCAACAGACCATAGATCCGAACAAATAATAGCATCAATATAGCTATCACACAAAACATTTAGCACATAAAAGCTTTTTAGGCATCATTCCTAAAATAAACTAGTGTTTGTGTCAATTTAGGTGTACTACCTAACATATTTTAGACACACTCCTCACAATCATTACTTAGCATTCTAAGCTCAAGTGTAGAAATTTCCTACAAATTCCTAGTTCGCTTAAAACTAATGCTCTGATACCAACTGTGACATCCCCATTTTCACGGCCTTAAAAGACCAATTTGTTTATGCTTTGTTTTATAAAATCAGAGTAATCTTTTAAAGAAAACAGATGAGGAATTTGTTCCCAAAACAAAATATGATAAAAATTATCAAAGCATTTCTCGAAGAGAATGTATTTTCATTTAATAATAAAACCTCGAGATGTCATGTTCCGATACAGACATATAAGCATAAACAGAACTTACATTTAATTACACAATTGATTTATATCTCCTTTAAATCTCTCTGTGAAATTTGTCTTCGTATTAATACCTGTGATACAAAGAAAACTGAGTGGGTCAGGCTTGGGAGCCTGGTGAGCATATAGGGTTTTCAACCCACAATAATATAATTATTATATTCAACCATCAAACAATCAACTCAATTACCCATCCCTATTATCTTCTTTATTTCTTAGGATTTTACCCTAGGAATTCAACTACCCGTCATTCATTCATTCCTAAGGATTGACCTAAGGAATTAGCACAAACTTCCATTGCTACATAAGGCGCATCTGCCAACATTATCCTTTAAGCGCCTCTACCAGGATTACGTCATACACTATGAGGCGCGACTGCCAGGTTTATGACATTCTCTTTTAGGCGCATTTGCCGACATTATCCTATAAGCGCATCTGCCAGGATTATCCTATAAGCGCATCTGCCAGGATTACGACATTCACTACTTGGTGCATCTACCGATATTATTCTTAAACGTATCTGCTAGTATTATGATATTCTCTAACTGGTGCATCTGCCAATATCATTCTTAATCATCTTTCATACCTCATCGTTTTATCACATACCAACTATCTCATCAACCCTTGTTCTACCCAGCATATTTGTAGATATAAAATACATGTTGGGATTAAAACCCTAATTGAGATTTGATGAACAAGATGCGGAAAATAAGAACAAACACAAATATGAAGATGTCGAATGATCACTCGATTTATTGAATTGTGAGGAACAAATTACACTTAAGAAATAAGAATCTAACTCTACAAGAAACCTCACAACGTGGCGGCTACATGTTGCCTCACTCTCTTAACCCTAATTGTGAATAATACATGACTATTTATAGGGAAAAGACAAGTCTTGGGCTTTTAACCTAGAATTCGTCAAAGGGGCCCATTGTCATCATTCGTGGAGTCCTTTGAAACCCTACAATCTCCCCCTCAAAGTATGGAATGGATATGGAATGGATGACAATGCTTTAACTTCCAAAACAATCATCTAGCAAATAAAAAGATCTGCAACGAGGAATATATGAAGCAATCCACGAATCTTGATTCTTCAATAGTCTTCAAACACGGGCTCTAGGATATATAAATCAGGCACTGAAGTAATGTCTTTAAACTTCATTTTCGAATGTAATCCCAAAGAATCTACATGAAAACCAAACCCGCCATAAAAACCCATTTCAGAACAAAGAAACCGAATCACTTCTTGTCTTTGAAGAGCTCCCCTTCCAAGTCACAATGATCTTCAAATAAGCTAATGATATAAGCCATCAAAAAATATCATGTAACAACCCAAACTTTAAGATTCGTAACGCCACTTGATCGAGAAAATACAAGAAGTCGGAGATATAACAAGTCCTTAGCAGAGCTCGATAAAGAACTTCCGCTGTAAAGGATACTTCTCTGTAAAAGCTTTAGCAGAGCTCGATGAAGAACTTCCACTGTAAAAGCTACCTTCATAATTCTACCATAAGCTTTATCAAAAATCTTCAACTTTAAAAAGTCACAAATCCAATTTCGAATGGCCATACCAAATTCTCCCCCGATTTATAATCAAAAACATGATTATAAAGCCTTCAAATGGTCATGAGAATGATCTTGAATGGATAAAAATTTACTAAGCTCCCCCGCGACAAAAAGATATACACAATGAAGTATAAAATCCGAAAAAATCGTGAAAATTTGACGTTATCACGAAAAACGACTTTCCGAACCACCAAGACTTGATGGAATCTTTATTTTTCTGTTCACGAAGAAAATATGTTCATGAAAAAAATCGTAATTTGTTCATCAGCCCTTAAAATTTTAAACATTTCGGAATATTGAGCTGAAACTGTAACTTTGCTGGAAGTCAGGGACTTAAATGGTAAAACTGCATCATCTTCCTCTTAATTTGTAACAATTCGGAAATTACACTAAAACTGCCATGTTGCTGAAGTAATAGGGACCAAATGTGTAAATTAAAGTTGTCTTCCCCATTTAGTCTCTGATAAAGGAACACAGCAAAAAAAACACGATTTCGTTCAGAACGCTTTCGCTCCAATCGTCTTCATTCCGAGCTCCGTATAATTTCAGATCAACTCCTATTCCGATTCCGAGTTACAGTTCAGAATACCATCTAATTCCGACTTTGATGTCCTTGATATATTCCGATACCGACTCTAAAAATTTTGAATACCGATTCCGACCCGACAGTAACTCCGAAAATGGTTCTAAATCCGATTCACACCATCCAACACCACAACTTCGAAACCAAATTCCGAGAATGGAGATTGGTTCCGATTCCGAGATCGAGAACGCTTGATGAAATTTAAGTTGCGATTGCGAACAATTTTCATAGCAATTCCGAACAACTTCCGAATTCTGTTTTAGAAACAACTTCCGATTCCAAAAGAAATTCCGATTGCGAGACCTGCTTGGCAACAATGTTCCGAATACAAAGCCTTTTCCGATTAGGTATCCGAGTTCCGATTCAGAAACTTGACAAACACCAAATTGATTTACACAATGATTGAACTTATTTTAAACCAAAATAGAAAACGTTCTTCATCCGTTCTTCATTGGTACTTCATCATCCAGACTCATGTCGACATTCACAAAAACAAGAAATCATCTAATCCACAAGTTCATCAGTGCAACACTGTAGAACATAAATCTTTTCTAGTTGGTTCAATTTTGAACAAACGAACATGAATCAAGAACATTTGAATATCCAATAGGTCAAAATCGACTTTTAGATCCGGTCATGAATCAAATCAGAAATTGAAGGAAACAATTGAATCTCAACATATAATCGATTATCAGGCATAAATCAATTGATTGAAACAAGAATAAGAATATCTGATTTTAAGATGACATAATCGATGAAGAACGTGAATAAAGAAGAACTGAAACGAACAGAATCAAAAGGAAATAGGTTTCGGCTAAGAAAACGGACACGAAGTGCTTGATGGACTTGGATCCAAAATAAGAATATGAGATCATGAGAAAACGATCTATAAAAAACAAGAAGATAACGAATTAAACGAGAATTGGATTGAAATTACCGATGAACAGTATCAAAATTCATAAATCTCCATAATAGTTGCTTGAACAAGAATCTTGATTCTAAAACGCCAAAACACCAAAAATCTTCAATATATGTGCAGAAAATCATCAAATCAAGAACCGATACTTCAAAAATCAATAGATCTTCAAAGACCCGCTCTGATACCACTTGTTGGGATTAAAACCCTAATTGAGATTTGATGAACAAGATGCGGAAAATAAGAACAAACACAAATATGAAGATGTCGAATGATCACTCGATTTATTGAATTGTGAGGAACAAATTACACTTAAGAAATAAGAATCTAACTCTACAAGAAACCTCACAACGTGGCGGCTACATTTTGCCTCACTCTCTTAACCCTAATTGTGAATAATACATGACTATTTATAGGGAAAAGACAAGTCTTGGGCTTTTAACCTAAAATTCATCAAAGGGGCCCATTGTCATCATCCATGGAGTGCTTTGAAACCCTACAATACATATACAATTTAACTCATTTAAAAACTATATAAAACATCCATCTCACACTCATCTCAAATAAACAACAATATATAAACACATAGCACGTATTTTATAACAAATACTTCATATTTATGTGTTAAAAGAAAGTAACTACACGCTCACCCAAACATATACTTAATACAGTTAAACAATACTTGTGTTATACCCGTGTTTATGAAAGGGACTATACACCCACACATATAAACAACTTTATATTATACGCATAGCACGTATTTTATAGCAAATACTTAATATTTATGTGTTACAAGAAAGTAACTACACACTCACCCAAACATATACTTAATACAGTCAAACAATACTTGTATTATACCCGTGTTTATGAAAAGGACTATACACCCACACATATAAACAACTTTATATTATACACATAACACGTATTTATACTAAATACTTAATAATTATGCGTTAGATGAAAGTAACCACACACTCACTTGATTAGAAGATGATCAGGCAGCACTACGACTTGTAGAAGTAGTATTGTAACGCCCACAGATCCGGGCTAGTCAATTTAAAGGCAATAGGGGTCAAAAACAACTTTTCGACAAAAAGATTATTTAGAATAAATAATCTTAACCAAGTTGTAGAATATGTCACAAGGTTTCCGTACATATAAAGAACGCCGAAATCCGAGTTATAACGAAGAAGTTATGACCCGTCGAAGTTTCGCGTCGGAACCGGCACGGCGCTAGGAAGCGTAAATAGTAAATTTATGATAGAGAGAGATTTAGCCTTAGCGCTCTAAACGAAAGTCGTAGAATATGTTAAACTAAGAACATCGATAAAAAGAACGCCCAAATCTGACTTCGTATGAAGATGTTATGATTTTTCGAAGTTTCGGATTAGCGGTGTACAGCCCGAAATTCGAATTTTAGATCGATTGATTTTTAGCCGACACAACCTAAACAAGAATCGAATATCTCGTTATTAGTAGCATAACGATAAAAAGACAGACGAAAATGGACATCGAATAAAGAAGTTATGAGATTTTAACGGACCAATCCTGTCCCGGCCTGTTAAAAATATAACTTTAAAAATAAATTCAAAATTAGCCGACGGAGTCTAAATGAAAGTTGTAGAGTACATCTCCACCTACGCGTGGATATAAAGAACATCAAAAACGGAGTTCGTATGAACGAGTTACAAATTATAATAGCATATTTACGTATTAAAATAAAGTATAAATCATGTATACGTACACATATATATACATATGTATATATCATTAGAAAGGTATCGATGATGCGGTCATTATAAGACTAATGTTGAGTTCTTTCGATATTAGTTTAGTACAAATATCATTAAATCCATTTAAAATAGTATTATAGAGGGGTGTTTAGTTCTTTATATAACTAAAAGGTCATTAAGTAATTATGGAGGGTAGTTTTTGAAAATTCAATTAGTATAAATAAGAGCCTTGGGCTCTCATATTTCTTGCACCATTCTCTTGATTCAAGAGTCTTTCTCTCCTTATCCCCCGAGCATTTCGGTCCCTCGTAATTCGACTTCTCTTTCTGTAGTTTTAGTATAGTAAGGTGACCGCTGAAGCGTTGCACGAATCTTTCTTAGAAAGATTCAGCGACGAAGTTCTGCCCCTGCAGAGCCCGACTCCTAGCTAAAATCCCATTGAAAGTAAGTTATGCTTACCCTATTTTAAATATAGTTTATATTTAAAATTAGTATTGTTATTATAAATTTATAATAAATATTTGAGCTATTATTATGACTTATATAAGTGTCGTTATAATATCTTTTAACTACTTGCGGTACGGGGAATCTGGTTTAAAGGGCCGCATAGGGTTGTTGGATTTCAGAAGTGCTATACGCCAAAATGGTCCTGCCCTCCGGTGTTTTATGTTTGGCCCCTGTCTGTACTTAGTAGTTGGAAAGTATTGTTTAAACGCTTATATAATAATAATAATAAGACTAATAATTAGTGACGGTAATATTAGACTAAAATCTAGTGGTGATAATATTAGGTTTCATCAAAGGAAATTATTTTAAAGTAAACGAAGCGCTGTCCGAGTACCGAGTCACCACCTTCTCAGGTGAGTGCATAGTTACTTTCATCTTACACATAGATATAAAGTATTTTATATAAACTACGTGCTATGTGTGCATATTATCTGTATACTTGCTGTCTATGTTGGATGAACGTTTTTATACATGTTTTAGATGATTTAAACCGTATACGTATTTTATATACACAAATATGTTGGGTATGATACGGGTAGATGAATGGTGAGAGATAAAAGATGATGTGAGTAAACATTAGCAGCTATAGACTTAGTGCCTAACTAATAAACATCGGCAGCTATGGATTTAGTGCCTATTGGACAAACACCGGTAGCTATGGATTTAGTACCTGTTAAGGAATTGGTAGCTATGGACTTAGTGCCTATTAGATAAACACTGGTAGCTATGGATTTAGTACCCGATGAATAGACTATAGCAGCTATGGAAATAGTGCTTTATGAACGAACATTGGCAGCTATGGATTTAGTGTCAGTCCTATAACCCTGGAGGTAAGGGACTTCGGAATAAACGAATGCAGGATAGATGACTCTTAGGTTAAATCCTTAAAGAGTAAAGAAGATAATGGGGATGGATAATTGGGTTGATTGTTTGATTGAACATGTAATTATATTATTGTGGGTTGAAAACCCTATGTACTCACCAGGTTTCCCAACCTGACCCACTCAGTTTATGTATATCACAGGTGACGAAGTGAAGTGACATTACACTGAGAGATTTAAAAGAGATGTAGATCACTAGTGTAAATTATTGTAAGTTCTGTTTATGCTTATGTTTCGGTATTAACGATGACATCCCAAACATTTTAAAATAAAATAAATACGTTTCTTCGAAAATGTTTTAATAACGTTTTTACCATGTTTTTCTGGGAACAAATTCCGCAACCTTTTTATAAAATGAAGTACTCTGATTTTTATAAAGCATAAACAAAATCGGTCTTTTCTGGCCGTGATTTTGGGGATGTCACAGTTGGTATTAGAGCATTAGTTTAAGAGAACTAGGAATATGGATTTATTTCTAGACTTAAACTTAGAATGCTAAGCGATGATTGTGAGGTGTGAGCACTAGCTTATTTTGGGAATAATGCCTAAATTGCTTTTATGTGCTAAATGCTTTGCGCATGATATGATTTGTTCGGATCTATGGTCTGTTGCCGACCGGATCTGGAAACCTTATGTGTTTAGGATTCTAAGCGTTTAACTACGATATTAGAACTAGCATATAAACGTTTCGGGGTGATAAGGATGATTTAAGACGTCAATCATAAATTAAGATCTAGATTCACCTTATTCGGTGTAGAGATCAAGATGGCAAGAACCCGTAGCGGAAACGTAAATGCGAATGGGAACCGAAAACAACCCCCAGTGGTTCAGCAAATACCTGTTGTTGAAGAAGTTGCGCCTGAGCCAGTCACCATGGCTGGAGTTCAAGCCATGATTTGGGCTATGTTATCTGAACAAAGGGAAGAAATGAGACAAATGTTGAACAGGGACGAACCTACCGTACATGTTGAACCGATGGAGCCAGTTCCCGAGCAATCTGAGGAAGGGAACTACAGCCGCCAAGTGAGTCAAGTAGGGACTCAAGGTGAGCAAAGGGATGGCCCAGAAGGGAGAAACAACAAGGATGGGCGGATGTACAACAATTTCTTGGGTGCAAAACCACCAAGTCTCTCAGGAAGCCCGAAGTCGGTTGAGATTATGGATTGGATCTCTGAGATGGAGATGGTGTTTGAGAGCTGCAGCTGTAACGAGAAACAGAAGACTGTCTTCGTAGTAAGACAGCTGAAAACTGGAGTCTTGAGCTGGTGGAAGCTATTGGCAGATACGATGCCACGAGGAGAAGCCTTAAGGATGTCGTGGGAAGAGTTTTTGGAACAGTTGAAAATGCAATACTGCTCAGAGATAGATCTGATAGACCTAAACAACGAGTTTCAGAACTTGAAGAAAGGAAAGATGAGTGTTGATGAGTATGCCACCGCATTCACTGAGAGGATGAAGCTATTCCCCTACTTGGTTCCTACTGAACTCTCCAAGATTGATAGGTTTGCTAACGGGCTGCCCATTGACTTTGGCCCAATGGTCAAAATGACAACTACCTTGAAAGCAGCTGTTAGGGCAGCTAAGAACGTAGAGGCCCAGATAAGAGAAAAGGGTCTAGAAAAAGATAAGGTAGGAGAGAAGCGGAAGTTTGAAGGATCTTCGAGGCCGAACAAGGAAAGCAAGTTCTCAAAGCTTGGAGGAGCAAATGGAGGTGAAGCAAGATGGTGTGATAGATGCAAGAAGAAGCATGGTGGAAAGTGCAACGAAGAAGTGACTTGTTACAAGTGTGGGAGGACTGGTCACTATTCCAAAGACTGCACGCATAATGACAAAGTATGTTATGGATGTGGAGGCAAGGGGCACATGTCCAGAGACTGCCCAAGGAAAAATAAAGCAGCAAGACCAGAAACGCCACCAAGGCCAAGGGCATTTCACATGATCCTCGACGAAGCAGAGAACCATGCGAGGAATCAAGAATGAGGACTTCTTACCCGAGGATCGGATTATGCAGTAGTCATAGTTTCGTATGATGTAGCCTAGTAGAGGCATAGTCTAGGGTGAACTTGAACACCTATGTAATCGTTTCAAGAAATGATATAAAACCTTCGTTTTGTTATCTGATGTGTTGAATGATTGTATGAATTGCTGCATGGTGACTTGGGAAACTGCGAGACAATACTTGGGACGAGTATGAGTAGGTGTGAATGGTAGTAGAGGCCTATACTACCGGAAGCACAGGACTCACACTTGGATCGGGAAAAGTCACAAGGTTACCAAGAAGCTAGTAATTGATTTCATTTTTTTTAAGTATGTCATTACCATCGTTTCGATAATGACTAAAAAGATTGTTGATTTCCAATCCTAGTGGTCATACCAAATTGAGTTCGACTACGATGAGTATGTTGCGTGGTTCAGGGAACCAAGTTCAATGTAGCGTCTGACTTAAACCAAACAATTGAAATCAAAGCGATCAATAGAAGTATCGCGTTCGTTGTTAAAGAAGTTGGTAGCCAGAAACGCTACATGTTAAACTGTGATTATATCACATTAGAACATGAAGGAAGGCATAGTCTATTTTAGAATTTAACTCTAAGAGACCTAAGTCTAAACGTGTATCACATGATGATAGGTCATAATTTGAAGTCTAGCCTGAGGTAGAGAGCAGGTGCACGATCGAGTACTGCTTAGAGTCAATGAGTCTAAGAGATAGACTTGAAGGAATATAGAAGTTATAATGAAGAGATGACGTATGGAGACATTATACGAGCCCTTTTTCGTTGATGATTCCGGGACGTAATCATCCTAAGGGGGAGATAATTGTAACGCCCACAGATCCGGGCTAGTCAATTTAAAGGCAATAGGGGTCAAAAACAACTTTTCGACAAAAAGATTATTTAGAATAAATAATCTTAACCAAGTTGTAGAATATGTCACAAGGTTTCCGTACATATAAAGAACGCCGAAATCCGAGTTATAACGAAGAAGTTATGACCCGTCGAAGTTTCGCGTCGGAACCGGCACGACGCTGGGAAGCGTAAATAGTAAATTTATGATGGAGAGAGATTTAGCCTTAGCGCTCTAAACGAAAGTCGTAGAATATGTTAAAATAAGAACATCGATAAAAAGAACGCCCAAATCTGACTTCGTATGAAGATGTTATGATTTTTCGAAGTTTCGGATTAGCGGTGTACAGCCCGAAATTCGAATTTTAGATCGATTGATTTTTAGCCGACACAACCTAAACAAGAATCGAATATCTCGTTATTAGTAGCATAACGATAAAAAGACAGACGAAAATGGACATCGAATAAAGAAGTTATGAGATTTTAACGGACCAATCCTGTCCCGGCCTGTTAAAAATATAACTTTAAAAATAAATTCAAAATTAGCCGACGGAGTCTAAATGAAAGTTGTAGAGTACATCTCCACCTACGCGTGGATATAAAGAACGTCAAAAACGGAGTTCGTATGAACGAGTTACAAATTATAATAGCATATTTACGTATTAAAATAAAGTATAAATCATGTATACGTACACATATATATACATATGTATATATCATTAGAAAGGTATCGATGATGCGGTCATTATAAGACTAATGTTGAGTTCTTTCGATATTAGTTTAGTACAAATATCATTAAATCCATTTAAAATAGTATTATAGAGGGGTGTTTAGTTCTTTATATAACTAAAAGGTCATTAAGTAATTATGGAGGGTAGTTTTTGAAAATTCAATTAGTATAAATAAGAGCCTTGGGCTCTCATATTTCTTGCACCATTCTCTTGATTCAAGAGTCTTTCTCTCCTTATCCCCCGAGCATTTCGGTCCCTCGTAATTCGACTTCTCTTTCTGTAGTTTTAGTATAGTAAGGTGACCGCTGAAGCGTTGCACGAATCTTTCTTAGAAAGATTCAGCGACGAAGTTCTGCCCCTGCAGAGCCCGACTCCTAGCTAAAATCCCATTGAAAGTAAGTTATGCTTACCCTATTTTAAATATAGTTTATATTTAAAATTAGTATTGTTATTATAAATTTATAATAAATATTTGAGCTATTATTATGACTTATATAAGTGTCGTTATAATATCTTTTAACTACTTGCGGTACGGGGAATCTGGTTTAAAGGGCCGCATAGGGTTGTTGGATTTCAGAAGTGCTATACGCCAAAATGGTCCTGCCCTCCGGTGTTTTATGTCTGGCCCCTGTCTGTACATAGTAGTTGGAAAGTATTGTTTAAACGCTTATATAATAATAATAATAAGACTAATAATTAGTGACGGTAATATTAGACTAAAATCTAGTGGTGATAATATTAGGTTTCATCAAAGGAAATTATTTTAAAGTAAACGAAGCGCTGTCCGAGTACCGAGTCACCACCTTCTCAGGTGAGTGCATAGTTACTTTCATCTTACACATAGATATAAAGTATTTTATATAAACTACGTGCTATGTGTGCATATTATCTGTATACTTGCTGTCTATGTTGGATGAACGTTTTTATACATGTTTTAGATGATTTAAACCGTATACGTATTTTATATACACAAATATGTTGGGTATGATACGGGTAGATGAATGGTGAGAGATAAAAGATGATGTGAGTAAACATTAGCAGCTATAGACTTAGTGCCTAACTAATAAACATCGGCAGCTATGGATTTAGTGCCTATTGGACAAACACCGGTAGCTATGGATTTAGTACCTGTTAAGGAATTGGTAGCTATGGACTTAGTGCCTATTAGATAAACACTGGTAGCTATGGATTTAGTACCCGATGAATAGACTATAGCAGCTATGGAAATAGTGCTTTATGAACGAACATTGGCAGCTATGGATTTAGTGTCAGTCCTATAACCCTGGAGGTAAGGGACTTCGGAATAAACGAATGCAGGATAGATGACTCTTAGGTTAAATCCTTAAAGAGTAAAGAAGATAATGGGGATGGATAATTGGGTTGATTGTTTGATTGAACATGTAATTATATTATTGTGGGTTGAAAACCCTATGTACTCACCAGGTTTCCCAACCTGACCCACTCAGTTTATGTATATCACAGGTGACGAAGTGAAGTGACATTACACTGAGAGATTTAAAAGAGATGTAGATCACTAGTGTAAATTATTGTAAGTTCTGTTTATGCTTATGTTTCGGTATTAACGATGACATCCCAAACATTTTAAAATAAAATAAATACGTTTCTTCGAAAATGTTTTAATAACGTTTTTACCATGTTTTTCTGGGAACAAATTCCGCAACCTTTTTATAAAATGAAGTACTCTGATTTTTATAAAGCATAAACAAAATCGGTCTTTTCTGGCCGTGATTTTGGGGATGTCACAAGTATTCTTCGGTAGATCTGGAAGATCTTCACAAAAACCGGGCTCCTCGCGGGCAGAGCTTCGGCTTGGGAATCCCACTTCTCGAGATATTTGGGGCCTCGGGACTTGCTTCGGGGCTCGGGAATGATATCGGGGCTTCGGGATATTTCTTGCACGAAAAACGATGCAAAAACGCGAGAAAACGGGAAGAAATGAGTAAAGAAGTCGGTTGCCCTCGACACCCTTTTATAGGGGGCTGGAAGCCCATTTACGCTGGGCGTAACTTCACATTACGCTGGGCGTAACGTGGATCAGATCGCTGACTCCCCCCATGGATAATATCGGTTAATTTAGAATTAAATTAAATATCGAAAATATTTAATAAACTTCAAAAATTCATATCTTCCTCATACGAACTCCGTTTTCGACGTTCTTTATATCCTCGCGTAGGTGAGACCACGATCTACAACTTTCGTTTAGACTTCGTTGGCTAATTTTGAATTTATTTATATTATTTATTTTTAGTAGGCTGGGATAGGAAAATTCCGTTATAAATTCATAACTTCTCCATCCGACATCCGTTTTCGCCTATCTTTTTATTGTTTTACTCCTATTAACGAGACCTTCGATTCTCATTTAGATTGTTTTGGCTAAAAATTGCTCGGTCTCAAATCGAGTATTCGGGTTGCATACCGTTAAGTCGAAACTTAGAAAAATCATAACTTCCTCATACGAAGTCAGATTTGGACGTTCTTTTTATTCACGCTCATGGTTTAACGAAATCTACGACTTTCGTTTAGATTGCTGAGGCTAAATATCGCTCTAACGTAAATTCACTATTTACATCGCGCTGTGTCGTACCGGTTCTGTCGAGAAACTTCGACAAGTCATAGCTTCTTCGTTATAACTCGGATTTCGGCGTTCATTATATCCACGAAAACCTTGTAGCATATACTATAACTTATTTAAGATTATTCTTTCAAAATAATCTTCCATCAAAAAGTCATTTTTGACGCTTAATGTTTCTAATTGACTAGCCCGGATCTACGGGCGTTACATTCGTTGTATTCCATCCCCCTCATGGTTGCCTTATTTGACTTATATTGCTGAGGAACCCCCGAAGCGTGTGTTGTCGCCCCGATGAAATATTCTTAGACTAGGTCCCTTGTTTTAGTTGTTTTAGGGACGTAAAGTGAGAATAACGGGAATGGGTAATTGGGTTATTGTTGGATGGTGGAATTAAATATAATTATTTATTGTGGGTTGAAAACCCTATATGCTCACCAGGCTCCCAAGCCTAACCCACTCAGTTTTATTTGTATTACAGGAAGTGGCGCAAGGGCGTAAGATGGATGAACCATCAAGTTGTTTTGTTTACAAGTCTGTATATGTATATATTTGTTGAATGACTTGTAATGTTATCGTTTATGCTTATTGGTCTGTATCGGAACATGACACCCCGAGTTTTGATTATATAATGAAAATGCATTTCTTTTATGAAATGCTTTGGTAAACATTGTTTTATCATGTTTTGTTTTTGGGAACAAATTCCGCAACTCTTTCAAATCAAAAGGATTTACTCTGAAATTATTTTAAAAGCATAAATGAAAATCGGTCTTTTCTGGCCGAGATTTTGGGGATGTCACATATAAAGCATGATGTATGTTTTTCATGGATTAGCATTCTTTTTACATTTTTCGTAAAGTAAATAAAAGTGGGATTTTAAAAATGGTTATTTACTTTCATAGCATTATACTTATTAACGAAATTATGTCATACCAAATTTGTTCGGCTAACAACCCTCCACCATACAAGAGAGCGGTGGGTAAGAGTGGATACCCAATAACGGTAATTTTATAGGCTACTCCCCTTAAAGTATGGCTTCGTGAGTGAGGCGTCCTAGCGATTTGACTGACTTTGTCTTATACATATATATATATATATATATATATATATATATATATATATATATATATATATATATATATATATATATATATATATATATATATATATATATATATATATATATATGGTATAAGGTGAATTTTAAACAATTTTAAAATACTAGGGATTTGACATTAATTATTATAATTAATTAATATCTAAATTAATCATTTATAGATTTAAAATTAATTATATTAATTAATTAAATAATTAATCAAGTCAATGATTTATCTCCTAATTCATAGACTTCTACTTAATTATCAAATATATAATTAAATTCGGATTTGGCAGATATAAAACATATAATTACCAAATAATAAGAATGCATAACAGAATAGGCAAATTAAAATCGGAAAAAATCAAATTTTCCAGATCTCACGTCGTAAGCATCAACTCTCACGTCGTGAGATACAAAAAACAAATTTTCTTTGTTTGTTCGATTCACTTGTGTGCAATTAGATGAAAGACAACCATATGTTCTGATACCACTGATGTAAACATAGGTTACAACAACAATGCTCTAAGCGGAAAAATACTTAACAATTAAATGATTAGAGCACATGCAACCTAAAGGGATATATTTCTTTCACATAAAGACAACATATTATGAATTATCAAACTACAATAACCCTACTGAAATTAGAATTCATAAAGGAAGATTACATATGAAACGACCCAAAAATACGACCCAAAAATTTTTGTTTTTAATATAATCAAAACTGTAATCAGAGTATCATATAATAAAACCATGCGTGATGTATTCCAAAACATGATAAGATACTGTGCGGAAAACTATATCATACTACATCAAATCAAACAACTAAATCAATCCCAGGCTAAAGCTGAGGCGGTGGTGTGTGCGATGTCGTCATCCCGAGCTCTTCCCTTTGCTTGCGGAAGTACCTGAAACCAAAACTGAAACTGTAAGCACGAAGCTTAGTGAGCTCCCCCAAACTACCACATACCATACAATAACATATAAACACATATTGGGCCTTGCCCACTGCATCGGGCCGAAGCCCGGAAACTGCATCGGACCGAAGTCCGGAACTGACTGGGACCTTGTCCCCTGCATCGGACCGAAGTCCGGAACTGACTGCATCGGACCGAAGTCCGGAACTGACTGGGACCTTGTCCCCTGCATCGGACCGAAGTCCGGAACTGACTGCATCGGACCGAAGTCCGGAACTGACTGGGACCTTGTCCCCTGCATCGGACCGAAGTCCGGAACTAACTGCATCGGACCGAAGTCCGGAACTGTCTGACTGAACATGGCATGGCATAACACATCAACTAGCATAACACATATACGACATGCTATATCGGGCCGTGACCCGGAACACATAATACTTAACACATAAAACATATCACACAATCCTGTTCGAACCACGAAGGCATCGAACATACTAACTGCTGCATCGGACCTAAATCCGGAAACTACTGCTAACTGAACGGGCCGGCATTGTGGCCTTAGACCCGTTCCTACTGGAAGGAAACTCACCTCGTAATCTGGCTGCTGAGTGTGTGGCTCGGGAGGCTAACGGCGGCTGCTCCTGAATCTCCTCGGCTACAAGTCCATAAACACACTCAATCAAAAGCTAAACACTGCGCTTGGGGTAAAATGACTCTTTTACCCTTGGTCAAAGTCAACTCTCTTTTGGGCTGACTCGCCGAGTTGGCCACCCAACTCGCCGAGTCCTACTCTCATTTTTCACTTCTGCTCACTGCTACTCGTCGAGTCTGGCATCGACTCGACGAGTACCTACTTGATCCAAGAACTCAGACAATCTTCATCCGACTCGCCGAGTCGTATGAACAGACTCGACGAGTTGTTCTTGATCCCAAGAAGATTGCCTTGGACTCGCCGAGTTGTATGAACAAACTCGTCGAGTCCCTCCATCACTGAGTCCACTCTCAACTCGCTGAGTCCACTCTCTAACTCACCTCGTACACTCGACACTGATAAAACTGAAGGACTCGGGACTCGCGACCCGACTCGTCGAGTCGTCCTTCCGACTCGCCGAGTCGCCGCCATGCAACTGATTTCTACTTGATTTTGTTTGAATCCAATGCATACAATTGATAGATCTGAGTCCAATAAGCTGTTTTACCACGTAAAGTTTCCAACTTTACGTGCACAACCTCATGAATAAGGGAAATAAGGCTAAAAGATGCATAAAATGGGTAGATCTATGGTTATCATGCAATATAACTCCAAAAAGACAGTAGATCTGGGCTCTACAACACCCCAACATTCAGATCCATAGATATTCCGACTTAATAAGACATTCATGCAAGTGTAAGGCTTGGAACAAGCATCAACTAGCTCTTAGGAGAGCTCTAATGGAAGTTTAAAGCATATAACAAGATGGAACTCCGAAAATACCTCAATTAACTCTGATTTGGCCTTGGATCTTTGCACTACAACACTTCTCCTTGCTTCTTCCTTCTTCTCCTTCTTCACACCTTCACAAAATGGCACCAAAACACATATAAGCTCTTCAATGGAGGTTTGGGGCTCTAACACTGTGTTCTCAGGGTGAGGGAGGCGAGAATGGGGCTATAATGTGGTTTAAATAGTGGGCAAACCCGGGGATTTAGGGTTTCACCCAGACGGACGGACTCGTCGAGTCCGGGATATGGACTTGTCGAGTCCCCGGCTCCCGTGTGCACAGAATATGCGACCCAACTCGGCGAGTCAGGCTAGAACTCGCCGAGTCCCTCTTGTAAACTTAGACAATTTAACAATTAATTAACATACCGGGAACGGGTCGTTACAATTCTCCCCCACTTGTCTCAGACTTCGTCCTCGAAGTCTGCTACGGCTGGATCTGCGAATAACTCCGGGTAGTGCGTTCTCATCTCTTCCTCAGCTTCCCACGTCCATTCAGATCCCTTCCGGTGCTGCCACAGCACCTTCACTAGCTGAATGACCTTGTTCCTCAAGGTCTTGATCTTTCGATCCAGAATCGCGACCGGTCTCTCAATATAATTTAGGCTGCTATCAACTTGAATATCCTCTAGGGGAACGACTGCTGACTCATCCACCAAACACTTCCTCAACTGCAACACGTGGAAAGTGTTGTGGATTTGACTAAGCTCCTCGGGAAGATCTAACCGATAAGCAACCCGACCCACCCGGGCCAAAACCCTGAAGGGACCAATAAATCTGGGGCCCAATTTGCCCCTCTTCCGGAACCGGATGACACCTTTCCAAGGTGTGACTTTCAGGAGAACTCCAAGTCCGAACGCCTCCTGTCGGCGTAGCTATTCTGCCGACTCTGCGCAGTCTGCAGCCTACTACGGACCTGCTGGATCAACTCAGTCGTCTTGAGCACCACTTCGGTGCTCCCGATGACTCGCTGACCAACCTCGCCCCAACAAATCGGGGTCCTGCACTTCCTGCCATATAACATCTCAAAAGGAGGTCGATCAATGCTCGCATGATAACTGTTGTTATACGAGAATTCCGCTAACGGAAGATACGTATCCCAACTGCCCCCAAAATCTAGAACACATGCCCTAAGCATGTCCTCGAGAGTCTGAATCGTCCTCTCGCTCTGCCCGTCAGTCTGAGGATGAAAAGCGGTGCTGAAATGGAGACGAGTACCCATCTCGTCATGGAATCGCTTCCAGAACCTGGACGTGAAACGAACATCTCGGTCCGACACCACCGATACCGGCACTCCATGACGTGCCACAATCTCTCGCACATAGATATCGGCTAACTTCTCCGCCGATATACTCTCCTGAATCGGAATAAAATGGGCACTCTTCGTCAACCGATCCACTACTACCCATATCGAGTCCACCCCGCATGTGGTCCTAGGGAGTTTGGTGACAAAATCCATGGTGATATCCTCCCATTTCCACACGGGAATGTCTAACGGCTGCATCTTGTCGTGAGGTCTCTGGTGCTCCGCCTTGACCTTCCGGCAGGTCAAGCATCTCTCAACGTAACAAGCGACGTCCCGCTTCATGCAGGGCCACCAATAATCCGGTCGAAGATCTCGATACATCTTCGTCGCCCCTGGGTGGATAGAAAATCGAGACTTATGAGCCTCGTCCATCAATACCTGCCGTACTCCACCCCAGTACGGTACCCACACCCTACCATGAAGCGTCAACAAACCCCGACTATCGTAATCAAACGATGCTACTCGACCCACTATCCTCTCACATTTCTGCCTCTCCTCCTTGAGGCCCTCCACCTGAGCCTCCTTGATCCGCTCCAACAGCGGAGTGATCACTGTCATCCTCATGCACAGATCCCTGATAGGGGCCGTCGACACCTTGCGGCTCAGGGCGTCGGCCACCACATTGGCCTTCCCTAGATGATAAAGGATCTCACAGTCACAATCCTTTAGTATGTCCAACCACCTCCTCTGCCTCATGTTCAGACTCGGCTGATCCATAAGATACCGCAAACTCTTGTGATCCGTGTATATAGTACAACGGACCCCATACAGGTAATGTCTCCAAATCTTGAGGGCAAACACAACTGCCCCCAACTCCAAATCGTGGGTAGGATAATTAGCCTCGTGAGGCTTCAACTATCTCGAGGCATAAGCTACCACATGGCCTCGCTGCATCAATACTGCTCCTATACCTGTGATCGAAGCATCACAGTAGACTACGAAGTCCTCTACTCCTTCCGGCAAGGTAAGAATCGGGGCCTCGCACAATCTCTGCCTGAGAGTCTCGAACGCCGCCTGTTGTTCAGGCCCCCAACGAAAAACTACCGACTTCTTGGTTAGTCGGGTGAGCGGCACTGCTATCTTGGAGAAGTCCTGAATAAATCTCCGATAATACCCTGCCAACCCTAGGAAGCTCCGAATCTCAGATGGAGACCTCGGGACCTCCCACTGCATCACGGCCTCAATCTTGGCTGGATCTACCAGAATACCCTTCTGGTTGACGAGATGGCCAAGAAACTGCACCTCGCGCAACCAGAACTCACACTTGGAGAACTTTGCGAAAAGTCTCTCCCTCCTCAAAGTCTCCAACACCTCCCGCAGGTGCTCCTCGTGCTGCCCCTGAGTCTTGGAATATACCAAGATGTCATCTATGAATACTATCATCGACCGATCCAGCATCGGCCTGCACACGCGGTTCATGAGATCCATGAATGCGGCTGGGGCATTGGTGAGCCCAAAAGGCATCACCACGAACTCATAATGACCATACCGGGTCCTGAAAGCAGTCTTCTGTACATCCTCATCTCTAACCCTCATCTGATGATAACCGGAGCGTAGATCGATCTTGGAGAACCAAGACGCTCCTTGAAGCTGATCAAACAAGTCATCTATCCTCGGAAGTGGGTAACGGTTCTTCATCGTTACTTTATTCAACTCCCGATAATCAATGCACATACGATGCGACCCATCCTTCTTCCTCACAAATAAGATCGGCGCTCCCCAAGGCGAACTGCTCGGCCGAATGAAACCCTTGTCTAACAGCTCCTGAAGCTGCGTAGACAACTCCTGCATCTCAGGGGGAGCTAGCCGATATGGTGCTTTGGCTATCGGAGCCGCACCAGGAACTAGATCGATCCTGAACTCAACCTGTCTCTCTGGAGGTATCCCCGGCAAATCCTCGGGAAACACATCCGGGTAGTCACGAACAACAGGAACATCATCAATCGCCGTCTTGCCCTTCTCCCGGGCATCCAAGATGTAGGCTACAAAACCAGTGCAACCCTGCTGAACATAGCGCCTCGCCCTCGCGGCGGAACAAAAGATCGGTCCTCGCTGGGGCCTCTCGCCCTGAATCACTATCTCTCCCCCACTGGGAGTGCGAACCCTCACTAGCTGTAGCTCACAATCAATCACCGCCCCATTGGGGCTCAGCCAATCCATGCCCACAATAACTTTATTCCCACGCAGGGGAATAGGAACCAGGTCCACTGGAAACTGCTCATCAAATATCTGAAGGGAACACCCTCTGTGTACTCTGCCGACCCTCACGGTCCTATCTTCTGCTATCTCAACCTCTAGTGGGCAATCCAGCTCCTCGGGAGCTCTGCTAAGTCTCTTGCTAAGCGCAAGCGATACAAATGATCGGGTAGCCCCCGAATCGAACAATACCAAAGCAGGGATGCCGTTCACCGAGAACGACCCTAAATAAAACATATCATCAAGTAATATTCAAGCAATATAATAACAAGAGATGAAGGAAAGATTCATACCCGTCACCACATCAGGAGTCGCTCGCGCCTCCTCTGCTGTCATCTGAAATGCCCTGCTCTTCGCCACCGGCGCATCAGCTCGGCCCTGCCGGCCATCCGTAATCCTCAGAGTGGCAGGGGCAGGTGCAACCACCTTCCCTGCTGCAGCTAAACTGGGACACTGGGACCTTTTGTGTCCCCTCTGATTGCACTAAAAGCAAATCAGATCTGATGCTGAAACCGCAGTAGCAGGGGCCGTACAATCCCTGCTCATATGCCCAATCCGACTGCACTTGTAGCAGCCGGAACTCCCTGCCTTGCACGCCCCCTCGTGCATCCTCCCACACTTGCCACACCGACCGTGGCTCTGCTGACTCCTGGACCTGTGATCTGAAACCTTGGGCTTTTTGCCCGCACTACCTGAACCTGAAACCGCCTCCGGTTTCCTCTTCCTCTCCATCTCGAGATCAATCTCCCTCTCCCTGGCTCTAGCAATCATGTTGTCCAGCGTTTTACAACTGGACCAGCTCACAAACATGCGGATATCACTCCGCAACATCTCATGATAACGGGCCTTCTTCATCTCCTCATCGGCTGCATACTGAGGAACAAGAAGAGCCCTCTCCCTGAACTTGGCGGTGATCTCCGCCACTGACTCGGTAGTCTGAGTAAGATCCTGGAACTCCCTGGCTAGCTGCTGCACCTCAATGACTGGTGCAAACTCCGCCCTGAACCTGGTAGAGAAATCAGTCCAGGTCATAGCATCCAACGCCGCATCATCCCCGATGGCGTGTCCAACCTCCTCCCACCAATCCCGTGCCCTGTCCTTCAGAAGACAGGACGCCAATCTGACCTTGTCCCCCTCGGGACATCTGCTAGTGCGGAATGCGTTGGCCACATCCGCCAACCACCTGGTACTCGCTATGGGGTCCCGCGCCCCATGATAGTCTGGAGCCCCGCATGCCCTGAACTCTCTGAACGTAAGTGTGCACGACCCCATCACGGCCGCCATCTCAGCACGGAAAGTACTCAATCGCTCATCCATCAGCTCTAAAATACCCTCCTTGATCGAACCAAAGATCACAGGAGTCTGCTCTAGTATGATGCGGGTAACCTCGGAAGAAAGGAACTCCCTAGTCTGCTCATCCATCTGCCCGGCCTCCGGGCCTGATCCCGATCCTGATCCTCCTCCGGCATCTGAACTGCCGACTGCTGGCCTCGGACGCAAAACTACCATTCTGAAACATATCATAACAACATCAGAGCACTGAAATATCTCAAGGGATCATGATACTACTACTAGCTTCCTGGTCTTGTCTCGGCCTCCTTAATTCAAGTACGGATCCTCTGCTTTCAGTAGTATGGGCCCCTACTACCTTCCACATATATCCGTACCTTCCTCAAGAACCGCCTTGACTCCACCAAGTCACTCCTACTACTGCCATTCTCTGATACTCTCATCCTAGGCTTGCCCCAGGGAAACTTCAAGCTCGACGCGACTGGTCCTCAGCTGCTGTAGGTCTCCTCATAATGCCAGTTAGCCACCACTTAAACACCATCACATGTGATGAGGATCAAATAATCCTTCAAGTAAAAGATCCGTCCCTACAACGGTTGGACTCAAACAAGAGCTGCGCAGTAGAGCCAGTTCCAGCACTCTGGGATTATTCAAACCTGATCACATGTGGTGTGACGTGTTCACCTGATGGCTAACTCCCACTACTCAGAACCCCACTAAGCACGAAGCAAGCAGCATTCGGACACGGGAAATAGACTCAGGCAAAACTATTCTTGTAACAAGAAACTGCACTAGCAAAGGATGCTAAGCTCCTACTATCAGGCATAACCTAAACAGGCTATCCTACTGCTGTCTACTCAATTCTAGCATGCAATACTCATAAAGCTGTAACACATAAGCAGGCACATAAGGCATTCTCCTAGATCCTTAGCCCTATACTAGCATGCTGTTCTACTGAAACTGAAACTGAACAAATAACTTGTATGGGTAATTTGGGAGTACTTACTTGAGCTCGGCTGACCGCATGCACACACCTCTATCTTTATTAAAAACAATTCCTTCTTTCCGAGTGCTTTCAAAATTCTTTTTGTAAAACATTTTTATTTTACTAAAATCTTTTTTTTCCCTTAGTTTGAGTTCAGATACACCCGGAAGTGCATCCGAATCCCTCAAACCAGGGCTCTGATACCAACTTGAAACGACCCAAAAATACGACCCAAAAATTTTTGTTTTTAATATAATCAAAACTGTAATCAGAGTATCATATAATAAAACCATGCGTGATGTATTCCAAAACATGATAAGATACTGTGCGGAAAACTATATCATACTACATCAAATCAAACAACTAAATCAATCCCAGGCTAAAGCTGAGGCGGTGGTGTGTGCGATGTCGTCATCCCGAGCTCTTCCCTTTGCTTGCGGAAGTACCTGAAACCAAAACTGAAACTGTAAGCACGAAGCTTAGTGAGCTCCCCCAAACTACCACATACCATACAATAACATATAAACACATATTGGGCCTTGCCCACTGCATCGGGCCGAAGCCCGGAAACTGCATCGGACCGAAGTCCGGAACTGACTGCATCGGACCGAAGTCCGGAACTGACTGGGACCTTGTCCCCTGCATCGGACCGAAGTCCGGAACTAACTGCATCGGACCGAAGTCCGGAACTGTCTGACTGAACATGGCATGGCATAACACATCAACTAGCATAACACATATACGACATGCTATATCGGGCCGTGACCCGGAACACATAATACTTAACACATAAAACATATCACACAATCCTGTTCGAACCACGAAGGCATCGAACATACTAACTGCTGCATCGGACCTAAATCCGGAAACTACTGCTAACTGAACGGGCCGGCATTGTGGCCTTAGACCCGTTCCTACTGGAAGGAAACTCACCTCGTAATCTGGCTGCTGAGTGTGTGGCTCGGGAGGCTAACGGCGGCTGCTCCTGAATCTCCTCGGCTACAAGTCCATAAACACACTCAATCAAAAGCTAAACACTGCGCTTGGGGTAAAATGACTCTTTTACCCTTGGTCAAAGTCAACTCTCTTTTGGGCTGACTCGCCGAGTTGGCCACCCAACTCGCCGAGTCCTACTCTCATTTTTCACTTCTGCTCACTGCTACTCGTCGAGTCTGGCATCGACTCGACGAGTACCTACTTGATCCAAGAACTCAGACAATCTTCATCCGACTCGCCGAGTCGTATGAACAGACTCGACGAGTTGTTCTTGATCCCAAGAAGATTGCCTTGGACTCGCCGAGTTGTATGAACAAACTCGTCGAGTCCCTCCATCACTGAGTCCACTCTCAACTCGCTGAGTCCACTCTCTAACTCACCTCGTACACTCGACACTGATAAAACTGAAGGACTCGGGACTCGCGACCCGACTCGTCGAGTCGTCCTTCCGACTCGCCGAGTCGCCGCCATGCAACTGATTTCTACTTGATTTTGTTTGAATCCAATGCATACAATTGATAGATCTGAGTCCAATAAGCTGTTTTACCACGTAAAGTTTCCAACTTTACGTGCACAACCTCATGAATAAGGGAAATAAGGCTAAAAGATGCATAAAATGGGTAGATCTATGGTTATCATGCAATATAACTCCAAAAAGACAGTAGATCTGGGCTCTACAACACCCCAACATTCAGATCCATAGATATTCCGACTTAATAAGACATTCATGCAAGTGTAAGGCTTGGAACAAGCATCAACTAGCTCTTAGGAGAGCTCTAATGGAAGTTTAAAGCATATAACAAGATGGAACTCCGAAAATACCTCAATTAACTCTGATTTGGCCTTGGATCTTTGCACTACAACACTTCTCCTTGCTTCTTCCTTCTTCTCCTTCTTCACACCTTCACAAAATGGCACCAAAACACATATAAGCTCTTCAATGGAGGTTTAGGGCTCTAACACTGTGTTCTCAGGGTGAGGGAGGCGAGAATGGGGCTATAATGTGGTTTAAATAGTGGGCAAACCCGGGGATTTAGGGTTTCACCCAGACGGACGGACTCGTCGAGTCCGGGATATGGACTCGTCGAGTCCCCGGCTCCCGCGTGCACAGAATATGCGACCCAACTCGGCGAGTCAGGCTAGAACTCGCCGAGTCCCTCTTGTAAACTTAGACAATTTAACAATTAATTAACATACCGGGAACGGATCATTACAACATACCTTTAAATTTGTTATAATAAACAAATATAAAACCCTTCTTCAAAGCTTTGGAAGCAAGCACCAGAAAATCTCGTGCCTCTGATGGTTCATACCCAATCCTAGCAACTATGAGACTTAAAGAAAGAGGAAGGCTAGATCAAATTTTCGGCCTTGCTCTTGAAAAAGGAGTGGTCTAAATTTGAAGTCCAATGGTGTATTTTATAGTGAAACTTGGAAACCCTAGATAACCCTCAAAATAATAAAATAATATTAATTATATATATAGAGATAAAAAGTACGTTCCCTTAGCAACAATTATTTGTTCCTATTGGACCAAACTCTTTTTTTTTTTTGTAAAATTTCTTCTGCATTGCCCAACTTCCACTGGCACCGACTCTTTATGCCAATGGGGATTTGATTGTTGTCCACTGCTTCTTCTTTATCTCTTTCGATTAATGTACTACTACGTGTCTGCATCTCACCTATTCCACCGCTTCCCACCGCCTCCTCTAATCAAGGTTTATCTGATCTTTCTTTAAAGAAGAATTATTCCAATTCTTTACCACCTCCTCTTATCGAGGTTTATCTGATCTTTCCGCCTCGACTACAGAACACTCTGACGAGTCTGCCTCAATCACTAAAGAAGTCGACGATCCCTAATTTCATGAAACTCTACTTCGACTCCGGCCAGATCCAAAACTGATGAGTCCTGCTTTGATTACAGATACATTCAATGCCGTTAATTCCTAGGATGGGACTTTCTAGTGATGCAACACCTCGACCGGGTTTTCTTACGGTTTTGGATTTTTCCGATTTTGGGATTACCTCAATTGTTGGTGTTAGGATCCAACTGCTAGAGTTTGAGTAAGTATTTTGATTTATGACTTTTACTTTGTATTCATGAACTAAGTCAAAGGCTATGTTTGTTAGAAATGCTTTTCTATCCCATCTCCTTTTGTATTAAATCGATGGAAAACAAGGTGCATGGCAGATACCTTCTCGCCACCACCATCAGATATTGGACATAGAAGGAAGCGAAAGGTAGTCGATTTTTCCCTCTTTGAACCTTTCCAAAGCTAATTCGTCTGTAATTTTTCAAGGAGGAGGCTATTTGGGTTTTCCTAAGGTGTGGATTTGTTATGTATTTCAGCAAAATGGTCTTTATTACTTTAGTTTTCAGCGAAAGACACCTATGGTGTGGATTTCTCGATCTCACTTTTGTTTCCTACTCTTAATTTTTTCACTACTTAAGTTTTCATATTGTTGTTCGAAAAAATCTCTTGTTTTTGGCGTAATGATCATGGATGGTTGGGGAAATGAATGTGTTAGTTACAATTAACAGGTCTTTAGTGTTACAGAGGAACCGAATGGTTTTAGGGAGCAACATCATCAATACGGTTATGTTTCTTCTTACTCTTTTTCATTAATGGAACTGTCTATTTTAATGACATGGTTTTTTTCCTTTGAAGTTGGATGTTATCAAAGATTGGTTTGATAATGAAACCTTACATAAGTTTCGTTCAATAATAAGTTTATGATGTGTATAAGTTTTTGATGAAATGCTTGATAGAGAATTCAACCCAGAATTGTAGTTTATAGTTATCAAAATGAGCATTGTTGGTCATCTTACTTGTGCTAATCTTTACTATAACTTGTGATTGTGTTCATTGGGTAATGGAGGTAGTAGGATGCATGAGCTATCTCCGTCCTGATAAGAACAAGCAACACAACCAATCTCCTACAAGACTCTAATCGTTGATACTTACTTTCATCCCAGTTAATGCATAAATTTGAATGGTCTTACCATTACTCAGGTTATTACCTTTCTCCTAACCTTGATTAGATTAATTTATATTAGTGAATCGACTTAATGGTTTGAATTTCAGTAAACCATTAAAAACAGAGTTCATCAAAATGGTCTTACCATTATATCTTTTGAGTTTAAGAAGTAGAAAGAAATGAAATAAAATTGCTACAATATATATATATATATATATATATATATATATATATATATATATATATATATATATATATATATATATATATATATATATATATATATATATAAACATTGGAAGTGGGATGCTGAATTACACTTTGTTAAAAGTGTAAGAATTTTGAACATTTAATAACGTTATATAAGAATTATGTAGAAAATATAATTGTGCTTTTACCT
This sequence comes from Lactuca saligna, assembly GCF_052625555.1. NCBI lineage: Eukaryota > Viridiplantae > Streptophyta > Magnoliopsida > Asterales > Asteraceae > Lactuca > Lactuca saligna. The sequence continues at coordinate 247,082,537 of NC_136421.1, forward strand.
ATATCATGTACATTTGGTGGTTTTGCTGCTGCTGTAACAGCTACAGGAACTGTTGTGTGAAGTTTTTATCAGTGCAAGTCTTTTTGTTATATAATCTGGTTATTTCTTGAAGAGAATTAAAGATACATAATTTTTTTTTTTATAAAAACCATTTTTTTGTAAATTGATAATTTTTTCATTCTTTCTTCCTAATAGATAATAAGAATAATATAAAAACCTATGTTTTTTTGTCTTGTTTGACAGCCACATGATCTTATTTTTGTTTCATTCTTTGTTTCTAATAGATAACTAGCGGAAAAACCCGGACTTCGGGCCGTTTTTTGTATTTTTTATGAAAAAAAATATAAAAGTATTAATTATAAGGATCTAAAGTGTCAAAACGACTAAAAAATTAAAGGGATTGAAATTAACAAATTTTTAGAAAATGGATCAAAGTTGTCAATTCCTTAAAGTTTTGTGGTCAAACTTTGAATATTAAAAGGTTCCTAAAAATATAAAAGTTTTGATTGAAATCATCAAAAATTTCAAATAATTAAAAAATGAGAGGCAGGCAACGATGACAAAAAATATGCAAATTTATTATTCATAAGGGAACAAAGTTTTAATATATATATATATATATATATATATATATATATATATATATATATATATATATATATATATATATATATATATATATATATATATCATTATTATATACAAAAACTTTTAATTTTAAGGTTTTCACGTGCACTTCACGCATCGGCGCGTCTGCTCCGGTGCGTATACTTCACGGATATTTTTATAGAGCTCAAAGGCATCGTCACCATTCCTTTTCATGATTTCCAATACACATTTCGGCAACCTTTGGATCCCTAACACAGTTTCACAACGCTTCCACTTTTTTACTTTTCCAAGCCACCATCATTCAATTCCAGTGCACACGCTTTCTCTTTCCATCTTCCCTCTCAATTCTTTCTCCTTCCGTCGTCTTCTTTTTCTTGCAAACACTTGGACCTTCATTCAAACATCGATTGAATTGCGCTTGAATTTATGGTTCATCGATTACAAACTGTAGAAGGTAAACGATTATCTCCTAAGGGTTGTTCTGTTTCCCAACATTATAAATTGTTTTCCATTCCACTCTTCTTCATCTAATCTCCATTCTCCCAATCTCTTTTCATCTTATAATTAAGGTTAACTTTGTTTTCTTTACCAAGGTTAATTTTTTTATACCTAATTCAATTTTTTTAGATCAATTGTTTGTGTGTATGTCTGTATGAGCCCTATTTGAATGCTTATTCAGTGACTTGGACAACACATACTTCTTTTTCATTCCACCTGCGTTTTTTAATCTTAAAAAGGAATATATTTTTCTTACTTTTTCTTGGTTTGTGGGTTTTTTGTTCTTATTTGGGGTTTCATTATGCATCATGGTTAGGGGTTTTAAGGGCTTCTTCGATCATGAAAGAAAATTATTTTTATTGTCATTGATTTTTTTAATATTGTGGATGTTTATGATTTGCATCAGGTCCGTCACTATTATTTATGGCAAAAAATAATAGCTTCATTCTTTTTTTAATATTGTATGTTCTAAGCAGATGTTTATACATGTCTATTGCCCTCTGCCTTATATGTTATTGTTTTTACATGTTTGTCTTTGATTGGTGATACATTAATATTCACCATAGAAGTCAAGGCCGCTCATTCTTGCATTTTCATTTTCATATTTCCCCGAGTAATAAACCACACTCTGAAGCTTCTCAACAGTAAGCTATAATTTGCTTTTGTGATTGTTAAACCTTAAACAAAGGTACGTATTCTGCATTTTCATGTCATGATTTCTAGGACATTAGCCAACTAGCTTTGACAATAATAATTCCCCCAATTTATGAATAATGTACATACCATAAACACAAAGAACCTTTCAATAAGAACAGAAAATTAACATAACAAGTTATGTTTACAATTTTTTTTTTTACATATTTCCATTTTTATTTTTAGGCTATTATTAGACTTTAGCTTTAATAATTCTATTTTTAGGATTTCATATAATTGGAACACCAATGTTTTTTAATATGTTTTTTCCAATATTATTTTCAATAAGTTTTTAACTAATATATCTTAAAACAGGTGACAAGGGTAACAACGTTATCTTTGGGTTCCATCTTGCCCATTTTAAAAATACCTTCGAACCGTACAGACGTACTCCATTTCAAACACAAATTTGATCAAAGCACGAACCTGATTCCTCGTAAGCTCATACCCACACGCCTGGTCACTAAATAAACTGACGCTCGCTGAGCCTCATCCTGAGACCGACTCACCCGTGCTTCGATGTTACTTTGAGTTTACTCCATTCAGCCAACTCTATAGATTAGTAGATGAAGAAAATTATTAGAGTAAGACTATAGTTTCAACCATCAGCTTTTAATAACTATTAGTATATTTTTTTTCACAAATAAACTTATATATATTCCTAAAAACACATGTGTACGAGCTGTCGTTGTCAGATGCCTCCCAAACGAACAAGGGGAAGACCTATCAAATCGTTTCTCAAGAAGAGATATTGTTATTGTAAATGAGGAGTATGTAAATGCATCACAAACTTTCTCCAAAGACAAGACTTTACAGTTGTGAATTGAAACTATAATATGATATTTTATATTCATTAATATCTATCATATAGGAAGAATGTTATGATACTTACATTGTAGGGCTCTCTTGATTAAAAAAGAAGGTCGTGAATTGGAGCTTAAGATTGATGATGTACCCATGATTTTTGCAATGTGGTTTAAAGTCACCACTTTTTATGGTCAGCTTATGTTCACTTATTCAACAATTATCTACATACATAGCCATATACAAATACTTGCACTCATATTTATTCTTCAAATACCTACAAGACTTTCACTGTCAACAAAAGGGGCATCAATAATCCTTATTAACCCACCGTTCACAGCAGAGCTGCATCTCAAAGCATGGTATTTTCCAACTAAAATTGTTTTTAAAATGAAAACTACAACTCTTTATACTACAACTCACACATGTTTATACACAACAGGTATAACGAGAATAGAATTGAGATACAAGAATTACTTAACAAAGAGTCATACAAGGATGTTGATCGCCTGCTGCCATACCCACAAGAACCGAACATCCTTCCGATAGCTAAAGCAATAGAAAGACTGAAAAGTGTTCGTAAATATACCAACCTTATGATATTGTTTACTGTCTTCTTTTCTCTAATAAAAATAAACTTATTCATGTATTTTATTATGTCAAACAGGGTAAACCAACATGGATGCGAGGGAATCTAAGATTACAACATGAAGACAATACCTTCACACATAGAGTATGTTCAAATTACTTAAAATCAATTGGAGTAGATGCCACATGGATCATAACATGTAACTTTGTAAGAAAGAATTAGAGGTTGAGATAAGGATAAGTTTCTTATAAATTATTAATTACATATTCGATTAAACTTTTACTATATGAACTGACTACTTAACCAAAAAACAGGGAATAAATATTTATAATATAATTTCATCATCCATTGACAAATCATTAGTTGTCGTATTTGTACGATCGTACACAACCTCGCACCAAAGGAAATCCACAACAAGATATGTCATTGTGAAGGCACATAAAACAAAAGACAACAACCTTATCGAAGGAAGTGGTGCTCAAGAAACTGATCAACACAAACCAAATAATTAGGAAATAGCGACAATTACTCAACCTACCATTCTGAAGCCATGCTCAACTAAACAAGAAGCAATTAAGGTAGAATGTTATGAAAAGAGTCAGAAGGAGACCCAACTACACGTGCAACCGTTGAAGGAAATCATAGGTGCAGTAACTCATATTACAGAAACAGATCAACATAAACCAGAAGAGAAGGAAATAGTGACAATCACTTCTGCTACCATTCTTAAGCCACATGAGATCAAACAAGAAACACTTAAACCAGCATCTAATTAACAGACGCAAAAACGTTCCAAGTCAGAATTCCATCCATTTAAGGAAATTAATGGTTCAACAGTTGGTGCACGAAGGCCAACTAAAAGAACCAAATAAGAATCAATCCTACAAAAAGAATCACCAATCTTTTATGTTTTGAAAAAAACATATATATATGGAATGGAATGAAGAAGAATCACCAATCTTTTGCGTTTTGAAAAAATCAAGTAGATATGGAATGGAACGAACAAGAAGATTCCTTAATATTTTGTGTTTTGAAAACACCATGTAGATATGGAATGGAATGAACTGCATCGACAAAGCTGTTATAGGACAACACTGCATACTTGAAAGTGCTTCAAATTTTCACGTCTTTTGGAAGTTAGAAATCTTTTGGAAGTTAGAAATCAATGAACACTTTTTGTCAAAAAAATCACTTTTGTTAAAAATAGAATTCAATGTTGTCCATCTCATAGCATTCTACTACTATATTACCATCTGCAACATCGACTTTTCAAATATATATGAAGTTAAATATGTATCAAGTTAAATGTCATCATCACGTCTTGAAATCAATATTGCTTGTTGGAAATATATCCAAATTACACTTCATGGGACGTGCTTAGCACGACCCTTAACCTTGCTAGTATATATATATATATATATATATATATATATATATATATATATATATATATATATATATATATATATATATATATATATATATATATGAGTATGCAATAATAAAATAACCTATTTTTTTTCTTGCTTGAGGCACACATGACTTCTTTTTTTGTTCTTTCTTCCTAATAAATAATGATTATGCGAAATGAAGTTCGTTCACAAAAAAATATTTAATTTGCATACTTATTATAAATGATGTTTTAGAAGTTAAAAAAAAAAAAAAAAAAGACTATTTTTGTTCACATTTTTTTTAAATTTTTTACATACTATTAAAATAATAATATTTTTTTCCCTTAAGACCTTTTAACCAAAATTAAAATAAAATATAATTAAACTTAATTTAAATGGTTATTATTGATTATTTAACTTTTATATATATATATATATATATATATATATATATATATATATATATATATATATATATATATATATAAAGTTTTAAAAAATTAGTTTATGTTGAATTTCAGTTTATTTTAATAGCTTGCAAATTTTAAAAACAATAAGTATTTTTTTTTTGCAAACTGCACAAGTTTTGTCCAACTTTTCTTCTACAAATGTAGTATGTAGACTACATGCATTTTATATCTTAAAAAACAAACAATGCCCAAGAGACTTAGGGGTTGTTTGCTTTAAGAAAAACTTAACCACTTTTAACTGCACATCACGCATGCATAACACTTGATCATTCACAGTTGTTTGGTTTTTAAAAGATTTCCAACTTAAAAACCGTTGTGCATGTGCTACATAACGCATCTTATTTTAAATTATATTATTCAACATAGATTTGTTATAATTTTTCTTCAACATGTTTATTATTTTAATAATATTATGAAAGATATTATAAACAATTCGAGTTTATTTTACATAATTTTAAAACTATTTGGTAAATTTCATATAAATATTTTTTTATGTTACGATTTTCTATAACAAAATATTAATAAATTATATAGTTAATCATTAAAATTACCAAATTTATTGAAGCTAACCAAAAAATAATCATCGTCTTCAAAAATTTAACAAAATGAACATATTGTTTGCTAAATTAACAATTTTATTTATTGTTATTTAGCAAATATCATGTTTAATTATTTTATATAAATGTCTTTAAAAATCATATCATCACAATGATCTTTTATATTTAATTTGCATATGATTAAACCAAATAAAATTTTGATTTAGAATAATTTTTAACTATTGTATGGTTAATTTTATTTTATAACAACATTCTGCAACGTTAAAAAACAAATTTCTTATTAAATGTTGCAGTGCAGAGAGTTACAAATATTGTCTGCAGACTTCAGTCGTTTTCATTTCGAAAAACAAACACCATCATAATATCAGAGATTGTATGCAAGAATGTGCACGTGTGCATGTGAACAAGTTTTTTAAAACGAATGTTCAACACGACTGAAACATATTCCGATTTTGGTGTATTGATAGAAAATTTTCATCAGGAAAAAAAATTGTTAGGTTCTTATAAAGATTTGAGTTCTCATTTGCTTGTTTGATCCTAATAAAATGATACCTATATAATCACATAGAGATAAAATGTGTTCAAAATAAATCAATTTTTAGATAAAAATGTGTGGTAATTGCCAACTATATGCTCTATTTTCTTGGGAGATGATATGAAAAAGTTTAGAAAGCTTTCTTGGTGTTTTCCAGCCCATAAAAATGGGACCTTGGTGCACCATTATCCCATCCAGAACCTAGTGGAGACTGGAGACCTTTAACTTGGAATTAGACAAAAAAAAAGGCTACACCACCACACTAACCAGTCAACTTCTTTTCTTTTTAACCAATTCTTTTTTGCTTTCCATTTGACTCTTCGACTTTCACCCCTTTTTAGGCTCCTTTTTTGTTCAATTAATCTACAGTTAAAACCATAATACTACAGAAACCCCATACTAAATCTCATCAAATATCAAGATTGGTTTTACCAAAAGATAAAGTCAACAATACGTGTTGGGTTTAAATATTCTAAATTAGCATATATTCTTGTAGCTTTTGGTCTCCCATTTTTTTATATCTTGGTATCTTTTATATATTTTAACATAGCTATAGCCTATAAGATCTATTTACGTAAAAATATTAATTCTTTTCGGTTTCAAACTCTGTTTAGTTTTACACTCAAAAGTCAAACGTACTAACATTAGTTATGTACCCTTTTGAGAACGATTTTAGCGAGGTCAGATTCACAATATGTTTGTGTTTGTATTTATCAACATCCCTCATCAAATTACTGTGGTTTGGTTAGTTAAAAATGTAAGGTCAAAGATTGCATACTTGAAAAATGAAAATAGAAGGGAAAAGGTAGAATAATATTTTCAAGCATTGAATACCAAACACTACAATATTGAATTTTCCATCATGTGTCAAATTTTTTGGACTTGGATTACTCCTTTTGATGCAACAAAACAAAAGCCAACACTTTGCAAAAGGCGCATACACAAAGGTAGCATCACTTTCGAAGACTAGTGACTGATCGAATATATTTACATTTGTTATAGTTTAACTTTAACACATTAACATTCGTGTAAATCAAAGTAACTGTAAATATATTTGATTAATGTAAAAATGCTGATATAGTTCAAGAAGACATGCATGAGCTGCCATTGTTACAGAGGAGGATAGCATGTCATTCAGAAGCTTCATTGTTTTAATTATTAGTGACTTTAGAAAAAACCCGTTTGAATTATTAGTTAAAAAAGTCAAAATTTTGGAGAATCAATGATGGTTTTAGGCTTACTCTGTTTCAAAACACGTCCTCTGTTCTTGAGGGATCTCGATTTTGTTGTCCTTCTTGTTGTAGTTGGTGATGTAATGTTAAGAATATGTGGTCTTTATCGCAATTAATGATGATTCATTAAAGTGGGTCCATCTCCAATTCTCCTATTTCTTTTTTGAAGTTTGAAGCAAACATGGAATCATTTGTTTTCAGGCACGAGTACTGTAAGAGGTATTCTTCAATCTTCACACGTGTGCACACCTACTGTTCGATGATTTTCCTCTGCGACTTTCTTTAAAATGTGCTTTGTTAGCGACAATTTACGTATCAAAAAGCTTGCGTTTTGCTGTTTATGATTGAAACCTTTTGTATGTTTTTAATACAATTCCCATTCCAGATTTCATTTGTTTGAAATTTTTGAAAAATCAAGTTTCTCTATTGAACCCATTTCTCTTCTTTAAATGTATAGAGAGCGAAGAATCTATGAACATAAGCACGCAAATTTCACATCTCCTAAGCATATGAAAATGGTGAGATTTATTGATCTTTTTCTAGTATTTTAGTCGGCACAAGTCTTGATTTTAGTATTGAATCGTTCGATAGTCAATGAAACAGGAAAAGAATCGCAAAGAACACGGAGAAATTCAATTCCAGAACACCAAAGACTCGCTAAACAAAGAGGTAAAAATTCGAACTTTCATTAATTCTCTTACGTTCAATAATCATCTATTTGGGATCTTTTATCAGATTCTACAACTTCAAAAGGAACTCAAAGATCAGTTCATAATACGCAAAGAATTAGAGAAAGCAACAGTTAATCAACCTCATTTACATGATCCCATCAATCAAGACTTACTTCCGAAGGTAAAAAAAACTCATTTTGCGCATATATTTATCAAAAATTCGTTCTTTTAAGATCGGTTCCCCTGCTAATCAGCCCGTTAAAGATCTGATCAAGGAGATATCTATACTGGAATTCGAAGTTAAGCATTTGGAAGAGCATCTCCTCTCAATGTACAGAAAAGCTTTCCAAGAATACATAAATCCATCACCAAAGAAATCAATTGACGATTCTCATGTTCTTCGAAGCCACTCTTCACTTTCCTTAAGAACCAAAGCTCTTGAAAAAACTGTTCATGAAGCTCTAGAGTCGTACCATTCATTGCCATTAGCAATGCTAGAGGTAACTTTACAAGCAATCAATCTTTAAGGACTAGTCGGAAGGACAAAAGTTGCAGCTTTTGTATCCTACCCAAAAAGGTGAACAATATAGGACATGAACAGATGAACTAACTCTATAGTCTACACGCTACTCAAAATTACAATTTTTTTTTTTTTTTATCGAAATCTTGAGTCAAGCATCACAATTTGAATTCTTATATATCATAATACTGATTTACCAGCGTTCTACGGATGATCTCTCAAGTGTTAGTCTAGCTGAGAATCGTGATATTTGTATGTCTGCAAATCGGCTTTCTGAGGAGATGGTGAAATGCATCTCTACCATATACTGTCAAATTGCTGATCCACCATTGTTGAGTCATGGGTTCCTTTCATCGCCTACTGGTTCTTCACCACAAGACCAGTTTGTTTTATGGAGTCCACAATGTGAAGGTGAAACAGCATGGGTTCATAAGGATTTTGAAGCATCAATGGAGTTCAGTGAATCTTGGTCAAGCGTGGTTGAGGTGCAAGGTATTTGCAGAAATGATCAAAGATCGAGTAATGTTGAACATCAAGAACGAATCTTTAGGCGAGTTTCAGACACCCTTTAGGTTTTTTTATCCGAACCCATGTTTCTTTCATGCCTAATGATCCAAAAAATGAGATCTTTTTGCAGGTCTCTAGTTTCGCAATTGGAGCAAGTTGATCCTAGAAAGTTGAAGCCTGAAGAAAAGCTAGCTTTTTGGATCAATGTTCATAACGCGCTCGTGATGCATGTAAATATCACAAATTTTCTATTCAAACGTTAATGTGATTCTAGGGAACTTGATCCATGACAATGCTCATGTTACATTACAGGCATTCTTGATTTATGGAACTCCACGTGGTGCTTTGAAGAGGATCTCTTTGGTCTTGAAGGTAAACCTATAGTCTTGTTTGTCTTTTTCGCATAAAAAAATTAAAGGAAGTTCAAAAAATATTTAGGAAAATAACAACACGCTTGAAGGAAATTGAAGGAAAAGTTTAATGATGATAAATTTGTAAAAGTTTAGACTTAATGGGAAAACCTTATTTCCCAAATTTTCTTGCACTTTGTACATTAAGTCAAAAATAAAAACTTATATATAGTTTATCAGATTAAGTCCGACCTCATTAAGTCCGTGTCTTTATGCGTGTTTCAGGCTGCATACAATGTGGGTGGTCATGTCATAAGTGTTGGTGATATCCAAAGAATGATACTAGGATGCAGGTTACCTCATCCAGGACAAGTAAGCTTCACCAACTATTAAAAATTTAAGTGTTCTTATGGTTCCCAATGAAACTAATGGCACTTTTCTTGCTTGTAGTGGCTTCAATCTCTACTATTCTCAAAGCCTAAGTGCAAATCCAATGGTGCACAAAAAGACTATGCGATAGATCACTCACAACCTCTCTTATACTTTGCACTTTGTTCCGGAAGCCATTCTGATCCCATGGTATGCAATTTTCGATCTTGAATTCCTAGACTGGACAAACTTTCTAAGGCTATTTTTGATGATGATGAAAAGGAGAATGAGGGTATTTACGTCCTTTGCACATACAAGAGATTGCAATCGAGATCTTGTCCTCCTAGGTTTTCGGACGAGACAAAAAATTGTTACTTTTGTCCTATTTACATAGTCTCAATCTTTTCAGTTCAATGCATGTCAAACATAATACAACATTTTCTTCTTGTATTGTCATGTCTTGTAGTTGGTAATCATGGCCTCATGGGCATTATTTATTATTATTATTATTATTTTTACGTTATTTTCAGGTGCGAATCTACACACCAAAGAGCGTTTTCCAGGAACTTGAAGTGGCAAAAGAAGAGTACATTTATACAAACATTAGAATAAAAAAAGGGCAAAAGTTGTTTCTCCCAAAGCTTGTGGAAATGTATGCGAAAGAATCAAGTTTGTGCATAAACGGGTTGATGGACATGATTGAACACTATGTCCCCGAGTTTTACTTGAGGAGCTTCAAGTTGATTCGAACGAGTAAATCTTCTAAGAAGATCGAGTGGGTCCCGCATAACTTCAGTTTTCGTTATTTAATTTTCTCAAAAACTGTATAAGTGAGATTCCTATGCTTCTTTAGCATATATGATCCGGAGTTGTTTATGTTTCTCTTGCATATGTAAAGTTTTATAGCAAGAGATCAAAACATGAAATTGCATAATTAATTTCCATATTAAATATTTTGGCATGGTGAAAGGTGAGTTGTCTTTCTCCTTAAATTTATTGAATGGTTATAGACGTTTAGTTGCAGAGATTTGTTTTTCCTCAAAGGGGTGCAAATGGTATTTGTGTTTGATGATTTGGTCTTAGTTCAACGTTTTTTTTTATTGTCACTTAATTAACAATTTCAAAAATATTCACCGTTTATGAGAAGCCTTGCCAATGCTATGGTTTCATCTTAGAACCTAAGTGTTTCTAATCTTTGATAATAAAATTTTCTCATATTTTTCTAATCTAGATGGATTAGTTGGTGGTGACGTTGTTATGTGTTGAGCTTTTGTTCTAGAATCTCATTCTATGAGAAATAGAATGTATGCTTATATGTTGTTCATGTTGTAAGGTTTCCATAGAATCACAAAAGTTTTATGGTATCATAGCCAAGTGTTCAGATTATTTTGTATGTTGGTTGATCTTGATTGTGGTTACTAATCTATGTGTGGAATTATTAATTATATCTTAAAAAAAACTTTATTGTTGAAGAGTTAAAGTTATCAATCGTCAAAAACTTGACTAAATGTTCCACGTGGGGATCACATTTATATCGAGAGTTGCTTTCTTTTCTTTGGCATTAAGCAAAGCCACGCAAAGGTGCTTTTTTTTCAACCCTGATCACTCAATCACCGTTAATAGCTTATTATAAGACTACACGGTATGAGAGCAGTCTGAGACCGCATTTTGTGCCACATGGACCTGGATCACCGTCCTCAGATCGCGGTCTGGTGCGGTCTTGGCTGCAGTGCAGTCCTTCAAAGTCGTATTCTGTGATTGGCTGAGAAGAATTGGGAAAGATTGCCGGTGGTTGTTGACTATTTAATTTTTTTTTCTTTTGCTTTTGTTTTTTCTTTCATATATATATATATATATATATATATATATATATATATATATATATATATATATATATATATATATATATATATATATATATATATATAGATCCGGTAAGAAATTTTTTTGGTAGGAAGGTAAGAAATTTTTTTTCGACTTATTTTTTTGGTCAACAAAATAAATGAATCATTAGATGAATCAATAATAACATGATTCAAAAAAAAATCCCGAAAAAACATTTTGATGATTCATTTTTACGATGATTTTGTTGATATTCACTAAAATTGTCATAAAAGTGATTTTTTTCTAGATTTACCTAAAAATGAATCATAAAAGTGTTTTTTCCGGATTTTTTTCTTGTGAATCATCTTACTTTTGAATCATCTAATGATTCATTTCATTTTTTTCCTAAGAAAATATGTATATTAAAAATTTCTTACCTTCTTACCAAAAAATTTCTTCTTATTTGATCTTTGACTATATATATATATATATATATATATATATATATATATATATATATATATATATATATATATATATATATATATATATCAACTTCACTTTTTTTTCACAACACAATTTTTTCTCTCTCTAATTTTTTTTTTAAAAATCACTACTCTCTCAAAAATGTCATCTTCTTCATCTCCTGAAGAATTTCAGACTATTTTTGATACCGCTATTGCGTGTGTTCAAATGGCGGAACAAACATATAACGTTGTATGTAACAACGCAAGCTGTAAGTTCTCAACAGAGAACACAAATATATATTTGCAGAAATCGTGAAGAAGCCAACCAACGTTTGGTGCAAGACTATTTTGCAAAGAATGCCACTTACCAAAGGTATTATTTTCGTAGGCTTTTCAGAATGCTCAAAGGTTTATTCGAACGTATAGTTGAAGATGTAACGAGGGAGTGCAATTTTTTCCAACAACGCTACGATGCTAGAGGTATACCCGGTTTCACCCCCTTACAAAAATGTACGGCCGCACTTCGTCAGTTAGCATATGGCAACCCGGTCTCCATTTTTTCTGCAAAACTGTGATTCGGTTTTATGGTCCAAAATATTTACGTAAGCCTACACGTAATGACATCCTGCAATTGCAACTTCATCATGCTAGTGTGCATGGGTTTCCTGGAATGCTAGGAAGCTTAGATTGTCTCCATTGGGCATGTGAAAATTATCCTACAGCATATCATGGACAATTTACCTGAGGTGATCATAGTCACCCAACAGTCATCTTTGAAGCAGTTGCATCACAAGATATGTGGATTTGGCATGCTTTTTTTGGTTCTCCTGGTTCGCTTAACGATATCAACGTCCTTAATCGTTCACCAATATTTAACAACATATACGATGGATCCGCACCAGATTCTTCTTTTCAAGTGCGTGTGACGCCATATAAGTATGGTTATTATCTGGTCGATGGAATCTATCCTGAGTATGTTGTGTTTGTTTAATCGTTTACAGTTCCACATGGTTCTAGACGAAAGAAATTCAAGAGAGCTCAAGAAAGAGCTAGGAAGGATGTTGAGCGTGCTTTTGGAGCTCTGAAGAAACGGTGGTTCATATTGAAAAAACCAGCAGCTTATTTAGGCAAGGAAAAACTTCAAGAAATCATGTATACATGTCTTATATTGCATAACATGAATATTGAAGACGAAGGAAGAGCGACATGTGCGTTTGACAAGGAAGAAACTATACCAGAGACACAGCCAATAGAAATTGGTAGCGAAGAGTATATAAAAAAGAGAGCAGAGATATGTTGTACTAAAACATTTCACAATCTTCGCAATGACTTGGTGGAACACATTTACAGGGTTCAAAACATTAACCTTAATTTGGATCCACCGGATTACCTCGAAGACGAGTTCTCGGAGAACGACTTTATGTAGTTTGCTTTAGTTATTTTATTTGTGTTTTTTAAGTTTCTAGGATTATTTAAATGTCATGTGTGTGGTTTTTGTGTTTTATTTTATTATTATTTTTTTGGTAATGCAATGTAATGTTTTTTTTATTTTATTTTCAAGTAATGAAAATTTATGTTTTTTTTTATTAAAATAGAAGTTTTATTAAATTAAAATAGTTAAAAAAAAGAAGTTTTATTAAATTAAAATAGTTTAAAAAAAAAGGAATGTGTGGCAAGAAACCACACTTGAGTGGTAAAAATGACATGACGCTTATGTGGTGGGGGAGAGAATGCGGTTTCGGTGGCACCACACCCTCCAGCCTAATCTTCTTGTTTAAGTTGCGTAAACTCTGTAAGTTTATAGTAGATTGACTCCTGGCTTTCGGTGTTTGTCTGGTGTTCGTAATTTTACACGTAAATCTTTGGTGGTGTCTTTGGCAAAAGGTCTTTTCTTAACACTTTTATATTTGAAGAAAAGACTTAATGTTTGTTTTTTTTTTGGGTAAAATGTTTGCAATCTGCGAATCACATTTGTAGACATTTGCAGTAGAAGAGGTAGACGAAACGTTTGCAGTATTAAAAAAGAAAATTGTTTGTTTTTTTAACATCCACATGCTACTTAAATAAACTAAAATGTAAATAAACTGACTTTTTTAAACTTCAAAGTAAATTTTTAATATTTTTATGACGTTGCTATAAATAATAAACAAATCTGAATCAACTTTGATGTAGTATTGTATAAAAGTAAAAATAAATTATACAAATTAATGTATATATTTGATAAAAATCAATAATTTTTTTTTTGCAAAGTTATATCTAAACATTGTAATTAAGAATAAAAGAATTTGATACATAAATTGATGGACATAAACTTTGATTTTTTCAATTAAATCAATTAAAAATGTATCATAAATATTTTCCTCAGAAATTGACGATACTGTATTAAATAATGTTTTATAAAATTTGATACAACAATATAAGAATATATTATGTTTTTTTTCATAATTATATAAACAATTTCAACGACCATTACTGTAATAAATCGTTATTTATAAATTTGTCAAAAATCTATGTTTTTCTCGTCGAATTTTTTTTAAATATTGTAATTTTTTTTCAAATTCTTTATCATTAATAAAGTTGAAATAAATATAAATTAAAAAAAATAAAAATATATGTGCTTTTTAGGCTAGAATATATCTTAAGATGTTAGAAGACTCTGCTCCACATCTGCATAAAGTAAAGGGCGCACAGACACTTTTAGGTTTGCAGTCTTCAAAAAACAAACAGTTTGCGAAGGCTAATGTCTGCATGGTGCAGATAGAAGAGGCAAACAGATTTGCAGACAAAAACCAAACAACACCTTATTGTTTTTCGTAAGACAAAAGACATAAAAAAATCTTTTTGACATTTTGTTTTCAGAATAAAAAAAAACTTCTTGTTTTGGAAGATATTTTCCAAAATTCCAACCCTTCCCTAACCTGATATTTTATATTTTAAACTAATATTATTGTAAAATGTTTGGATCCTTTGGGTATACTTCACCCACGTTTACAACAATTGGTATCAGAACTTACAGATTTTAGTATCAGTTTATTGGGATTGGTTTATCAAGTGATTCATCATGTCTACGATGAAGCATGATATTCCCCGGTTGGCTCGACACATTAGGTTTCTTTTGCGGAAAATAAAGATGATATATGTACCGATAAAATGGATTTACATAATTCATTTTTGGTTTTTGAGAAAATGACCGCTAAATGGTCTTAAGAGGAAAAGGAGATGAAAGATTTTAAGGCTTTATGTTAAATTCGTTTGTACTTGTCAAATGATGTCTTACAAGATGTATTGAAACTTGTAGCTTCCTTAAATGATGCCTCACAAGATGTATTGAAACTTATGGCTTCCTTATGCCTAAAATAGATTGTTTTGAGAAGTTTGACAAGTTTTCACTTGTCAAACTTTAGTGACTTCCTTATAGCTAAAGTTTGAGCAATTATTGATAACTAAGAACTTACCAAACAACTTGCATTTGAAGTAGTGATTGTTAAATCTCAAAATGAGTGAAAGGAGCTCTTTAGCTGAACATATATCCACATTCAAAGAGTTAGTCGATTACTTGAAGAATATGGATGTTGGATATGGAGATGAAGATTTGGCATGGTCTTATTGTCATTATTTCCCGAATCTTATAGTCATTTTTATGATACTATAAATTATAGTCATGTCAGTCTAGTTTTAGATGATGTTTTGACAACTTTTGGATTCAAAAAGAGAAATGAAACAAATTACAGGTGGTGGTTTCAAGTGTTGTGAAAGTCAAATGTTTAAATGTTAGAGTAAGAATGATAGACAAAGATAAATACTCAGGTTGTAAAAAACACTCGATGTTAGTTTATCGGTGGACTAATGTTAAAAGATTAATCGGTTAGGCGGGGATTAATCAAGGGATTAAGAGAGGACCTTAAATTGATCTTTCAATGAATTTAAAAAAATTAAATATAACTTAAATCATAACAAAGTTCGTAAATACCACTAATATCATAACAAAAAAATGTTAATATGATTATTTGACCCCAATTATTCCTCAAATAGTTTCTTTTGAAATAAAACTTCTTCAAAGTGTTAAAACTTTATCGTTTGCTACTGCTTCGCTCATTTTGTAGACATGGATTAATCGATATGCAGTCGGTCGGGTAACGCCTAAGGATTAATTGGAGATTAATCGAAACCTAGTCAAGATTTTTACAACACTAGTAAAGAGTAAGAATGATAGACAAAAAGAGAACTGAAACAATTGTCGAACGGGAGCTAGTACATAAATTTTGGTAATGGAAATGAGATATATGATTTTTCATATTTTTAATAATGTAGCATTGGAGTTTAAGTTTTGAAGTGCCAATCAAAAACTGTAACTGGTCCTCGGATAACAGTCAATCATCCAGTCTAACCTCATTCAACA
Source organism: Lactuca saligna (assembly GCF_052625555.1). Taxonomy (NCBI): domain Eukaryota; kingdom Viridiplantae; phylum Streptophyta; class Magnoliopsida; order Asterales; family Asteraceae; genus Lactuca; species Lactuca saligna. The sequence goes on from NC_136421.1 coordinate 247,099,022, forward strand.
TACACCTAATTCTCAATATGTTTCTATTTTGATTAAGACTTTGATTTTATACATATGAGACATGATTTGGGACTGGATAGTGGTGCGCCTACCATATGGAAAGGCATGACACACTTCATTTAGGGCGTAACCCACCTTAGTTGGCAAGCAAACGCACTAAACCCTAGAGATTTCCTCGGAGACATCTCCTTTTGCAAACCCTAGCCTCCTTTTGTGTTCTCGAGTTGAGTTCATCCTTTTTGTGAAAACTTGAAGGTTAAGGAAGTTCTCTTTGGTTCAAGGAAGGTTGATTCCAGACTAGATCAAATGAGTTCACCATATTTGTAGACCATTATGAGTATAAAGTTCTAGTCTTGATCTCTACTTCTTTAAATTTATTGTTTGATTAGTGTTTTGATCCCTTTTTGTCCCATTTCATAATGTTCTTGGAGATTGAAGAGCTCCATATCCATTTGAACATTTTGGATTGCTTTTTGGACCTTTAGAAGGTGGATAAATGGAAGTTCATGCATTTCCATTAAGTCGTGCATGGGATTTTTGTCTTTAAGGTCCCATTATGAGTTAGGGTTTGAGATTTGAGAAGTTTGGACCATAGATCTGGATAAAGTTGGAAACTTTATCCATTAATATCCTTTGGAGTTTCATATTTGAACGATTCATCCTTTGACTGGAAGGATTAAGGACTTAATACAAAAGATTTTGTTAAGTCGTAAAGCGCAACACACTTCTGGAGGCCCCGGTGTGCTCTTGGAAGAATCCATACTAGTTTTTCATTTTTTTCGGGTATGGAGCACCCAGTCAAGGTTACAACACGCCTGTCGTCGACCATTAATTTTTTGACCAATTTGACTTTTGGTCAAACTTGGAAGGGATTGAGTTGTAAACTAAGGTTAGACCTTTGATATGTCAGTAGATTCACATAACTGATACTTGAGCATTCACATGTGTGTATCTTAAGCTTTTTTTTAATGAGTTTTCTCAATATATCTTGTGTGACATTGTATGTATAATGTGGTAGGTTGGATGGGTATTGTTAGGGTATGTTTGTGTGTTTAGGATGGTTAATCTATTTGTTTGGTATGTGTTGGAACCTAGTGGAAGTTGGTTGTAATCCTTCAAGCTCACCAACAAAATGTTGGTACATAAGGGAAGATGTATGTAAGCCTTCAAGACCCACTAGGAGAATGGCTGGAAGTTCAACAATTCTTTAGGATAATTGCTTTGTGCTTATAGACCCACTGAAGTGTTGACCATGAGCTTTGTTTGTATGCATTATTTATGTAATGTGATATATGGTACTTTTGGGAACTTACTAATCTTTATGGTAGTTGCAGATTAAATATTTTCCAGGTAGTTTTGCTGATTTTGGGATCGACCCAATTTGATTGTACGATGTATGTATCATTACTATTTAACACTTTAGACTTCCATTGTTTTCGATGATTCTATTACATGGGATTCTATGTATTGGTTTTATGGTATAAAAAGAACTTGGTATTTCTATGTTTATGGAAAATGGATGTTTTACTTATATTTTAAAAAGAAAATTTTGGTTTGAAATTTGGGACGTTACATAATAAGCCATGAGTTCCCTTTAATAGGAGGTATACACACCCACTGTCTGAATGTTGTGGTACATAACAACTGGATCCTTTTATCAATTAAACGAACTATGATAAATTTTACCTTATCAAAGTTGGTCTTAGTATTCATTGATATGTGATACGACTACGACACATGCTACATTAGCAGATAACGGTTACACACGAGCAACCAAATTGTAACACTTGATTTAAAGTACTTTTCGGTTTAGACCCTTGGTGTGTAATGTTTTGTAGAATTGGTCCCAAGGGGGCAGATTTTCCAACTTCAGGAAAGTTGAAGTACGTTGGGTGTACTAGTGCATGATGGATCGGGGGTTCAATCCACGTACTTGGGAGTACATGGAGTATGCATGGCTCATATGAAGGTTAATAAAACCCTAATTTTTAGGGTTTGCACCCTATTTAAACCTTGTGATAGCCTCTTTTTATCATGTTTAGCTAGCCTCCACCCTACCTTGTCTAGAAATCGAAACCCTAGTGTGTTCTTGAGAGTTTTGAGCCATAAAGTGTTTGTTGGAGCTTTGTGAAGGAGACGAAGAATTAGACCATTTGGAGTTTTGCTTAGAGCTTGAGGATATGGAATTCATTCATCATTTGCCATCATTGTGAGGTAAAAAACTCCCATCTTGCTAATCTATGATGCTTGACCTATTTTTGGTGCCATTTTGTGCTTTTGAGTCCTTGGAATGATTGTTGAGCCACTTGATTCACTTCATAAGTGATTAATGGTAGATGTAGGGTTCTTTTGGTCCATTTAACCATAAAAATGCAAGCTTTGAGGTTTTTATGGACTCATGCATGTGTTAAGACCTTTGTTAAGTTCTTTTAAGATTTAGAGCCTCATTAAGCCTTGTATGCACGTAAAGTTGCCAACTTTACGTGTAAAGCACCTTAAGGAAGTCAGATCTGAATGTTAGGTTGAAGTCTTAACCGAATAAGTGGTTAATGATGGAAGTTGGCTAATCTGGGGTGTACGTTGGGCGTACAAGCTGGTACACTATGCATACAAGCCCCAAAACGAGTAAGCTTAGCAGTGGGTTTCAAAATTGTGGGTTTTTCGGTATTGGTCCCATGTTGGACCTTAGGAGTCTAGGGCTATGTTGGCTCATCAGAATTCTATTTTTAGGCTGATGTTATTTTATTGGACTCTCTTGGTTGAAGGCCTATGAAGGGATTTGGGGCCAATTTGGAAGATTGGGCCATATTTGGGCTTTGGGTGATCATTTTGGAATTTGGGCCTTTTAGATAGTTGGCTTGGTCCTTGGCCTTGGGTCGAGTTTAGTAATGGGTAAAAAGATCTTTTACCATAGTTTAGACTCTTTGTGTGAGTTGGGATCCAATTTCTAATGAGATGTTATTTTGTGATTGATAGCGCGAGGATTTTTTGCGGATCTGCAACCATAAATTTATCTGTAGGATTTAGCAGTATGAAGTGAGTTTCCTCACTGTGTTTAGTGATTCGAAAGCACCAATTCCGGCATGTGGTTTATTGTGTTAGGATGCTAGGTGCCTCCGTGGCTCTTGCATAAGTATGCGTTGCTATGTTACCGAGTGGGGCTTGATGCCCGGTGGGGCCCGATGACTGTATTGTATGATATTGTTTTGTGATTATTATATGTGTTTATATGTTTATGTATTTATATGCTTAACGGGCGAGGACTGATGCTAGGCTTGGCCTGATGATTGATAGATATGTATACCAAGTGGGGCTCGATGATGGGCTGGGATCGATGCCTGGCAGGGCCGATTATGTGTTTGATATGTATGGTATTGGTTATTTTGGAGAACTCGCTAAGCTTTGTGCTTACGGTTTTTAGTTTATGTTTTAGGTACTTTCGGATTGAAAAGGAAGAGCCCGGGATGATTGCAGAGCACACACCACCTTTTTTTGCATTTTGAGATTTACTCTGATATGATATGATGTAGTGACATACTTTGGTCTTTTGGGTTGTATGACAATGTTTTGGATTAGTGTTTTTATAAAATTAAAAATGAAATTTTTGGTTAATGTTTTCGGGACGTTACAAGTTGGTATCAAAGCCTTAGTTTGAGCGATTCAGACATACTCTCGGGTGTGTCTGAACTCAAACTGAGGGTTTGGTAAAGTTTTTTGAAAAGAAATGTTTTTAAAGAAAAGGGTTTTCTAATACAAGAGAGGGTGTGGTGCATGCAATCGACCAAGCTCAAGTAAGTTTTCTCAAAATACTCATACATGTTATTTATTATGATTTGTATTGTGAATCTATGAACCGCATGCTAGTTACGGCTAAGGATCTGTTTAGTGTATGCATGATAGAATTCTAGGAGAGATTCCTTTGTATGCCTATTGTATGAGCTTGTAGACTTGCATGCTAGTACTGATCAGTCATTGTTAGATTGACCGGATATGTGATGCCTTGTAGCCTAGGAAGCATGGGATGCTAGATTAGGAATATGTATTGGTATCGGGGATTGCTAAGTGTATGCTTTGAAAATTGTATATGGTTAGGATCATATAACCCTATTATGATTGATTTGGCCTTATTTCATGCTCCTTGCTTGGTTATGGTCTTAGGGTTTAATCTTCTATTCGACAGTTTATTTGATCCTATATTGTGTATAATTTGCATGCGTTAGGCAACCAGCAGCGAGAGTGGAAGTTCCTAGCAGGAGTTATTGTATGTGACTTGGATGTTCTTGGTTATTCTATGGATTTTAGTACTACTACACGAATGTTGCTTGCTTTGTGTTTTGTGGAACTCTTAAGTGATGTAAGTTAGCTACTAAGTGAATACGTCAAGTTACATGTGACGAGGGTTGAATAATCTCAGAGTGACGGATTTGACCTATTGCACAAATCTCGTTTGAGTCTAACTGTTGTAGGGACGAGTCTTTTACTTGAAGGATTATGTAATATTTGTTGTATGTGATTGTATTCATGGGGTACAAAACTGACATTATAGGGAGTTCTTCAGCAGCTGATGGCAGTGTGCGGTCGGAAACCTAGGAAAGCCTAGGAAGTGCTTCAGTGGGTTTAGTTGTGTTCTTTAACGAGCATTTGTAGTATCGGTTGAGAATGTGACTTAGAGGATTCGGGATGATTCTCGAGGAAAGTGTATATAGGTGTGGAAGGTAGTATTGGGGCCGTACTACTGAAAGCACAAGATCCATACTCGAATCGAGGAGAGTCTTGGAGAATCTAGGATACCTGTGGGATGAGGATTTTTGGGTATGATCTGATCATTTGTATGGTTGTTTTTCAGAATGTTGATGATCTCTTAGGAAAGAGGTTCGGGTTAGAGTTCAGGCTCAAGTGCATGTACTGAGCTGACAATGAGCACATGCGGGAGCTCATCTCGTCGAAGATTACCCGTGATATTTTGAAGTGGACTCCTGTGATCTTTGGTTCGGTCAAGGAGGAGATTTTGGAACTCTTGGATGGTCATCTCGGGGATTTTCATACCGAGATTGTAGCAAGACGGTTGTGGTCCCTACTACTGCTAGCTCTTGTCATATGGGATCAGAAATGGGTTATGTATCATATTTTCAGGAGGATCGATACCATGATTGGATTGTCACAGAGGTTTTGCGAGCTTTACACGAGGAGTTACCCGACATCATTGGACTTGTCACTGATAGATTGGTCGCCAGGTTCGAGGGTCGGACCTTGGCTAGTCAAACGGTTGTTGGGATGGTCGGGGTAACTCAGGAGCAGGAGATTGGTTCGGATAGGCGACTGGTGAAGAGGAACCGAACTCATAGTTCGACTCGGCGGGAACAGTTGGACGCTGCCATGGCTTGTGTTAGAGACCTAAAAGGCCGTAATGTTTTCATGAAGGATGAAGGGGCACATGAGTGTGTGAATGACAAGTCGAAATGCGGCAGATACGGATGGAAGGGCCACCTCCGCCAAGAATGAACCCTGTAGGATGAAGGGGCACATGAGTGTGTGAATGACAAGTCGAAATGCGGCAGATACGGATGGAAGGGCCACCTCCGCCAAGAATGAACCCTGTAGGTAGAATTGTGTCATCGTTGTCATCAACATGGTCATATCAGGGTAAATTGCCCACGCTTAGTGGTTAGGGTAGCTCAGGTTCCATCGTAGGTGCTTCGACAGGAAGAGGAGGTTGGGATTTCATCGGATGTTATTGCGGGTATATATTTTTGCTTTCCTCTTGATTATTATTAGTATTTATATTGCTTTGGGGTCTTATTGGGTATGGGTAAGCATTATCTTTGGGTTAGTTCTCTGTTATTGCGTGGGTTATATCATCAAGAGTTATGTGCCATTTTACATGCAAGAGTCATTAGTGGACTCTTTGTGTGAGTTGGGATCCAACTTTTAATGGGATGTTATTTTGTGATTGATAGCGCGAAGATTTTTAGCGGATCTGCAGCCAAAAATTTATCTATGGGATTCAGCAGTCTAAGGTGAGTTTCCTCACTGTGTTTAGTGGGTCGAAGGCACCAATGGCGTTAGGATGCTAGGTACCTGCATGGCTCTTGCATCCGTATGCGCTACTATGTTACCAAGCGGGGCTCAATGTCGGGTGGAGCCTGATGAATGTATTGTATGATACTGTTTTGTGATTATTGTATGTGTTTATATGTTTATGTATTTATATGCTTACCAGGCGGGACCTGATGACTGACAGATCTGTATACCGAGCGGTAGGGCCGGTCCTGAAAAATGAAATATTCTTAAAGGCCCAGGACGAACATGAAAAAAATGTCCTTATCTTTATTATAATTTTGTATTTTTAAATAAAAATATATAATCAAAAAAATTGAGCACTATGCAGCTGCCCACTTTGTCCTCCCTCGAAACCCCCCATGCCGAGCGGGACCCGATGGTAGGCGGGGTCCATTATGTGTTTGTTATGTATGGTATGGGGTATTTTGGGGAACTCACTAAGCTTTGTGCTTACGATTTTTAGTTTATATTTCATGTACTTTTAGATCGAAAGGAAAGAACCCAGGATGATTGCAGAGCACACACCGTATTTTTTCTGGATTTTGAGATTTACTTTGATATGATATGATATAGTGACATACCTTGATCTTTTTGAGTTGTTTGACAATGTTTTGGATTACTGTTTTTATAAACTTAAAAATGAAAATTTTTGAGTTTTATTTTCTGGACGATACACAAATCAAAATATTGAAAATTTCTAAGGTACTTTAACTATAATTTTTTTAAAGAATACCAAAAATTTTACACGTAACTGCACAAAATATTAAAAACATAGATTTTCACAGATGAACATTTTCTAAAATATATAGTTACATGCTAAAATATTCTACATAATAGTTTCTAATTTTTGTGCTAAAGTTAATAAAAAATATAAGTAGAGATAAAAAAAAAAGTTAACTAATTGGGGAAGATCCTTGTCTTTCATAATCATTTTTTCATAGAGAATTTTGTAGTATTATGTGAAAATGCATTGTAAAAATGAGAAAAATATTTTTTTATTGGTTATTATACTCTTCCATTGCATCGATAGTTTTCGCAATCAACATGTCTAAAACTATCGTTTTGGCAAAAATAATAATAATCATAATAATAATTTCACTTACGATCAATTTTTTTCATTGTTTTTTCAAATGATCATTTGTGAAAATTATGGCTATTTAGATTGTTTTTTTTTTTTATAGCTATATGATTGTAAGAAGTTTTAAAAAATAATTATTATAGTGGATATATCTATTTAGAACTTTATAGCAGGGATGAACATTAGAACAACTGGAACTGGAAAAGACCCAAAATCGGATCGGAACCGAACCGGATTTAATAAAACGATTCAATTAGCGGTTTTCTACTTATAGAAAAACAGGTCTTGTTCCATAAAAAACCAGAACTGGTTTTTAAAATTCCATAACTCACTCATATGAAGTCGGAATTACTTGATTTTTTTTTCCGAAATGTAATTTAGTATTTTTACTTAATTTTAGACTATTAGAAAACATATTTTGGTTAAATATGAAATCATATACAAACATTGGAAGACAACATATCAATGCTGCGTGTTTTTATGTTTCAACATAATTTTTTTTATTCTGTTCCAGTTTTTAAAATACCGTAACTTACTAATATGAAGTTGGAAATATGTGATTTTTTTAATACATGTACTTGTATTTGTACTTCATTTTAGTCTGTAACAAATCATATTTTGCTTAAATATTGAATCATATACAAAGCCCGAAAGACAAACATATAAATGCTGCATTTTTTCTATTCAGCACATTTTTTTAAAAAAATTTTATTACAGTTTTTAAAATATCGTAACTTAATCATTTGAAGTCTGAATTACTTGATTTTTTTTCAATATATAATTTTGTGTTTGTACTTTATTTTAGAATCTAAAAAATATATTTTGGTTAAATATTGAATCATATACAAGCCTCGGAAGACAGCATATCAATGCTGTGCTTTTTTTTTTTTAAATAATTTTGTCTCGGTTTTTAAAATACTGTAACTCACACATATGAAGTCGGAATTATTTGATTTTTTTCCAACATATAATTTAGTGTTTGTACTTCATTTTAGAATGTAAAAAATCGTAGTTTGGTTAAATATTGAATCTGATACAAATCTGGTAAAACAACGTATCAATGCAGCGTTTTTTTATTTTTTTAATATGAAAGTTTAATTATCTTTTATTTTTTGGAAGCCAACTAAACTACGTGTATATATTATGAATCGTATCATCATTAGTTTCATCTTCTTTATAACCGGTTCTTGTTTGAAAAAATAACCAAAAACCAGAATCAGATCGGAACCAAGGTTACTATACCGATTCCTGTCTGGTTATAGACTTTATCCCTACTTTATAGTGTATATAATATATACTATTGTTTCACAAAGTATAAACCAAATTTTGGCCATGAGCTAAACATGATTACCCGTCATTACGTCAAGTATGCTGTCCATGGTCCGGGTCTCCGGGATTCGGAAATTATTGTGTGTATTATTTTTATTTTTCATTTTTTCTGAAAAATAAATGTTATCTGCTTGATAGGAGGAAAGTCGTTTGTCTATCTGTTGGGAAATCAGCAGAATCACTTGTATCCGTGTAAACCCTAATTTTGGCGCTTCAAAACCCTATCAACCATAGTCGAGAGATAAATCAAGATGGAAGAAGACGGTATAGGTATGGTACTTGCTCGAGCTTCGGAGCTGCGGTCCAAGATCACCAACTGCATTCACAATGCATCATCTATTGATGCCACAACACTAGAGGGAGGAACAGAGTATAAAGAAGAAGCAGATGATGAAGAAGAAGAAGCCGAGAGCCTTTTGAACATTCGCGATTCCCTCGAAGTCCTTGAGGCTCAACTTTCTTCTTTGCAGGTGTGTTTGTGCTCTTTCGATTGAATTTTTACGGGGATTTATAGAAACCCTAATTCTGGACTCCTCCACCAGCTTTGTTTTGATTTGTGACTTGAAACCTTGTAATTATGATGGGTTTCGTTACAATTTTGGGTTGATTCAATTCTATTGGTAGTTCTTGTCATGACTCATGAAGTTAATGCAGATATCGCCAATGAACGCTAAGCTGTACATTCCAAAAGACTCTGTTTTGTTTTCTCGTACATCAAATCAATAAACGTAGTAATTATGTAGATATATAATAGTTGTTCCAAAGAGACTCCATGTTTCTTACCAAATGTTCTCACTTTCCTCTAATTTCAGTCATTACAACAGCAGCAATGGTATGAAAAGGAAACATCTCTCACTGAGATCGATTACAGTCGCAAAAAGCTGCTACAGAAGCTAAAAGCATACAAAGGGGAGGACTTAGATGTCATACGTGAAGCCACTGCTTTTGCTAGCTCAACAGTAGAGAAAGAAAACAACGATCTTCTTCTTCCTCCATACCCAACTCGCCCTTCTCCCTCTCTTGATCCTGACAACGGTTACCTATCACACTTCTCTTTAACACCCAAAATACACACAAATGGCCCTCCAAATGGTCAACCAAAGGGAAGTTTCCATCATTCAGAACCCAAAACCTCGTTACAGGGGTTGAGACAAATTATGGTTGCAGCTGCAAAAAGGGTATTTCCAATTGTTGGTTTTATAGCTGCTCTGCATTTATCTGGTTTTGAATTCGGTAGAAGAGGGAGTCTACCCAAGGTGGTTTTGGGCATGTCTCAAGAACAAAGGAATCAAGAAAAAGGAGAAATGATGGTTGAATGTCCACCCGGGAAGGTTTTGGTTGTTGAAAATGGTGAAAGTCGATGCCTTGTGAAAGAAAGAGTGGAAATTCCTTTCAAATCTGTTGTCACATTACCTGATGTAAATTATGGGTGTGGTTAAGTGATTCTTTTTTCATTCCATTGTTTGTATATCCAGTTTCTTATGGAAACCATGTTAGTAAATCTGCTTTTAGGATCAAGAGTGCTGAGTTCTTTCTTCTCTTCCCAAGATAACCTTCTTTATACATACATATATCCTACCCTTTTGTACAAATTTATGTCACATTAACTAAAAACCTTAAAAACACAAACTAGTTTATACACTAATCTGACATTAAAGCACCAACAACACCAGCGATTAAAGTAGTCGGATCACCAAGAACAGCTGATATCACAAATTGCAAAGCTAAACCAGCTATCTTACAACATTTCTTCATTCTCCCTTTAGTTTTCTTATGATAATTCTTCATAAGTGTCCCCTTCAAACTAGGAATTTTTATCTCCACATTCCAATTTTCCCCATACATATAAACCTCACCATAACATATGTCATGCCAACTCTCCATCAACATCTCCTTTGCACACGCCACATGCAAGTTATACTTCTTGCATACCGACCTATAGCTCCAGCTCCGCCCTCTGCCGCCACACCGGTGGCAGGATGACCTCACTTTCCGGCACAAGTAGAGCTTAACCTCACCATCATCCAAGATTGTTGGAAGCTTTGCACAACATGGATGTAGGTCAAATCCGCACGCGTGGCAGTGGTAGACAAACCCTAAGATGTCTTTTTCACAGGCGTTACAGTAGCGGGGTAGTGAGCCTGGTGGGGTGGGGAGGAATTGGAATGTGCATTTGGTGTAAAAAGGGTGGGAGATTGAAGGGGAAGGGAGAGCACAATGGATGTGTAAGTTGTGGTTACATGTGGTGCATGTATAGTTGGATCCTATTCCAGCTTCTTTGCAACCATTGCATTTGAAGGGGATTTGGGTGTAATTGTGGTTGAGGTTGTGTTCATGGTGGTTGAAATTGGAAATGTAAATTTGATTGTATTTCATGGTGGATGGGTGGAAAGGAAATACAGATTTAGAATGTTGGATGATTTCTTTATAGATGTGAAATCTTGGATTTGTATGTGTTCCTTTAAAGGCTTAACAACTAGTAGTCTTGATTGTTAAAGAAGAACAAGTAAGAATAACTTTTTGAGGAGATTTGATGGGTAAAATGGTAAAATGACGAAATGCGTAAATGATTGTTTGGATAAAATGTTGTGTACAAATAAAATATGAATATGAATAAATAATTATTTTACCTTACGTTTAAAAAAAAATATATTCATAAAGTTGGATTTTTGGCTAAACCCATTAGTTCATTCTGTCTAAATCAAGTCAAAACAAAACAACAATGTAATGTTTAATCCATTAAATAAAAAAGAAAAAACCGGTTAGCTTGTATTGTGATTGGGGTTGGCAAAGTGTGAAGCCAAATATTACTTTTGATTTTCTTTAACTTGGAGATTTGTAGAATTAAGTTTGGAAAAGCATGCATGGGATGGGACATGCCATCTCATGGCTTCATCTATAAGACTATAACTTCATATTCCACAATCCTAAAAGCTTGAGAATTAGGTTTAAACATGTGACATAGTTATATGGCGTTTAGATTTTTACTTGTAGATTGATCATGTGTGGAGATTTTTGCACTTGTCCTTTAAATGGGTTTTTGGAAGCTCGAACTAGAAATAACATGTTGCAACTTATTTAAACTAAATAAAATAAGTTAGTGTGGATGATATTGATTTTCATTTATTTGTTATTTGTTAGCGTTAAGGGTATTTTAGGTGCTTTAGATATTAGAGGATCCAAATATTTATTGTTTATGTTTAGGTATTTTTATGTCTATGACCAAAAAGTGGCAATTTAATTAATTATTGAAACGCATACTCTTACATGTCTTTTTAATTAATTTTATATATTTCAGTTAGTTTTACCAAACATTTTTTATCAGTTAGTTTTTCAGCTATCAACTAGTTTTTTATTTAATAACTAGCAACAACTAGTTTTTCATCTAATACGCCAAACATAACCAATATTATGATGCAAGTGAAGTTAACTCATTTGGTTTTGTTCGTTTTGCAATTTAATATGAAATTTACATTACAGTATTTCAAACAATTATATTCAATATATATTTTTTTAAATAAATATTAGACATAAAAAATGTAATATAACAAATATTCGGGTCCACAAAATAAAAATGAAAATTAAGACAAATTAAAATGCTATTAAATGATGTAGATGATGAGCATTTGTTGGTAGTTGGTACATACTATTTATTGTAAGTACTTAAAGACATTGGGTGTCTTATCGTCCTACACTATGATGGATTACTATGCAATGGGAACCAAGTGAGAATGATGTGAAAATGCGAATGCTCAAAATTTATGGGAAAAATCTTTGTTTTTTTTATAATTCTTATAAAAAGGTACCTTTTAATGTTGAAACATAGGATTTGATTTCGGATTAACTCCAATTTGAGACTAGTTCAAGACCATTTGAAATTAGAAATGTTAGATTTTGGGTTTTAAAAATATCAATAATGTTGTTGATTTAGCTGTTTGTTTTTTCATAAATAAAATGTTTGCAATCTACTCACTCCTTCCACCCTGGGGTTTTCCAACCCCATATGCATCCACCCATTTGTAGTCATCATTCCTGTTTTTAAGGATACAAATCAAGGCTAAAGTTGATCCAAAGAACTCCTTAAGATGCCCAAAAAGTATCCTTAGTTTCTACACACATCTATCCCATGTGTTAACTCTTCGACTTAATGATTCAAAGTTTGGATTTACTCTTTAGTTTTTCTTTTGTTGCTTCTGAAGGGAGTAACATCAAGTTTGTCACGGTGTCACATCAAATTTGTCACAATGCAGCAAAAATTTGTCATTTGCATAGCTACTTTTTTTTTTCTAAAATTAATTTATATAAAAATAATCGATTGAACCAAATTATTTTAAAACTAAAATTTCATTAAACTTCAACGAAAATTACAACAAACAAACCAAAAAAAATTTAGAATTTAAATAAAATCATATAAATTAAAATTACCAAACCTACATATACCTAAAGGACATCTTCATCGGAAAATTGACCATCTAAATCATCGACCGGTTTCGCGTTAAGATCAATGTGGTTGACGATCCAAATATGTTTCATCAAATCTCTACAAAGAACATGATGCATCTTAACATCATGAATTATTGCCCTCCTCACCAAGTACTCCTAGCATCCAACCTCAAAAACTTGTGTTAGTGTAACGATCTCGTTTCGTTATATTCACATATTGCATTTCATTCGTCTTCAAGAATCATATTATGCAATATGATACAAGTATACATCACCTCACTCATTTTCTTCTCCTCCATATGAGGTGTAAGATATTTAAGAATATGTTAACGTTTTTTCAGAACACCAAGCGATCGTTCAACATCCTTTACTGGCGTTCAACATCCTTTCTCGTATTCTCTTGAGCTCTCTTAAACTTCTACCTTTTGTGATCATTTAGAAAAGACAGTGACTTCACAAAACAAGCATGTTCCGGATAGATCTCGTTCACAAGATAATACTTATTCCTATAAGACATTCCACACACTTGAAAGGAAGAATCTGGTACAGTCTCGTTATACATAATTAAATAACAAATATATGTTAAGAACATTAATTCCCTTAAAGGAAACCGTAGAACCAAAGACTGCATACCATATCCGCAAATCTTGTGAGACCACCTAGGCTTCCTAACATTTTAGGGAAGCCGTGCAGATTTTAATGATGATCATACAACTGTTGGACGTCGCTATAAGTAGGTTTGCACAGATATCGTGGACCATATAATCTCATGATATACTTACAAATTTTGTGAAGACTTTGTCGTGCAGTACGTCCGGAAATCCTATGATTCTGATCTAATTCATCAGGGGAAGTGGCATACACTAATTGACGAAGTATGGCAGTGTATTTTTATAAATGAGTTAAACCAAATGTACCTCTAACGTCTGAACATCATCCGGCACACATCATCTGCATTTTGTTGCCGTAGTTCTTCGATATTCTGTTCAGCCTCCTAAATGACCTTTATGGCCATTTCAAGCAACGCATCAAACATGCCCGATGAAGCCGATGAAGATGACATTTTTAAAGAGAATGTTTAAGAAGTAGAAGATGGTTTTGATGTGTTAAATGAATGAGAGTTAGGTTACATTTATATGAATTTAAAACAAATAAATAAATAAACCAGAAAGAGTTGTTGCCCCCATTGCCGTTGCCCCCATTGGTCCACTACACTCGGTCAAACTCGGTAGATTTACACCGAATTGCCAAACCGAGCTTAGCTTGCTGAGGGATCGGCCCGGTGAACACCGAGGTCGTCGAGACTCGACCCAAAGCCAGTGTCCGGTCTAAGTAGATTCACCAATGTTGGACCTTATCTTAAAGGTCAAAATACACTTCACCCAATGTCATCATAATTTCTATATGTTATATATGAACTTAAATGGATATTTCGGTGGCACACCACATCAAAAACCAAAATAGTTCGACATCCGTATCAAAAAACATTTCATCCAATGTCATAATAACTGCTATTTTCTTCAATATACAATATACAATGTTGTAAAAAAAATAAAAAATAAAATAAAACTGAAAGCACAATGACATAGTACAGAGAAAAGAAATTACATTGCTATTTTTTGCATTTAGCCTGTTAAGACAAAAGATACCATTATCTTCTTTTTGCTGCTGCTGAACCATATGAAACAATTGGTTTCAAGGTATTTTTATCCCATTACAGCAATGCACTTTCATTTCTTTCTATTACAGCATTGCAGTTTCAAAAGAAGAATCTTTTCAAGGCATTGCACTTTTAAAAATCTACCAAATTACAATTTGTATTTAGATGACATTGCTATAACTGGTAGATTTTTCACTGTACAAAGCTGTAATATGAAAAATTAAAAGACAATTCAAATTTTGCATATATGTTGTAGGTTCCAAGTACAAAATTTGACAAATCAGTTCTTCTGTCACTGGGATCCACCCGAGTAATCTCCAATTTAATTTGGCATATTCCCAATTCGTGATCACAATATCTTGTAATTTACCTTCTGTATTGCCACCTACCTCCCTTGACTACTAATCATGATTAACATGTTAAATGATACTATTAGAACAACAATCTAACTATTTTATAAGAAAGCATTTTTTAGGTTTTAAGAATGGAAAGAGAGTTGTTATTGATTGTCCAAAAGACATAAATACCATCATCACCAATAGTACCGATGTCCAAGTATTTTGCTAATAATAATATGATTGATTATATTACACATGGCATAGATTAAAACTAAGTTGAAGATTCATTCCCAAAACATCCATTATATCCCCTACTAAACCACAACCAAATACAAATCTTTATGCAGACCAAAAAAAAAAAAAAAAAACATGAATATGAATATGAAATTATGAATTATTATTATTATTCCAAGGTTTTAAGAAGGCGAAACAAACCTGCAGCTTCTCGGATCCTAGAAAACTCGATACAAAAGGCCTGAACCTCAATAAACAAATCCTGAACATTAATGATCTTGTTGCGGATCAAACTCTGCAGAAAAACACACACGAGCCTCACCAACCGGTTCTGCATGTACTTATCCTTAATATTCTCACACGATGATATACAATTGGTTATGTACATGTGGACAAACTCAGTCGGCAGTTCAACCGCAGTGGTCAACCGGTTGACCACCTCCATCGAATGCAAACTCATGTCCATATTCACCAGAACCGTAAAATACTCTGAAATTTCCGGCGAGTTCATCAGCTTAATCAGCACCTCCACCGCAATCAGAGGGTTGTTCTCCACCAGCTCCGGCAGCTTCCGTGGCGTTAGACCGCAGTGGTACACCAGTTTGGGGTCGGAGGTTAGCTCCAGTAAAACCTGTTCCTGTTGAGATGGAGCTAACGGTCCTTTTAGGGCTTTTAGGATCAGTTCACGGACGGCTGCACCACGGCTCGTGTCGGCACACATCCCGGTGTCCCAAAGCGGTTCGTGAGTCGACTCAGGGTTGACCCAGACGAGCTCACCTTCTAGCACCGGGAGGCGAGGCGGTGTAGGGCGGGCCCAGTGAGGGTAGAGCGCTTCCAATGATAGAGTTTGGATTAGACCGGTTATGGTCTCTGGCGGCGGGAACTCCAACTCCGGTGAGCTGATGTCGGGATCCGGTATCGCGTTTTTTATCGCGGTGTTTTTGAAGAGGGAATTGACCGGTTTGGGATGGGGGTTTTCCGGCGGTGGTGGTGGCGGCGGCTCCGGGAACCGGTGAGATGAAGGATCGAATTTGGTAATGAAATCCGCCGGAGATAGTTTCATCACGGGAGATGGAGAGGATAAGAGATGAAGGATGAATGCACGTTCCAAAGTATCGGTTTTTTCGTCATTTGCAGTGTTTGTGAGCAAAGAAATGTAGGGATTGGTGGAGGATGATTTTAGGGGGGAATATGTGTGGTGAAGTAATGCAAATGCAACCAATCGTTCTGTGGATTTTAGGAATTTTGGGGTGTGGGTGTCATCCAAGAGCATGACAAGTGCTGACAAGATTTCATTTTGCATTGATTTTGGGATTTTTGAGGAGAAATCGTTTATGATGTCTTCAAGGACTCGTTTTTCACCATCTTTAAGTAGGGAATAAAGGATCGTTGTTGATGCTTTCGTGATCATCTTCATCTATTATCTATTAATTAACAAAATAAACTACAAATTAGTCTACTTTATAAGCAAACTTATGCATACAAATAGCAACATACTTTCACAGCCTTGTAGCATTCTACTTTTGGTTTTTCTATCTATTACAACATTTTTTCCTACTTTAAGAAATGAAAATTGATTTGAATATATTGAGACTAACAACCATGGACAAAAAGGTAACTATGCATCTAAATTAAACATCAATTCTATTAGATAAGTTAGATACTCTAATACAAACAGTAAGTAAAGCAAACAGTAGAGCAATGGAGCCAGGTAAGGAACTAAAGATGGATGTACTCTAATATGTCCTAAGCTAAGTAATAGATTGAACTTAAACGTTAGCTATTCAAAACAAGAAACATGAATGCTGTATGATATATAATTATAAATTTAGGAATTAGGAACAAGTATTACATGGCTTCTATTCATGTATTATCCTGTCCTATGGATAATAAACCAAAACTTAACCTAACATCATACGCCAATTCTGAAACTTTGACCTTTGCTCAAATTACTTCCACAAGCTTCTCAAGTATATAAGATTGTTCCATCAATCACCAACGCCTTTCATATTAATCAACATGGAAAAATCGAGAAAGCAAATAGATCGCAAACTCAAAACAGAAGCAAACAGAAAGCAAACGAAAAATAGATGGAGAAATCGAGAAATCAGAAGCATTAACAGAAGATTGATGTCGAGAACTGCACCTGAACGAAGATAGATGTCGAGTTGGAGACTGGAACCTGAGACTGAGAGGGATCGAGATGTTGCTTGCAGACCAACTCACTTCAGCTTAATCGATTGTTCCATTGACATTTGACAGATCGAGATCGATATTCCTCACTTCACGAATTCACTGTCTTCGTCGATGAGAGCATGAGGGAGAGAATTGAGAAATCTGCGATGCGAGACACAGATGATTTAGGGTTACCGGTTACTTTGCTCCTTTTTTTTTTTTTTTTTTTAACAGCAAGATAAAACGGGTCGGTTTTACACATAATGGGCCGATTCGGTTTTCAACGGGTTTAAACATAACCCAACTCAAGAGGACTCTCTAATAAATAAAACCATTTTGCCACCTGCTTCATTCCAAAACATTCATTTCATCCAAAGTTAAATTCCAGATTTAGCTTGATACTCCTTTAAATTAAATCCGGACTATTCAATACTCTTAATTTAAACTTGATTTTGTTCATGATTTTCAGCAATTTCTTCGATTTACTTCACTGTAGAATCACATTCATGTATAAAAGTCTCACTAAATCACCTACCGATTACCAAGATTTATGCGTTTATTGTCGAGGCTATTTTTAGATTCGATCAGCAATAACTATTGGAGGAAGAATAAGGTCGATTACCACCACCATTGTCGCCATAGCATCAAGGCATTGTCATCCATCTCCACTATTGGGTTTAAGAGTTTAGTTGCTGGTGATATCAATGTTGCTTCTTCTACTAAAAAGGTAACATCATATCTCTTTGTTTTAAGTTACAACTATTTCATAAGGCACGCTAATTGTTCGATTATTTGACCAAATGAAAACTGTGATGTGTATTTTATCACAAAATGTTATCTTTGCCTCCTTTGGTGTTTCGTTTTAACCTAGAATACCATGGTAGTTTGAGATGACAATTAATTTTGTATTTAAGTTTGGTTTATTTGTCTTTTGACAGGAAGAGAAGACTTGGCCATTACCGATGTTTTAACTTTTAAGAGTGTGATGTAAGTGATAGTATTGCTATTATATATGTGATAAAAAAACAATGAATTCATGGTGATTGATCCTTTTTAATCCCTTACTTTACGTGATATTTACATTTACTGACATTAGTCTATCGTATTTATTATGTTAATTATAATGTTTGTTTTAGTCGGGATCTTCTTCATGATTTTCCAATGATGACACTATTAAAGAATATGACAAACGATGGTTCTTTATATTATGAATGATAAGCATGCTATCTTTTGGGTGAGACAATGTAACACCTGGTTCCTGATACGTATTTTTAAATTAAGTATTTTGCATTTTGGCCTGGGACTCGGCAAGTTGGTGGCCCAACTCATCGAGTAGAAGCGGTTTGGACACGGGAGTTAAGTGGCTGACTCGGCGAGTCAGAGATCGGACTCGACGAGTCCGTGCTGTCTGGACAAAAACCCTAATATGAGGGTTTGCACCATATATAAACGCCTTAACTCGACCTCCATTGTGCCTAACACTCTCCTAGAACTGCATATCGAAACCCTAGTCGTTTGTGTGTGTGTGTGTTAAGGCCATTTTGGTGCTTTTGTTGACTTGTGAAGCTTGGAAGGAAGAAGAGGAGGTTGAGTATTCGACTTGGGGCTTGTGGATCCAAAAATCTCATTCCATCTTCAGCTTAATCAAGGTAAAATGCTCTTGCTTTGGTCTTCCATTTGGTTGTTCATCTTTGGATTATAGATCTTGGGTGCATTTAGGGCTTTCAAGCCATTTTCGGATTTAAGGAGTGTTATGTGGACTCTAGCCTTCATATCTGTGCCTTAAGAGGGGTCTCATGGCATAAAGGTGCCAACTTTAGGGCCATGAGAGCCCCATGCACATTGTAGGACACTTTATATGGATTTTTGAGCTAAAAACCCCATGCATGTGCATCAAGTTTGGAACTTTACGTATAAAATGGATATTAGGAGGCCAGATCTATGGTTTTGGTGTGTTAGACCTCATTTAAATCGACTGTATGGAGTTGGTCAAGGTTGGACTCGGCGAGTTGCTCTTGGCACTAGACGAGTCGGTGACCATTATGCACCAAACCATTTCTATGAATGGGTAAGTGTTAGGAAGGAAGTCCTTTGTGGGTTTAGACGCGAAAAGGGACCTAGAAGCCATGGGACTCAACGAGTGGTATGAGCAGACTCGGCGAGTCCATATCAATCTCCCAATCTTTGAATATGGACTTGATGAGTTGTTCATACAACTCGGCGAGTCATAGACTGGACAAGTTCTTAAGTTGGAGATGAACTCGACGAGTTCAAGTAGGAACTTGGCAAGTCGGATGAAGATGGTCCTGATGCTATGATTGAAGGAGAACCCGTCGAGTTTTTCCTAGACTCGACGAGTTGAGCCGGGGTTTTGTGTGGGATTCGAGAAGCATGGACTCGACGAGTTTGTAGGCCAACTCAGCGAGTCAGGTCAACTGAATGTTAACTTTGACCAATGTTAACTTTGACTGAACTTGGGCTAACCCTGTTTAGGGTTGTATGTGATATGTGTTGACTTGAAGGTTGTTGTGTAGGGATCAAGGAGTCGTTAGGAGTCAACTTGTGCGCCGAGGATAGTTCAGACAATGCATGATATCGAGGTGAGTTACCTTCCAGTAAGGGTGGGTCTAAGGCCACAATGCCGACCCACCAAGAAGGGGTATTTAAAAGATAATGGTCTTTGTGATAATTATCTTGGTCTGGTTATGTTGGATATGAGGTTTATTTGGATAGTATGTTATGTGTATGGTAGGGTTTAGTTTCCTTGACAGTGGTCCTTAGGACCCAAGGGTAGGTCAGTACCCGGATATGTCTTACTGTATGCTTATATCTGTTGATTGTATGCTAGTGGTAGGGGTGAAATAGTCTCCAGTTACCGGTTGAAAGATACCGATGTTGATTACCGGTTGAAAGATACCAATGATGGCTACCGGTTAAAAGATATTGATGAAGGTTACCGGTTGAAAGATACCGATGATATTGTATGGTATGTGGTGATGGGGGAACTCACTAAGCTTTGTGCTTACAGTTTTGGTTTTGATTTCAGGTACCTTTTCGTCGAAGGGGAAAGAGCCGGCGGTGTAGCAGCGCATCACACACACATGTTTCCGCAATAAGTTTTTGGGACTATACTCTGATTTTTAATACTTATGATGTTATGGTTTGAAATACAACATTATGACTTTGTAATGAAATGTTTTATGGACAAGGTTTTAGTAAAATGTTTATTAAATGCGTTAATTCAAAAATGAAAATTTTGGCCTTGAAATTTGGGTCGTTACAGACAACTCATTCCCTATATTCTTATCTCATTTTTCAATAAAAAAAATTAAGAAAGTATATGATGATAAAATTGGATTTGTGGCTTTCTTATTTGTGGCTTTTCTTATTTATGTAATTATTATTTTAAACTATTACTATTTGGACATGTGTTATATTACTCGCATTCATTTGTAGTGAAATTAACGTTTAGTAACTTGGGAGTTGTAATTATCTAATGTTAAAATTATATGTGGTGGATACAATGTAATTAAGTGGCTATAAATTTATATCATTTAACATATGGGCATCTAATGCATTTCACATAATAGATGGATTCAAATGGATTCCCTGTTGATACATACAATCCACATGGGACCATTAGGTTTTCTTTAAGAAATAAAAATGTACTGAAGTATACCAGCTTATATCTACTATATGGGTTGTTTTTTATTGTGTATTTGAGATTGTGAAACCTTTTAGGTTTCATTGCCAATCTAGTTAACAGAGGAAATAATTTTCAATACCAGTGTACTTTCACTTATAGCATTGTACTATGTAATAGTCACAATTTTGACATATTTGATCATATTCTCTAAAAATTACCATTTATAAGTTTGCTTTTAGCATTGTACTATTTAAAAGTCACAATTACGACATAATTGGCCAGGTTCCGGAAAACTGATATTTTTTAAGTTCATTTATAGCATTGTACTATTTAAAAGTCACAATTACGACATAATTGGCCAGGTTCTGGAAAATTGATATTTTTTAAGTTCATTTATAGCATTGTACTATTTAAAAGTCATAATTTTGATGTGTTTGGTCAGATTCTTGAAAAATGATAATTTTTAAGTTCATTAATAGCATCCTACCATGTAAAAGTCAAAATGTTGAGATATATAGCCAGGTTCTTTTTAATTAGTAAATTTGCTTATTTAAGTATTGTACTTTGAAAGTACATTGCTATAATAAAAGAATTATTATCTATGTGTTAGTCATTTCAATCAAGTAAAACAAGAGAAACAAAAGTGTGTTTTCATCGTCTTAAATGTGGCATTATAGGTACAAAAGAATGTAGTTAGACAGTTTTGATAATTTTGACCATTTAAGTGTATTTTGATCATTTTGCTCAAAATGACCATTTTTCTCATTTCAATTAGTTAAAACATAAAAAATTAGTATTTTCATTATTTTAAACTTTGCATTACATGAACAAAAAAAAAAACACAATAGGACCGTTTTGGTCATTTTGACCATAAGTTTATTTTATCATTTTGGTATAATGCTAATTTTGTTCATTTCAATCGGGTATAAAAAGTTAGTATTCGAGTCATTTTTTAACTTGCCATTATAGATACAAAAGAACACATTTGAACCGATTTGGTCATTTTGACCATTTAAGTTTGGTTTTTTTGTTTGGTCAAAATGGTAATTTTGGTCATTTTTCTCAATTTCAAAACAGAAAAAAAAAAAGTATTTTGGTCATGTAAATTAGCATTACAAATAAAAAAATAATATAAAAGTCTAAACAAAACTTAAATTTTATTAGTTTAATAAAATTTTATAAATTTTTTATTAGTGGTTTCCACTAGTTGTAACCTAATTTTGAATATTTAAAGATCTAAAAGTAAAATAGGCTGGCTTGCTACTATCAAGAATGTAAACTACTAATGTTCATAAGCTCTTAAATAAGGAGGCGTACATTCATTACATAAATCAGTGAGGATCACACCCATCTCAAATTCTCAATTGTTTATGATTACAAACTGTGGCTAAAGGCTAAAGCAGGAAAAAAAACATCCTATTATCTTATATGGACAAATATATGCATTGAATCACAAAATAAGAATACAATATCTCTATTCCGTATAAGCATTCAACATAATTAAAAAAAAAAAAAAAAGAGTCAATTTAAACATCATAAAAATCAGGATTCAATACAGGAAACAAATAGTCATCGTTTTCCTTCTAGGCAAGATACATATTTATATTTATGGATAAACGTAAATATAATATTCAAAGTAATTTAAAAGTATCAATAGATCATTAGTTTACTACATTAGGAGAATCAAATGAAAACATCCTAAATTTCTAACTCTAAGCACATGTTCATTGAATGAGTGTAAACTATGTAATTAAATACAGCCTTATAACTAAAGCCTAAAAGCATCATTGAGATCAATAACTCGTTATCAAATGCTCTCTATAGCTAAAAGCATCACTGAGTAACTTGTTATCAAATGCTCTTTGTAGCTAAAAGCATCATTGAGATCATTAATTCAACCTCACAAATCCTAAAACCTTAAGTGAATATCCAACCTGTATCAAGTAGCTACTATAAGATGCTCTCCTTAACGCTCGCACACATAAAACGCCTAAATTGCAATTTTGATTAAAACTTAACAAATCATTAATTTGCTTTTACAGGAATCAAAATTTTCCAAAACAAGAACTAACATGGAACAACACCTAAAACGTAATTTTTACTGAAACTTAACAAATCGTGAATTTGATTTTACAAAAATCTAAAATTTTTAAACAAGAACTAACATAGAAAAAACACCTAATTTGCAATTTTTATTGAAACTTAACGAATTGAGAATCTGCTTCCCAGAAATCAAATTTTGTTGAAGCAGGAACTAGCCTTTGATCGAGGCATCGTCGAATGGTTGAGATGTTGTAGAAATTATCTTATCATTAGATGACAGGTAGTGGTGTGATTACTAAGGGATAATGGCTTAAAAAGTAATATACTTTTTGATTTGTATATATTTGATCATTTGGTTTTTTCTTCCACATTTACTCCTCCTGTAATGCCTTGTTTCAAATCATTTCCATTTCGGGAGTAGTGATCAAGGATTGGGTATTAGCAGACTTAGGATCCTTGAAGAAGTTAGTTTTGGGCTCATTTGGAGGTGGATGATGTATATTGGATGATCTGGGTATTCGGTTTGTGTTTTGAAGTTAAAGGATATTTTGGTAATTTGTTAGCTCGGGCTTTTATGGAAAATGGATGTTTGTTCAGGATATGGTAAGACGGGTACAAGTTGATTAAAGCATAGAGCTTCTTGTTACCTTTTTCATGGATATATGGATCATTGGAATCGGATGTATATTGAAGAAGTTACGGCCTTCGGAATGTGCAGGGTTTGAGGGGAAACCCTAGTACGCGGGGGGGTACTTAAGGAGTACGCGGGGCGTACTGCTGCAGAGGAGGGTACACGAGGCGTAGTATGGATTACGCTGAGCATAATGCGATGGCAGATCGGGAATCCGAAGCCTCATACGCTGGGCGTACGAGGAGTACGCGGGGCGTACGAGGGGAGTTAAGAAATCCTAGTATTTGGTATTAGACCCTATATAAACACATTTAGTCCTTAGGGATGGCCTCTTTACCAGCCTCCAAGTCCCCAAAACCCTAGAAATCGTCTCTAAGCCTTCGTGGTTGTGATTTTGAGCTCATGGTGTGCATTTTGGTGTTTTAGGGCCATTTCCAAGAAGATAAAGCTTGGTGCAAGGTTATGGATTAAAGAGGTGTAATGACTCAATTTTCAAAAGAAATTTTCATTTTTAAATAGTCAAAAACATTTTCCGTAAACCATAAAATCTCCATACATTTGTTTTCAAATTCATAACAATAACAATCTTATTACAATCTTCAGAGTATCCCATAAAAATGCATGAGGGAGAGTGCATGCCACGCCATCAAGCCTTGTCCTTGCCCTTGGGCTCAGATGTACCTAAATCAAATCCATAAACTGTAAGCTAATGCTTAGTGAGTTCCCCAGAGCATACCCTATACACGATCCACATAAACATATAATCAAGTTAGCTATAAAAGCT
This sequence comes from Lactuca saligna, assembly GCF_052625555.1. NCBI lineage: Eukaryota > Viridiplantae > Streptophyta > Magnoliopsida > Asterales > Asteraceae > Lactuca > Lactuca saligna. The sequence goes on from NC_136421.1 coordinate 247,123,443, forward strand.
ACATATACCACATAAGCTATGCATACAACATATAGGGATATCGTGGGCTCTTCCCCAGGGTCTTACTCCAGGATGCCATGGGCTCCCCACATGATCTTACACCTAAGTGCCATAGGATCTCCCATGGTCTTTAATAGGAAATCCATGGGCTCTCCACATGGTCTTACATCCAGCTGCCACAGGCTCTCCCATGGTCTTTAGTAGGAAAGCCATGGGTTCTCCACATGGTCTTACATCCAGGTGTCATGGGCTCTCCCATGGTCTTCCATACAAGCATACCACATATACAACTAGCATAATTCCTAGCACATAACCAAATATCATGCCTCATAATATAACTTTAGCTAGTATACCACATATCATAAAATGGATCGGTCTTGGTGCCTTCAACTCATTGGTATGGTGAAGAGACCCACCTTTCAAGAATGGTGAACTGCTAAGATCGGATGAGTCCTAACACACAACTCCAACTCAACTGCCTATAACCATCATGTGATTAACTTGTTATAATCCCAAAATACCATAATTATGCTCAAAGTCAACTCTGGTCAAAGTCAAGGTCAACAGTCCATGTTGACCTCAACTCGTCGAGTGCATCCAGCAATACGCCAAGTTACTTGGGTAACTCTTCAACTCACCGAGTTACTTGAGTAACTCGTCGAGTTCTTTAATGTCCAGAACACCGAAAACCCATATAGGCCGAAAACTCTAATCCTTCACCGAAATCGCTCAGAATCTCGAAAACAGGTAAACCCTACCCGACTCGTCGAGTTGGCTAAGGGACTCGTTAAGTCCCTTCAGTCCTATTTGTGATCAAACGTTTTTAAGCTATCCCAAAGTTCCAAATTGCATATCTAGCCTCCTAGGACATGGTTTCCACGTAAAGTTGCAAATGTTACGTGCATGCAAGCTCTTAAATTCCAAAACCAAGCTAAGTGAGGGGTTTAAGCCAAAGAAAAGGATCAAATCTTGATAAATTCAACAACTTTATAACTCTAAGGACTTAGAGGAGTCCAAATCTGAAGTTACAACTTCAGATCATGCCCAACACCTAAAATGCTCCACAAATATACTAAAAATGGCCTTAAACCCAAGAATAAGGAGATATAATGCTAGAATGATCAATGTAATAGCTTGTTACCTTCAAATGGAAGCCCAAACGATGTGGATGTTGGATCTACAAGCTCCTTCCCGTTCCAAGCTTCTCAACCTTCAAACCTTTTCAACCAAAACGCACCAAAACACTCTCTTAGCCTCACAAGCATAAGAAAGCAACAAATAACAGTTAGGGTTCTTTCTCTGGGTAATGAGGTGGTAAGGGAGGCTAAAAGAGGTGGATTAAGTCCTTTATATAGCGTACAAACCCTAAAAATTAGGGTTTTCCTCTACAGTGCCTACTCGTCAAGTCGGGGCCTTCCGACTCGTTGAGTAGGATCTAAATCCCGTGTCCTCATAAATGATCTCCATTCGACGAGTTGGAGCTCCCCAACTCGTCGAGTCCTAGCATAAAACCTTAAAACTTGGAAAAATTAAATGATACCTGGAACAGGTGTTGCAAGAGGAGTTTGTGGATCTTGAGTATGTGCTTTATTTCCAGCTTGTTTGAGGTAAAAAACTTTGACCTTGTTCATTGTAACTTAGATCTATGTTGTATGATTTGTGGACCCTTTTTGGTCCCATGGATGAGATTTAGTGGTTGCTACCATTCCTGGAACTCAGAGTTTCCACTCTTGGTGTTTCTGGGTCATAGATTCATAAAGTTGGCAACTTTAAGGCTTAGAATCCTCCATGCTTGAGTTTGAGCCCATTTAATGGAAGTAGAAGGTTATATTTCGAGATTGGGGTTCGTTTGGGTCATGCAAAGTCACCAAGTCAATGACTTTATGGTTCTAGACGTTGTTTATGACTTAGATCTATGGTTTGGACTACTGGACTTAAGTATTAAGAGCTTAATGTAAAAAATGGCTTAATGGAGGAACACTGGGCATACAAGTTTATACACACAACGTACAAGCCATATTGCTTGTATGCTCATCGTACAGTTGAGTACGCCCTGCGTACTAAATCAGGAGGGTTTTGGCTTTTGAGCTTCGTGTTGGGATTCCTTTTGGGTTTAGTTGTTTGAGTTCTCAATGGGCCAACTAAGTATACGTGTTTTGGACTAGGAAATTGGTTGGGCCTTATGGTAAGGCCCATGAAAGGGGTTTGGGCACAATTTAGAAAATTAGATGTAACATCCATAAAATTCAAGAAAATTTTAAACTTTTTAAACATCACAAAAACCATTAATTGTTTACAAATTATTTTCAAAATAGTATAACATCAGAGAATCCCATAAATCATATCATAAAATGTGAAGAGGTGAACGATCAAGCCTTCGCCTTCCCGCGATCATCTGAAGTACCTTAAACAAAATCCACAACTGTAAGCACGAAGCTTAGTGAGTTCCCAAAATACTCGAACAATAATAACACACATATAATAACAACATACTATGGGCCCAATTAACCATCGTGTTGGAATGCCCCAGGCCCTCAACCATCGGGTTAGAATGCCAACATACTACGGGTCCAACCATCCTCGAGATGGTATACCCTTGGCCCACAACCATCGGGTTGGAATGCCCATATACTATGAGTCCAATCACCATCGGGATATAATACTGTCGGCCCACAACCATCGGGTTGGAATGCCTACATACTATGAATCCAATTATCCTCAGGATGGAATACTCTCGGGCCACAACCATCGGGTTGGAATTCCCCAGTCTATTGGCTCATGCATAAAGCAGAAAGCCTCAACCACCAATCAAACATATGCATATATCAAATATTCACATAACAGTCTGCAAACATTCTAATCGATCTACAGATCACTAAGCATAGCAACATCCTATCTACCAGGATACCAATCTAACAGATCATAACCACATAAAAACATCCTATCTACCAGAATACCGATATCACAGAACACAACAATAATAAAGCATGATAACAATCCAAAGGGTCGATCTTGGTGCCTTCAACCCTTGAGTGTAGTGAGGAAAACTCACCTCACAAGTAATGTTGAACCAATATGATCAAATCTGAACTTGCGGCTCCGAACTCAACTGCATACAATCACCAAGAGACTAATTCCATTAAAATCCTGAAATGCCCAAAATGCCCTTAACGCCAAACTTGGTCAACCATGGTCAAGGTCAAAGTCAACAGCCAAGGTCAACAGTCCATGTTGACCCAATTCGTCGAGTGTATCAAGCCACTCGTCGAGTTCATTAAGTGTTCAGAAATACAGGAAAAACCCTAGCCAACTCACCGAGTTATCTCATCAACTCACCAAGTTCACTCAGTATCCAGAAGGTGGGAAAACTCAATCCAACTCGTCGAGTTGGCAGAGCAACTCGTAGAGTTTTCCTAGCCTTAATGCATTCAGACACTTCCAAGCAAAATCAAAGCAACATACTAACATCCTATTTACAAGGATATTGATCTAACATATCATAATAACATATACCATCCTTATCTACCAGGATACCGATCTAACATATCATACTAGCATAATGTATCACGATAACAATCCGAAGGGCCGGCCTTGGTGCCTTCAACCCTTGAGTATAGTGATGAAAACTCACCTAACACTGCTGAAGTCCCGCAGATAAAACTCTAGCTGTTGGTTGACAGATTCCCGAGCTATTAACATCAAACAACACCTAATTAATGATTGGGTTCCAAGCCTAAGGTCCAACTCACACTTTAAAGGCCCAAAAGTTTAGTAATGGGCTAAAGCCCAACATATAGCCCGATTTTCCAAATTGGGCCCAGACCTCTAAATGGTCTTACCCTAAGGCCCATCCATTTATTCTAGTCCAAAATCTTGATATTCCTATGGCCTAATATCACATGATCATCAAGATCTAGTTATGGCCCACCTATGGCCCAATTTTCCAAATTGGGTCCAAGTCCTTTACATGGGCCTTATCCTAAAGCTCATCCAGATATTTTGGTTTATTTACTTGTTCTTGGATAGCCCATCAATAGTCCAATCACCAAAGCCCAATAGGAAGGCCCAACTCAAGGTCCAAGTGAAATTAGGGTTTTCACATGAAATGACGATTAGGGTTAAGTTTTCCTACTTAACCCATAAAGGACTTAATCCATTAAGTCCAATATTGACTTAGGTTAATTGCAAATGATTATTAATTAATATTTTAAGTTTAGTGAATAATTCAAGTGCGGGTCCCAATCAAATTCCCAAAATTAGGGTTTCATGACATTAGGGTTTTCCAAACCCTAATTAGGGTTTCCAACCTAAGTACTAGCCCATTAGTCAAATGGTTGGGCTTTTAGGTTAATTAGGGCTTCATTGGGCCCATTAGGGTTTCATTAAGCCCACTAGGGTTTCACTAGGCCCATTAGGGTTTCCAACCTAAGTACTAGCTCATTAGTCAAATGGTTGGGCTTTTACGTCAATTAGGGCTTCATTGGGCCCATTAGGGTTTCATTAAGCCCACTAGGGTTTTACTAGTCCCATTAGGGTTTCGCTAGTCGGGCACCACCCACTACCACCTCGAGTAATGGTGGTCAACGGCTACTCACGGTGGTGGTTATTTTCCTAGCCCATTTTGTCTAAGCATCCCAAACGAATCAAACACAAACAAGGCACACCACCACCCAACACGGCGGTTGGTGGTGGTAGCCACCGCCTCACGGTGATGGTTTTGAGTTTTTCTTATTATTATTCCGACTCGATTACAATTATACAATGCAAAGTCTTAATTAAACACACACACACTCACTAAGATAAACACACACAGACGATGGTACATGGTGGTAGCCACAACCTTACGTGGTGGCGGTGACTTCCTTGGTTTTCTGGCTAGACCAAACAAATAAATAAATAAACAAACACATGCTACAGATTTGCGAGATGCACTCCAGCAACCCACCCGGTGGCTCAAGGTGACGGAAGCAACAACTTGCGATGACAGCCACCACCTCACGACGGTGGCACCAGTTCTTTTGATTCCTAGCCGAGCAAACACATACACACGCTTTGTAAACACGAACATGGTGGCCCTTTGGGGTGGTAAACAGTGACCGGAGCAGCAAAGAGATTTCACAGACAACGACGGTGGACTGGTGACAACGCTACATAACAAGAATGGGAAGGAAAAGAGGTCGCGAATCCAACTGGTGAACGCCAGTGACAACAAATCACATTCTACTAACCTCCCACTACCCCAACGACCAAGGCCAGCCTTCATCTGCAACATAATGAATGCAGCAACGACGGCTAGGTTTCGGCGGTCCACAACAGCGACAGAAACATGGCGGCGATTATTCGTGGTCCTTGTCGGCGATGGAAGCAACTATGGGTTGGATGGTCGATGGCTTACATCGGCAGTTATGGAGGGGTGACGGCTGGAGAGACAAGGTGGTGAAAGTGGCGTATGGATATGGTTTTTTTAGGGTTAGGGTTTACCGGTGGTGTTAGGGTTATATACCTGGATCCCTTAAGCTTTTTCCCACAATCACAAAAATGGTCCTTCCTTCTATTATTATTTTCCAATTAAAGTCCAGAATTTACCATTTCTACCATTACTTTGGAAATTCCTTTCAACTCCAATCCAAAATTTACCCAACAACCCCTCCTTCTACAAAACCTTTTCAACATAGGTCCAAAATTTATTCTTTAGCCCCTGCTTCCATAATTCTTTCATATTAAGTCCAAATGATACCAAACACCCCCTGACTTTTAAAATCCTTTGCAAAATAAATCCTGTAATTACACTTTAACCCCCGGAGTTTCGAATCATGTCATTTGGCTTCCCAAAACCAACACCTCGCTAATTATTATTTGATTTTGAACTATAATAACATAAAATAATAATAACAATTACTTATCGGGGTTCCGGGATTATTATTTAATTATTCTATTTTAAACAATATGTTACAATATCCGATAACCAACTCTATAGGTCATCTATACAACAAATAGGGACCAAATCTCAATCTACAACCCAAAACCCTAAGTTTGACCTAAAATCAAACTTGGTTAAAAAGTAAATGATCAAGTCAAATTCAACACTATAAAGGTCATTCAGTCAGTCGCTACGTCGTGACCACCCATTGCTCACGTCGTATAATGAAGACAAAATAATCGTGGATCATACCTTCGTCATGTGGTGACGACCAAAGCGTCACGTCGTGAGAAATGATCTAGACAGATTAATGCCTTATGCTCTTAATCCTTTAAGCCATGTAATCAAACCTTCCAGAAGGCTTTCTCCATTTCAGAATACCATAAAAATCATAGCTTTTTAGATATGAATGTCCAATGCATGTCTCAGACACAAACTAGGTCCAAATAAAGGGTCAAATGGGATCAAGCCTCATGCATGAAACCCAAAGCTCACTAATATTCATATTTGGGACGAAGGGTATCAAAGGAGTCTTGGGAACTCATAAAGTTGCCAACTGTATGAGATTCTAACACTTAAATTTCCATAAATGATGAGAAAAGTGAACCAAACACTAGTTCTAATAAGCTTGAGCTAAAAATACAGGAACTTGAGGACTTAAAAAATTATCATAAGTCACCCTATGATTCTTAAACTGTAGTAGCTCATCTCTATGACTCGTCCATGGGAATTTTAAAAATTTCCTTTGCTTGTTATCGTCTTCTTTACAACTCTTTTTAATAAGTTAACTTCATGTGTTCATTCTTGTCCACTCCTTATTAGTACTATAAAATCATTGATTTCCACTTTGCATTCTTTGATATTCCATCACATGAAATCATCTCCCCCTTGGTCGATCATAGAACATCATCTGGATACTGCTTCTTCATCACTAAGTTATTACATATTGAGGTCTGATTCGTTCTGATACCCTCATCACATTTTCTGCGTAGTCTTAACTTTTCATTACAAATCACAAAACTTGTAAGTAGGGCTTACAAAGTTCATTGTGTTAAGTTGTTCATCACGACAATCTAGTATCGTAGGGTAAGGTACTATTATGCACTTATCATTGTCACTTTTAGTTTCTATTATGTGCATGCTTTGAGACAGTCTTCATATTGGTTGTCTTCTCTTTAGGATTGAGAGATACATTCAGTGAGCTTTCACTATTCTTCTTCATGTGATGACTTCACTTTCCAGTCTAGTGTATTAGGTTAGTGCACCATATCTCGTCATTTACTAGTGTCCTAGTGTCACAAGGACACCCTTCTTCCACAACTACCATCCCACTTGACATTTGATAATGTTGTCATATAGTCGCCAACTCATTAGGATCCCAAAAGATCTTATTGAATCAATAGTATCGAGCTCCTTCCCAATATGTCTCTGTCACTCTTCTATGTGTTATCTTGCTTTCATCACCATATCATGATTCAATTCCATCTTTTTCTCAATCAACTTGTTTGTAATTTTAAGTTATCACTCTTATGTAGTAGCATAAACTTATCCTAAATTAGCAACTTCAACTAGCTTCTTAATCATAGGTTTGGAATTCCAGTTCTTGTCCTATTTTAGACTTTTACCAAAAGTCAACTATGTTCCTTTATAGCTAATTGTTTGTTAACAACTTTAACAACTCATTTTTTTTCATTCCTTGGGGTTTCTAACTACCAATAGTACTTAACGGATACAAGCTCAATTTCCATTGATGGGGTTTCGGGTAAAAACGATCTTTTTTATAAAACAATTTTAAGTAGCAACGAAAACAATTTTAAAATAATTAGTTTATTTTAAGACCATTTTAACAAAACCACAAAGGATCTAGTTACATGATGTTAGAAAGATTATGAAAACCATAAGATTTTAAGAATACAACATTTAAAGACTTTGATCCCACTTGGTTTTGGGGAGTTGATGAAGATGACAAAAACTCAAGAAATTTTTTCTCTATAATGTATCCACCAACAAATATATGCCACCAATACTGCTAGTTCTCATATGGTATAAAATACTTCTTAAGCCTTTTACTACTTACCACAATTAAGTACTAGGGATGCACTTCTAAGCACCAAGTCTTCAACTGGCTTCAAAAGAGAGTAAGAGATGGGGAGATGAAGAACATACGGTTCTTGAGAGAAAAAGGAAGGATCAACCTTCAAATACAAGCCTCATGCATCTAATATATACTTACATATTCAATCAAAGACCCATACATCTACAAAGTCAAATGTATGACTCTTTAAGGAGTATGGTGTATAAGAAGAAAGGTTGAAAGCAAACTATCTAATCCCATCATGTAGGATTCGACCATGATGAATGGAAAAAGGATTTTGGAATGTCTCACACTCTATCTTAAATTCTACATGTGTATTAGTTTATATACAATATATAAATGAACTTATAAAAATCTAAAAACTCTAAATTACTAATTATACTCTCTAAAAATATTATTTCATAAAAAAATTAATATTTTTAAATTAATTACAAGAGTTGAATATATTTATTAATAATCAAATTGTTAATAAATAATCAATAAGTGACAATTTGCTAAAGATAGGACCCTATAAGATCATATGTTATTAACTAACATCATTATAAAATTATTATTAAGTATATAGATCCAACAAGTCTAGAACACTCCAATCTACTCTAAATTATTATTATTATTATTATTATTATTATTATTATTATTATTGAAACCGGTTCAAATCTGTCCTAATGATCACCTCTACAATATATATATATATATATATATATATATATATATATATATATGATTATTAAGTATATAGATCCAACAGGTCTAGAACACACCAATCTACTCTAAATTATTATTATTATTATTATTATTATTATTGTTATTATTATTATTGAAACCGGTTCAAATCCGTCCTAATGATCACCTCTACAATATATATATATATATATATATATATATATACACACACACACACACACATACACACATAGACCAAGGTTGTCAAGATCGGGATCCTACCTAGGATCGTTTTTGGGTTTGCAAGATCGGGATCGAGATCCTAAGATCCCACATAATAGAATATAATTTTAATTTATAATATTTAATCATGAAAAATATTTCAAACATTTAATTTTTTGTTCAAAATTTATAAAAACTTTAAAATATTAGTCATAAATCACAATAAAAAATGATAAATATTAGACTAGTAAAGGGTAAAAGATATAAAGTGGTAAAAAAAATCATTTGCGAAAAAAAAAAAAAAATAAGTAAGTTAGGATCGGATCTCGATCCTACCCCAAATACGATCATTTTACGATCCGGATCGTTTTTTATACCTAGAATCGTAGGATCGATCCTACGATCAGAATCGCGATTTTAACAACCATGATATATACATAGTAACTTAAAGATCATTGATATATTTAACAATTCCTTAAAGCATACATATAAATTCTATGTTTCTATAGGTACATAAGATATGCACTCTTATACGTCCTATTGGCATTAGCAACAATTATAAAAAAACAAGTAAAAGCAAAGAGAGTGACGTGCATGAAGTCCAAAAAAGGTGAACACAAAACGTAAGGGAATCATGTCCTAGCCATTAAGATTTCTTAGCCTACTTTTCGGTTTGTAATTTTTTCAAAAGATTAATTTCCAATTAATAAATCATAGGACTTTTTTTGGTAATTTGAATCAATCAATGGTATAAATGGTTATTCTTATTATAGTCCAACAAATTTTAGTACATTGATTTAAATGATCAATTGTGATTATTTTTTGCATTTGAGTAACATGTATTTATGTTTTTATGTTTTAAAAGGTCATTTTTAAAAATTTAAAGGGGTCATCCAGTGACACCTATCTTACCTTGCACTTTACCAATTCCACATCATTGACATCTAGATCAAAGCAGATTAAAGAAGTCCAGATCATCGTTGTTATCATAGATAGAGACCCACAAAATGAAAAATGTCTTAACTTTTTTTTTTTTTACAAGATTCTATGCAAACCCTTCAATGGAACCAACGTTAGAGCTTTACTCACCCATCAAATCCAATACAACCCATAATTCTTCATCTCGTTAATCACCCTAACCCCAACACCAAAACCCTTTTTCCTGAATCTTCATCTGAGAGCAAATCGCCCTATTTCAATCGATTTAATGTTTACCCTAGTTTTTCATTTGGGTATTTCTTGAATCTGATTTCTTCATTTGGGTTCAAGGATTTTAAGTCGGAGGAAGATCCTAACACAAGAAAAATCATTTGGGTATTTCTTGAATCCAATAATGCAGACTCAAGATCTTCAACGGAGCACTTGATGTAATTTTCAGGGTGCATCCCACTCTCTATATGACTCCTGAATCTCCCAAGAAATGATCTGTAAGCTGGAATTAGTAGATCAGAAATGGAGATTCTTAGCTCTTCATGAAGTTGTGTATCTGGTATTAGCCATAAAGCTTGAGTTTTGTAAATGCTTTCAAACATGGTGTTAAAGGACTTGAATCGTTATCTCAAAGCAGTTTTTGAAACCCAGATGAGAAACTTCCACTCACGTGTAACCCTTCGTCTCTCAAACAATACAATACTCCTACCCAGGTGGCTCATTGGTAGCTAGTTGCAGCTTGCCAGAATTTTGCTGTGAGTTTTTGCAGGTAATGGTCTCCGATCATCTCTCTCAGCTCCGATGAGCCTTTGATCTTTTGGACGATGTAGTGAATGTTGTTCATGATGAAGGGACGAGCAAGGGATTTCGTTATATATTGAATTGGAGAATCACTACGATCCAAATCAAATGGAGTGCTAATGGCGATTGTTCTTCGTGGTCTATGAAATCCATATCCAGAGTAGTTTGATCGTTTGAGTATCGAGAACCGATTTCTTCATATGGGTTCGTGGATTTTAAGCCCGAGGAAGATCCTACCACAAGAAAAAACATTATGGTGTTGATTTTAAGTAGTGACTCAACGGGTTGAAGGACCTGCTCTAACATGCCAACTTGGCAGGTGATTAGGCGGGAATACCCACTAAAACCGGTAAAGCAACATTTTTAATCGGTAAAGTACAAGTATATGCCCCTAAAATGCAAAAAATAATCATGAGGGACCATTTAAACAAATATACTAAAGTTTATTGGATTACAGTGATAATAACCTTAATATAAAATCATAAGGACTTTTCAGTATGTAATTTGAGTTTATCAAAAACAATAATGATTGGTTGGACTTATGACCTAGAAAATGATAAGAAAGTCATTTAAGATGGTCGATGACCAAAACCTTAATAAAATAAAATCATAACGACATTCCATATAACGATATACAAATATGGATTAGAGTTGTGAAATTTTGTAAATCATAGACACCATTTTTGTAGTTTACTATATGATTAATGATTAGTAAATGTTTAAATATAAATAATAATTAAAAATTCACATAAGGGTACAATTGTCACCGAGAAAGTTATCATATGAAACACAAATTCAAGGACGTTAACATTAAGAAATTTTTAAACTTTGAAATAAACTTAATTACAATTTTTGGTAAAACACATAAACGATTCTTGTAATTATTTTACATTTTACTATACAATATAATATTTGGATTTGAGACTTCAGTTGTATTTATTCAATGAAGGTGATTCAACTACCCAAAATTAAGGAAGAGCACGTGGACCGAGAAATATTTATATTTCTCATTTTCATGATTAATCGATGTTACAATATCAATTTTAAAATATTTGTTAATACATGTTACAATTTAGGGCTGAGCATGAGTCGGTTTGGGTCGGTTTTGACCCAAAACTGAACCCAAACCGATGGTGTCGGTTTTATATAAGAGGTGAATAGGAAGAATGTTTCGTTCCTCTGTGATGTGGGATAAAGTTTCACTGTAACAAATAAAAGAAACGAAGGGATTTGATAGTAGTAAACAAAAAAAAGCTCCACATGTCACGAGAAAGGACCGAACCTGGATCTTTTGCATTATACGTCCGCCTCCTTAGCCAACACACCAACCATCTGTTTGTGCTTACAAGTCACGGAAAACGTATATATACATATATAAATCGCAGAATTCATATTTTTATAAAGTTCGGTTCGGTTCGGTTTCTATCGGTTTCACACATTCCTAAAACCCAAACCGAACCGAATTTTTCGGTTTCTAAATAATACAAACCCAAACCGTCGGTTTATGCTGCGGTTTCGGTTTTACGGTTTCGGTTTCGTCGGTTTTTGTCGGTTTTTCGGTTTCCGGGTTCGGTTTTGCTCACCCCTATGTTACATGTAGCATTAGCATGTACGGACAAAACAATGGCCTAACTAACGTATGATAAAAGAATATTACAACTTTGTTTTAGATATATTTTGGTAAATAAATTGCATAAAACAACCACTAATTTGGTTTTGAGAATTATAAGACCGGCTTAAGCATATATAAATTTCAAAGTCTTATCTTATGAAATATATAAACGACCCACATGAAAGAATAATCAAAGGAAATATCGTAAGCTAGATTTATATAATCAACTTATTTGGAATAACAATGATGAATAAGAATATCATATATTTGCAAGAAAAGAAATATATTGATTTTTCATGAAACATTTTATAATATAATCCTCTTTTTTTTTTTTTTTAAAAAAAAATTATATGTATTAATAGTATATAGTAAGCAATCTTTTCTCATGAGATCATCTGATGCGGCAAGCGGTCGATGCGAATAAAGAAATCCAAACAAAATGTTGGACCTCATCCGATAAGTTTAACTTAATTTCACTAATGGTTATTCATAAATCGAGCTATTTACTATTTAGTGTTGAATGTTTCCAATGTCTCAATGATTCAAAGAATGTATAGTTTTTTAACTGCGGTTCAAAGACTATATCAAACTGCGCTGAATGTTAAATAACAAATTAATTAACAATTATAAAATATAGAATTTTGTTATATAGGTCTTGCGTGTTTGTCGTATCAAATTCGCATCGCATATCTATTGTGAATTTGTATTTTACTCTAGTGGTAAAAAAAAAGTTATCAATTATTTTGAGATATAATCCCTTAAGAAAAGTAATATAATATTTGTGGTAGATGAAGCATTAAAGATTGTATACCATTTACGTGAAAATGAGTGGGAATCCTTAGCAGCAGTAGGAAGAGTGCAAGCTTTAAAGAGAGACTCATGTCATAAAAGCTCCGCTGTATAATGCAGCTGAGCCACCACCACCCCGGCCCCCTTCTTTAATTAATTTCTTCCTCCTCTTTTAACAACCACTCCTCCCTCCACTCACTCATCTCCCCATCACCTCCATCTCCGCCTGAAAACATGTCGGTTTACACCGTTAAAGTTGACGATTCAAGACCAGCCGCCGGCGAAACGCCGTCGGCAGGTCCGGCGTACAGGTGCATTTACGCCAAGGATGCTCTCATGGAGTTGCCTCCCGGTTATGACTCACCCTGGGACTTCTTCAGGTTACTTATTTTTTACAGTTTCATTGGTTTTCATCATGATGCTTGAAAACCCGTTTTTTTATTTCTTTATTTTTTATTGTGATTTTAGATGTGCATGGATATGGATTTTTACATATAAATATTTATCGAAAAGATCTATAGCTATTATGAGTATTGTCATCATTCACGAGATATGATCTTCGATTGGAGAAATTTTGAATAACATTAATGGCAGTATATATGATCGATCTTCCGAATCATTAGAATTTTAAAGGAAAAAAGAAAATATTGGTCGTCGGGTCGGTTTGACTTTTGTTTCCAATTAAGATACGATCTCACCGATCTAGTAAGATAATTAATAGTTACGATTTTTTTCGTACGTTTCCCATTTGTTTTAATAATTAACTAAACGTCATAATACATATTTTAATTTGTAATCTAAGAAACAAGTTAGTGAAGCATAATGTTTTCTGTTGTTAGGAAATGGTATGTTTTAGAACATTAAATAACGTCATTTTCTTGACAACTTAGAACATAATGACAGTGATGCATAAAAATCTCTTTAAAACTTGAAAGTCATCCATACATAATTGTTAATTATGTTTTTATTCAAAATAATTGATTAACAGTGATGCATGATAGCAGTTAAAAAGTTTAAATTTATGAAAAAATTATTATTTTTATTTAAATGGGATAATGCTAAGTCCTTTCTATACAACTTGATCAATATGATTTTCTTAGAATATATGTTAAATATATTATTTCATAGTGTAAAAGTTATCCAAACAATATGTTTCATGTCATCATGATTTATTACAAATAGCCGTTGTTTTGATTTTTAATATCGAAAGCAATCGAAGGGTTTTAGATGATCGTATTAAAAGCTTTTGGTCATTGGTTACAGCGAGTCAGTTAAGAGAAACCCAAAGAACCCTGCGCTTGGTCGTCGTCAAATCATCGATGGAAAGGTACGCAAATCCGCCATTAACGTTCGTATTATGAATATATGAACTCCAAGGAAGATGATGATTGGATTCAATTTCTTACAGGCCGGTGGTTATTCATGGCTATCATATCAAGATGCCTACAATTCTGCTATCAAAATTGCTTCCGCCATCCGAACCCGATCTGTTAATCCAGTGAGTTCCTGACTTCGATAATTTTATATCTATTTATATATCTAATTTTTAAAATAGTACACAGTTGTGAGGTTTATTCAAAAAAAACTTTCGTTTATGCTAGAGCATAGTGACTGTGGAGAGATTTGTCCTAATTTGAAAATTCTGAGCGTTTCTTTCCTTTTTGATTAAATCTCTTTTCTGTTAAAAAGTTGCTTGTTTGGTATGATTAAGTTCAATTTCTCAAATTTGAATTTAGGGAGATCGATGCGGCATATATGGAACTAACAGTCCTGAATGGATAATTTCTATGGAGGTATGATTATATCAGTAGGGAAGGGTATATCTTCTTAATCGTACTCTTCTATCGTGAATTTTATTTGAAGCAAAAAATGATCTTGTCGAGTTCATCTTTTCACAGGCTTGTAACTGCAATGGCATAACCTATGTGCCCCTATATGACACACTTGGTACACTTCATGTCTTTTTATTTATGAAACTTGAGGTCAATTTTATTTGTATTAATCTAAACACCATTTGAGTATCCTTGCCACAGGTGCTAATGCAGCTGAGTACATCATCAACCATGCAGAAATTTCCTTAGTTTTTGTTCAAGAGAGCAAGTTGCCTGCTGTAAGTTATATTCTTATCTTCTTTATCCAAGTTTCTTAATTGCATTACACATGTACATAAGCATTATCAAACATTTGTTCTTATCACTTTCTTGATTGGTTGGTTATAATAATTCATGCAGTTATTATCATGTGTTCCAAATTGCTCATCAAATCTAAAAAGTAAGCCAACTTCACGAATCAATTCATCAGAGAATCTAAGTACATTTTCAAAATGACTAAGTTCTGTTTCTGTCTTTCTTGTTGAAGCTATCGTGAGCTTTGGGAATGTCTCTGGATCACAAAAGAAGGAAGCCATGGAACAATGTGTTGATTGCTTCTCATGGGAAGAATTTACTTCAATGGTAAGTAGTGTATTGCTGCTCAAATCAGAAATTTCCAGCAATCACTTAACCTAATGATCACATCTTGTTCATCATTTTCAGGGAAACTTGGATGATGAACTCCCTGCAAAACATAAATCTGACATTTGCACAATAATGTATACAAGTGGGACAACTGGAGAACCAAAAGGAGTCATACTAAATAACTACACTTTCATGTCTGAGGTCCTATCTGTACATCAACTACTTGTAGAAACAGACAAACCTGTAAGTTGCAAATCAAAATTTTCCATGTTTACAGAATTCTGAATTCTGCATTTGTATATAATCAGTCTCTTTAATATTTTGTGTTCATGTTTTACTCCAGGCCACAGAAGAAGATACCTACTTCTCTTTTCTTCCATTAGCACATATATTTGATCAGATAATGGAGACATATTGCATCTACAGTGGTTCCTCAATAGGGTTTTGGCAAGGAGTAAGAATTTAGCTAATTTGTATATAGTAATACTTTCATAATCTAATTTCAATCCAACTTTTTTCAGGATATCAGATATTTGATTGAGGACCTTCTTGTGTTACAACCAACCATATTTTGTGGTGTTCCACGTGTTTATGACCGCATTTACACCGGTAAAAAAACTACCTTTGAAAATTTCAAATTATTTTACATAATTATATATTTGAAATCACTCTAGGTATAATGGCCAAGATTTCAACCGGAGGTGCTGTAAAAAAGGCATTATTCGACTTTGCATACAATTAGTATGTTTTACAATTCACCTTTTCATCATTTTCCATTTATTCTCTTTTTCCTCCTTCTGATATGACTAACTTAAAAACAATTAACAGTAAATTGAGGAATCTTGAAAAGGGTATCCAACAAGACAAATCCGCCCCTCTTCTGGACAAGCTAGTCTTCGATAAGGTCAAATCCTAGTCTCTTTTTTACTAAATTATTTGATTAAAATTTTAATTTTTATGATTTTATTATTCCAATCCAGATCAAACAAGGGTTTGGAGGACGAGTTCGTCTTATGTTATCTGGAGCTGCACCTTTACCACAACACGTTGAGGAATTTCTAAGAGTCACATGTTGCACTGTCCTCTCACAAGGATACGGTTGATATATATATATATATATATATATATATATATATATATATATATATATATATATATATATATATATATATATATATATATATATATCTTTTATCTATTATAAATAATAATAATTAAATATTAATTAACTTTTTGTAAAAATTTATAAAATGGCAGGTCTCACCGAAAGTTGCGGCGGATGTTTTACATCCATAGCAAATGTGCATTCCATGGTCGGAACCGTTGGTGTCCCAATGACCACAATTGAAGCAAGGCTAGAGTCGGTGCCAGAAATGGGATATGACGCTCTTGCCCCTGTGCCACGTGGCGAAATTTGCTTAAGGGGAAACACTTTATTCTCAGGGTACCATAAGCGAGAGGATCTTACGAACTCTGTCCTTGTGGACGGCTGGTTCCATACTGGTAACAACATTTAAAATCTATTTTTACGATTCAAAGGTACAAAATTTTGATTTTGATTTTTTTTTTTTTTGGCAATTTTACAGGTGATATTGGGGAATGGCAGCCTGATGGAGCAATGAAAATTATCGACAGGAAAAAAAATATATTTAAGTTGTCACAAGGGGAGTATGTTGCAGTTGAAAACATTGAAAGCACGTATTCACGCTCTCCTTTGGTAACCTCGGTATGCAAATATTTAATACTTACTATAATGTTGTAGTCTTATAATAATCGTTAACAAATTTGTTGTGATTTGACAGATTTGGGTGTACGGAAATAGTTTTGAATCTTTTCTAGTCGGTGTTGTGGTGCCGGATAAATTGGTGATTGAAGAATGGGCGGAAAAGAATGGCGAATCAGGGGATTTTGTGTCGTTGTGTAACAACTCGAATGTTAGAAAATATGTCCTTGATGAGCTTAACTCTGAAGCTCAGAAAAATAAAGTAAGTTCAGTTTTAAATTAAATATGAAATTTGTTGTTTTATTATTTTGGGTGGTGATAAAATAGATTGGGTACGCAGCTTCGTGGTTTTGAGATGCTGAAAGCGGTTCATTTGGACCCAATTCCGTTTGACTTTGAACGGGAGTTGATAACTCCCACGTTTAAACTGAAGAGGCAGCACCTCCTAAAATATTACAAGGTACTTATAATTTACAATAATGGTCCCTGTGGTTTCTGATTTTTACTTTGTTTAGTCCGAATTTGATTTTTTTAGTTTTGATACTTATTTCAGTGTTTGACGTTGATTTATATGAAACCTTAAATAAGGACCAAAACTGAATAGTGTTTTTAACTTTGGACTGTTTCGGTAAAGAAATAAAAGCACAAGCACTATTTTTGTAATTTACTCTTTTGTCTATCTGTAGGATTGCATTGATCAACTATATAGTGAAGCGAAGACATCAAAGAAATGAAACTGAAACACGTGGGTGGATCCATGGCATTCAAAGCAACGTTCATGTCGTGTTTTGTGTATTGTAAATTCATACGTTATTTTTGAACATGTTTGTCACGTAGAAATCTCTATATCTATTATTCTCAATATGGTTTGTAATATTGTATTATTAAAGGCTATTTACATTTTGTCATATAAGATCCACCATTTTTAAGATTCCTCAACGGTAGATCATAATATCCGCATAGCAAAATTCGTCCTACTTAACAACTAAAATATAAGATGAATATTGATTGGTGGCAATTTAGCATGGGTTGGAATAGAATAAAACCTGTGGGACCCTCCTTCCGAAGTGTAGGACATTATTTGATTATTTCAATAAGACGATCTTTTGAGGGATTATTTTTCAAATGATCAACAACTAAATGATCAACAACTAAGAAAATATGTTGTTTACACAACTATCGTCATTATGATATATTCTTATTAATTTTTATTCATTTTTGTTTTCACATATCGTTTTTCACTCATTTTCATTCTTACAGAATACACAATAAACATCCTAACAACATTCCCATAGAATGAGAATCATAAGAAAAAAATTATAATAACCTTATACATGATTTAGTTAGTGAGAATGCATGATAATGACAACAATTATATAAGGTTGAACATATTCACATCAGCAAATAACATATTTTCTTTGTTATTATCACAGAATAACATTGTCCACTCGTCCTCACAATAGATATTCATCAACATTTTAACCTATATATATGAGCGACTTGGGCTTAGGCCCAGGGCAACAAAATTCTAGGGGCATAAATTTGTCCAAAAATGTCTATAGTGTGTATAATAATGGCCCAAAAAAATTAGCCCATACTTGTGATCTGTGATCTGATCGAGAAAGTAGGGGAACGACAATCGATAGATGCAAAACAACCATCGTTGTGTATCCGAGCATTCAAATGCGCATGTAAAATCGAAACGTCCTCTCGACTATTGCGCCTAGAAACCTAATGGTTTCGATTTGAGAACTGCAATCGTTTAAATCGGTAATCGCAACCTAGTTATCTCATCTCTATGTGGTCTGATTTCTATTTCTTATTCTCAGTTTCTCATTTTAAATCTTTCTATTCTCTTAACCTGTTGTTGGTTGTGCTACAGTTCAATATTTCAATCGTCAATTTCGATTTTTTTTCAACCTTTCATTGTAAGTCCGATCAACGATTCACCAATCACCACTCACTGTGCTTGATTGGGTTCGATTTTTTTCCTTCCTGAAGCAAGAGGAAAACGAAAGGAACTATTGTATTTGTATTTTTTCTAATTTATGGTTTCTCTTCAACAGTTCATCTGATTTGGGTCAGTGGTTGAGTTCGTTTTCTCTAAGTTTGGTTCTAATTTCGATTTTTTTCTTAGTTTGTTTCTAATATTGAATCTGATCTATAATTTTCTTTATTGTATGTGATTAAATGATTCGTTTTTGTGATGTGAATGACAAAATCAGGAGGCATATCTGATTTCTTTTGAGTATTTGGAGTTGCATAAGGAAAGCACTGATTTCTTATTTCTCTTCAAGTGATTTGGATTAGTTTTCTACTTCTCTTCTTATTTCGATTTTACATTCTTTTTTAGCTTGAAATCTGCTGCCATCAACCTCTCTAAACTTTTTTGATTTTGTTTATTGTTTCTGTGATGTTATGTAAATCAGGAGGCTGATTGATTGAACTTTTGATTTTTGTTTATATTGAAATCCGACGACTATGTTTTGCTTAAAATCAGCCGCTTTGTTTTCTTGTTTCTAGAGAGGTATAAATTTATATAATTGTTGTTATTGGACAGTAACTTTAAAAAAGTTTATTCCTATTTTTTATTCTTTGGTTTATTTTTCAAATATCTTGAATTCTTAAAAGTGGATATGTTCCCTAATGTGTTGAATATTTCTCTGCTTAGTTTCTGTGACTACTTTTTTGTTTGTAAGAAGAATGAATATATTCCTTAATATGTTGGTTGCATACTCGATATTGGTTGTGATTGCTTCCATGGAAGGAAGTTTTTCAACATTGAAGCTCTTGATATTGTATCTCCGTAGTACTCAAGAAAGATAGAATGAATTTTATAAAATATTGATTATCGTAAAATAAAAGATGCTTTTGCTTCAAAATTACATAAAAAACATCATTTTAGGTGATTTTTATAGGTTTTTGTTTGTATTGTTTGTTTAATTATAAATTTACTGCATTTTTTATTTTGTAAAATTTTCATATATAAGGGCATAAAATTTTGATTTCGCCCTGTATAGTAAAAAACAATGGACCGACTCTCTCTCTCTCTCTCTACATATATATATATATATATATATATATATATATATATATATATATATATATATATATATATATATATATATATATATATATATATATATATATATATAATCAATTAAAAAACCATTATTAAAAAAGTCTTTTTGGGCTGTATTAGTTAGAAGAGGATGGTCTCAAATGAATAAATATATCATATTTATACTTTAGAAAAATGATTATGGAAAAATAATAATAACCGAAACGTGTTATCTACCTTTGTATAAATTCGGTTAAGCATTAACAAACCAAACACAACTAAAATTCTAAATAGACAAACACTTTGTACGTGGCAATGTAGCTAATGTCAAATTCGAGTTCTTCGCGTGTAGGAATGGCAATGGGGCGGGTTCGGGGCGGGGCATGGCTTCCCAAACCCGCCCCGATAACTTTCGGGTATCTTATCGGGGCACCCCATTGGGTTTCGGGTTTCCCCGTCGGGTTTCGGGTATCTTATCGGGTTTACAACAACTGATAACGAAATCTTTATTCTCTTTTAGGGTACTCTAATATCTTATAAAATATACATATTCTAGCAACTTTTTTAAATTAAAAACATGATGCATCACTTTAATAAAATAAACTGGACGTTATATAAAAAATTATTTGATTTAAGTTTTGTTTAATACGTCAAAACACATAAAAATGATCATTAACACCAGATTGTTAATAACTAAAAAAATTGTCCACGATAAGTATTTTATATTTGAACGTGTACAATTAACAGCAAAATTTTTTGAACATATTATATATATATATATATATATATATATATATATATATATATATATATATATATATATATATATAAAATTGGGACAGGGCGGGTCGGGGCAAAGATAACCCAGTCTCTGCCCCGAACCCGATAAAAAACCTGATAACAACCCGTTACCCGACCCGAAATGATCGGGTTTCGGGTTCTCCCGTCGGGTTCGGGTTTTTTTGTCATCCCTATTCGCGTGTTAGTTGGCCTATGATACATAATTACATGTACTTTTTTTTTGTCTTCCAAAATGGCTTTTCTTTAATTTTAGATTAAAGTTAGGCATAGTAGCGGAGGTAGAAATTTTTATATAGAAGTACAAAAATTATCAATAAATATTCTATGTGGTTATCATATTCGAGGTATTAAAAAACATAATATAATCTTTTTAGCTAGGTGTACAATATCATAAAACATTTTACAAATAATTTTTTTTATATACATAAAACAATTTTTTTTGGGGGTGCTGTAGTATCTCTAACGCTCCATTTGGTTCCGCCACTGGCTATGCAGTCATTCTAATTTATGCATACTATTCTCGTAAGAACTTTATTCAGATTAGTTGAAATAATTTGACAATTTGAAAAAAAAAACATTTTATTTAAAAATATAAAATACAAGAATATAAAAAATAATGATCGTTATTTATTACATATATGATAAAAATAAGTATATGCAACTTATAACTTAGAAAGAAAACTATGATACACTTTTTTATTAATTGATTACTTTATTATATATTATATAATAATGATGGAATATGACATTAATAACTAGAATTTTATCACCATTATTGTCTGTTGCCAACGAAAATCCGTTGTCATCTTTTGTTAAATTAACTCCCAGTTGCTTACATAAAAAACTAAATCGTTTATGGAATGCTTTTATTAAGTGTAAAATGGATGGATTCAACTCGTTTCGAGTTAAAGAGATAATCAATCAATTATTTCTCTTGGAAAAAAATAGATATCATGCTTGATTAATCCGTTGAATCAAATTGTCTTGAGGGCAATTCTAAATGTATGATGTGCCTCCGGCTTCACCTTCCATCTCTTATGAGAGTTACCGCCTTCTTCACGTTTAAGTTAATCCGGAGACAACAAACAATTCATAAGCTGATTGGCCGGGAGGGGGTCCCGGATCAACGCACCGATGATAAAGTTAGAGAAGACCTTGAGAGAGTATATTGAAAATCAAATGGAGTTTGATAGAGTGGTGTATGTGTGTTTGTGTACCTTGTAAAGTGATTTTCGTCACTTATTTATAGTCTATATTTAGGAGGTCATGACCTCTTCTTGTGTAACGATCCAAATTTTCAAGAAAAATTTGCATTTAAATTAATAAACACAATTGCATAAAACCATGATATCCCACATTTAGTTTTAAAACATCATCCATTATATTATATAAATCATCAGAGTCCCCAAACATATTAGCGAATGAGAGATAGAGTGCACACCGTGCCATCACACCTTGCTCTTGCCCTTGGGCTCCGACGTACCTGAAACAAATCAACAACCTGTAAGCGAAACGCTTAGTGAGTTCCCCAGAGCATACCACATACCACACATACACATATCCTAGTAACTAATCAAACTACACACATATCACATAAGCCATGCATATAAAACCAGCAAGAATGCCATGAGCTACACCACATGGTCTTTACCCAGGACTGCCATGGGTACCCCACATGGTCTTATATCTAATGTCATGGGCTACCCCACATGGTCTTTACCTAGGACTGCCATGGGCTACCCCACATGGTATTACATCTAATGTCATGGGCTACCCCACATGGTCTTTACCTAGGACTGCCATGGGGTACCCCACATGATCTTACATCCAATGTCACGGGCTCCCCCAGGGTCTTCATGCAAAACATACAATCACATATCATATCAAATCACAGAGTGACTACATATATACCATAAACACATAATAGGTCGGCCTTGGTGCCTTAGACCTATAGGTATGGTGAGAAGACTCACCTCAGTCTGATGAACACACAAGCTGCTCTCCTAACAATCTGCAACCTCTTGAACTGGACAATTTATATTAATCAATGTTAGGATCTTAAATTAATCCAGGAAAACCCAAACCCATATCCTTCCATGAGGCCCAAAATACCCTTCCCTTGCTAATGGGCCTAAAGTCCTAGTCCAAGTTCATTAATGGGCCTTTTAGCCCAAAAGTCCCACCCAAAGTATTCATGGCTCATAACAGAAGAAATGGACCACAATTCACATAATACAACCAACCCATTAACCAAAATGAAGCCCAAGAGCACAAAGGCCCAAAACAAATCCAACCCAAAAACATTGTTGTGCCTGTCATCCCCCCCCCCCCCCCCCCTATTTCCAAAAACATTGGGAAGGCGGAGCTTAACAGTAAAAACCTCCATATTCTTCGACTAGGGCAGCATTGAGAGCTCAATTTTCCAAAAGAAAAGAAGGGACATAGAAAATCGTTTCCTTAGGATGGGTAATGGATCGTCCTGAGAAGGTGATCGATTTATCTTACCCTAAACGCAAAAGGACCACTCATGGTAATGAAACAAGAAATCATGGTCTATTGTTGTATGGAGATCATCCTACTTCTGAGTTTGTCAATGCAGGGCCTTCTTTGGAAACATCTGCAACAACTACTCGTCATGAGTGTTTGATAATTACTGATCCCGAGTTAAAATATGCCAAGTTCTGGTGCTCCTCTCCCTATTACTTTGGAAATTCCAGTTATCCCTAAGTCTGTTGATCCGTTGCCAAAAGATCAAACTCCTTCCACTTTATTAACATGCTGTTGCCTTTCAACAAAAGCTTTTTGGAGATGGCTTTGGACTTCTCTAAGCGTCGCTGAGTCCACAACCATCACGGTGGATCCTCTTCCATATAGTTTGGATGCCAACATACCTTTATTACGCCCAACATAATAGGCAACATGAAAAAATAAAAAACACTTAGAATTTTAAGAAATTTACTTAGGAACCAGACATTACATAAGATATGAAAAAAAATGAATTTTGGCATAATTCAAATCAGATAATTACCAAAAAAAATAACCACACAAATCAAATTAGGCAGAAAATCTCGAATCTCTGATTTTCAGCTGAGCTCACGCTATGATAGAAAATCTGTCACGTTATGAGAACAGATTTTTGAAAACAAAAATGTCCAATTCAACTTATTCACTTTCAATGTTAGACAACCAGGCTACGATACCATTAATGGATTTTATAGGTTACAAAAACGATTTTATAGGTTACAAAAACTATGTACTTGCTGAATTTCACTTAACACTTAAGGGCACATGCAACCTAAAAGATATATGTCAATAACACTTTGAATGTAACATACAATGAATAAAAAACAACCACAGATCCTAATTGAAACCCTATTATAATCGAAATACAAGAATTAGGGTTACATACCTTTGATTTGTTGAAGTAAACAAATCACTTAAATCCTATGTAGTTGTTAGACTTGGAAAGCTTAGCACCAAAAAATGATGTCTCTAATGGCTCAAACCCAAACCCTAGAACTAAAAGACAAGATAGGAGTAAGGAGGAGAACAACAAAAATTTGGATATCTCCGGGTAAAAGGACACAAAAGTAACTGACCCAAGGGTCCTATTTATAGTTGTTGGGAAACCTTAGAAACCCTAAATTTGACCATATAATAATATATTTCAAATCAAAAAATTATCTAGTTTCCTAAGTCTCAATAGGAGGCTTCTAGAAACCCTAATTGGGTCCTAAAAACCGTCCCTAGAACTAAAACACAAGATAGGAGTAAGGAGGAGAACAACAAAAAATGATGTCTCTAATGGCTCAAACCCAAACCCTAGAACTAAAAGACAAGATAGGAGTAAGGAGGAGAACAACAAAAATTTGGATATCTCCGGGTAAAAGGACACAAAAGTAACTGACCCAAGGGTCCTATTTATAGTTGTTGGGAAACCTTAGAAACCCTAAATTTGACCATATAATAATATATTTCAAATCAAAAAATTATCTAGTTTCCTAAGTCTCAATAGGAGGCTTCTAGAAACCCTAATTGGGTCCTAAAAACCGTCCATGTGATGAAGGTTTCTAGATCCTCTCATTTATTCAACTATTGAGTAATTACAACTCATTCCTTGCACCTTTAATCAATTTGAATTAATTCCAGATTAATTCTGATTAATAATTAATCAATTCCAATTGATTTCATATTATTTTATTAATCACATAATAAATCAACAAATAAATTAGGGAAATCTGCGAAAAAGTCCCAAAATTTGCCCCAATTTATGATTTAGTCCTAAATTAAATTTTACTTATGAAAAAGGACAGATTACGGGCTAAGACACTCAGTTTGGCCCTAAGAATTGGTAATCCTTATAAGAGCCGGTTACCCCAGCTCATTGACCTTATCACCCTCCATTAAACACCCCGTCATCAACTCCTCCTCTGTAAAAACCCCTTCTTACACTCCATCGAAGCAAAATGGCATCTTCAAGCTCAGTGGGAAGTAGGAGCAATATCCGATCACGAAGGCAAGCATTAAGGGTAACATGCTTTTGTGATGACTCCATTAGTAAGTGGACATCATGGAGGCTAACAAACCCTAGCAGGAGGTTCATCGGCTGCCCTAATCTTCGGGTAAGTATCCCTTAAACTTCTTTAATTACATCTCAAATCTCTTCCAATTAGGTTTTATTTCCTATATAACAGGATGAGGAAAAAGATTGCAAGAACTGGGTTCATATTGTTCCATTTCACCTTCGGATCATGGGTTGAGTATTGAAACTGCAATTTGTCTTCATCGTCACCTTCACTATCACTCTGCTTGTCCTGCGGTGCTTCATCTTCTGACATTCCTTCAAAATCATTTAGGTTTATCTCAGGTATGGTGCATTCGTCGAGCGCTACGTCTGTGAGAGTATTTAGGAACTCATCTTTGCATCGACTTCTTTGTTTGTGTTTGAAAAACTCATCCAATTCCACGTCAATGGTATCGAAGTCATCTACTGTCTCCATTATCACTACAAAACAAAAATTAATCAAATATTTTAAGGGAAACACGATATTGGAGGACCACGTGGATTTTTTTACCTTTGATTCTTCTCAGGTATCGTTTTGCTTCAATGAAGGGTAAGAAGGGGTTTTTACAGAGGAGGAGTTGATGACGGGGTGTTTAAGGGAAGGTGATAAGGTCAATGAGCTGGGGTAACCGACTCTTATAAGGATTACCTATTCTTAGGGCCAAACTGAGTGTATTAGCCGGTAATCTGTCCTTTTTCACAAGTAAAATTTAATTTAGGACTAAATCATAAATTGGGGCAAAATTTTGGGACTTTTTCGCAGATTTCCCAATAAATTATCTATTTCCAATTAATATATTAATCACATAATATATTAATAAATCATTTATTACAATTTATTAATATATAATAAACTAATAAATTTATTCTCTCTCTACAAATGTCATTCTAACCAAATTCTAGTTATAAGGGCACCCCAAAATGGACTTTGTTTCCAATTACAAGAATATATCAATTTAGTTATAAGCTTAGACACCTTAATCCAACACTTCCCACCTTGGTCTAGATTTGGGAGTGGTTCCTTTATTGGATGTAGACCCCAAGTATAAAATTAACAATAGTTTAATACTAGAATTAGCCGTTAATGATAAAAGGGAATGGAATATGGAAAAAAGTCTTATGAAATGATATGATATGTATGAAATGATTTTCATGAAAATACTTTGAAATATTTTTGTTAAAATGTGATAAAGGTTTTGAGTCACAAACTCGTGTATCTCACGAGACATTATCGTCTTACGTATATCTTTTTAATGTCATGTGTTACCATTTACACTTAAGTATAACGGATGATAGATGGAAGTTAGAAGTTAAGAGATAGCAAATGGAGTGGAGCTTTCCAAGCTCCTTATTAATAGTATTGTGGTAATTCTTATTTGCTTGTTATGATTTGTATGATGCTTAATAGTAACACCCAAGTTTTAATTTGTAATTGTCTTGTGGGACCGATTTTTATTAATTGGGGTTTAATACCCAAATATATTAATAGCCATAACATTTAAAAAAGTTTGAAAAAAGTGGGGTGTTACAGTTTTCCTACGAATTAATATCACGGTAACCTGAAAAACATGCTATCATAGGTAAAATGGTAAAATCTAACATTTTTGGCAAATATAATGGCATTAACGAATATAAAAATGGACTTAGGGTAAAACCAAATAAATTTGGCAATTATACATGCTTTTATGACAATTCAACTTTAAAGAATAATGATGTACTTGTTAGGTGCATAAATTGTACCTTTTCATATGTATATATCATGTGTATTCAAAGCATTACATTGCATTTTAGTATAATTTTGAATGCATTTTGCATTTCTCGGAGATTTTCGAGGATCAATCTACTTTTCACTATTTTTGTGGGTGTTTCAGGGGCATTTGAGGATTTGGGCATGCTTATGATGTTAAATTTGGAGATTCTATGCAAAATTTTAGAAGAATCGGAGCAAGATTGAAGAGAATGAAAAAATTGGAAGTTGATGCTTATTCAGGGGACTCCACGGTCGTGGAATGCCATGCCTTTATCGTTCCACGACCGTGAAATGAAGATTTCAGCATATCAGAAATTGTCATTTCGAGGTCGTGCGATCGTTGTCGACAATTTTCTTTGATTTTCCAACGTCCGTTTTACTGAAGTTTATTCGCCATTTTGAACACAAATTCGTTTAAGACATCCCAAAGGGAAATTTTCATCAATTTTATCATCAATTAGCACTTTAGAAACATTTAGATTTCGAATTTGTAAGTTCGTTTGAAAATTTAACTTGTTGAATTTGTGCTTTGATTAAGCCATTTATGGCTAACTTTTCCATCCATTTCGGATTCTAGATCCTTAAACACTTGTTGTTAGACTATGATGTGAACTTAATTTCATGTTTCTATCTAGTAATATTTGATTTTTTTCTTCATTATATACTCAATTTGTACTCTTTTCACTTGATCAATTGTGACAACCCGAAATTTCTATCTTGTACAACTTTCAATTCAATCAAAGTCAGACTCGTTTATGCTATCTTTTAGCATTGTTTAGGGTCTGTTTGAGTGTTATAAGTCTAGTCCAATTAAGGTTTGGGTTTAGGTATAAGTTATCTTACACCATAAGTGTTGCATTCGGTCCAAATACTCCTTCAAGAGGAGTGTACGGCCATACACCCATCATGGCCGTGAACTCATGCGCATATATAAGCCAACCCTTCTTTTTCCCTCACTTTTCACACTTCCAACTCAGGAAAACTCAATTCCCTCTCTCAACTCTCATCTAGCCTTTCACCTTGATCTTCAAAAATGTAAGTATTCCTTCCATTGATTAATTGATACATTGCTTTATCTAGTGAAAATCTATGATTTCATCCATGAAATTACCTCTTTTGACTAGATCTTCAAGAATCTCACCTTTCACTAAGAACACACACTAGTTCTTGGTGGCCGTGAACTCTATAGGGAATCTCAAAAGTGTAAGTATCTCTTCTATCTTCTAGTTAGGCTTGATAAACACTTGATTCCTAGCCTTAAAGCATCATCTAATGCATGAACTCCAAGGGTGTACGGTCGAACACTCCTCATATGGTCGTAAACCCCTGTTTATTCCATGATTTGGCCTCAAACTCACTTTATGTCACAACATAGGATCATGAACACTTAATGGATGCTAGATAGGACCATAAATCACCTCTTTTGCAAGTTCTTCAATGAGTGTACGACCGTACACTCCATGACCGTACACCTCTTGGCCGTATACACCATTGTGTGGTTGTAAAACCCTTTAATGCAATCATTTGTGATTGTAACCTTAGTTTCAACTGTTCATTAGTCCATAAGGTTGTTTCCCTTCATGATTAGTTGTTATATACACTAATTATATACATATATGTGTTATTATATGCTTAATAGGACCCGTTTGTGCTCGAGGATTCACTTGACACTTAGCATCCTATATAGATCTTACATTCGAATCACTCACTACAGGTGAGTTCATACCCCTGCAATCAATCTTTTAATTGTTTTAAATGCTTTTTTTTTTTTGGGGGGGGGGGGGGGGGGGGGAGGGATACAAGTTGAACACAATTAAATTTGTGTTAGTATAAACATTTATATACTTGTCAAATATCTCGTTTTAAACTACCTTTAAACATTGTTAGACTTTCTTGTAAAACGCTTTTTTAAACTACTTTTAAACCCTTTTTACTTTCAAAATAATATTCATTTATGTATTAGTGTATAAGTATGCTTTAATGGACTTAGGACTATTGCTGATAACCTTGACTCTTGTTCCTTGTTTGGTTGTGGGCTTAGGGTAGGATACACTAGTCCAACTGTTGATTAACTCATAGTTATACATGCTAAATACGTATAAGAATATAAAATTTTATCTTTAAAAGTTATACTTAACTCAATTGTTTAAGCTGAACAATTGAGTATTTTCTATAAGTCGAGAACAAAACAAACATATTAGTAAACTATAATAGGTATAGTTTAGAGAACATATACAAAGAACAGAAGAGAACATATACATATACATATAGAAGAACGGGAAAGAACATATACATACATACATATATATATATATATATATATATATATATGTATATATATATACATACAAGTACAGAAAGAACATGATAATTAGAATGTGAAATACTACTTCATGATACAACAATACATTGTTGTATCACATTTGTAACCAAAATTCTCCTGGAGGGAGAGCAGGCATTATGTGTATAGATCTATACGGGACAGACACTCCCACACCCCGACTGCTAGCTACAGTCCCAACCGGTAAGGCCAAGGGGTGACAAAATGTCACCTCACTATTTTCGATGTCAAAAGGTCGTCGTGTATTCAGCCGTCAGTCAGCATGGTTACAACTACATCACATTTTAAATCTTTAATTAACCAAACCGGTTTTAAAAGACAACAAGACTCCCTAAAGCGTATAGTACATTTAATACGACTATGCATCTTCATTTTCCCACTTCGTATTTCAGCAGTGGTCCTGCTGGGTTAAAACATACTATTTTCCTAATAAAAGATAGTGATAATATAGGAAAACCTACTTTTATATAGATATAAAGTACTACTATTCTTACTACACCATTTCTAGTACATATACAAACATTACATTTTTACATGAGAACAACCATACAAACAATCGGGCCTCGGGTAGAAGGCTGCATTTCATTATAAGCAGGAAATATAGGATTTTCTGGGAAAACTTTACAAACATTTCAAGGTGTTAAATACAAATATTTCAAGTTTTTAAATACAAACATTTCAAGGTTTTAATTACAAACAAATGTCACTAAACACTTATCAACTCACCAACATTTACGCTGATACTCTCTTTCTAATTAACTTGTATTCTCAGGGAACCAGTAGACAGGTACACACACACAACTTTTGAAGGACAAAGTGGACTCAAGACTCGTCATTATTTTGACTATACATTTTTGGTGTCATTTAAACTTTACCAAAGAACACACATGTATTTAACTATTCTATTAATGCAATGGATGTTGTTGCTTGTTTTACTATTATGCATTGTTATGATACTATACATGACGTCCTCCACCCTCGAATGTTTCCGCCAATTCGGTTTGGGGGTGTGACATCAATGAATTAGGGTTCATATCATGGCTGTTAGTCAAATTATGAATTTTGTACATGTTTTATGATTTTGTAATTAGTGACAAACACTTAATTGGTTTCAATGGAATCAAAACTAGTGTAATCAAAGATTAATTGTTCATACTCCCAAGAATATGAGGAATATTGAACATTGTTGGTAACAATTGCATGAACTTAAGGTCTTTTAGTTATTTAATCTAAGAGCTTGTTTGGATTTTATCAACTAAATGAAGTTTTACTTAAAGAGAATGTTTTGAGTAAAATACTTTTTTCAATTTGGAGATATTAGAGCTTTTTAATATCTTAGTTATCAATCTAGATTGAACAGAAATGTAAGTCACATTACATCTTGCACCATATCGCTTTAATAAGATTTGAAATTGAAAATATCTCTTTAAATCTTGAATTTTATCTTAATTTGTTTGCTTATGAAGTTTAATATAGTCAACAAAACCCCCCATTGTTTTAACAACTGTTACCGTGATGTATGAAAACATGGTTAAACATTAAGTCTCGTATCTTTGTGAACTGACCCTGCTTACTCTATACTATCTTAGCTTACATATTAGCAACGACTTATGTTTATTTATTATGATTTTATCCCTTTTTATTTGTTGGTTTGACACACTAAACAACATTATGTATATATATATATATATATATATATATATATATATATATATATATATATATATATATATATATATATATAATGCCATGTATTTATTATAATTAGACATACCATATTTTATTAATCAATGATATATTGTGGTATTGTTTATAAACAACATCATATACAAAATCTATAAATATCAAATGATGTTTTTTTTGGAAAAGAGACACACGTATCAGTTAAATTACTCAAAGAAAGGAAATGGGAGAACAATTACAACAAACCAACCAAAAAAACTATCAACAAAAGGAAATGACTATCATTAAACTCATTTACGGCAATAAAGCCATACATCAAAGAGGTAAACAAAGTGGACAGAAAAAGAGATATTCATAATGTGCATAAATAGAATCTGCAAATACCATCCATCCACCTGTATAGGGGCATTAACCATCATGTACCATGGATCTAAATTCGGAACCTATGCCACCATCCATTTCAATCACGTTATCAATAACCAGACCAATCCCATAATGGTAACACAAATCAAACAATGTGATACAACGCAATTTATCAGATCGCATAATATGATACAAACGAATTCATCATATCAGTGTGGGTGTTGGGTCTTGATCAACCGTATTCCTTAAACACTTCTATTAGTCCTTTCCTTGTATCTCCATCATATTTAGCATGTAGCATTGACTATAAAACAACCCTTCTACGAGTCAAAAGTTTTTTTTTTTTTATCTTTTAAAACATTTTCACTTTAAAATGATATTGCTGAATTTAGGTCAAAAAAGATAAATTTTCATAGTTTAAGTTTGAAACTTTAATATATGAGGATGCACATTTAGAACAAAAAATAAGTTAAAGATGAACCATTACATAACTTGCGGTCTTCTAATAATCCAAGCTACTATAACTTTCAAGGATATGTTTTTCTTGATTATGTACATATTAAAATAGTATCATGCGGCTTGGAATGCCTCGTGAGTAATCCGAAGTTAGACTATGGAATGGAATTGGATAATGGCGACAATCCGATTCCTAAATCATAACTCCCAATATATTTTTCGAAACCATTTTATAAATATACATATATTAGGTTAAAAGGAATTTGAAGTAATCAAATCCATATCAAACATGATATGCAATGCACGTGCTTTGAGTCCCAACCCAATTTCACTACACTAAAAAAAGTTTGTTTCATTCTAGGGTCCCGATGGTACAATGACACAAATAAAATGGTATCATCACATCTAAAAGCTATTTATAGTCCCCGAAATTTAGCTAATATTTTGGAAACTTGTGACCATCCTATATGTAACCATGAAATGGGTTTGCAAAGTCCACCCCTAAGCAGAATAACTTAACCGAAAGAAATCCAAAATAGGATTTCATTCCAAAGGTGTGCAGGAACAATCAAGTCAATTCATCCAAAGTGATATGCACATAAAGGATGCTTAAATCATTTCAATTCCAAATAAACATTTCTCAAGTGCAAGATAAGTTTCATGAATGCAGACATTTACTTATATTATCCACATAGCAAGCAAGTGTACTATATATAAATTCCAACCAACTATTTCTCAAAAAGTATACTATATACAAACATCTCATATGGCTCAACACATCCCTATCTATCATCATCGTGACTACGACTCTGAAGGGGAGTGTTAGCAGACACTAGATGGTTACAAAGAAAAAGACTAAAATGTCTTTGGTGTGCCAAGCATGTAATGAGGGTTAACATACTTTCCTAGCGTCATTGGTAGAGGGATTGTTCCTCTAAGAAAATCCCACCTTAAATATTAGTGGTGTAAGAGAAAAAAAATTGACTCAGCTTGTTCGATTTAGCATACTTTAGTAGGGATATTCACTATTTGATAAAAACCGAATTGTCCAATTAGACAATTTGGATTGGATTATTGGTTCGAATATTCAGATTTTTGGATTAGTTTTCAACAAAACCGAATTATATTTAAATTTTGGAACATTTTTGGTCCATAAAATAAGAAATGAATAGTCCAAAAAACTGAATAATAATTTACCACTTTTTTAATACATCTATAATTATTTATTATCTTTATAATATATTTTTTCAATTAGGTTCAAAAAATTTCACCCAATAAAAAATTTTAATATGTATTTTCTTTCAAAAAAAAATTATCTATTAAATATTAAATTAGAATATACATTCTTAGTAGTTTATAAATTTTAAATCACAATTAAATAATTTGGTTTTGCTTCTTCTGTAAAATTTGATAATATTATAATTATATATCATTTTCAAATATTCTGGTTTTTTAAAACTGAATTATAAAAACTAATCCAACCGAATTATAATTTGATTAGATCAGATTGGATTTGAATATAATCTGGAATATTTAGATTCCTTTTTAAAAACCGAAATTAATTTAGATGTACTTGGTTGGATTGGATCGAACTGATCCATCGAAACCACCCCTATACCTTAGTGACCATTTGTGTAAGTTTTTATATCTTGTGTTATTATTATTATTATTATTATTATTATATATTTCGCCTTTTCTACACTAAATTACGGAGGGTGTGGTGCCACACTTTTTATTTCTTTTATTTTTTTGTTTTTTTAAGTATTTTAATTTAATAAAACTTCTTTTTTTTAACTAATTTAATTTAATATACCTTCTATTTTAATAAAAAAAACATAATTCTTCATTACTTGAAAATAAAAAAAACAGTACATTGCGTTACTAAAAAAAACCACACACATGACATTTAAATAACCCTATAAACTTAAAAAAACATAAATAAAATAACTAAAGGAAACTACATAAAGTCGTTCTCCGAGAACTCGTCTTCGGGGTCATCCGGTGGATCCAAATTAAGGTTAATGTTTTGAACCCCGTAAATGTGTTCCACCAAGTCATTGCGAAGATTATGAAATGTTTCAGTGCAACGTATCTCTGCTCTTCTGTTTATATACTCTTCGCCACCAATTTCTATTGGCTGTGTCTCTGGTATTATTTCTTCCTCGTCAAACGCACATATCGCTCTTCCTTCGTCTTCAATAATCATGTTATGCAATATAATATACGTATACATGATTTCTTGAAGTTTTTCCTCGCCCAAATAAGCTGCTGGTTTTTTCAGTATGAACCACCGTATCTTCAGAGCTCCTAAAGCACGCTCAACATCCTTCCTAGCTCTTTCTTGAGCTCTCTTGAATTTCTTTCGTCTAGAACCATGTGGAGCTGAAAACGACTTAACAAACACAGCATACTTAGGATAGATTCCATCGACCAGATAATAACCATACTTATATGGTGTTCCATGCACTTGAAAAGAAGAATCTGGTGCGGATCCATCGTATATGTTGTTAATATTGGTGAACGGTTAAGAACGTTGATGTCGTTAATCGAACCAGGAGAACCAAAAAAAGCATGCCAAATCCACATATCTTGTGATGCAACTGCTTCAAGTACCACCGTTGGGTGACCATGATCACCTCGTGTAAATTGCCCATGATATGCTGTAGGGCAATTTTCCCATGCCCAATGGAGACAATCTAAGCTTCCTAGCATTCCAGGAAACCCATGCACACTAGCATGATGAGCTTGCAATTGCAAGATGTCATTACGTCTAGGCTTACGTAAATATTTTGGACCATAAAACTGAATGACAGTTTTGCAGAAAAAATGGAGGCTGTCTCGTGCTGTCCTAGCAGACATCCTAAAACTTTCGTCTAACGCATCAGGCGGAATGCCATATGCTAACTGACGAAGTGCGGTCGTGCATTTTTGTAACGGAGTGAAACCGGGTGTACCTCTAGCATCGTAGCGTTGTTGGAAAAAACTGCACTCCCTCGTTACATCTTCAACTATATGTTCGAATAAACCTTTGAGCATTCTGAAGCGCCTACGAAAATAATACCCTTGGTAAGTGGCATTCTCTGCAAAATAGTCTTGCACCAAACGTTGGTTGGCTTCTTCACGATTTCTGTAAATGTATCTTCATGTTCTCTGTTGAGAACTTGCAGCTGCGTTGTTACATACAACGTTGTATGTTTGTTCCGCCATTTGAACACACGCAATAGCGGTATCAAAAATAGTCTGAAATTCTTCAGAAGATGAAGAAGATGACATTTTTTGGAGAGTGGTGATTTTAAAAAAAAAAAAAAATTTTGAGAGAGAGAAGATTGTGTTGTGAAAAAAATTAAGTTTGATATGTGTATATATATAGGAAAAAAAAAAGACGAAATTGCGTTCAACGGTCAAAAATTTGACCCACCAATCAAATTTCGCGGTCTTCAAAGGCCGCACTGCGATCTCAATGCAGGAAACTGCACCCTGAGGGCGGTGTTCCCTGCTGAGGTGGCACCAAGGTGCGAAACCGTAACATAGCATTTAACAAGGATCTCACTGAAAAATACAACAACGTAATGTTTAAAGATTCGTCGACAATTTAAATTAACTCAACCAATCAAATTTAAAATTAAAATACATAAGGTGGGGTAGGGTAGTTTTGAGTTTTGACATGGGTTAGGTTGAGGCGGGTATTATAATAAATTGAAGAGGATTAAAACCACTAGATATGAAGTTACCATATATAGATTATTTAATTACTAAGAAAACTACAAATTTTGTTCATATGATTTGAATGATATTTGATTATTAACAAAATTAAATCTTATGAAAAGGATGAAATTTGCAGTTTTAAAATCACGAAAACGATAATCATAGAAATCGGCCAACTATACACACACCAAATTTATGGTTTTCTCTTTACCATTTAACATAAAATTTGAAAGATATTAAGAAGGAAACTAAAAAAATTTACATCACATTAATTGTAAACCAATAAACAAGAGAGGAATTTTATATATTTGATCAGAACGTCGGCATATAAATTCATCTGTATATATATTAACAACTTATTCTAATTTATAATATCAAATTTTTATATATTTTATTTGATTATTAAACATATAATATACATTTTTTACATTGATTTAGAAAATAATCTTTTTAAAATAAACTTTATTGAAAATATGTTTACACTATTTTTTTAACTGTAAACAAATATTATTCTTACTTAAAATGATATGATAAATACTATTATGATGATGTTTTAACAAAATTAGCTTGCAACTGAAAGGTAATAAATTATTTGTTAATTTTTAAAGTTGTAAAATTACATTAAGAGGGTGTTTGATTTAGTTTTTATGAGGCAAAAGTCCTTTTTGTAAAAGAACTTTTTGTAAAAGTTGTTTTTTAAAATATGTTTGTATTAGCTTTTAAAAGGAAAAAATAAAAAATTAAAATGTTTGGTTTAACTTTTACATTTAAAATGATTAAAAAGGACTAAAAATGACATGTTTAACTTTTAGATGAGGTTATAAATTTAATTTAATGTTTTAGCTATTGAAAACTCAGGAAAAGTCACCATTTCGTGATTTTTTAAAAAGCTGAAATTTACAGTATAGCAAAAATTGATTAAAAAGTTATTTTTATTTTACCCAAACATCTTTTTGAATTTTTTGTAAAAGATAAAGTCAAAAATCACTTTAAAAGCCAATACAAACACCCTTAAATCTAAAAACTAGTTTAAATAATTTTTGGAAATGGAGTATAGTATTTAAGATCAAAACCGGATTTTTTTTTGTTCAAGCTAATTTAAAAATAAAAAATAAAAAATTAAAAACTACTTTAAAGCTTAAGGAAGTCGTGATTCACTTGGATTAAAATACAAGAACAAATATATAAAAATATACCACACGATATTAAAAAAAAAAAAATTGAAATGCATGAAGAAAAAAAAAATTAAGATTAGGTGGCTTTTTTAAACGACGTAATCGTGACGGGCGTCCCGAGTGCAGAATATTTCCCGATGTCCACCGTAAACGTATCGTATCGGAGAAAAAGCTCCACCAACATCAGCCTGCAGCACAGCACCACCAGGTCCTTCGCCGGACATTGTTTGTTCTCTGCCGACGGTTGTTCTGTTTCTCTAGCATTCGACCAGTACACATAATTTATCAGCTTCTCTCCCTCCCCGACGAACCTATCGGCGATGAAATCATCTGGATTCTCAAACACCTTCGGATCCTTGGTGGCTAGCGGCTGATATCCGAAGATAATCTCTCCTTTCTTAATCTGAAACGCCGCGTCGTGGCTCTCCACCACGATGTCCTCCCTGGCTTTGGCGTATTGGAACTGAACAGGTGGATCGATTCTCAAAGTCTCATAAACAGCGGATTTAGTCAACGGCATCTTCTCCAAGGCAGAGGAAGTGATGTCTCCTTCTTCCTTAACGACGGCTCTGATTTCTTCAGCAAGGCGGCGGTGTAAACTCTCTCCGCCAGATCCGATCCACTTTATTAGAGTCGGAAACAGAACTTTCATCCCGCCGAACGCGTTAAACCCTGTCAGAAACACCAAATTATGACAAGCTTCCTCTCGTTTCATACCCAACTTTTCAGCTTCATCCAGTAACAACGACGCAGAATCAAAAACGGCATTGTAGAGCTTCTTGTATCCAGATTTGATCAAGAAAAACGGCAACCGAACTGTGTGGATGATGTCTTCGAGGAAACCCGGAACGTATTTAAGCCCTGCTGTTCCTAACGGAGCTAGCTGAAGAGCTAACCAGGTGGTGATGATTCCAGGACCTTTCGAGTTGAGCTTCGTCTCAGACGGAAGAACTCCGGTGACAAGCTTGAACACAAAGTCAAACGCCAGGTTATCACTGTGCTTATTAAAATGAGCGGATTTCTTATCTGTGATCTCATTTTCGAGATTCTCAAAGAGTTCCGACAAACTCGTACGGAGATATGGAATAAACTTCTTGTGCGAAGAAGCGAGGAACGAGAGGAAGAAGGATTTGAGAGCATGGTGATTAGATTCGGTGGTATCGAGGAAAGCGCAGACTCGGTAACCACCGAAGAAGGAGGTGGAAGGCATGTAGGTGCCATCGAGAATGTTTTTCTTTTCGACTTTATCGTTGTCGAAGAGGATGGTGAAGCTTTTGGAATCAAGAACGGCGACGACTTTGGAATTGGAGGAGATGAATGGCCCCGGCGGCATGTTGATGCGGAATACGGTGGAGTTGTACTTCTTGATTCTAGTTTTGAAGAACTCGTCCTGGCCTTGGTTGTAAAAGTAGTCGTAGCGATCCTTGATCGGTCCGAAGAAAGGTAGGCCATAGCTGCCGGGTATTCCTCGCAAGGAGAGTTGCGAAGAGGATGCAGGGTGATCGGAAGAAGATGAAGCCATGGCTAAGTTTGAAGTAACCAA
The DNA here is from genome assembly GCF_052625555.1 of Lactuca saligna. Taxonomy (NCBI): domain Eukaryota; kingdom Viridiplantae; phylum Streptophyta; class Magnoliopsida; order Asterales; family Asteraceae; genus Lactuca; species Lactuca saligna. The sequence goes on from NC_136421.1 coordinate 247,162,096, forward strand.
TCAGAGGTGCGAGGTGGGTTTCCTTGCTTTATAAATGAACCAGCTGACTCATGCAACTTTTTCAGTATATATATATATATATATATATATATATATATATATATATATATATATATATATATATATATATATATATATATATATATATATATATATATATATATATATATATATATATATATATATAGGGTAAAGTGAATATACCTAACAACCTTATATAAGCTTAGGTACCTAACTCCATAATACTACATCGGTTTGTATCATATTTACATTGTAATTGCCTAAGGTTCCTAAACTTCAACCCCATAACTTGATTACTTCCAAAATCTTTGGATTTTCAACAATATATTTCTTTTACATCACGTTTTTCTATCGAATACCACCTAATGAGCTTCATATCCTACCGCTACAAATGAAAGGATGTAGGAGAAATATAATGATAAATTTTCAAATTTTTTTGAAGTAAATCAAGTTTAGGGATGAAATTTAAGAACATTAGATGATTGCAATAAAAATTTAATGCAAAATCACGTAGTTTGATGAGGTTAGGTACCTAAGCTTATATAAGGTTGTTAGGTATATTCACTTTACCCATATATATATATATATATATATATATATATATATATATATATATATATATATATATATATATATATATATATATATATATATATATATATATATATATATATATATATATACTACATTATAAAAAACTCATAAGGTTTACTTAAAGTAATAAAAAACGACTTATAAGGTTTACTAAAGTTATAAAAGACAAAACAATTGACTCTTGACAATTGTTGGAATCCCTATGCGTTTTTTATATATTAGCATTAAATAGAAAAATAAGGAGTTTTTACAAAGGGTGTTTTTGAAAAAAATATTACTAAGTTTACTTTTCAAAATATTTATCAATAGTTTTAAATTTTAATAATAATATTTTTTTTTTTTTTTTTTTTTTTTTTTTTGTATTTTTCTCCAAATTAATTAAGAAATGTAAAAAATATAAGCAACAATTAAACAACTATACCAAGAAAACATATTAATGTTTACAATAAAAAAAACTTTAAACAAGAAAGAGGGTTAAACAACTATACCAAGAAAACATATTAATGTTTACAATAAAAAAAAAAAAAAAAAAAAAACTTTCAACAAGAAAGAGGGTAGGAAATATAGAAACTGAAGCAAAACACGAAGCTATTTGTTTGTGCCATTATATACTATATGAATACATTTTTTAATGTTATAGGAGCTTCATAATATCAATCGCTTAAGCTATAAAAGAATAACAATTGAAATATTATTATGAAAAACAAAATGTTAGCAGTATAATTAACAATGACAAAATTAATTTTTTTTTAATTGATAAACATTGATAAAAAAACAACATTGAAACAAATAGTTAAAAAAAAAAGGTATAAACATTGAAGCAGCTGGTTTCGTGCTGCGTCACGCAGCACACGCACAACAGTTTTAAGTCAGAAATCTTTTGAAAAACAAACAGCTGCAAAGGATCAAATGATGCGCGTGTGCTGCGCGACGCAATAATAAGAGGCCAGAAGATGTTTTTTTAGAAAAAACAACCAACACCTTAGACTTAGTGATCTAAACGAAAGTCGTAGAATACGTTAAACCGAGAGTGTCCATAAAAATAACGCCCAAATCTAACTTCGTATGAGGAAGTTATGATTTTTCAAAGTTTCGGATTAGCAGTGTACAACCCAAAATTTGAATAATAGATCGAGCGGTTCTTAGCCGACACGACCTAAACGAGAATCGAAGATCTCGTTAAGAGTAGCGTCACGAGAAAAGGATGGGCGAAAACGGATGTCGGATGAAGAAGTTATGAGAATTTAATGGACCAACCCTGTCCCGGCCTGTTAATAATGTAACTTTTAAAATAAAGTCAAAATTAGCCTACAGAGTCTAAATGAAAGTTGTAGAGTACGTTCCCTCCTTAGCATGGATATAAAAAACGTAAAAAAACGGAGCCCGTATGCGAAAGTTATGATTTTTAGAATTCGGAAAGGAAAAATTGCGAAGCTGTTGCTAGATACGATGACGTGGCCAAATCTCAGCCATCGCTTGCTAAGCGCGGTCTCGCTTCGGATGAAGGATACGTCACCCTCGCATTACACCCAACGTCCGAGATCGGAACGCGCTGCGTACGCGAACCCCTCCTCGGTCCAACTTCCCCCTCGTCGCCCCAGCAGATCATCGACACGTAGGTACGACTTCGGATGTACGCGTTGCGTACTTCGGATCTATGCCCCAGCGTAGTGAAGACCCTCGCAACTATAAAAGAAGGCCGAGGCTGCCTGCATTTTCAAACCAAAAATCACTTCTCTCTCTAGTTTCTTTCACTCTCTAGGATCCCAAACCACCCCTAAACCCTAAGTAAATCCCCTAGCTCCCGAAGGAAGCCCTATGGCTCCCGGAGTCCCGAGAAAAAGGGTCTTTCAGTTTCGAAATGCTGCACCGAGCAAAGCCCGGTTTTTTTTAAAATCCGCTGTAAGTGAGCTACGCTTACGCAATTTTTAATATACCTTTCAAATAATTATAGTAATGTTATTAGGTCCTTAAAATAATTATTTGGGCTATTATTATGAGTTATATAAGTATCATTTAACGCTTATCTAATAGTAATAATAGTCAGACTATTAATTTGTCACGGTTATCGTTAGACTAAACCCTAGTGGTATTGATACTAGGTTTTATCGAAGGAAAATTGATTTGAGAGTATCGAAGCGTTGTCAGAGTGCTGAGTCATCACCTTTCAGGTGAGTGCATGGTCCCTTTCATCTTACACATAAATATGAAGTATTTTATATAAACTACGTGTTATGTGTGCATATTATCTGTATACTTGCTATCTATGCTTGATGAACGATTTTATACAAGTTTTAAATGATTTAAACTGTATACGTATTTTATATCTACAAATATGTTGGGTATAACATGGGTAGATGAATGCTGAGAGATAAAAGATGATATGAATGATCATTGGTAACTATGGACTTAGTGCCTATCGAATAAATACTGGTAGCTATGAACTTAGTACCTGATAGATATACGTTGGTAGCTATTGACTTAGTACCTAGACACTGGTAGCTATGGATTTAGTACCCGATGAATGAACTTTAGCAGCTATGGAATTAGTTCTTTACGAATGAGCATTTGCAACTATGGACTTAGTGTCAGTCCTATAACCCTGGAAGTGAAGGACTTTAGAATGAACGAATGCAGGATAGATGACCCTTAGGGTAGACTCTTAAGAGTAAGGAAGATAATGGGGACGGTTAATTGGGTTGATTGTTTGATTGTTTAAACATAATAATTATATTATTGTGGGTTGAAAACCCTATGTACTCACCAGGTTTCCCAACCTGAGCCACTCAGTTTATTTATATTACAGGTGTTGATATGAAGTTACATTACACTGAGAGATTAAAGAGATGTAGATCACTAGTGTAAATAAATGTAAGTTCTGTTTATGCTTATGTTTCTGTATTGACGATGACATCCCAAATGTTTTAAAATGAATAAAATATGTTTCTTCGAAAATGTTTTGATAACGTATTTATCGTGTTTTTCTGGGAACAAATTCCACAACATTTTTATGAAAAGAAGTACTCTGATTTTTACAAAGCATAAAAAAAAAAAATCAGTCTTTTCTGGCCGTGAAAAATGGGGATGTCACAGTTGGTATCAGAGCATTAGTTTAAGCGAACTAGGAATATGGATTTATTTCTAGACTTAAACTTAGCATGCTAAGCAATGATTATGAGGAGTGTGTCTAATAGATTGAGGTAATACACCTGAATAGACACAAGCGCTAGCTTATTTTAGGAATAATGCCTAAATTGCTTTTACGTGCTAAATGATTTGTTATACTTTATGCTATCGTTTGATCGGATCTATGGTCTGTTGCGAACCGGATCTGGAAACCTTATGTGTTTAGGATTCTAAACGTACAAATACGATATTAGAACTAGCATATAAACGTTTCGGATTGATAAGGACGATTTAAATGTCAATGCTAAATAAAGATTTAGATTCACCTTATTTGGTGTATAGATTAAGATGCAAGGACCTGTAGCGGAAACGTGAATGCAAATGGGAACCGAGATCATCCCCAATGATATTGCAAGTACCAGTCGTAATAGAAGTTGCACCTGAGCCAATCACCATGGTTGGAGTACAAACCATGATTCGAGCTATGATGGTTGAACAAAGGGAGGAAATGAGGCAGATGTTGCACGAAAATAAAGACAAACCTACCATGCCCATAGAGATTATGGATTGGATCTTCGAGATGGAGATGGTGTTTGAGAGCTGCTGCTGTAGCGAGAAACAGAAGACAGTCTTCACAGTAAGAGAGCTGAAAACTAGAGTCTTGAGCTGGTGAAAGCTATTGGCAGATACGATGCCACAAGGAGAAGCCTTAAGGATGTCATGGGAAGAGTTCTTGGAACAGTTGAAAATGCAGTACTGCTCAGAGATAGATCTGATAGACCTAAACAACGAGTTTCAGAACCTGAAGAAAGGGAAGATGAGTGTTGATGAGTATGCCACCGCATTCACCGAGAGGATGAAGCTATTTGCCTACTTGGTTCCTACTGAACTCTCTAAGATTGATAGGTTTGTTAACGAATTGCCCACTGACTTTGGCCCAATGGTCAAAATGGCAACTACCTTGAAAACAACTATTAGGTCAGCTAAGAACGTAGCGACCCAGATAAGAGAAAAGGGTTTAGAAAAAGATAAGGCAGGAGAGAAGCGGTAGTTTGAAGGATCTTCAAGGTCCAACAAGGAGAGCAAATTCTCAAAGCTTGGAGGAGGAGAAGGAGGTGAAGTGATAAATGCAAGAAGAAGCATTGTGGGAAGTGCAACGAAGAAGTGACTTGTTACAAGTGTGGAAGGACTGGTCACTATTCCAAGGACTGCACACATAATGATAAAGTATGCTACGAATGTGGAGGCAAGGGGAACATGTCTAGAAATTGCCCATAGAAAAACGAAGCAGCAAAGCCAAACACACCACCAAGGCTAAGGGCATTCCACATGATCCTCGACAAAGCGGAAAACAACACAAGGAACCAAGGATGAGGAATCCATACCCGAAGATCGAGTTATGAGGTAGCCTAAGAGATAGAACAATATGATGTAGCCTATTAGAGGCATAGTCTAGGGTGCACTTGAACACCTATGTAATAGTTTCAAGAAATAATGAAGCCTTCGTGTTGCTATCTGATGTGTTAAACTGTTATGTGATTTTCTTGTATGGTGACTTGGAAAACTGTGAGACAATACTTGGGACGAGTATGAGTAGGTGTGAAAGGTAGTAGATGTATATACTACTGGAAGCACATGACTCACGCTTGGATCAGGGAAAGTCACAAGGTTACCAAGAAGCTAGTAATTGATACCGTTTTATTCAAGTATGTCGTTACCATCGTTTCAGTAATGACTAAAAAGATTGTTGATATTCCGACCCTAGTGGTCATATCGAATTGAGTCCAACTACGCTGAGTATGCTATGTGGCTTAGAAAATCAAGTTCGATGTAGCATCTGACTTAAGACATAAGATTGGAATAAAAGCGATCAGTAGAGGTATCACGAAAAGTTACTTGTAGCTAGAAATGGTACCTTTTAAAATGTGATTATATCACATTAGAACATGAACGAAGGTATAGTCTGTTTTGGAATATAACTTTAAGAGACCTGAGTCTAAACGTGCATCACATGATGCTAGGTCATAATTTGGAGTCTAACCTGAGATAGAAAGCAGGTTCACGATCGAGTACTGCTTAAAGTCAATAAGTCTAAGAGATAGACTTGAAGGAATATACAAGTTAAATTATTACCTAGGATGAATAGATGACGTATGGATTCATTATATGAGTCCTGTTTCGTTGATGATTCCGGGACGTAATCATCCTAAGGGGGAGAAAATTGTAACACCTGTAGATCCGAGCTAGTCAAATTAGAGGCACTAAGTGTCGAAAATGAATTTTCAGCAAAATATTATTTAGAATAAATAATCTTAACCAAGTTGTATTATATGTTACAAGGTTTCCGTACATATAAAGACCGCCGAAATCCGAGTTATAACGAAGAAGTTATGACCGTCGAAGTTTCGCAACGGAATCGACACGATACCGGGAAACGTAAATAGTGAATTTACAATAGAGAGAGATTTAGACTTGGTGATCTAAATGAAAGTCGTAGAATACGTTAAGCCTAGAGCGTCCATAAAAAGAACGCCCATATCTAACTTCGTATGAGGAAGTTATGATTTTTCGAAGTTTCGGATTAGCAGTGTACCACCCAAAATTTGAATAATAGATCGAGCGGTTCTTAGCCGACACGACCTAAACGAGAATCGAAGATCTAGTTAAGAGTAGCGTCACGAGAAAAGGATGGGCGAAAACGGATGTCGGATGAAGAAGTTATGAGAATTTAACGGACCAATCCTGTCCCGGCTTGTTAATAATGTAACTTTTAAAATAAAGTCAAAATTAGCCGACGGAGTCTAAACAAAAGTTGTAGAGTACGTTCTTGCCTTCGCGTAGATATAAAGAACGTCAAAAACGTAGCCCGTATACGAAAGTTATGATTTTTAGAAGTCGGAAAGGAAAAATTGCAAAGCTGTTGCTAGATACGATGACGTGGCCAAATCTCAGCAACTGCTTGCTAAGCAGGGTCTCGCTTCGGATGAAGGACGCGTCACCCTCGCATTACACCCAGCGTCCGAGATCGGAACGCGCCGCGTACGCGAACCCCTCCTCGGTCCAGTTTCCCCCACGTCGCCCCCACAGATCATCGACACGTAGGTATGGCTTCGGATGTACGCGCTGCGTACTTTGGATCTACGCCCAGCGTAGTGAAGACCCTCACAGCTATAAAAGGAGGCCGAGGCTGCCTGCATTTTCAAACCAAAAATCACTTCTCTTTCTAGTTTCTTTCACTCTCTAGGATCCCAAACCACCCCTAAACCCTAAGTAAATCCCCTAGCTCCCAAAGGAAGCCCTGAGGCTCACGGAGTCCCGAGAAAAAGGGTCTTTCGGTTTTGAAATGCTGCTCCGAGCAAAGCCCGATTTTCTTTAAAATCCGCTGTAAGTGAGCTACGCTTACGCAATTTTTAATATAGCTTTCAAATAATCATAGTAATGTTATTAGGTCCTTAAAATAATTATTTGGGCTATTATTATGAGTTATATAAGTATCGTTTAACGCTTATCTAATAGTAATAATAGTCAGACTATTAATTTGTCGCGGTTATCGTTAGACTAAACCCTAGTGGTATTGATAATAGGTTTTATCGAAGGAAAATTGTTTTGAGAGTATCGAAGCGCTGTCCAAGTGCTGAGTCATCACCTTTCAAGTGAGTGCATGGTCCCTTTCGTCTTACACATAGATATGAAGTATTTTATATAAACTACGTGTTATGTGTGCATATTATCTGTATACTTGCTATCTATGCTGGATGAACGATTTTATACAAGTTTTAAATGATTTAAACTGTATACGTATTTTATATCTACAAATATGTTGGGTATAACATGGGTAGATGAATGATGAGAGATAAAAGATGATATGAATGATCATTGGCAGCTATGGACTTAGTGCCTATTGAATAAATGTTGGTAGCTATAGACTTCGTACCTGATAGATAAGCGTTGGTAGCCATGGACTTAGTACCTAGACACTGGTAGCTATGGATTTAGTATCCGATGAATAAACTTTAGAAGCATTGGAATTAGTGCTTTACGAATGAGCACTGGCAGCTATGGACTTAGTGCCAGTTGTATAACCCTAGAAGCAAAGGACTTCAAAATGAACGAATGCAGGATAGATGACCCTTAGGGTAGACTCTTAAGAGTAAGGAAGATAATGGGGATGGGTAATTGGGTTGATTGTTTGATTGTTTAAACATAATAATTATATTATTGTGGGTTGAAAACCCTATGTACTCACCAGGTTTCCCAACCTGACCCATTCAGTTTATTTATATTATAGGTGTTGATATGAAGTCACATTACAACGAGAGATTAAAGAGATGTAGATCACTAGTGTAAATAAATGTAAGTTATGTTTATGCTTATGTTTCTGTATTGACGATGACATCCCAAACGTTTTAAAATGAATAAAATACATTTTTTCGAAAATCTTTTGATAACGTATTTATCGTGTTTTTCTGGGAACAAATTCCGCAACATTTTTATGAAAAGAAGTACTCTGATTTTTACAAAGCATAAACAAAATCGGTCTTTTCTGGCCGTGAAAAATGGGGATGTCACATAATGTTTGTAACTTTACGTGGAATTTGTACCTTTGGAAGCGGGATCTACAACATGGAGCTTTGGAGTGGCTTAAAAACATCTAGATAAGAAATGGACTGCATAAACTCGACGAGTCGCACAACTAACTCGGCGAGTCGGATGAAGATTGCCCGTATTTGATTCTGCATGAACTCGACGAGTTAGTAAGAGGACTCAACGAGTCAGTTAGGGTTTTTCCCCGACATCTGGAGACGCAAAGGCTCAATGAGTTGGTTGGAAACTCGACGAATCAATTAGGGTTTTGGTGATTTCTGAGCTCTTAAGGAATTCGACGAGTTGCTAGATGCACTCGACGAGTCGGGTCAACATGGACATTTGACTTTAACCGTTGACTTTGACTTTGACCAAGGGTTGACCAGTTTGACTTCTAGGGGTATTTTGGTAATTTGGGAATTTGTGGAAGTAAATCATTAGTGGATGTAAGTGTTGGACTTGGAGCTGCATGTGGCGGAGTTTGGCTTTATCACTTTGAGCTACTTGTGAGGTGAGTTTTCCTCACTATATCAACAAGGTCTATCGCACCAATGTCGACCCTTTTTGGATTTGTATCTGGGTTATTGCATTATATGCTTATTGATTTACATCCTGGTAGTTAGGATGGTGATATGATTAGTGACATGGTTAGCTCAGTATCCTGGTATATAGGATGATGCTACTTTAGTGACCGGAAGGTCTACCAGAGTTGTGGAGCCGGAAGGTCCACTAAGACACATTGACCGGAAGGTCATAGCCTCGAGTGGCTAATTTATATGCATGTGGTATTTTGGGGACTCACTAAGCTTCATGTGTACCGTGTTATGTGTTATGTGTTTCAGGTTCTTATCAGGATCGCGGGAAGGCGTCAACTCGATTGTACACACAGGAGAAAAGAATCACGAATGGAGATCTTGGATTTTTATAATTACTTTTGAAAACTATTTTAAAATATGTTATGACATCGACACTTGAGATTTTGAAAATTATTATATGTGATGTTGGTAAATTTTAAATTTTAAATTTTGTTTGAAAATTTACGGTGTTACAAGTTGGTATCAGAGCCTTGGTTTGAGGGATTCGGATACACCATCGGGTATGTCTGGACCCAAACTGAGGATTTGAGAAAAAATTTCAAAAGGAACGGTTTTTCTAAAAATGGGTAAAGGAATTTTAAGAGAAAGAGGAAACAAGCAGTGTGTACAATCGGACAGCGCTCGAACGGTGATTTCCTAAAATACCCTTACTTATGTGTTATAAGCTGTTCTGAGATATGTTATGCATGCTAGATAGTAGGCTAGGTATTTCATGTTTTCAGACTACAGTGGCCTGATTTGTGTTGCCTTAGCCTAGGAGTTACTACTATCTGTGATTTGCTTTTGAGTATGTGCAGAATCCTTTTTAGAGAGGGATTTGAGTAGAGGAGTACTCTAGGAGAGATACCTAGATGAGCATTTGAGGAGCATTCTGAGAGAGTATTTAGATGCCCATAAGGGGTGGAGTTGCTTGAGCTCAGTGCCTCAGTGATACCTTTTGAGTATGAGTATAGCAAGCGGAGTTGTAACCTAGAGTGTTTATACGTGTTGATAGAGATTATTCGATGCCCGAATGTTGCTTGCTTCATGCTTTGTGGAACTCTCGGTGATAGGAGTCAGCTACTAAGTGAATATGACGATATTCAGGAGGTAGATGGCTGGCATCATTAGGAGTTCTTCAGCAACTGATGGCAGAGAAGTGTGAGCACCTAAGAAGAGCCTAGGGGTGACCATGGTTAGATGAGTTCGCTGACAGGGTAGAGCATTTCATTGGGAAGCGGACACATGTAACGAGATGGACGAACGAGAAGGTTTAGCAGCTACTTAGGAAATATGGGATGGTCCGTGTGGAAAGTATTGGTAGATGTGGCATGTAGTATGAGCCCGTACTACTGAAATCAGAGGACCCATACTTGATGCAGGGAGTATTTTGGAGAATCTAAGTAGCATATTGAGATGTGATGTCATGGTTCGAGTACCATGGGTTGTAGCAAATTTAGAGGTCATGTCATGGTTCGAGTACCATGACTTGAGGCGGATTGAGAAGAGAGAACATGGTTCGAGTACCATGATCCGTAGCAGATTAATGGGAGATAACATGGTTCGGGTACCATGATTCATAGTAGATCGAGAGGTGGTCACATGGTTTGAGTACCAAGATTCGTGATGGTTAGTGTTTCTGGTTTACTAGTTATTTTGATGTGGCAGGTCAGACTGAGATATGATATGAAAGAGTATGGGGCCAAAGGGCCATGTTGAATGAGTTTCGATGGAGGATACCTTGAGAGGGAAATCGAGTTAGTTTATGAGGGATTTTTGGTGAGATGCCATTTGGGGTCGCAAGACTCATGGATGAGTAGAAGATGGTGAGCTATAGAGGAGTACAGTCTGTATTGAGGAATCGACCGATAGTGGGGATGCCACTTCTTGTGACTACAGGGTGCTATTTTTTGTGAGTAACAGAAGGGATATAAGTTTATGAGTGGAGGTAAACCCTGTGGGGTAGCAAGTGTGGTGACCTTTTCACCAGAATATTTGGGTAGTATGTTTGTTGCGAGGTATCCTTATACCAGGAAAGAGTCAATAGTTGAACTAAGATGGATGAGAACAAGGAGGTGCCTTGTTGGGGGAAAAGTACTTTTATTAGCAGTTTCGGAGGATAAAAGGGGTATATCAGGGCGGTGGCCCTCGTGATCTATGTTGGGCATCGAGTGTGGAAATGAGCTCTCTGCTCTTATGATAATTTACGTGATGGAACGTTGGTTGAGGAGTCGAGAATGAGGAGTAGGATAGCTCATTATTTCTAGACTGAGATTCATGGTTAATACTGAACAGTTGGGATGTACTATTGTGAGACGATATGGTATTTTAAATGACTAGAGGTAATCGTGATGAGAAGTTCTGAGGGTTTCATCTGTGATTCGGAGTATTTGGTATTGCTCGATCTCTATCGGGGACATCATCGAGCTTTGCGTAGCACATTCGAAGGGTAGGTACGATTTTACTGATGCAAACAGTCTATGGAATAGATTGTTAGTGCGCCAATTGGCGATGGTTCGAACCCTAAGTGGGGGAGAACCGAGTATTTTTCTGAGTGGATCTGAGATTTGTTCAAGAGCGGTTAGAAGACTGGATATAGAAACATGCGGTGCGGATTCATGAGACCAGGGTTATTGATGGTCGAGGCGAGGTGCAGAGCGAGATAATGCTTTTGGTACGTGATCAGAAAAGGACGAGTGTGCCCACGACAGGTGGCCGTTGGATAGATACCATGTAGTGATTAGAAATTCTTCAAGGTTGTAATGGTAAAATTTGAGGCAATTGGGTCAAAGGATAACTTTAGCGATGAAGAACTTCAGGCTTAGCGTACGAGTTGTTATGTGCATTTTGGAAAGGGTAGAAGTGGATTGGGAAACCAACTCCAGGTCGGTTATGTGTATACATGCATGGGTTTGGAGCAATAGAGGAAGAAGATTCAGATGTTCGTCAACTTGTTCGGAGTCATTGACGATTCGTTCGTAAGAGTTGGAATATTCTAAAGTTGTGTGTTGTGGGGAAATGAAGATTAGATACGAGATTATTTAAGAATATGAATTGAAGTAAGAGAAGGAGGTTTGTCATGGCGATGGCCATCAGGAGTGGTGTTGTTTATTTTTGGATGGGTATGTGATCACCTGTCTATGATTACCCGTGGAACATGGGTTAATGGATGTAGAGTGTGGCGTCGACTTGAGGATGAGACCATGGGATGGTAAGGGAAAGTACTGTAAGGCTGCAGGGAGCTGCAACATCCATGAGTTGGTATGAGAGGGTGTGGTGATACTACGTGGAGCCGTAGTATTCACCAGTTAGAGAGAGGGTGTGGTGACGCTACGGGGAGCCGTAGTCTTCACCAGTCAGCAAGAGGGTGGCGATACTGCGGGGAGTCGTGGTACTCGCCAAATAGTGAGGGAGCATTATGGTATTGCGGGGAGTTGTAGCTTTCATTGGTTAGAGGGAGAGCGTTGTGGAATTATGGGGAGACATAGTTTTCACCAGCTAGGGAATGATGCAGAAGAGTTCTTAGGATTGTGTAGCATCATTAATTGAGTCTGTAGGATCTTGGTGGTTGAACCAAGGGAGAGACCGAGGTCTCCATATTTTTCAGGGATTGTTATATTCTGAGTTGAGTCGTGGTTATCGCAACTGAAGGGAATTGGAGAAGTGGTGTACATGTGGATTGTGAATCTTGAGTCACGAGTTGAGTACCAGATTGGAAGTGAGTGGTTCCAATTCTGTTGTTGAATTCGACTCTCTAGCTTAAGTCTGGATTCTTTCGTGTGTTTAGTAGGCAAGATGAGGTTTCAGATTCATAGATGGGTTCATTTTGAGAAGTATTGTTCTCCATCAAATGTCTTAGCCCAGAGTAGGACAGTTGCATTGGTATCGGAAGAACCACAAGATGCGTGGAACCGATATGTAGTAGGCATCAGAGGTCGAAGTTGCGACAACTTCAGAAGGGGTTGTAATATTCGCTTGAGGTATGGCGAACTTCGTGACTAGTGTGTCACTATGAGTCGAGATAGTTGTTGTGAAGAGGAAGCCGGTGAAATGTTTTGGTCAAACAACGAGTAACATTGGGAGGTTCATCTAACTGGGTTTAGAGTTGACCTGGTGATCCGTGTTGAAGGGAACATTTGAGAAGGAGTTGGAGCTTATGTGCTTAGAAGCCCGAGGATACTTCTAAGAAGGCAGGACTATTTCCTTTTGTGTGAGAATAAAGTATTGAGGTTTTTTTTGGGCAGATGGGTTCTAATAGCAGTACAGTCGATGGGTCCCTGGTGGGATATGACCTCCTTTTCTGTTCTTTTGGTATATGATCTCGATTGGCTGATAGGTCAGTCGTGTGTGCTCATTAATTGTTATGGTCGATGATCTACATTCATCAGTAGCATCAAGATAATTAGAGCTGAGAATGTGATTTCAGGATCGGTCATTCGATGAACGGATGACCTGGTGATACCTCGCAAGGGCGGTCTGGCAGGGAGACAGACCACTAGAGTTTGCAAGTGCTGGTGAGACAGATCGAGTACCACAGCAGAGTCCATCCTTTTCGGGTTTGGAAGCTCCTGATGGGTTCATGTGTCTTCAGAGGAGATTGTTGTATGATTTGAGGCCCTTCCGGTGGTGCTTCTCGGGGTTTTGGGCTCGATCAATGTGTTGATAAGGTTCGATTTCGAGGGCGAAATCTAATGCAAGTGGGGGAGAATTGTAACATCCTGTTCTTCATCGTCTGTTATCAGAGTTCGTGGGTTGTAACCGGACAGGAGGAAGCCTCGGGGTTGCGACGAGTTGCTAGAAGCGTAGGGTATCTCGTCACCTTTCCATACGTATGAGGACCTTTGGAATTAGAGTTGTATCAATGAAGCTATGGAAGTTTGGAGATTTGGCAAGATAGGCTCCTAAGTTGAGAAATGTGGCAGTGGAGTACGTTGGGCGTACGTATGTGTACGCTTATCGTACGAATGCACGTGATCCTTAAGCAAGAGCCACCTAGTACACTGGGCATACCAGAGGGTACGCTAGGCGTACTAGACACAGTGTGGAAACCCTAATATTTTAAGTGACTCTATATATTAAATGAGATGGCCTCATTCTTGGCTAATTTTCTTAGAGAACAAACCCTCCAAAACCCTAAACCTTCGTCCATAAGAGCTTGAGAGTGGATGAGAGCCCTTGGGGTGACCTTGTGAGTCCTTGGAAATGAAGAAGGAGCCTTAAAGGAAAAAAGAGTTGGAGTCCAGGCTTTGGATATGAGCTTTTATGGGGATGGAGCATCATTGAAAGGTATAAAGCTCAAATCTTTCATATTCCTTTTTGAGTTGTGCATAGTATGGTTCATTTTAGAGTTTTTGGTTCCAAAGCTTGAAGCTTTATGAGTTGATAAACTCTAGAGCCCATTATCTGTCCTTTTGAGTGTTTTTGATGGAGTAGTTTCATAAAAATGAGATCTTGGATGTTAGAATCAAGTCATGCATGAGATAAGAACTTAATGAGAAAAGAGAATGAGTGTCTTGTGTGGTTGTGACCACATCTCTTAAAGTCCCTGACTTTATGGAGTAAGAGCTACTAGGAAGCCCATATATGAGAAATGAGCTAAGGTCTCAACGGGTTAAGACCAAGAAAATGGAGTAAAAACTGAGCGTACGCCCAACGTAATTCCAGTACTCCCCGCGTACTTGGTTGAGGTCCCCGATTAGATTCATGCATGCTTGGGTACGTTGAGCGTACCAATGGAGGTACGTCCCGCGCAACCTCTCTGTCGGCTTTTGGACTAGAATTTATTATGGGCCTTAAGGGTTGGGCCTAAATCTTTGGGCTTGTGTATTAGAGACTTTGAGAAGAGAAATATTATAAGTATGCCTTGGGCCCTTGATTTGGGCTTGCCATTAGATGTGAGACAGTTGGTCCTCGGGAGAGCCCATTTATCATTGGGCCTTGGTGGGCCTAATGGGTTTTAGGTCATTGATGGGCTGGTTAGAGGACTACCTTTAGACCTAATAAGCGAGAGTTGAGAATTTGTTCCTAATTGGATAATTGTGGGTTTGGCATAGAGTTAGAGGCTGGTGCGTGGCAGCAACGTTTATAGGGATTGTTCATCACCCGAGGCGAGCCTTCTCAATATACGTTACCTAGAGTGATATTTATATGTGACCGGAAGGTCTTATGTGCTTGTTTGAGTTATGCATCTTGTCTTTGTGATATTATGCTATGTGTTATTGTAGACTGGACCGGAAGGTCCAACGATATATGAGGCCGGAAGGCTCAACCATACCGGACCAGAGGGTCCAACGAGTTGCAAGACCAGAAGATCATCATGGGTAGGATCGGAAGGTCTACCAGAGTTGTGGAGCCGGAAGGTCCACTAAGACACATTGACTGGAAGGTCATTGCCTCGAGTAGCTAATTTATATGCATGTGGTATTTTGAGGAACTCACTAAGCTTCATGCTTACCATGTTATGTGGTATGTGTTTCAGGTTCTTATCAAGATCACGGGAAGGCGACGGCTCGATTGTACACACATCAAAAAAGAATCATGAATGGGGATCTTGGATTTTTATAATTACTTTTGAAAACTATTTTAAAATATGTTATGACATCGACACTTGAAATTTTGAAAATTATTATATGTGATGTTGGTAAGTATTAAATTGAAAATTTTGTTTGAAAATGTACGGTATTACATTACCCTTAATGGGCTTAATCATTCATGACCCAAAACACAATAATGGACCCTAAGGCCCAAAGGCCCAACTAATAACACTTAAGGCCCACAACAAAAGTCCAACAACAACCTTAGCCCAAAACAATATTTTGGTGGCCCAAAATAAAGCCCTAAACTCGTAGGGTCCAAGATGAAGCCTAATACAGTAAGGCCTAAACATCCACAGCCTATTGCTAAGTACACAGGGCGTACTCAGCTTGTATGCTAAGTGCACACGCTTAAGGGCATGTACGCGGTGCGTACGAGCTTGTACGAGCCAACATGTTCCCCCTGTTTGGATAAGTTAACTTTTTAGCACTTAATCAATTAAGATATTAGCCAAAAACTCAGGTCTGACCTCCTTGAGGTGGTTTATCACGTAAAGTTGCCAACTTTACGTTTATGCATGGCCTAATGAGGCCCTAGAGCTCAAAAGAGCTTAATAAATGAGCTAATACTTGCATGGGGTTCATAAACACCATAAAGTTTGCATCTTTAAGCTTAAATAACCCACCAAACATCCATATCTACAAGATTTAGCATCTCAAATGGTCTTAACTCATCAAGGCCAACCAAAAGGGACTAAAAGGATCATAACAAGATAAAGAGGTAGATCTAAGAAAAGGATAGACAATGCATGAACTTTATAACTTCAAAAGCTTCCTAAGATGATGTAGATTTAGGATCTTTAAGCTGAACCACGCCAATGGCTTGCACACTGAGTTCTTCTTCTTGCAAACACACCAAAAAGGCCACCAAAGTCACTTTAAAGCTCAAAGATCACACTCACTAGAAAACTACGGTTTAATGGATGATAACAAGTAGTGGAGGATGATAAGGGTTAGGGTCCAAGAGTCATAGGCGAGCTTAAATAGAGCTCATGCCCTAAAATTAGGGTTTTGGCATTAGCCACGTACGTCCTGCGTACGTGGCTTAGGCTCCCGCTTCCTCATACCCATGAACGCTAAGCGTACAAATATGTACGCCCAACGTACGTGGAAAATCCTTCCGAAGATTAATTTTGCAACAAGGGTTAAAAGAGAAAAATGTATGGATCCAAGTGTTACATCACGTGAAAGGATCGTGGTGATGGTATCGATTGAATGAAAAGGAATCATTAATGGATTGAGATTAAATAGATAAAAAGAGGAGCAGTAATCTCCCCTGTTCGAAAACAATAAGTATAAAATGGATAACGAGGCTTCACTAACAATGGGTATAAAGTGGATAACAAGGCTTCATTCTTTTCGCTCTTGATTTTCACCCTATATGGCTTCAAATAAAGGTTACGATTTATTAGATTGGGGGTGATTAGTTTTAGGGGAGGGGAATAGTATGTTAGGGTGGATGGCACTGGTTGAAACATAAAGATGACAGTTGTCAAAATTTGTCCAACGTGTGTCTTAAGTTTCGAAGAGGGAGAAAGAAGAGCGATAATCGATCTTATGGTAAATTGTGTCGTTCGGAGGATGGGTACGTGGAGGCACTGAAACCATGTGAATTCGTTGTAGGCTGCACCAAAATAAAAATGCTTATATATATATATATATATATATATATATATATATATATATATATATATATATATATATATATATATATATATATATATATATACCTTTTTATTTTCGTTTTTTTATAGATATTTTTATTTATTTTCGTTTCTTAACTTTATTTTTCTACAATTTGATTTTTTTTTATAAAAATCTTTTTTACCTTTTGTTTTCTATTTTTACTATTTAGTTATTTACAGGTTTTCTAATGTTTTTATTTATTTTGATTCAAGTAAATCAATTTGAATTCAATTTGAAAGATTACATAATAATTTTTTTGTTCTTTCTTTTAGCTTATTATCAAAGTGAAAAATATTATCTTAAATTTAAATTACTGATATCACATATAGAAATATTATTTAATTTGTAAGTTATATCACATAATGAAACATTAACCCTCAATAAACAAGTTGTTTTTTTTTTAATTTTCATATTTCGTAACATAAATACAATAGCACTAAAGAACAAAATATTAAAAAGAAAATAAGTTGAACCGAAGTTACAAATATAAATATAACTTTTTTATTTACTTGAATAAAAATAAAAAATTAACAAAATTGTAATATACTCTAATATATTAATACATTTTATATTATTGAAAAAGGTCAAGAAAAACTTAAAAATATGAAAAAATGAAAACAAATAATACGAAAACAATTACTAGACTCATCCTCATGCCTGGACAACCATAACCAAAAGATCGACAGATATGGAACCATTGTCAAAAATCATGGTATCGGATCATGCTATCTTCCTTGACCAAGCCTTAGGATCCCTGAAATTTTCCTCGATCGGAGTATGGGTCTTGTGCTTCTAGTAGTATGGGACCAATTTTATCTTCCACACCTATCCGTACTTTCCTCAAGTATCATCTCGGGTCCTCTAAGTCACCTACTCATAATAATACTCTCAATACCTGCTCAATAGTGTAGCAATTGCACTAAAATACTTCCTAGGATCTCCTAGGAGTCCCTACCACCCCTGGCATCAACTACTTAAGAACCCCTACTAATGTCAGCTAACTACTTCATGAATACAATTACATGTAACAAAGCTTAAATAATCTTTCGACTAAAGGACTCAACCCTACAACGGTTAGACTCAAACGAGAGTTGCGCAATAGGAACAAATCTTTCACTCTAAGGTTATTTAACCTTCATAGCATGTAATTTAATGTTCATTTGATAGTTGACTTACATCAATATGAGTCCCACAAAGCACAAAGCACACAACATTCGAGTAGTGGTGTCAATTGGCACTAAGACACACTATCATCAGGTAGATCCTTAGAGGAAATTCCTGAACTATAGGTACAAGTATCCAGGATACACCCTCATTATGTCCTCACTCTATCAAGAATGGATAATCATTCCTAATGCTATCTTGCTATGAACTGCACCTACTCATGAAACTTCCATCAACCCTACAACCATTCTTACATGCTAATCATGCATAACGCTAGATCCTATAAACAGTTGAATACTTGACTCAATCCTAAGCCCTTGATCAGAAAAGAACGGAAATAAAGCTATATCAAACATTTAAAGCTATAGAATCTTTGTAATGTACAACGATGTTGCACACACTAATAAACTACATTAATGATGTCAATTTCATACAAGAAGTAACCTTAGGTTAGCAGACATCATATATCAGGGAATTCTATCATGCAATTCTTGAAGATCCATAGCCTATCACTAGCATTCAGTTCTACCATAATCATCATAAATAAGTAACAGTGTGGTCACTTGGGTAAACTTTCTTGCTCTGACTGATTGTACACATCTCATCATTCCCTGGTTACTTTTGAAAATAATCTGAATTTTATTTGAAAAATAATCTGAAAACTTTCATAGACCCTTAGTTTGGGTCTGGATTCACATGAATGTTCATCCAATTCACTCAAACTATGGCTCTGATACCAACTTGTAACATCCCAAAAATCACAATAAATTTTTGCTTTTCAAAACATCCCATTTCTTCCATAAAGTGTTTATAAAGCTAATATTTCAAAAGTATGATTCAAAACCAGAGTATCCAAAGATCCAATGTCATAAATACAGGAAGATGTGCACGATCACACCTTCAATTCCCCCGATCCTCTCTAGAGTACCTGAAACAATAAACTGAAACCATAAGCACGAAGCCTAGTGTGTTCCCGACAATACCACCACATAAAATAACATATACAAACAAGCATGTTGGGTCCAATCAGTCATCAGACTGGAATACCCACGGGTCCATAGCCATCGGGTTGGATTACCCCTAACCAAAATCAGTCATCAAAATGGAACTCCAATATACAATGGGTCCATTCAGTCATCAGACTGCAATACCCTCGTCCCAATCAATCATCAGGCTGGAATGCCAATATTAATGGGTTTTGAGCATTCTAACACTCCTAAGGTGTACATGCAACCCTAGAAACCTTGGGTCTATGTTTTCTCTATTATACATGCGAATTTGATTTTCCAATGTTCTCAACCTAACTAGCATGTTATGGGGTACTTGCAATATAAAAACTTGATAGAATTGATGGGTTTTATACAAACAATC
The DNA here is from genome assembly GCF_052625555.1 of Lactuca saligna. NCBI lineage: Eukaryota > Viridiplantae > Streptophyta > Magnoliopsida > Asterales > Asteraceae > Lactuca > Lactuca saligna. Next base: position 247,181,810 of record NC_136421.1, read on the forward strand.
CTATGTGTGCATGCAACCCTAATTGGATCTATGTTTTCACTATTAGACATACAACTTTATGAACACAAAAAGAAACCTGGGATACTCCTATGATTTTCAAAATTCACAAAGGAGAATATAATACATACCTTTTTTTTGTTATATAGCAATAACAACTAGTTCCTTGAATTTCCTTAGCTCTTGAAAGCAAGTACCACAAGTGTAGTACCTCTAATAGCTCACAAACACACTTTGTGTTGGGTTTTCGTCATATGAACATTCCTATGTGCACATACAAACCCTAATGCTTGGATCTAGATTTCTCTAATTGAACATGCATTGAATCCAAGACTTTTGAACAATAGATCTAGGGAATAACATAAGAAAAACAGATCTAGAAGATTACCTTAAGTTGCTTGCTTGAATCTTCTTGTCCTTGGAGCTTAGAGTCACAATTGTCACTCCTCTAATGGCTTACAAACACCAACTAGCAAGAGGATGATTATAGAGAGAGGAGAGGGGAGGAAGAAATCGGCTAGAGTTCCTTTAGAGACAATAGTGCCGATTTCCTTGACCCCTTGGGTCTATTTATACTTGTAAGGCTCCTAGGGTTTCACCTTTAAACCCTAATTGGATAACTTAGGCCCTAAGCAATCCAATACCCTAATGATAAGTCTTGGACGATTTCAAGGTCTATCCAAAGCCCTCAAAACCGTCCTTCTTTATCCTTAAGGGATTATAGCCCAAAGTACAACTATCATACACTTGACAATTTATGCCCTTCTATTTAACTAATCTCCTTAAGTTACCAAATTAATTCCTAATTAATTTATGACTTATATTAATCAAATAATAATATTATTACAATAATATTTCTTCTCTCATTATAAATCATCCTGTCAAGTTGCTATGGTGAAGGCAAGCCAAAAGGACCATGCTCAATCGGGTCAAGTACTTACCAAATATAGTTGCAGCCTTAGACATTATTCCAACAGTCTCCCACTTGGATAAGTCTAGTAACTATATATACCGATTAGCAATCGTAGCTCTCAAAGACGTTGTCAAACTCTGATCTTATCAATCTTGTCCTTTAGATAAGGGATCGTACAGTCCTCTGTTTCGATATCATGCTGACAATTCTATGGAAACAATTTGTCTCACAATTGGTTTCTCGATCTCAGATTTATTTGACATAGAACTTAATCAAACACATCAATTTAGTTCTGACCGGGCCCGACACATAAGTCAAATCAAATCATCGAGCGGCCTAGATATCGCTTTTACCCTCTTAGGATAAAAGTAACAAATAAACTTCGACTTATATGCATTTACTTATTCATTAATCAACTGTACACAACAATGCGTTTTATAACATCAAGTTACTGATGCGGTTTCGTATTATGAATGTACAACCAATTAACAAATAACAAACCATATATCTAGGTTTTAAGACCATGTGATATTATTGTCTTGCGATCACCCTTTTTATCACATTCCATAAGGTGATTCCAGCAAGCGCGAGTTTGTTCCAATGCTCAAAACTAGTTCATAAGCAGTCATGAACGTTGTAGCAAACTTTTGCTATGTCTAATACCATTTAGACAATCTACACACCAATTCATGACAATCTTCATTCATACCTACTTCCAACATATGAACGATTGTGGACAATTTGAATAACTCGATTATTCTTAATAAACTCAATTATTCTGGAAGTCAAAACATGCAAAGTGAAACAATAGTTAAACAATTAACATAAGACAGTAACATTACTCATAAATAATACTCTTTTATTTAATCATCAAATGTTAATTACATTTATCTATTATATGTTTCTAATACTATCTAATCTATACTGATATCATCCTTCAGCCCAATACTCCTAGCATGCTGCAAGTGCTTAATCCTGCTCAGTCTTTTCGTAAGCGGATCTGCTGGGTTATCTTCTGATGATATCCTCTTCACCACGAGTTGTCCTTCTTCTACTCGATGTCTAATAAAGTGATATTTTATGTCGATATGTCGAGATCTACCATGATCCCTCGGTTCCTTGGTCAAGGCAACCGCTCCTTTATTATAACAGAAAATCTCCATGGGCTCCTTTATGGTAGGTACAACTCCAAGATCACTAATGATGTTCTTTAACCATATTGCCTCTTTCGACGCTTCGCTCGCTGCAATGTACTCTGATTCACACGTTGAATCAGCTACGGTTTCTTGCTTGGAACTTTTCCAAGTTACTGCTCCTCCATTCAGGGTAAAGACCCAGCCCGACTGCGAACGGTAGTTGTCCGTGTCGATTTAAAAGCTGGCGTCACTATACCCTCGCACCTTCAAGTCATCACTCACTCTGAGGACTAAAAAACATTCCTTCATCCTCCGAAGGTACTTAAGGATATTCTTGACCGCAATCCAATGGGCTCTGCCAGGGTTCCCTTGATATCTACTAACCATGCTCAAAGCAAAGGCTACATCAGGGCGAGTACAACTCATAGCATACATGATTGAGCCAACTGCAGAAGCATATGGTACTCGGCTCATTTATGCTATTTCGGCTTCGGTACTCGGACTTTGAGTCTTACTCAACTTGGCATTATATTGTATCGGTAATTCTCCCTTCTTCGAGTTTTCCATACTAAAACGTTTTATTACTTTATCTAAATAAGTGTTCTGACTAAGTCCTATTAGTCTCTTACCTCGTTCTCTCACTATCCTTATTCCTAAAATATAGGAAGCCTCTCCGAGGTCCTTCATAGCGAAGCACTTCCCGAGCCAGGACTTAACCTCCTGCAGTGTTGGGATGTCGTTTCCTATGAGCAATATGTCATCGACATACAAAACGAGAAAGCTAACTATACTCCCACTGGCTTTGACATATACACATGATTCATCTTCGCTTCGTACAAATCCAAACTCTTTGACTTTCTCATCGAAGCAAAGATTCCATCTGAGAGATGCTTGTTTAAGTCCATAAATGGACTTCTCAAGCTTACACACTCTATTTGGATGCTTCGGATCAACAAAATCCTCTGGCTGAGCCATGTAAACATGCTCAGCCAACTTCCCATTAAGGAAAGCGGTTTTGACATCCATTTGCCAAATCTCATAATCATGAAATGCGGCAATCGCTAGCATCACTCTAATAGATTTTATCTTCTCAACTGGTAAGAAAGTCTCATCATAGTCAACTCCGGGAGTTTGAGTAAAGTCCTTCGCAACCAGTCGCGCCTTATATGTGTGTACGTTTCCATCCACATCGGTCTTCTTCTTGAAGATCCATTTGCACCCAACGGTCTTACGTCCGGGCACATTATCAACCAAATTCCAAACTTGGTTGTTATACATGGACTGGATCTTGCTGTCCATTGCCTCTTTCCATTTTGCAGACTCCGGGCCTACCATGGCTTCCTTATAGCTATTAGGTTCATCTAGATTTATTAGTGTACCATCACTAATATACGTGTCCCCTTCGGTAGTAATATGAAAGCCATAAAACTTGGGTTGAACTCTAATTCTTTCAGAACGTCTAAGAGGTAAGGACTCGTCAATCGGTTCAACCGGAGTTTCCTCCTCGGGTTGAGTGCCAGCAGTAGAGGTTCCTTCATCTATCGACTCTTGAATCTCTTCAACCTCGATTTGCCTCCCACTGTCTCCTTGGCTTATGAGTTCTCGCTCTTGGAAAACTCCTCTCCTCGCAACAAAGACAACATTGTCCTTCGGTCTATAGAAGAGATATCCAAAGGATTTATGTGGGTAGCCGATGAAAATACATCGCTCACTACGAGGTTCGAGCTTGTCGTGAGTATCTCGTCTTACGAAAGCCTCGTAACCCCAAACCTTGATATGTGCTAATGAGGGAGCTTTCCCTGTCCACATCTCGTGAGGTGTTTTAGCAACCTTCTTAGTAGGGACTCGGTTAAGGATATGGGCGGCAGTCTCTAAGGCATACCCCCAGAATGAGATAGATAGTGAAGCACGACTCATCATAGAGTGGACCATGTCTAACAAGGTTCGATTACGCCTTTCGGCCACACCATTCAATTGTGGTGTCCTAGGTGGCGTCAATTGTGAAACTATTCCACACTCTTTTAGATAGTCGTGGAATTCAAGACTTAGGTACTCTCCTCCTCGATCGGATCGAAGCATCTTGATTTTCCTGCCCAATTGATTCTCCACTTTATTCTTGAATTCTTTGAACTTTTCAAACGTTTCTGACTTTTGATTGATTGAGTAGATATACCCATATCTACTATAGTCATCGGTAAAAGTCACATAGAAGCGGTTCCCATCCTTTGTGGTGGATATAAAGGGTCCACATACATCGGTATGTATTAGGTCCAATAAACCCTCACCCCTTTCACATGTACTAGTGAATGGTGACTTGGTCATCTTTCCAAGTAAACAAGACTCGCATGTGTCATCTTCCCTAAGGTAGAATGACTCCAACACTCCATCCTTTTGGAGTTGGGCTATGCGCTTCTTGTTGACATGTCGAAGACGACAATGCCACAAGGATGCTCTATCCATACTATTGGAAGAATCCATGAATAAAACATCATTTCCTAGGTAATCAACAATCATGACGGTTTCATAAATTCCATTACATGGCATTGCTTCAAAATATAAGACACCATTTAAATAAGCAAAAGTAGAACCATTCTCATTATTAAAAGAAAATCTAAATCCTTGACTAAACAAACCATGAAATGAAATGATGTCTCTTGCCATTTCTGGCGAATAGCAACAATTGTTCAAATATAAACATAAACCATTCCTAAACACTAGAGAATACACTCCAATCTTGGTCACAGGCAACGATCTTCTGTTCCCCATGATTAGATTTATTCTTCCATGCTCCACATCCCTATTTCTTCATAGTCCTTACAATTCAGAACAAATGTGGTAACCACACCCGGTATCAAGGACCCAAGAAATAGCATGAGATGAATCATTAGATTTAATTATGTATATACCTGCGAAAGACGGCTTGATCTTTCCTTCCTTGATGGCTTGCAGGTAGTCTAGGCAGCTTCTCTTCCAATGCCCTATTTTATGGCAATGGTGGCACTCTGCCTCCTTTGGGTTGGGGTTAGGCTTAGCGGGATCAACTTTGGTCCTACTAGAGGAGGAACCATCTCAGACTTTCCCTTGCGGTGGCTCTTAGACAGAGCCTTCCTCTTCTTGCCTTTTCCTTGCCTAATTGTCACAACTAGAAATTTTCGTGCCTTGTAGATTACAACAATTAAGCCAAATTATGAATCAAAGACACAAGAGCATGTATGCTGCATACTCTATGACAATAAAATTTCAAACAAACACCCCATGCAAGCAATTCAAGTAGTCAATAAGCAATTGGAAACCCTAGAAGTCCTTGTTTAAGTCCATTTTGGACTAGGACTTCCTTATTGGGCCCAATGGACCAATAAGCTTCCAATTTGACCATCTTGGGCTTAGAACTCTTAAATGGGTTGTAATTGGACCCACTTCGAATTATTTCAATATTTTGGGCCATATTGGGCCTAGAATGAAATAAATTAATTATATGAACTATTTTGGGCCATAATTAACCTAATTTAGCCCTAATAGGTCATAAAAATTATACTTTGATTTAATTGAGTTAAACATCATCTAATTTAACTATAATATGGGCTTAGGGGCAAAAAGCCCAAAAATCTCCTCTTTCCCCTCTCCATTCTCGGCCCAAGCCCACAAAGAGGAAGAGTTGACTTTGTTGGGTGCCACCTCACTTTTACATCAAGGATCTCCATGCAACACTCATACATCCATGCAACCATCTTATAAATTCTCTCTCTTCTCCCTTCTCTTTCTTCTCTCGTCCGAATCCAAGCACACACACACCCACATTTCACTCTCCATTCTCTCAAGAAAACTCTCCCATATCTCCTCCATATTTTCGAGATCTAAGGAGTATTCAAGGGGATTCTCACACAAAAATCATCATCTAAGGTAAGTTGATGTTAGATCCATAAGCTAGTTATTTCATTCCATTCAAGAATCACCTCCTAATCCATTTAAACTTATGATTTAGCACCTTAGAAGCATCTAAGTTTGAGACCTTCCAAGGAGGGTTGCTAAGGCCGATTTTTCTTCTCATTTTTCTTCCAAAACCGAAACCACACCAAAGGTGAGCTTCATACCCCTTATTTTTCGGTTTTTATAAGTTTTTGTGGGGGAGAATACAAGCAAATGTGTAGATCTATGAGTAAATGTATGCCTTGTGTGATTTTTATGCTTATATGCATGATCTTATGTGATTTGTGATGTTTATGTTAGCCAAAAGAACCTAAAAACCGAGAACTACAATATGAGGAATCAAATAAGTACAACTTATACCATTTCACACTAATCAAGTCTAGAAAAATAGTTTAGTTGGTTAAAATGAACATTTTTGGACTTAAAACCCATTTTTGGACTCAAAATGTCAAAAATACAAAACTAAGGGGCCCAAAACGACAAAAGATAATTTTTGAAGATTGAAATGAGTCTAAACAGTTTCTAGTATATATTTTCTGAATATCAACACTTTTGAAGAGTTAAAAATGTGAATTTTGAACATAATGGGCTAAAATGGGCTTTTCGGCCCAATAAAGCCCCAATTTGCGAGATTTTTGAAATCGAGGGGCTGAAAATGCACATTTCTGTAAAACAGGGGATTACAAGTATACTAATACCATTTCAAGGGCCAAAAATGCTTTTCAAATTAAAAAGGGACCAAAAATGCAAAAAATTTCCATTTTGGGCCAAAATTGTAAAAGTTGCGAAAAATGGGGGTTTCAACCGAGAAAATTTCATTTTTGAAGGACTTAAGCTGTTTATCAAGTAAATCTAGGCCGAAAATGTCTTTTTAATAAGTTTTGATACTAAAGTGTCAAGAAAAAGGGTTTAAGGACTAAAATGAAATTCTCTTATATAAAGGGTTAAAAGTGTAAATTTTATCCAAGAAGGGTCATAAAAAGGTAAACTCCTATTTTTTTTAAAAAAAAAACAAATCCCTTAAAATAAAATACGAGTACCTCGACTACCGGAGAAACGTAATAACAAATACGCTTTCAACACCAATATCGTTATCAAACGAATTGATTCGGTCTCGAATCAATAACGAATCAAAAATCAATAAACAATAAGTACTTCAATAAACACGCGAAATTCACGAGAAGTCAATATTCAATCTTTGGGCTTGAAAGTTTCAAATCGTGCTTGTTGGGCCTAGCTATCCCAATAACATGATCTTTGGGCCCGAAGGGAACGCGCTTGCATGTTATTGGGCCTTCAATGACCTAATCCATGTAAAAGGACTTTCAATAGCTTTATTGTGCTGTTGGGCCCCAAGGGCCCGTTGGTACTGCTAGCAAAGTCGAGAAGTCAAATGCGAGTCGGGCCTAGTGCCTTTCGCATTCACGATAGCCTTGAACGACTTATGGAAATAACGAGGGCTTCGTACCCTCTTTTCTCCTCGGTTGTGGGGCTATGAGAAGTTAGGGTGGTTGGATTAAGTGAGTCTTACAGACGATGCCAAAAGGATTGTTTGTAATTGGTAGTTATAAACTAGTCATTTTCATTAATGCGTGATTATAACGACTCACAACCCATAATTAATCCAATGTCACCTGGAATTATCGGAAACAATCGTCGAATCGGTATAACAATAAACAAGACACGAAATCCTATGTACGAGGAAAACATCGGGTTTTCCCGGGAAGTTCAACACTTTTATCTATGTGATGTATACAAGGTTTAACAATTATATACGTTTACAAAAATCAACAAGCATACTACGGATCTCCACACTTTTTATAAACTATACTCTTTTCAGAAAATATCGGATTTTCTGGGTTTTTCAAACTACACAAAAATCATTATTTTTCAAACATAACTTATGAACTCACCAACATTTCATATGTTGACGTTTTCCAAAATACTTGTATTCTCAAGTAATAGGTAAATTGAAGAATATGTATCCAGTGATGTCATGGTGTTTTGTTTAATTTAGTATCGAACGGTTTAAGTTATGGAAATGTAATGTTTAAAACAATGTACTGGATGTAAACAATAACAATTGTACTATTTCAATGCTTGGTGATGAATGATGTTATGATTCATGTATAATCATTGTGATGGTATTCAATTGAGTCACAATAGCCCTTGGACGTTTCCGCCGTCTGGTTCGGGGGTGTGACAGGTTGGTATCAGAGCTTTGTTTATAGTGAACTAGCATATCTAACCACACATTGATATGCAACTATAAACCAAAAAAAAGGACTAACACAACTCTGAACAAAACAAGTAAAACATAACAATAAAACACCCTTGCTTGCATTAGGACAAGAACATAACGCAGAACCAAACAAGATAATGCTAGTATCTCGGTTAAGCCAGAACTGTTCTAGCCATATCAAAGAGTGGGTGTAGCCTGATCAACTACATTCCCTCCAAGGTATAAGTATCACACGTTCTGATGAGATCATGATAGCTAGGGAACCTAAAAATATACCCCTTTAGCACCAAAAGGAGAACATATGTTTAGTCTGTACAATAGTTGTAGCGTCCTAGGAATAATGTAGCATATTTATACACTCTCGCAGGCAGCATGGCTGGTTTCCATCACCTCGGAGATCCTTACTTCCCTAACCATGGAAATAACGGATGGTTAGACGAGGAGCCTGAGGAAGACCCCGAAGAGGAATCTGACGGGGAACCGGATGCAGGAGTCGAGGGCGAGCCTGCCGAACCAGAAGAAGAACAAGAGGAGGAAGAAGATGAAGGAGGCTCTGAGGAGGAACCCAATGACAGTGAAGGGGGTGATTCGGACGCGGAGTCCGAAGTCATCAACCCCCCTTACCCGATTAGGGTGCCTGCTTACCGGGTGAGCCCCACTAGTCCTACACCCCCCTGGGGTATTGATCTTTGGAGGTGGAGCAGAAAACAGGGACAACGACCCCCGTACGGCATGTTACGCGAGTTCTTTGACCTGAGGGATGGAGGACCAGCTGATCGAGCCCTTCCAGTCATGGTGAGACGATTACGGAACATTGGCGACCTCGCTAAGAGCACTGCCGACCAGGTACGCCAGCTGTGGACTACGGTCGAGCGTGCAGAGCAGGAGACACGTGACGTTCTTAGAGAGTTCCATATGAAGCAGGTGAGGTAGGAGTCTCGACTACAGGACACAGAACGGCAGGTGGCTCGTCTTCAAGGAGCATCCACTTCCTCAGCACCACCCCCGGGCATAGCTCCTCACGATTAGGGATGGACGTATCTTACTAGGTCATTAGGATCTATGCTATGTACCCCGACTCTATGTTTAAGTGACTACACTACTCATAGAGCCGTTATGCTGTCGAACTAGTATCACTTATGTATGCTCTTACGAGCAAAATTTTCATGTACCAAAGTGCGGATAATAGTAATGAAAGATCTTATATGTTTATTTATGACGTTATAATCTGCTATGTGTTACGTATCCATGATTGTATGCTAAATTGTAGAGGTACTTAAGTTGTGCCATGCACCTAGCTCATAGGATCACGCTCACACAAAAAGCACAGACACTCAACATCTTTCTGTTCCTTGGCAGAAAGATGCCTCCACGACCTACTCGCGGAAACCCTGGACCAACCCCACCCGAAGTTGACTCCACTGCATTCCTTGCAGTCGTATCTGCTGCGGTCGCCACAACAATGGCGCAAATTCACCAAGGGAACAACGAAGGAGGCAACGGACTAGGGGCCGGGAGTTCGAACAACGGAATGAATCAAGGACTCACCAAAATATGTACTTACAAAGACTTCACAAACGCCAAACCATGAACCTTTAACGACACTGGAGGAGTGATCACCCTGAAATGATGGATCAAAAAGGTGGAAGCGGTGTTCGAGATATGCGATTGCCCTGAAGAGATGATGGTGAAGTTTGCTGCATGCACCTTTGTTGACCAATCACTCACTTGGTGGAACGGACACGTGGAAGCCATGACACTCCCCGTAGCCAATTCCATGCCATGGACAGAAATGAAAGAAATGCTGATGGCCGAATATTGTCCTCGTGGTGAAATCGGAAAATGGAACAAGAGCTGTGGAACCTCACTGTATGGAATGCTGATATAGATGCCTACATATCAAGATTTAGCGAACTATCTCTGCTATGTCCTGGAATGATCACCTCGGAAGGAAAGAAGATCGAGCGATTCATCTGGGGACTAACCTCTCCGATCCAAGGAAATGGGATAGCTGCAAATCCCGAAACTTTCGACAGTGCTAAGAGATTAGCCAAGAAGCTGTATGATCACAACAACAAGAAGGGTGAGAAGCCAGTGGAGGCGGAAGCCAAGAAGGAGAGTGATGGCAAAAAGGGGAAGAACAACAAGAGAAAGGGGCGTCAAGGCTCCGAGACTTCCAAGAAGCAGCAGACAGTGGTGGTTAATGCTGTCAACACACAAGTTCCGGCCACACCACATGCTCCAGCCCCAGTTGCTCCAAATGCTCCTAGACCTTATTCCAGTAATCTTCCCAAATGCAACAAGTGCGGTTTCCATCACAATGGAGAATCCAAGGAGATGCAGTGCACCAGTTGCAATCGGAAAGGGCACACGGCAAGGTACTGCAGGACTTACCCTCCTTAAAATCAACAACAGGGAAGTAACAACAACAACAACCGCAACAACAACAACACCAACGTTGGCGGCAACAATGCCGGACCTAGCCACACCTGTTATGGGTGTGGAAGGACTGGGCATTTTCTTCGCGATTGCCCTAACAACAACAATTACGGAAATGGAGGGACGAGAAGGGTGCTGGCCATGGGTCAGGGCGAGGCAATTCAGGATCCCGCTATTGTTACCGGTACGTTTCCCCTAAACCACACTTACGCATGCATCCTATTTGACACCGGAGCAGAGCGAAGCTTTGTGAGCAATAATTTTAAACACTATTTAAAACAACAACCCCAGAATCTCAATGAAATCTTTACGATGGAAATGGCCAATGGGAAAACCGAATCCATTGGGGAAATCTACACGGGATGTACCCTAACCTTAAATCAACACGTCTTTCGAATAGACTTAATGCCTGTTTCCATTAGGAGTTTCGATGTGATTATTGGCATGGACTGGTTAAGCACCCACCATGCTGAAATTATGTGTCACGAGAAGGTCGTTCGCCTTCACCTTCCTAATCACGAAACCCTAGTTATTTACGGAGACAAACCAAGCACGAACCTTCGTTTCATCTCGTGCATCCAGGCACAGAAGCACCTACGAAAGAAAGATTTGACGTTCTTGGCTCACATAGTGGATAAAACCAAGGAGGAGGTTAACATTCAAGACATTCCAGTAGCACGTGAATTCCTAGACGTATTTCCTGAAGATCTTCCTGGAGTACCCCAGAGAGACAAGTTGAGTTCCGAATTGACATCGTTCCAGGAGCAACTCCTCTCGCTAAATCGCCTTACCGGCTAGCTCCTGCTGAAATGCAGGAATTGTCCAGCCAACTCAGCGAACTCCTGGGCAACAGATTCATCCGACCCAGCTACTCGCCATGGGGAGCTCCAGTCCTCTTTGTCAAAAAGAAGGACGGATCTTTTAGAATGTGAATCGATTCTAGGGAGTTAAATAAACTCACCGTCAAAAATCGCTATCCACTCCCACGAGGCAAGGAGTGAAGCACCATGTCGATCCTAAATTGTTCATGTGGTAGGTCATCCTAAATTGGTTGTAACACGGAGGCAAGGAGTGAAGCACCATGTCGATCGCCAAGTCTTCCCCAAAGTCAACATTCAACTTGCGAAGACGATCGACATACCTTTGCATCTTTTGCAGGTGCACTGTTAGAGATTCACCATGACCCATTTTAGCTGAGATCATGTTAGTGAAGATCTCGTAATGTTCCTGCCTCGCGTTTTGGTGGTATCTCTCCAACAAGTCTTGGTGCATTTCGTACGTATACATGTCCTCGTAGGACTTTTGGAATTCGGAGTTCATAGTGGCTATCATGATGCAATGAACCTTCGTTGCATCACGCTCATGAGTTTTAAAAGCGGTGATTTCAGCTGGAGTAGCGATTTCTGGACTGATCTTCTCGAGCTTCTCATCGAGGACATACTCCTTGTCCTCGTAGCGAGCAATTATGCAAATGTATCTTATCCATTCGCTAAAGTTCGTCCCATCGAAAGTCACCTTTTGGCAAAGGCTCATCAATGTGAACGAGCTAGCAGCAACGTTGTTCGCGTTCGACATCTACAAATAGAAAGGACAAAGATATATTAGAATTTGAATCCCTAATTATTACCCAAGAAAAATTAGGGATAGGATCCAACAACAATATTTACATATTAGAAAATGGATGCCGTAATCTAACATGCAAACAATTTGAAGGTAAGTGAATGATGATTCACTAATTCTCCACCATGAAAACATAACTTTAAGTTCTAAATGTGTTGAGAATTCCTAGGTTTGGATGAGATTCATTGAAACTTTTCAATGGTATGTTTAAATCTCGATATGCCCCTCTCGATTGTGACTGGGATACCGAGGATCACAAAGTGGGTGTGAATTACCATGCAAATTCACATGGTGCCTTCATTGTAATAATCACCTATTCGATGTGCCGGTAAATCACACACGCTCCATCGAACTATGATAAACAATGAATCACCCTTTGCCACCTTTGCTTAGAACCAATTAGTTTGTCGGTAAACCACACACGCTCCACTAACTTCTTAGCAAGGGTGCAAAGTGTAATTTCATGGGATTGCATCAATTCACTTTTCCTAAAGTAACTAGGATTGGGAAATTTTTAAAAAACTTGTAGTTACTTTGTATTTCATATTATACTTTTAATGAGGAGATGAGGTTGTCCTATCCTACCCGTTCGCCTAACGACCCTCCACCGATCAAGCAAGTGGTGGGTGTGAGTGTACACCCATTAAGCGTCATTTTATAGGCAGCAACCTTATACCCACCTTATATATCGGCTTCGTGAATGAGGCCTACTAACGGTAAGACCAACATTTTAATTATACATGTATATATATATATATATATATATATATATATATATATATATATATATATATATATATATTAATCTTGTAATATTATATTAGTATAGGGTTGGATTTTAAACTTGTAAAATTCCAGGGTTTCAAATTTAAATTGTCTAAATTAAACTTTTAATCACAAAACATAAAATTTCAAAATTTTAGGGCAAGTTTTAAATTTTTCATAACATAGGGGATCAAATAACAAATAATCTAAATTAACATTTAATTACATAATTTTCCATATTTGATTTATTTAATTATTTCTTGCAAAACAATTTACCAATTTAATTAAAATAATTAATCAATTATCACATAAGGAAATTAATATTTAATTAATTGATAAATATCTTCAATTAAGTCAAGAATATACTCAAATATATCTTAAAATCGGATTTATATTGACCTAACATGATTAAGGTAAGTATCTAAAGGATAAACAGCGAGAAATCCTGAAATTAGCTCTTTCTGACGCTCGAACTCGCCGAGTACCACAATAGACTCGCCGAGTTGAGGCCTACTCGCCGAGTCCACTATGGAACTCGCCGATTTCATCAGGCAGGATCACAAAATTTGAATTTTGCAAGCAGCAAACAAGCAACCAATGCATCAATTCAATAGAAACCAATCTAGGCTCTGATACCACTGTTGGGTTTTCGTCATATGAACATTCCTATGTGCACATACAAACCCTAATGCTTGGATCTAGGTTTCTCTAATTGAACATGAATTGAATCCAAGACTTTTGAACAATAGATCTAGGTAATAGCATAAGAAAAACAGATCTAGAAGATTACCTTAAGTTGCTTGCTTGAATCTTCTTGTCCTTGGAGCTTAGAGTCACAATTGTCACTCCTCTAATGGATTACAAACACCAACTAGCAAGAGGATGATTATAGAGAGAGGAGAGGGGAGGAAGAAATCATCCAGGTTTCCTTTAGAGACAATGGTGCCTATTTCCTTGACCCCTTGGGTCTATTTATACTTGTAAGGCTCCTAGGGTTTCACCATGAAACCCTAATTGGATACCTTAGGCCCTAAGCAATCCAATACCCTAATGATAAGCCTTGGAAGATTTCAAGGTCTATCCAAAGCCCTCAAAACCGTCCCCCTTTATCCTTAAGGGATTATAGCCCAAAGTACAACTATCATACACTTGACAGTTTATGCCCTTCTATTTAATTAATCTCCTTAAGTCACCAAATTAATTCCTAATTAATTTATGACTTATATTAATCAAATAATAATATTATTACAATAATATTTCTACTCTCATTATAAATCATCCTGTCAAGTTGCTATGGTGAAGGCAACCCAAAAGGACCATGCTCAATCGGGTCAAGTACTTACCAAATATAGTTGCAGCCTTAGACACTATTCCAACACTTTGGGTGAAAGGATGAATATGAGAGAGAGGAAGGGAGGAAAGAGGCTCTAAAATTCGACCCTAGTAGGGTTTCTCCAATGAGTGGCCGAATTTAGTGTCTTAGGGTGCTATTTATACTTAAGGCTAACTAGGGTTTCAAGGTGGAAACCCTAATCCCTTAGCTTAGGGCCTAAGCAAGTCCATGGACTCCTTTCCTTAAGCCCTTGGACGAAAACTCCTAGATCCTTCTAGGATTTTCTTTCAAGGCTTAATAAAGGTGATCAAATAGCCCAAAGTCTCAACTATCAAATAATTACAAAACAACCCATGTACTTTTAATTAATTCCTTTAATCCCGAAATTAATTCCTAATTAATTTACGATTAAATACTAATTAATAATATGATTCCAAATTAATATATTATTCATATAATATATTAACAAATCATATTTATACCCCAATTTATTATTCTTAACAATAAACCAGCCTCTCTCCTCAACAATCATCCTGTCTAGTCACCAATGTGAAGGCAACCCAAAAGGGCCATGCTCACAATCGGGTCAAGTACATACCAAAATAGTTATGGACTTAGACACTAATCCAACAATCTCCCACTTGGATAAGTCTAATAACTATTATGCGTATGACTTCAGAACCTAATCAGCAATCGTAGCTTTCAAAAGCCGTTGTAAACTCTGATCGTATTAGAAGCGTGTCCTTTAGATAAGGGATCATATATTCCTCCATTCTTGATATCGCATAGACGTGAGACATGAATTGAAATCAATCTCTTAGTCTATGTGTTTTTTCCGGATTTCCAATTTATGACGACTGACAACAGACTACAATTTAACATCAAATTAGTCTCGGCTTGGCCAAGCGCTTAGGGTGTCATCACTAAATCATCGAGGGGCCCACAGATATTGCTTTTATCCCACTTTAGGAAAAAGGAACGAATAAACTTCAACTCAATGCTTGCTTGTACTCACTCATCGAATCACACACAATAATAAGTTTTATAACACCAAGTTATTGGTGCGTTTACTTATCATCAATGTGCAACCAACCAGCAAATAACAACTCACACGTCCCGGTTATAAGAATATACAATATTATCAACTCACAATCACTCGTGATAAAATCCATGAAGTGATTTTTGTGAGCGTGGGTTTAATCCAATACTCTAATCTTACTAAAGCACTCATGAACTTTGCAGCGAACTTGTACTATGTCTAAACTGTTCAGACAATCTACAGACTCTTCATGACAGTCTTCCTTCATACCAAATTCTAACGTATGACCGACTGTGGAGGTTCGAGTAACCCAGTTATTTTGGAAGTCAAAACATGCAAATAGAAACACAATGATAATACTTAATCCTCTATGACCCCAAACTTGTGAGTATAAATAAAACACCTTTATTTAATCATCATATTGATTACTCATTATTCATTGTTTAATGTTTCAGATAATCAACTTTATAACTCGAATTGTAACCATAATTGTCCCATGTTCTAAGCATGCACACTTTGGTTTCATATGGTCCATACTTTGTGAAATAGATCAATTGAAAAACTTTTCCAATGAAACTCATTTAACAATCCCTAATCCTTATAATTAGTGTAAGAATACCAAATTCTTGCCACTTTTAGAATATGTCAGATTCTAATATTTTATGCAATTATCTTTTCGTGAAGTCACGACACAAAAGTCACAAAGACTCGGCCAATGAAATCACAAGGTACTCTATCAGAAATTGTTACAAAACAATTCTATAGATGTGATGTCTCTCACTCAAAGTACATTCCTTTGAACATCCTTTTTGCATAAAATTTTCTAATCTAGACATAAATTCTTAATTTCCAACTCCCAATTATGGAAACATTTCCATATTTTCCATATGACAACTCATTCTAAATAGAATCGTATCTATTCATAATAATGTCGATATGGTCCATCCATTACTATACTTCCAACTACTCACAAGCGACCAATCCTCAACGAACTTTGGATCATCCTTTGATAGTTGTTTAATTATTTTAGTAAAAACCAGTTCTAGTCCCTTTTCCTTCTTAATGCCCTTGACATTTGGAAAATTTTAGAATGATCAAATATTATAGCATTTTAGTAAAAACCAGTTCTAGTCACGTTCTCACTATTCGAACTATGAAGAGGGATGTCGTAATCATATTCGAAATTTGAGAACACACTATGTATCCTTTGACTAAATTTATTAAAATTTCTCAATCTAAACTTTAGATTTTGAAATGAAGTACAATATTCTCTCTCTTAATTATAACAAAACAACTCTTCAACCCCTACAACTTTGCAAAGTGAATCTTTGTTTTCTATAATTAATATTGCTAACTTGCAATACTTACCATAATAATCACACAAGCATAACACTTATGCTCCCACTATTATGATGATTATTATCATATAAGCATAAAACTTATGCTCCCACTAGCTTTGACATGTATTAAAAAAATAGCTGAACTCCCAGAAAAAAATACCTATTGAATTTCTTAAGTTCATATTTCTAATACTTGATGCTTTGATAAGTCTTTATCTAATCTTCTTAAACTTATATACCTTTGCCTTAAAAAGCTCACATGTGTGTCTAGACAAATTCAGAACTTATGTTACTAAGTCGCAAATATTCAGACTAATTGCCAAAACTCACAATTCGAACTATGGAAAGGGATGTCGTAACCATAATCGAATTTGAGAAAACAATTTTCACAATTGCTATCTTCTAAAATCTCTCTTAGTGAAAGCATTTCCTCACAACCATTTGCATGAAGGAGGGAAACCTTATGACACTTAGATTTTATAGTTTATGTGTTCCTATTCATGTGAATTTGTCATAACAACGATCATAAGACAATGTTTGTGACAAATCCAAATCATATGGATTGAACTTATTCAATCTTGATTTCTCACCTTATGGCAGCACGAATGCCCACCATTGCTTCCAAGTTGTTAAGCAGCTCACTCTTACCTTATCAATGTACTTTCCATTGATCAGGGTGCTTGCCTTTATGCATTCAAATGAGAACTCATAGAAATCACATACATAGTTAACTTAAATGGAATGGCACAAAAAACAAAATTATGTCAACATGACAGGTTGTAAACCTCAAGTCAAGTGCTAGTGATGATTAACTAGGTTTATTCTTGAATTTGTTCTTGAACCTTTTCAAGATGTTTAAGACTCCCACTGACTCTTTGACATATAAGGTTCTCTTGTCAAGAAAAATTTATTGACAAAACAAATATTCAAGAGTTAGTGTAGCTTCTTATCAAGTTTAACACTTCACTCAATTGGTCCTAGTTGGTCTTTGTCTTATCCAAGACATCACAACTTACCAATTTCAAATGTAAAAGAATAAGAAACTTTCTACATTTGATAAGTGTTACAACCCTACTTAAGATTTTTCACTCAAGTCACAATCTTGACTCTAAGAGTTGATATTGGAATGAAGTATGATTGACTTCTTGATCTAACCATTTCTACAATTCTCGATTCCTCTTCTTAGACATGAAATTGTACAAAGACTCGCTTAGAGGATCAATTGAGACATGGTTCTTAATCATTAAGACTTATGATAAAACACAATAAAGGTACTCTCCCTTCTTCTTAGAATAGAGAAACTTTTATCTTTCTGCCTACTTGATTCTTCTTATTCGTTCTGCTATTGATTGAAACTCTTTCAATCAACTTAGAATTATACTCAATCTTATAATTATAACCATATTTACTAATCTTTAGTAAATCATGAAGAATATCTTTGTCACTCTTGTGGTAGACTTGATCAACGTACGACCTAGTGTACTCAATCTTCTAGTCCTTCAATTGACACTTTGTCAAAGAATTAGTCTAAATTTCCCAAATGTGAAAGTTTTTTTCATTCATCATATAATACTCATTGCATGATTCCAAGTTTTTATCCACTTGAAATTTGGGCGATGAGAAACTCTCCCTATTTGGTAAACTCTCGACACTTGCACAAATAATCTAATTAAGAATCAAATCCATTTTGCTAATAATAGAAGTACACAAACATCAATTTTTCATACACGCCATTGTAAGGATAAATAAATAAGATAAAACCAAAATTTATTTTATTGGGGAAAAATTTGTCCTTACAATGCAATTCGATTGAAAAACTATGTTATTTCATATTTCTTAGCAATCTATTCTAACTCCAAGTAGTAGCTTAAGAATCTAATCTTCAAGCAATGCGATCGAAATTCATTTCTTCACGATTAGATTCAGCTCACTTCTTCCCTTAAGCTTCCTCTCTTTTCTTCGATCCTACAAAACATCAAAATGTAATCTTATCACATTATGTATTAAGAATCTAGAATAGGAACTTAAAAGAGTCAGTTAATGGATTTTACCTGAAGTAGAGTCATACGTCTTGACTCTCCCATCTCTTAGATCTCTCAGGTAAATAGGGCAGCTTCGTCTCCAATTCCCCTTCTTTTGACAATAAAAGCAAATGGACTCTTTTGGAATGGCACAAGGAACTATCTCAGAGTTTACCTTTTCTAGATTTCCAATGTCAGCATTTTCAATGTCCATTGAAGTTTGGGAGTTTGATTCACCAGACAAATTTGCTTGACCCACACGCCAAATCATTGTTGATTCAACAGCTATAAGCAAATAGGTGAGATCAATGAGGGTCACGTCATGATCTATCATATACTACTCTCTAAAGAACTCACTATATGATTCAGGAAGCGACTGAAGAACCTAGTTAATAGCCAACTCACCTGAAATCTTGACACCCAACATCCTTAACCTATCAATGTGTGACTTCATCTCTAAGACGTGTGCACACACAGGTTTCCCATCTTCATGTTTACTTTCCAAAAGGGCTTGAGTAATCTTGAACTTTTCAAGCCTTCGAACTTGTGGGTTAGGGAGAATAGTTTGAGGAGGTAGAGGATGTGAAGCAGGATTTCTTGTTCCTCGGTCATATCGTGGAACATCATCTTCATTTGGAAAGCTTGTTTCATGGAATTTGGGAAGACCATGATTCTCATAACTAGACATCTATAAAACGGGAGAACATTCAAGTTAAGTTGATTAGAATCCTTGATGTAACACCCAAATGAAACATCAAGGCTAGGATCCAACACAATACTCTGCAACCTAGAAGAGGGATTCCGTAATCTAGTTGCAGAATATTTGAAGGTAGGTAAATGACAATTTACTAATTTCCATCATGAAAAACAAAAAGGAAATTTAAGTTTTAAATGAATTGAAACTCCTAGATCCTTATGAGATTCATTGAAATTTTCAATGGCATGTTTAATCTCGATTATGCCCTTCTATTTGTGACTGGGATGTCGAGGATCACAAATAAGGTGTGAATAACCATACGAATCTACGTGGTGCACTCAACGATACTATCACCTAATCAATGTGTCAGTTAACCACACACGCTCCATTGATCTATGATAAACATCGAGCCACCCTTCGCCACCAATGTCAATCCGAATTTGTGTGCCGGTTAACCACGCACGCTCCACGAACGTTTGACAATGGTACAAAGTGTAATTCCATGGATTAGCATACAATTTCACATTTTTCCTAAAGTAACTATGATTTGGGAATTTGAAAAAACATGTAGTTACTTTGTACTTCATTATACTTATAATGTAAGGTTTCGTCCTATCCTACCTATTCGGCTAACGACCATCCACTAGTCAAGAGTGCGGTGGGTAAGAGTGGATACCCATTCAATCACCATTTTATAGACAATTTCCATAAACACCCCTTATAGACCAGCTTTGTGAATGAGGCCTACTAACGGTAAGACTGACTTAATCTTATATATATATATATATATATATATATATATATATATATATATATATATATATATATATATAATCATTAATCTTATAATATTATAATAGTATAAGGGTGTATTTTAAACATTTCAAAATACTAGGGTTTTAATCATATTTAACTTTTTCAAAAATTAAAACTTTTTAATTTGAAACTCTTAAATATTAAAATAATGATTTAATAATTATCCAAAATTAAACAATTAATTTAAAATTATTAAATCTTGTAGGATTATCTATTAAATTAAACAATTAATTTAATCTAATCCCATATCCCCTAAGATTTGAAAATTTATGGAATCAGATAATTCATAAGATCTTTATTTATCTATTTAAGGAATCAAGGATAATTACAAGATATGACATTATCCAAATCCCTAAAATTTAGAAATCCTATCTAGGGGACAAGGCAAATTTCGAAATTCTAGGGCTAGACAACCCTAAAATCGAAATCTTTGGGCCAAATGAAAAAGGTTTAGGAAACCCTACAAATATTTTTGAAATCCAGGGTTTAGAAACCCTAATTTCGAAAATCAAGCCTCAAGGGTTTATTTGCCATAAAACCTAATTGTAATATTCATACATTTGTATCAAATCTAATTAAAAACCAAAACCTTAGACTCTAATACCACTGATGGGTTTTATACAAACAATCCTATGTGTGCATGCAACTAATTGGATCTATGTTTTCACTATTAGACATACAACTTTATGAACACAAAAAGAAACATGGGATACTCCTATGATTTCGAAATTCACAAAGGAGAATATAATACATACCATTTGTTGTTATATAACAATAACAACTAGTTCCTTGAATTTCCTTAGCTCTTGAAAGCAAGTACCACAAGTGTAGTACCTCTAATGGCTCACAAACACACTTTGGGTGAAAGGATGAATATGAGAGAGAGGATGGGAGGAAAGAGGCTCTAAAATTCGACCCTGGTAGGGTTTCTCCAAGGAGTGGCGGAATTTATTGCCTTAGGGTGCTATTTATACTTAAGGCTAACTTGGCTTTCAAGGTGGAAACCCTAATCCCTTAGCTTAGGGCCTAAGCAAGTCCATTGACTCCTTTCCTTAAGCCCTTGGACGAAAACTCCTAGATCCTTCTAGGATTTTCATTCAAGCCTTAATAAAGGTGATCCAATAGCCCAAAGTCTCAACTATCAAATAATTACAAAACAGCCCCTATACTTTTAATTAATTCCTTTAATCCCGATATTAATTTCTGATTAAATACTAATTAATAATATGATTCCAAATTAATATATTATTCATATAATATATTAACAAATCATATTTATACCCTAATTTATTATTCTTAACAATAAACCAGCCTCTCTCCTCAACAATCATCATGTCTAGTCACCAGTGTGAAGGCAACCCAAAAGGACCATTCTTACAATCGGGTCAAGTACATACCAAAATAGTTATGGACTTAGACACTAATAAAAAAACATACCTTTTCTTTGTGGTTGATTTCTTGGAGTTATGAGAACTGTTGGATTAATGTCTAAGTCCATAACTATATTTGGTATGTACTTGACCCGACCCGGCATGGTCCATTTGGGTTGCACTTCACCGACACAATTTATATGGATAATCTTTTGAGAATAGTATGTTCATGATTAATATTAATATATTATAAGTTCTAATATATTAATATGGAATCATATTATTTAATTAGTATTGATCAAGAATTAATTTAGAATTAATTAAGTGATCAAAAGGAACTAATTAAATATGGACTCTTATATATATGGAATGGGCCAAGTTCATTTAGGTTGGGCTAAGATTTTATGGATAGTCCATGGAGTGTTTAACCCATGGATCCTAGGAAATGAAAGGTCATGGGTATTAGGGTTAAACCCTAATCCTCCACACTATATAAAGATGTCCTTGGTTGGTGAAATTGGTACTAATGTGGTACACTAAGAAGGGCTAGCCAATTTCACTAGAGAGAACCAAGTATCCATATTCTCTAAAGTCTTCCAAGGTGTTTTGGTGATTTGTGATTCCATTTGAGGCTTCCACACTATTGGGGCTAAGCTCTTAAAGCTTGAAGACATCAAGCTTCATCACGAGGTATGTATTCTATCTTGCAGTAGTCATTGTTTTTGTATGCTAGATTAGGATAATACCTTGGATGTTCTTATTTGCATGTATAATAGAGAAAACATAGATCCAAGGTATTTAGGGTTGCATGTACACCATAGGAGTGTTAGAATGCTCAAAACCCAACAGTGGTATCAGAGCCTAGGCTTGTTTTCTTGTTATACTTGCAAAACTACTTAAAAAATCGAAATTGTTGCTGTCTGATCATCAGACTCGGTGAGTCCATGCCTAAAAAGTGATCAAATCGATCCAACTCGCCGAGTTGGTTCATGCACTCGACGAGTTGGACCCCCAGACAGCATATTTTTGAGGTTTTTGGCTAGAAATGGACTAGGAACATTACCCTAAGTTGTTTTTTGAACTTATAAACTTGTTTTTTGATGTGGTAATGTTCATGCTAATCCATTTTCAAAGATAATTGTCAATAGATTCATGTTTTGTATTAGTTTAAGGTTTAGACTAATTACATGAAAAAGTTTAATTTGAATTATCTTGTTCTTATGAGTTGCTTAGATTAATAGAAAAGTTAATTGATTATGTGTTTTCAATCCAAATTAATCTAAGAGTTGATTCCAAAATGTGTTTTTGTAACTTTTCCTCAAGTTATATGAAAAGTCACATTTAAGTTTCATAAAACTCATAAAAGTTGGCAATGGTTACAAAAGATGAAGAGTCTTGTCCTTAAGTTATGGAGGTTCAAGAGTCACATCATTAATAAATAAATAAATAAAGTGTAACCATAATTAAATCCATAAGTTATAAAATAAAGAAAAGTTAATTCTTTTATTAGTTTAAAGTCTTCCATAACTTGTCCTCAAGTTATGGAACTTGAAGAGTTTTTGGATTAAAGCTACTTTAAACACATAAGTTATGGAATTAATTAGTTTTGAATAGTTTCAAAACTTGCCCTCAAGTTTTGGAATTTGAAAAGTTTTCACTTATGAATACTTTAATTCCAAGTTAGCCCTTAGAATTTTAAAAGTTAAAATTCAACCCTTATACTTTATAATATTATAAGTTAATTATATATATATATATATATATATATATATATATATATATATATATATATATATATATATATATGTATAAGAGTAAAGTCAGTCTTACCGCTAGTACGCCTCATTCACGAAGTCGGTCTATAAGGTGGGTATAAGGTTGTTGCCTATAAAATGGCAACTTAATGGGTGTCCATTCTCACCCACCGCTTGCTTGACTGGTGGAGGGTCGTTAGCCGAACGGGTTTGACAAGACTATAATTCTCCCTTCATTAAAAGTATTAATGATAAATACTAAGTAACCAAACCTTTTATAAATACCCAATCTTAGTTACTTAGGAAAATGTGAATAAGGTGCTAATCCATGAAATTACACTTTACACTTTGTCTAAGTCGTTAGTGGAGCGTGTGTGGTTAACCGGCACACTAACCTGGACTTAACAAGGTAGGTAAAGGGTGACTTAATATTTATCATAGTATCGATGGAGCGTGTGTGGTTGACCGACACATCGATTGAGGGGTAAACACTTAAGGGTACCAAGTAATTTGCATGGTTACTTCACACCTTGTTTTGTGATCCTCGGCATCTCAGTCACAAAACCTGAAGGGCACACTCGAGATTGAAACATGCAATTGAACAGTTCAATGAATCTCAAAGATCTAGGAGTTTCAAAACCAATTAAAACCTAATAATACATTTCGTTTATCTTGGTGGAAATTGGTGAATCGTCATTCACCTACCTTCAAATATTTTATAGCTTGGATTACGACATCCCTCTTCTAAGTTATAAAATATTTTGTTGGGTCCTAGCCTTAATATTTCATATTGGGTGTCATATTAAGGACTTTAGATCAAATATCTTGAATATCTACCATAACATGTTTGGTTTAGACATTTATGATCTTCCCAAATCTCTTGAAACAAGCTTTCCTAAATGAAGATGATGTCCCTTGGAAATCATACTTCTTTCACCTCCTCCAATTATTCTCCCTAACCCACAAGTTCGTGAAAAGTTTAAGGTCACTCAAGTCCTATTGGCAAGGCAAGGTCTAGGTGTGATCACATCTTGGAGATATAGTCACATATTGACAAGCCGGGAGAGTTGGGTGTCAAAGTCTTGAGAAAGTTGGTGGTTCAACTACTTTCTAAGTCACATAGTGAGTTCTTTTGGAACACCTATGAAACAGACTATGACAAGACCCTTAATGATCTTATCTATTTGCTAAGATCAACTTCCTTAAAACTTAATGGACATTGACAATGATGACATTGGATATCTAGTAAAGCATTCTCTTCCCAATGGATAGGGATCGGCCATAGTCAACTCGGTTGACCAAATGGTAAAGAGAAAAATCTAAGTTTGTGATAGTCCCGTGTACCATTATCAAAGGGTCCATATGTTTATATTGCAAAAGAAAGGGGCATTGGTTGCGAAGTTGCCAGATTTACCTAAGGATGTTAAAGTCAATAAGTTTGACTCTACTTCAGGTAAAGTCCACTATCTAACTCTATTAAGTTTCTATTCTGAGATTCTTGATACATGATGTGACTTGGTCACATGGTGATGTTTTAAGAATCAAAGAAATGTGAAGAAACTTAAAGAAAGAATATGTTGAATCTGATCGAATAGATGGATTTCTATCGCGTAGTTTGAAGATCGGATTCTTGAGCTACTTCTTAGGAGTTATGAGATATTGCTTAGGAATAGATAACAACAATTTTTCATATGGATTATAAGGATATGTTTTTCCGCAAAGTTTTAAAATAAAAGAAAATTTTTGATTTTATTTATTTTAAAATATCCTTACAATGGCATTTGAGGAAATTTTGTTGCTTATATGATTCCATTAATAGCAAGAGTGGAAATATGAAATTGATTCTTTCATTTGTGGTAATGTCTAGATTTACCGAATAAGGAAAGATTCTCATCACCCAAGTTTCAATTGGACCGGAACTTGGAATCATGAAAGTTGTATAGCATGATGAATGAGAACTTTCAACTATTGGAAAATTAAGACTAATTACTTGTTCACATGGATGTGTGAGTCAAGTGAAGGACTAAGGGATCGAGTATACATTCTTGTGCACTGGTCAAGTCCACCACAAAAGATTGATAAAACTATTCGTCATAGTTTACTAAAGCTCAGTAAATATGATTATACTTACAAGCTTAAGTGTAATTCTGAGACATTGGAAAAGGCTCCAATGTATGACAGAGCGAATAAGAAGAATCAAATTAGGCAGAAGGATAAAAGTTTCTCAAATCTGAAAAGATGGGAGAGTACTTTAGTATCAGTTTTTGTGATCATCTTAATGATTAAGGAACCATATCAAAATTAGTTCTCTAAGGAAATCTTAGTGCATTCTTATGACTAAGAAGAGGAACTTGAATTGTTGAAATGGTTAAATCAAGAAGATGAGTCATACTCCGTTCCAATACAAGTCTTAGAGTCATACTCCAAGATTGTAACTTGAGTGACATGTCTTAAAGAAGGTTTAAAACACTTGTCAAATGTAAGAGTAAAAGTTTTCTACTCTTGTACATTTGAAATTGGTAAGTTGTGATGTTTTGGATAAAACAAAGACCAACTTAGGTCAATTGTGTGAAGTGTTTGTCTTGATTAGAATCAACACTATCTCTTGGATATTTGACAAGGGAGTCTTATAGGTCAAGAGGACAATGGGAGTCTTAAAGGTCTTGAAAGTCTCAAGAACTAATCGAGAATAAAACCTGAAGTTCTTCTCTAGCACACGACTTGAGGTTTATAACCTATCGTTTTGACATATCTGTGCCCATTCCAGTTAAAGTTGGCTTTGCATACGAGTTCTTAGAGTTCTCAATTTGTTGCACAACAACTTGGAAGCAATGGCAGGCCGTTGAGCTGCCAGGTGGCAAGAAATTAAGATTGAGTTTAGTCCATATGAGTTTGGATTTGTCATTATCCTTGCCTTATGACTATGGTTTTGACAATTCAAATGGATAAGAACACATACACCATTAAATCTAAGTGTCATAAGGTTTCTCTCCGATTCATGAAAATGGTGGTGAGGAAACACTTTCACTAAGTAGATTTTAGCTAGATAGCAATTGTGATATTTGCATTCTCAAAGTCGTTAGTGGAGCATGTGTGGTTTACCGGTACACTAACCTGGACTTGTGAGAAGTGGAAAAAAGGTCTAACCATTATGATTACGGCATCCCTCTTCATAATTGTTTAGACACACAAGTGTGCTATCTAAGGGAAGGTGTATGATTTTGATCTAGTATCAGAAATCTGAACTTTGGTAAGAAAGTCAGTTGATTTCTGAGTACATGTCAAAGCTAGTGGGAGCATAAGTGTTATGCTAATAATCATCATGTTGTGGAAGCATCATAATTATGATAAGTATTGCAAGTTAGCAATGTTAATTATAGAAAACAAAAGTTTCAATTGGGAAAGAGTTGTTTTGCTATAATTAAGGGAGAGGAAATTATACTTCATCTCAAATCTATAAGCTTAGATCATGAGGCTTTAATCATTCAGTCAAGGAAATATATATGAATTTCATGTTGGAATGACTCAACATAAGGAAATTCTGTATATGGGTCCATTATTTGCGTTCTTAAATTCGATTATGATTACGGCATCCCTTTTCATAATCTGAATTATGAGAGCTTGGCAAATAGAAATGGAAATGTTATAGCAAAAGACTGGTTTAGTCTTTATGTGAGACATCATGAATCGTGTTCCATATGCTTCGGATATAGGATCGATTACATGTGCTATATTCATCCTTTCTAAAATTTTCCAAATGCGTGGGGCATTAAGAAGGGAAAAGGTTTAGAACTGGATATGACTAAAAGGATTAAACAATTGTCGAGGACAATCTAAGGTTTACCAAAGATTGGTTGCTCAAGGACAGTTGGAAGTATAGTGATAATTCTGGAAGGACCATATTGACATAATCTGTAAGGAGGCAACTCTTGTTCAGAAGTGATAGTCAAAATGGAATCTGGAAATGTTTCAAAGTTAGAATTTTCAATCTGTTTAAGATTAGGAAACTTAATGCAAGAAGGATGTTTCCAAGGAGTTGATCTCCTTTGGAATACTCTGTAATTATTGTTGCCAAGTCCTTGTGAATTTGTGCATAATCGTTACAAGAGGATCAATGCATATAAGTTTAGAATCTAACAGATTTCAGTAAATGTCATGAATTTGGAATTCTTGCATTTGCAGTAAGGATTTGGGAGTGTGAAAAGAGAATCCTTGAAGTTATGTTCAATTGATCTAGTTCACAAAGTAAAGATCATAGACAAACATAGTATGCATACTTGGTTTATGGCATGACTATTGTTTAGAAAACATAGTGTACATGCTTGGAGCATGGGACAACTATTGTTTTAAATTCAAGAATAAAGTTGATAGTTGAAACAGTATACAATGAATAATGTGTAATCATATGGTGATAAATAAAAGGTGTTTTATTTATGTTCATAGGGTTTGATACCATATTGGATTCAATTATTATTGTGTTTCATTTTGCATGTTTTGACTTCCAGAATAAACTAGGTTATTCTTCCGGAATGACTAAGTTATTCAAACCATCCACAGTCGGTCATATATTGGAAGTAGATATGAATTAAGACTGTCATGGGTTGGCTTGTAGAGGTCTAAGGTGTTGGACAAAGGGCTACAACACTCATGAGTGCTCATAAGTTCTGAGTATTGGATTCAACCCGCGCTCATTGGAATCACTTCATGGATTTTATCACGAGTGATCATGAGACGATAATATCTTATATTCTTCAAACTTAGAGATATGAGTTGTTACTATGAGTTGGTTGTACATTGATTGCACGAAAACGCATTTGGTAACTCGGTGCTATAAAACGTGCCTTTGTGTATGATTCAACAAGTAGTAGAACAAGCCATATGAGTCGAAGTTTATCCATTCCTTTTACCTTCGGGATAAAAGCGATATCTGTGGGCCCCTCGATGATTTGATGATGACAAATGGAAGTGCTCGGCCGGGCCAAGACTGATTTGATTTGTTCAATTAGTCAGTCGTCATAAATCGGAAATCGGGAAACAACAAATGGACAAAGAGAATGATTATAATCCATGTCTCAGTCCATATGATATCTAGAATGGAGGAATATATGATCCCTTATCTAATGGACAAGTTCGTTGACAAGATTAGAGTTCGACAGCGGCTTTAAGAGCTACAATTTCCAGTTAGGTTTGAAGTCATACGCAATAATAGTTTTAGACTTATCCAAGTGGGAGACTGTTGGATTAATGTCTAAGTCCATAACTATATTTGGTATGTACTTGACCCGACCCGGCATGGTCCATTTGGGTTGCACTTCACCGACACAATTTATATGGATAATCTTTTGAGAATAGTATGTTTATGATTAATATTAATATATTATAAGTTCTAATATATTAATATGGAATAATATTATTTAATTAGTATTGATCAAGAATTAATTTAGAATTAATTAAGTGATCAAAAGGAACTAATTAAATATGGACTCTTATATATATATATATATATATATATATATATATATATATATATATATATATATATATATATATATATATATATATATATATATGGAATGGGCCAAGTTCATTTAGGTTGGGCTAAGCTTTCATGGGTAGTCCATGGAGTGTTTAACCCATGGATCCTAGGAAATGAAAGGTCATGGGTATTAGGGTTAAACCCTAATCCTCCACACTATATAAAGATGTCCTTGGTTGGTGAAATTGGTACTAGTGTGGTACACTAAGAAGGGCTAGCCAATTTCACTAGAGAGAACCAAGTATCCATATTCTCTAAAGTCTTCCAAGGTGTTTTGGTGATTTGTGATTCCATTTGAGGCTTCCACACTATTGGGGCTAAGATCTTAAAGCTTGAAGACATCAAGCTTCATCAAGAGGTATGTATTCTATCTTGCAATAGTCATTGTTTTTGTATGCTAGATTAGGATAATACATTGGATGTTCTTATTTGCATGTATAATAGAGAAAACATATATCCAAGGTATTTAGGGTTGCATATACACCATAGGAGTGTTAGAATGCTCAAAACCCAACAAGCCTACCACCAATAATTTGGATGCCTCATGTGGAATCACAAATCACCAACTAACTTGGAAACTTGAGAGAATAGTATGCACTTAGTAGAAATCGGCCACCCTTATGTTCTCACACACACTAGTCCCATTTCATGTGCCAAAGACCTCTTTATATCGTATGGAGGATTAGGGTTACAGTCATGTAAACCCTAATACCCATGACCTTTCATTTCCATAGGATCCATGGGTTAAAAACTCCATGGACTATCCATGCAAGCTTAGCCCATCCTAAATGAACTTGGCCCATTCCATGTATATATATAAGAGTCAACATTTAATTAGTTCCATTTGATCACTAAATTAATTCCAAGTTAATTCTTGATCAATACTAATTAAATAATATGATTTCATATTAATATATTATAACTAATAATATATTAATAAATCATAAATATACTATTCTCAAAAGTTTATCCATATAAATTGTTTCGGTGAAGTGTAACCTAAATGGACCATGCCGGGTCGGGTCAAGTACATACTAAATATACTTACAGACCTAGACACCTTATCCAACAAATATAAAATGGGTCCACTCAGTCATCGGACTGGAATACCATTGGCCTAATCAGTGATCGGACTGGAATGCCAATATACAACAGGTCCACTCAGTCATCAGATAGGAATACCCTCGGGCCCACTCAGTCATCATACTGGAATACCCTCGGTCTGTTAATTCACACACAAAGCAGTAAAGCCTCAACCAAAAACCATAACATGTTGACATATACATAACAGATAAACATATAATCAGTCAACAGAAAAAACAAGCAGATCTACAGATCACTACCGCATAACAACATCCTATAAACTAGGATACATATCTAACATATCACTATAGCATAGCAACATATGGTAAGCCAACATATCAATCCAATAGGCCGACCTTGGTGCATTAGAACCGAAATTACAGTGAGGAAAACTCATTTCTCAGTCTGAAAACAATCTAAATGAATCTATGCGCCGACAGCTGGCTCTATAGGTCACCTATTTTATAGATAAGGACCAAGGCTTAACTATAGCTCGAAATACCCAAAATAACCTTAATTCAAACTTGGTCAACCTGGACAAAGTTAAAGTCAACTGTTAAAGGCCTAAAGCTCAATAAGTCTTCACATCGGGTTACGCACGACGTAATACTAGAGTACGCCTAGCATACTCTAAAGTTGACCAAAAAGCGGGCTGTTAACCGCGTACACGCAACATACCTCCAGGTACGCCCAACATACACTGCCCATTCCCAAAACTACATTAAGAGTTTAATCTATTAAGTCCTTTCGCCCAAAACTAAGATCTAACTCCAAAATGATGTTCTAAGTCTTAAAGTTTCCAACTTTATGACTTTTCATGGATATAAAGTGTCTAATACCAAAAACCCTAACTCCTTAACCCATTAAGACTTCCTAGTTTGTGCATGAAAGGGTGATAACAACCAAGATCCCATTTTATGATTCAATCTACTCTAAAACCTCTAAAAGGACAGCTCATAAAGTCTAGAGTAGACCATACTCAAGAACACCAAGCAAGGGGACCAAAATGCATGAAACTTAACCACAACAAGAGCTAAGATAAATATTCATCAAGGTCAGAACTTTTTACCTCCAAATGATGTCTAACGGGGGAGGTACTTCTAGATCTAAGCTCCCTTTGAGTCCCCAAGATGATTCCACCACCTTACCTTTCCTTCAAGGTCACCAAAAACACATACACAAGATCAAAATGTCCACACAAGATGTTAGTCTTGGCGATGGTCATGATGAGTGATGGAGGCTCGTGTAAGGAAAGGTTTTTAGGCTATAGAGGGGATTAAATGGTGCACAACTCCAAACATTAGGATTTTCCTCTAAACCGAGTACGCCCAACATACTCCAAAATGATGGCGTTTTCTTTCATGGACCTTACGTCTAGCGTACTCTGGGAGTATACCTAGCGTACTCATGCAAGGCGCTTTTCTTCCTTAAGTGCCACATGGGACCAATTCGCAAACAAAGCGCATTCCAAGGGTCACAATGCAAAAAAATTCCCATACTAAGGGGCAAAAAGGTAAATACTCGAAATCGAGATGTTACAAGTGTGGTATTTTCCCATGGAATAGCCTTTGACCTTAGAATTCATTCATATAGAATACGTGTATAATATAGGCTACATAAACATAATAAGACGGACCTAAACTAAATATACATACATGTATAAATATAGAATACATACATGTGAACATGGTACGTTAATGCGCCCCTACAGTTTGAGCGGGAGGTATGGAGTGGACACTCAAATCGGATCTAAAATCATTAAATGATGTAGTAGGTAGTCCCTTGGTAAAAATGTCAGCGTACTGGAGACTGGAGGGAACATGGAGAACACGAATAGAGCTAATTGCAAATTTGTCTCGCACAAAATGAAGATCAATCTCGATATACTTTGTGTGTTAGTGTTTAATAGGATTAGACAACGTGTAACCAGTGCATATGTTATCACTATAGAGAATGGTTGCTTTGGTGATTAGAGAGTGTAGCTCATGAAGAAGGTTACATAGCCAATAGGTTTTGGCTACGACATTGGCGACTCCTCAGTATTTTCTTATGCACTGGAGTTGGAGACAGTCTGTTGCCGTTTGGATAACCAAAACAAAAGGTTGTCACCCAAGAAAACACAATATCTGATGGTGGATCAACGTGTGGTTGGGCATCCTTCACAATCTGTATCAGAGTAGGCAATAAGGCCTGTGGTTGAGAAGGGGTGGATATATAACCCATAATCAAAATTTATACTAAAATATCAGAGCACAAACTTCAAGGGGTGTAGATGCATTTCTCTTGGATCATGCATGAAGCGACATATATGTTGTACTGCGAAAGATAGATCCTGGCGAGTGAAAGTGGGGTACTCTAAGCCACCAGCTAAACTTCAATATAAGGTAGGGTCAGAGACATCCCTGCCATCACAATCTAGCTTAGATTGTATATTAGTTGGTGTTATGTAGGGGTTACAATAAGACATGTTTGCCCTGTCGAGAAATTCCAACGCGTATTTGCTTTGGGATAAAAAGATGCCTTTGTCGTTTCGTTTTACTGAAATGCCCAAAAAGTAAAATAAATCACCTAATTCCTTCATGTCGAACTCAATAGCCAGAAGGGAAATGGTGAGGTGAAGAAGCTATGCAGATGAAGCGGTTACCATAATCTCATCAACATAAAGAAGTAAATAAGTTGCCCTTGTACCCCTATGGAAAATAAATAAAGATAAGTTACAATGTCTGCGAATGAAACTGATATGAGTGGCATATGCTGCAAAGCGGTGAAACCAACCTGATTAGCTTTTTTATCCCATAAAGCGACTTATGTAAATGGAAAACATAGTTTGGGTTAGCCGACTCTCTAAATCCCGGAGGCTAATGCATGTAGACTATCTCGTTGATTAGTGTAAGAAGGCATTCTTGACATTTAACCGATGAATGGGCCACTTGCAAGAAACCACAAGGCTAAGGATAATCCGGATAGTCACTGATTTGACCATTGGGCTGAAGGTCTCATCACAATCAATACCGAGTCGTTGTCTTTTTTAATTGGTAACAGGTAAAGCCTCATATCTCTCAAGTGACAATTTTCCCTTTATTTGTTACGAAACAACCACATGGAGCATACAATATTGGCCTCGGGAGGCTTCGAAACAAGGACCCATGTTTTATTAGCAATAAGAGCATTAAACTCATCCTTCATGGAAATGGTCCAGTTTGGATCTTGAAGGGATTGAATACGAGACTGAGGGATAGGAGACTCGGTAGTGGTGTGAAGATCAAGATGTTGGATGATTTTATTAATACCCAGGTGACCTCTATTGACCATAGGATGGGTGGGGGTGGGTTTTTTGAAGGTTCAAGAGGAAAAGGAGGAAGATGGGTAGAGTTCGAGGGACCCTGAGGTGATTAAGGAAGGGTGGTGACATCGTGGGTGGTGGGTGAAGAGGAAGACTCACGAGATATGGGTGATTATGTAAAAGAATTATCTAGGAAATAGTAGGATGGAGGTTGATTTGGTGTCATGGAGCGATAAGGGAATGCGAGCTCAACAAAAGGTTACATGGCAGAAGATGATGATTTTACGAGTGGCAAGATCGAAGTAATGGTAACCACGATGATTGGATGGGTATCCAATAAAGATATAGGGAGTGGATCTAGGGGCTAATCTATGTGGTGTGGGAATGTGAGGATAACAAAGACATCAAAAAACATGAAGGTGGGTGTATAATGGTGGCTTTTGAAAGAGCTTAGGGTATGATATTTCATTATTAATGGAAATTAAGGGAGTTAGCTATAGTAGGTGGATCACCATATGAAGCGCTTTAACCCAAAAGTTCGGTGGGAGGTGAGCATGTAAAAGAAAGGTGTATATGATGCTATTGATTGTATGGATCATAAGTTCTAATTTTTCGTTTTATTGGGAAGTGCGAGGGCATGATAAATGAGAAGTGGATCCATGTTGGTCAAAGAGTTGGTGGAATTGTTTATTGTCAAATTCACCACTGTGGTCACACTAGAAAGATTTAATTTCAGTATTAAATTGGTTTTTGACAAAATGGGTAAAATGTTATTGATTGTATGGATCATACGTTCTGATTTTCCGTTTTGTTGGGAAATGCGAGGGCATGAGAAACAAAAAGTGATTCCATGTTGGTCAAAGAGTTGGTTAAATTGTTTGTTGTCAAATTCACCACCATGGTCACACTGGAAATATTTAATTTTAGTATTAAGTTGGTTTTTGATAAACTTGGAAAATACATCAGATTTGTTACGGAGAGGGTAAACCCAAACAAAATGGGTAAAAGGATCTAGAAAAACAATATAGTATTTTATGCCACTAATGCTCACAACTGGAGATTTCCACAAATCATAGTGAATAATATCAAATAAACTAGTGTTTGGAGTTTTTTTACAATCAATAAAATGACTAGAAATTAATAGATTAAAAACTTGAGCTACGGGGTGACCAAGATGTTTGTGCCACAATGATACCTTGTCGGATAGGAGAGCAACATAAGTATGAGGAGGAATTGGATATAGGTCACTAGAGTTGTCATATCTAAGCACGAGAAGAGCTTGTAGATCCTTCATAGAAAAACCAAAATAATCAAATTCAATGGAAACTTGGTTATCAGTCTTAAATCGACGAACATATATGAGATTTTTGATAATATTAGGTGTAACTAAAAAATATTTAAGATGTAAAGGATGATGGGTTGAGGGAAATGTGGTTTGGCTGATGTGTGTAACGGGTATGGGTGAACCATTACTAACAAGGACATGTTTTAAATGACTTTTAGTGCTAAGAGATTGGAGTTTACCTGTATCCAAGGCGAGGTGAGAGGTAGCACATGTATCTATATACCAGTTAGAATCCGAGCCATCATTGAGGTGCATTGCATGAAGAGCCTGTGTGACGTTTATAGGTTGATCCGAAGTCAAGGGCAGGAACCATTGTGTTGGAGGAAGAAGTGTCGGCGAAGGGGAGGTAGAATAGAATGTTATTGCCGGCTGCTATGGTGGAAATGTAGCACCCGATGGTTGAGCATGATTAGTTTTGAAGATTCCCTGTTAAGACCGGTGCATTTGATGCTGTGAAAAAGAGACTAGAGAACGACAGGGCTTCTACCATGTGGATTAGGGCCATATAAACAGACTCCAAGGGATCAAATAGGGAGACCAGGGCTAGCCCGGCTGTGACTGATATGTGACAATAGGATGTGGGCGACCGTCTTTAGCTTGAGAGTCACCACGAAGAGGTTGGGAAGGCCTGCAGACTCCACGGTGGTTGCTGGTTGAAGCACGCAGTTAGGAAGTGAAGGGGTTGACAGCATGAAGGGCGGCGGTGGCGAACCTTAGTGGTGCCCCAGGGGTCCCGGGCCACTGCTCCGACGTCGGCACGTAGTGTAAAAAAAATAATGTTTCTTTAATGTTTTTTCTATTGGGTGCACCAGCTTAAAACACAAGTGACACTACTACTATAGATTTATTTGGAATTGTTTTTAGTGCCACCCCTACGAAAATGTTCTGCGTCCGCCACTGAAGAGCGGTGGGTAAAGATGCATGGTCCATATGGAGTGGTTGGGTGGGGCGATTTCGATTCAAGGTGAGTTCCTTCGGAGATAGTATTGATTAATGTTTGAAGAGAGATGGGAGAGGGTCTTGATGGCATAGAACAATGGCGATACTATCATATTTTGATGATAAGCCATTTATGGGGTATGTGACCAAGCTTGGCGCATGGACAAGAGAGTCGATATTGGAGAGTAGATAAGATATTACCTTCATGCGTTCACAATATTTCGAGATTATGAGATTGCCAAGAGTAAGAGTGTCGAGTTCCTGATCTAGTTCAGTGGCACGAGTTTGTTGATTATCACGAAATAGAGTTTGACTTGTCCAAACAGTGTGAGTGGTTGCACCTGACTTTAGGATCATGTTGAGCAAACTTTGAGTGACATTATCATATATCCACATCTTTACTAGGTCATCTAGATGAACCCACGCCTCATCCTTGTTAATTGTTGGTTTGGAGTCTCCATGAGATGGCCCTTGACCTTGAAATTGTTGCAATGCGTTTGAAAAAGTTCTTTCCAGGAATCATAATTTAGTTGATTAAGATCCAAGATTAGAGGAACATAAACTTTGATGTTGGTGACACCAAATGGTTCTTGGTTTTTGGATGATTCAGACATGTTAATGGAGAAATTCAATATATTAGAGAAGGGAAGAGGGTAAGGAAGAATCGATGAAGGGATAAGGTCCGACTACATAAATTTGACAACAACGTAGGGCTTTAGCAAGAGAGAGGGAAAGATTTTGGCGGATGTCTCTTATACCATGTGAGTGTGGTATTTTTCCCATGAAATGGCATTTGACATTGGAATTTATGCATATAAAATACATGTATAATATGGGCTACATAAACAAAATAAGATGGGCCTAAACTAAATATACATACATGTGTAAATACATAATACATACATACGTACATTGTATGCTAATTGCCATGGCTCGTAAATTCTTGATATTTGATATTACCGTCAACTCATTTCTAACGTTGTTTTTTTTAATATTAATATTAATAAATTGGTGAAAACTGAAAAGCACTAGATAAAAATAAGGGTTAATATTATAAAAGACATAAATTTTTAACGCGTAATTGGAAAAAGCCCTGATATTTTTTTTTATTATTGTTGTGGCCACAACTTTCTCGCAGAATTATCACTCTAGTCCACTTAACGAGTTTCATGGTTAAGTTGGTCAACTTTTTTGCAAAATCAGTCCTAAAAAGTTCAAATTTAGTCCCTAATTTTTGAAAAAAATTACACCACATGGTTTTTTAACTTTATTTTTCATTTTTTGTATATACTTTATTTATTTTTGGTTTTTTATAAATATATGTACATTTTTATTTTATATATATATATATATATATATGACTTATTTTCATTTTTTAACTTTATTTTCAACAATTTTTTAAAACATTTTTACCTTTTGTTTTCTATTTTTTAGTGTATATATAGAGTATATTAGAGTTTTTTAGGTTTTTTCATATTTCTTTTCGTATTATATTTTTTTTTTTCATCTTTTTACTTTTTTATTTTTTTTCTTATTTGTTTTCCAATTATTTGTTTTTTTTGTTTTTTTATCTTTTTATTTATATTTTTCAAAAAAGATAAAATGTATTAATATATTGAGTAAATTACACGAATGATCCCTATGGTTTAGGGTAATTTGCGCGTTTGGTCCCTAACTTATTTTTTTAACTCGGAAGGTCCCTACTGTTTGTTTTTGTTACGAGCTTGGTCCCTATCTTATCTAAAAAGACTATTATGCCCTTTATTTTTTTAATTTATTGAAATAAACACATCCCTAATCCCACCCCTCACCTTACCTCACCCACCCCATCATTTTTTCCTCTTTAAATAATAGTATTTTTAGATAAGATAAGGACCAAACGCGTAACAAAAATAAATAATAGGGACCAAACGTGTAACAAAAACAAACCATAGGAACCTTCTGAGTTAAAAAAACAAGTTAGGGACCAAACACGCAAATTACCACAAACCATAGGGACCATTCGTGTAATTTACTCTAATATATTAGAGTATATTACAATTTTGATAATTTATAGTTTTTGTAATTGTTTTTTAGTTTTATTCAAGTAAATAAAGTAGTTATGTTTATATTTGTAATTTCGGTCCAACTTATTTTCTTCTTCTTTTTTTTTTCTTTAGTGCTATTATATTTATGTTATGAAAAAATGAAATTAAAAAAAAAATAGTTTGTTTACTAAGAATTAGTGTTTCAATGTGTTATATAACTTGCAAATTAAATCATATTTCTATATGTGATATTAATAGATTAAATTCAAGATAATTTTTTTCAATTTGATAATAAACTAAAAAAAATAGTCGATCTTTATAAAAAAAACTTGTTATAGTAATTTATATTGAATTCAAGTTCGTTTACTTGAATCAAAGTAAATAAAAACATTAGAAAAACCATAAATAATTAAAATAGGAAAAAAAATAGAAAAAAAATTGTAATATGAAAAAACCTTACAAAAAATATTATAAAAACCATAAATAACAAAAAATAGAAAAACAAATAAAATATAATACGAAAAGAAATATGAAAAAACCTAAAAAAACTCTAATATACTCTATATATACACTAAAAAATAGAAAACAAAAAGTAAAAAGGTTTAAAAAAATGTTGAAAAATAAAGTTAAAAAATGAAAATAAATAAAGTATATATATAAAAAGAAAATAAAAAATGTTTATATATTTATAAAAAACCGAAAATAAATAAAGTATACAAAAAAACAAAGAATAAAATTAAAAAACCATGTGGTGTAATATTTTTTTTCAAACATCAGGGATTAAATTTGAACTTTTTAGGATTAATTTTGGAAAAAAGTTAACCAACTTAACTATGAAACTCGTTAAGTGGGCTAGATTGATAATTCTGCGAGAAAGTTGTAATCACAGTAATAATAAAAAAAATATCAGGGCTTTTTCCAATTACACGTTAAAAATTTATGATTTTTAGAATATTAAAGAAATTTTCAAACAAGTCAATATTTTTGTCTTCGGTCAAGTCGATATTTCTTTCATCTAAAACAACTTACAGTAGAATGTATAAGCAAACACATTGTTGCTATCTTGCCTGAGGCCTTTACATAACAGAGATTTAAAAATGTGTGTTTAAATTATTGTTTCAGCTTCTTTATTATTTTTAAAGGATAAAAATGATCATTTTTTTAAACTGCAATATTTGTTTAATTTTCATATGAACAATTATTAGATATATTAAACAAAAATGCTTATTAATAATATAGTTTTATGGTTTTAGATGTTGGCTATATATATATATATATATATATATATATATATATATATATATATATATATATATATATATATATATATATATATATATATATATATATATATATATATATATATATATTTTAGACTTTGGTAACAAAGTATAATTTTAGAGTTTTACATTTTGGCAACAAAAGTTTGTTATTTTAGATTTTAGCGGCAAATAACCTTAAACTTTAGCTACATAACTTTCTTATTTCACATAATGGTCACAAAACTTTGTTATGTTGGTAAATTTGGTCCCTACATTTTCGTATGTTAGCACTTTTCATCACATTACTTTGTCAAATGCCATTTTTGATCCATATGCTTTGTAAAGTGTTAGTTTCACCCCCTTAAATTTGAACACCAACATTATCCATATGCTTTGTCAAATGCCATTTTTGATCTAGAAAAGTCCCGATATTTTAAGTAAATTTTTAATAAAATCGTAAATTTTATTTTTTAAATAAAAAAGTTCTGATTTTTTCACCTTTTGAATAGAAAAGCCCAAGAAACCTGCTAATTTATTCACTTTAGTCTTTTTTGACCTGTTCAGCAGGTCATGAGACCAAATTGTTAATTTTTTGAAAATAAAGAGACTTTTTTGCAGATTTCGTCAAAATTTTTATATAACGTATAAACATATTTTTTACATATCTATATCTATTTTTACGTATTTTTGAATTTTTTTATTTTTATAAGTATCTATTTACATATTTTTATGTATTTTAAATGTATGAACATATTTTTTTACTTATTTATATGGTATTTTTATGTGTTATTTTTTATTTATATGTATTTTTATATATTTTTACGTATTTATGTATTTTTAAAGCTTTTTATATAGATGTTTATGTATTTTAAGTGTATAAATGTATTTTTTACGTATTTATATCTACTTTTAAGTATTTTACATATCTTTTAAGTATTATGTATTTATATATTTTTTTAAAGTTTTTTATATAGATGTTTTTGTATATTTATGTATTTTAAATGTATAAACGTATTGTTTTACGTATTTATATGTATTTTTTAAGTACTTTACATATATTTTTTGTGTTTTTTTTATGTATTATGTATTTATATATATTTTTGCATATTTATGTATTTTTTTTAGTGTTCTTATATAGATGTTTATGTATTATTTTGTACATTAAATGTTAAAGTGTATTATTTTTACATAAAAATATATAAACATGTAAAAATAATACAATTAAACATTTAATATACATAAAAATACATAAACATCTATACATGAAAACTAAAAGAATACATAAATATGCAAAAATACATATAAATACATAATACATAAAAAAACACAAAAAATATGTAAAATAGTTATATATATATATATATATATATATATATATATATATATATATATATATATATACTTAAAACAATACGTCTATACAATTAAAATACATAAATATACAAAAACATCTATATAAAACACTTAAAAGAATACATAAATACGTAATACATAAAAAATATATAAAATACTTAAAAATAGATGTAAATACGTAAAAAATACATTGATACATTTAAAATACATAAACATCTATATAAAAAGCTTAAAAATACATAAATACGTAAAAATACATAATACATAAAAAATTACACATAAAAAAATGTAAAATGTTTTAAAATACATATAAATAAGTAAAAAATACGTTTATATATTTAAAAAACATAAAAACATGTAAATATATACATATAAAAACAAAAAAAATACACAAATATGTAAAAATTGATATAGATATTTAAAAAAAAATATGTTTATGCATCATATAAAATTATGACGAAATCTGCAAAAAAGTCCTGTTATTTTCGAAATATTAACAATTTGATCTCATGACCTACTGAACAGGTCAAAATGGGCTAAAGTGAATAAATTAGCCGGTTTCTTTGGCTTTTCTATTTAAAAGATGAAAAAGTCAGGACTTTTTTATTCAAAAAATAAAATTTAGGATTTTGTTAAAAATTTGACCAAAATATCGAAACTTTTCTGGAGATATCCGTTTTACCTTTGGTATATTTGCTTGTTTTTTCGTGTTTGACATGCTTGGTCCATACATAGAAAACATACTACAACCTAGAGTTGCAAGAATAGGTATTAAGCAAAATTATATTTACATGAATGAGGTATATGTTTAAAAAATTACATAAATACCCTTACTGAATAATAATTTTACAAAAGTGAGGTTTGGTCTCTACTTAGAATTAAAAATTAAAAAAAGATTTTGGTCCCTGTGGTTTGTCGAAAATTGCTACTTTGGTCTAAAAAGGTTTCGACTAGCACTAGTGGTCCAAAAGTTTGATTTTGTTGCGAGTTTGGTCCAAATTACTTTGAATTTTTTTTAAATGACATATTTGCCCTTTTTTAATTTCATTTTCTTTCTTTTTTTAATTTTGTTATATTTTTTATTTGAATTAAACAAAAAAGAAAAAAAAAGAAATATGTTTTCAATCCTCTCTCCTGTAAACACCACCACCACCACCACCGATCACCATTTCCTCTCTCTCTCTCTCTCTCGTTGGAACACCTCCGATCTCAACCCTCACCGGTATGCTCTTTGTTTCTTCACCGGCAATCGAAACCGATATGTAAATAAGGGTTTGCTTCGAGCTAGGTTTTGCTAAGGAACAATCAAGTCAGAGGAGAAGATGAAAAGCGGTGAGAGGCAATATGTTTGCTTCTGACGGTGGTATCCCACAAAATGGCTTCCAGATCTGCACGGAGGAGGATCTGAATCGTTGCCACCAGATCTATCGATTCAAGCTTTGTAAGGATGCATTTCAGATTCTCGGAGGTGGCTTCGTCTAGAAACCCTCAAGATCGACAGCGTTCCTGGTCTGTAAACGTCGTTGTCTTCACAAATCGACGACGTCCTTCTTCTTCGTTCAAAACCCTAATCCATATGAGATAAGGTGGCGACGCTAAGGTTTTAGAAGTTAGTGATGGTTTTTGTCAAAAATCGGGGTTATGGATATGGTTTTCGGTGGAGAAGACGAACAAAGAAAGTGACAAAAGGGTCTCCGATGGTGGGAATCAATTAGGATTTGTTACAGGTGATGATGACTTTCAGATTTGTTGGAGGTTGCTAGTGACATACACGATGGGGGTTGAAGGTGGGGTTGAAGGCGGTGGCGTCGACAATGATTTTGGATGATAGTGGTTTCCGTCGGTGACACCAGTTTCCTGCAGCACAGCACCACCAGGTCCTTACCCGGACATTGTTTGTTGTCTAGCACCAGTGGTCCAAAAGTTTGATTTTGTTGCGAGTTTGGTCCAAATTACTTTGAATTTTTTTTAAATGACATATTTGCCCTTTTTTAATTTCATTTTCTTTCTTTTTTTAATTTTGTTATATTTTTTATTTGAATTAAACAAAAAAGAAAAAAAAAGAAATATGTTTTCAATCCTCTCTCCTGTAAACACCACCACCACCACCACCGATCACCATTTCCTCTCTCTCTCTCTCTCTCCCTCTCTCTCGTTGGAACACCTCCGATCTCAACCCTCACCGGCAATCGAAACAGATATGTAAATAAGGGTTTGCTTCGAGCTAGATTTTGCTAAGGAACAATCAAGTCAGAGGAGAAGATGAAAAGCGGCGAGAGGCAATATGTTTGCTTCTGACGGTGGTATCCCACAAAATGGCTTCCAGATCTGCACGGAGGAGGATCTGAATCGTTGCCACCAGATCTATCGATTCAAGCTTTGTAAGGATGCATTTCAGATTCTCGGAGGTGGCTTCGTCTAGAAACCCTCAAGATCGACAGCGTTCCTGGTCTGTAAACGTCGTTGTCTTCACAAATCGACGACGTCCTTCATCTTCGTTCAAAACCCTAATCCATATGAGATAAGGTGGCGACGCTAAGGTTTTAGAAGTTAGTGATGGTTTTTGTCAAAAATCGGGGTTATGGATATGGTTTTCGGTGGAGAAGACGAACAAAGAAAGTGACAAAAGGGTCTCCGATGGTGGGAATCGATTAGGATTTATTACAGGTGATGATGACTTTCAGATTTGTTGGAGGTTGCTAGTGACATACACGATGGGGGCTGAAGGTGGGGTTGAAGGCGGTGGCGTCGACAATGATTTTGGATGATAGTGGTTTCCGTCGGTGACACCAGTTTCCTGCAGCACAGCACCACCAGGTCCTTACCCGGACATTGTTTGTTGTCTAGCACCAGTGGTCCAAAAGTTTGATTTTGTTGCGAGTTTGGTCCAAATTACTTTGAATTTTTTTTAAATGACATATTTGCCCTTTTTAATTTCATTTTCTTTCTTTTTTTAATTTTGTTATATTTTTTATTTGAATTAAACAAAAAAGAAAAAAAAAGAAATATGTTTTCAATCCTCTCTCCTGTAAACACCACCACCACCAGCAGCGATCACCATTTCCTCTCTCTGTCTCTCTCTCTCTCCCTCTCTCTCGTTGGAACACCTCCGATCTCAATCCTCACCGACAATCGAAACAGATATGTAAATAAGGGTTTGCTTCGAGCTAGATTTTGCTAAGGAACAATCAAGTCAGAGGAGAAGATGAAAAGCGGCGAGAGGCAATATGTTTGCTTCTGACGGTGGTATCCCACAAACTGGCTTCCAGATCTGCACGGAGGAGGATCTGAATCGTCGCCACCAGATCTATCGATTCAAGCTTTGTAAGGATGCATTTCAGATTCTCGGAGGTGGCTTCGTCTAGAAACCCTCAAGATCGACGGCGTTCCTGGTCTGTAAACGCCGTTGTCTTCACAAATCGATGACATCCTTCTTCTTCGTTCAAAACCCTAATCCATTTGAGATAAGGTGGCGACGCTAGGGTTTTAGAAGTTAGTGATGGTTTTTGTCAAAAATCGGGGTTATGGATATGGTTTTCGGTGGAGAAGACGAACAAAGAAAGTGACAAAAGGGTCTCCGATGGTGGGAATCGATTAGGATTTGTTACAGGTGATGATGACTTTCAGATTTGTTGGAGGTTGCTAGTGACAGAGACGATGGGGGATGAAGGTGGGGTTGAAGGCGGTGGCGCCAATGATGAAGATGGTGGTGGCGTCGACAATGATTTTGGATGATAGTGGTTTCCGTCGGTGACACCAGTTTCCGGTGATTGCACCGATTTCTAGGCTTTATGAAGTGTTTCTTTAGAGCCATAAAGAACAAACAAAGAGGGAATGCGAAATATTGGGGAAGACGAACGAGAGAGAGAGAGAGAGAGAGAGAGAGAGAGAGAGAGAGAGAGAGAGAGAGAGTGTGTGTGTGTGTTAAAGAGAGAGATTTATTTTTATTTTCTTGTTTTTTTAGAGAGAGATAAAGAGATTTATTTTATTTTATTTTTATTGTTTTTTTTAATCTGAAAATAAGAAAAACAAATAAGACAAAAGAAAAAATATATTAGCAGGGACAAATCCGTCATTTTGAAAAAAATAGAACATGTTGGACTAAAGACGCAACAAAATGAAAGTTTTGGACCACTGATGCTACTCCAAACCTTTTTGGACCAAAGTGATAATTTTTGACATACCACAAGGACCATTTGTGCAGTTTTGTCTTAAAAAAACAATCCCTTTAATTTATAGAGAATGTACATGTGCATATATTTTTTTTTCATAGATATGTTTCAAAAAAAAATATGAACACTGTCTTGATACAAAATTTACAAATTACACTCACAGCAAAGGAGATGGAGATGTCATATCACCC
The DNA here is from genome assembly GCF_052625555.1 of Lactuca saligna. Taxonomy (NCBI): domain Eukaryota; kingdom Viridiplantae; phylum Streptophyta; class Magnoliopsida; order Asterales; family Asteraceae; genus Lactuca; species Lactuca saligna. The sequence continues at coordinate 247,226,410 of NC_136421.1, forward strand.
TAGTTATTATAACATATTGATCGTGAAAAATTGTAAAATCACACCATCCGAACTATCCATGTCAACCTCCTTAAGATACAAATGGACGATCATCCGTATAACACCAACAATGTTTTAGGTGTGTTCAAATTTAAACCCTGCAACTTTCATATCAAATTTCACTCCTTCACGTCTAGGCTTACATAAGAGGGGCGACTATTTTAATTAAACTCACTAACTTTCACCCACATTTCACATATCCTTTAATTTGAAGTTAGTTTCATGTGTGGAAAAATATGAACCCCCAGTTTGCTCTTTAAAGTAAGTTAGAGTTGTTATCTAAAATAAAAACCAGATGATATTTATTGATTTCCCGATTATTATCTTTCAATGTATTAATGTAAACTTTTTGCTAACGCCAGTTCAACCATTTTTGGATATTTGGAATTGCCTAGGACTAGATTCCATTTCAAATGAATTTTAATTGGAAATTGAGAAACTGAAAATAAAATTGAAGATAATCGAAATGAAATTAAATAAAAGAAGAGGTGTTTGTTTATGAAAAATATGATTATTATTACTTAAGATTGATTATTATTGAATTAGGATATTACCTTAAAACTTCATGAAGTCGTGACTCACGTGGATTAATACAAGACCATATATATATATATATATATATATATATATATATATATATATATATATATATATATATATATATATATATATATATATATATATATATATATATATATATATATATATATATGCCACACGATATTAAAATAATAAAATGCATGAAAGCAAATAACAATTAGGTGGCCTTTCTAAACGATGCAATCGTGATGGACGCTCCAAGTGCAGAAAGTTTCCCGATCTCCACCGTAAACGTATCGTATCGGAGAAAAAGCTCCACCAACATCAGCCTGCAGCACAGCACCACCAGGTCCTTACCCGGACATTGTTTGTTGTCTGCCGACGGTTGTTCCGTCTCTCTAGCATTCGACCAGTACACATAATTTATCAGCTTCTCTCCCTCTCCGACGAACCTATCGGCAATGAAATCCTCTGGATTCTCAAACACCTTCGGATCCTTGGTGGCGAACGGCTGATATCCGAAGATAATCTCTCCTTTCTTAATCTGAAATGCAGCGTCGTGGCTCTCGACCACAATGTCCTCCCTGGCCTTGGCGTATTGAAACGGAACCGGTGGATTGATTCTCAATATCTCATAAACGACGGATTTAGTCAACGGCATCTTCTCCAAAGCGGAGAAAGTGATGTCTCCTTCTTCCTTCACGACGTCTCTGATTTCTTCAGCAAGGCGGCGGTGTAAATCCTCTCCGCCTGATCCGATCCACCTGATTAGAGTCGGAAACAGAACCTTCATGCCGCCGAACGCGTTAAAACCTGCGAGAAACACCAAATTATGGCAAGCTTCACCCCTTTTCATACCCAAGGTTTCAGCTTCGTCCAGTAACGACGACGCTGAATCATAAACGGCATTGTATAGCTGTTTGTATCCAGATTTAATCACGAGAAACGGCAACCGAACTGTGTGGATGATGTCGTCAATGAAATTCGGTTTAATCCCTGCTGTTCCTAACGGAGCTAGCTGAAGAGCTAACCACGTGGCGATGGTTCCAGGACCTTTCGACTTGAGCTCCGTCTCAGACGGAAGAACTCCGGTGACAAGCTTGAACACAAAGTCAAATGCCATATTATCACTGTGATTATTAAAACCAGCGGATTTCTTCTCTGAGATCTCATTTTCGAGATTCTCAAAGAGCTCCGCTAAGCTCGTCCGAAGATATGGAATAAACCTCTTGTGTGAAGAAGCAAGGAACGACAGGAAGAACGACTTTAGAGCATGGTGGTTAGATTCAGTGGTGTCGAGGAAAGCGCAGACTCGGTAACCACCGAAGAAGGAGGTGGAAGGCATGTAGGTGCCATCGAGAATGTCTCTCTTTTCGACTTTGTCATTGTCGAAAAGGATGGTGAAGCTTTTGGAATCAAGAACAGCGACGACTTTGGAATTGGAGGAGATGAATGGCCCCGGTGGCATGTTGGTGCGGAAGACGGTGGAGTTGTATTTCTGGATTCTGGATTTGAAGAACTCATTCTCGCCTTGGTTGTAAAAGTAGTCGTAGCGATCCTTGATCGGACCGATGAACGGCAGGCCATAGCTGCCGGGGATTTCTCGCAAGGAAAGTTCCAATGAGGATGTAGGGTGCTCGGAAGAAGATGAAGTCATTGGTGAAATTTGTATATATTCTCATAATAAAACTCGTAAGTTTATAGAATAATAAAAATTACAGTTTCCATATTTTAATAAATTGGTGAAAAGCACTAGAGGAAAATAAGGAAAAACTCAATCAAGTTAATATTTTCTTTTTGAGTAAATTACACGATTGGTCCCTATGGTTTAGGGTAATTTGCGCGTTTGATCCCTAACTTATTTTTTTAATTCAGAAGGTCCTTATTGTTTGTTTTTGTTACGCGCTTGGTCCCTATCTTAACTAAAAAACTATTATGCTCTTGATTTTTTTAATTTATTTAAATAAAAACACCCCTAATTTCACATTTTCACCTTACCTCATCTACCCTATCATTTTTTTCCTCTTTAATTAATACTCTTTTTAAATAAGACAGGGACCAAACGCGTAACAAAAATAAACAGTAGGTACCAAATGAGTAACAAAAACAAACCATAGAGCCCTTCCGAGTTAAAAAAATAAATTAGGAATCAAGCACGCAAATTACTCCAAACCATAGGGACCATTCGTGTAATTTACTCTTTCTTTTTCAGTAAATCAATATTTTTTTACATGTTTTTTATATATCTCTTTCCCATCAAAACAAAATATAACAGAGCGAATAAGGAATCACATCGATCCTGAGGCTTTTACATAACATAAAAAAAATGAATAAATAAACAAATAAAAAACTCTATATTTAAATTATTGGTTCAGTTTCTATGTTATTTTTAAATGATATATATATATATATATATATATATATATATATATATATATATATATATATATATATATATATATATATATATATATATATATATATATATATATATATATATATATATATATATATATATATATGGGAAAAGTGAATATGTAATTGTTATGTACCAAGCTTAGGTATAAAACCTTTTAAACAAAACAAATCAAAATTCATTTTTTCTTAGTTTTGTTTTAATAGAATACCATTGAATTAAGTCCAATTATGGAATGAAAAATATCAGTTATGTATATTTTTATTGCAAATAAGTATTGAAGTTTGTAAAGATAATAAAAAAAACCCATATTTTTTTAAGGAATATAACTCAAGTGTTTTGTCTTTCAATTGAAAAACATATATCAAATGATTTTCTGAAAAAACTTGATCGAGTTATGATATTTCTTCTTTTATCTTTTATTTTTTTTAGTTTTCATTTAGAATTTAGTATGATTGATTAAATGGTCATGACTTTTAATGTTTTAAGTTCTTAGAAACAAAGAAAAAAAAACATAATTTTGATCGATTTACTAAGTCACGTGATTAATGAATAATAGTAAAAAAGATATCATGATTAGTTTAGATATAAATGGATCAAAACTACATTGTTTGGAGGGTTCTATATATAAGCTTAGGTACATGACAACTACATATTCCCTAAGCCCTATATATATATATATATATATATATATATATATATATATATATATAGGTGGGTTCAATTGAGAAAATAAAAAAGGTTGAGAATAGAGAATCATTTTCAGCCACTCATTTAATCTAAGCATAAAAGACACGGTGACAAACTTGTAAATATCGTAATAACCTTCAATCTCAAATACGTAACTATAGAGAATTCGATAACTGTTCATTCATCCTCAAAATTTTTCCTCCAACCTTCAATAATCATCCAGATTTCTTCAACTAAACCGAAATTTCTTCGCTGTTCATGAAATTGGAATCGGAAGTCTGGACTCGCAATCACAGTCGACATTGAGGTACTTAGAATCGGTACTCATAGGTTCTCAATCGGATTTTCGGAAATCAAAATCAAATTGAGAAATCGATCAGAGATAGGATGTCGCATCTGAAGTCGAAATCGGAAGTATATGATGAATTGGAATTGATAACTTGATGTTTTTAACATTTTTAAAATAGTTAACTTGTTTGCACTCCAACTGTTTGATGAAATGCATAAACTAAATTACCACTTTATATTCACATATGAATATGTTTTCTCACCTGAATCAGTATATGATTATTAAAAACACAAAACAAATATGCAAGTCTGTATGTTATTCATATGTGAATAACATATAAAAATTATATATATTTGTCAAAATACCTTCAATATTCATAAGTGAATATACCTTGTAATATTCATATGTGAATATACTGTATAATATTCATAAGTGAATATATCATCTAATATTCACAAGTGAATATACTTTGTAATATTCACATGTGATATACCATGTAATACTATGTAATATTCACATATGAAATATCATTTAATACTAATAAGTGAATATACCATCTAATATTCACAAGTGAATATACTATGTTAATATTCACAAGTGAATTCACCGTCCAATATTAAAATATGAATATACTATGTTTATTATATGTTATATTCATATATGAATGATACTTAAATTGTAAAAAAAAATCATACTTTTTATTCATAAGTGAATAACGAATGTACTGTAATAAAACCTGATGCATTGTTATTCATTTATGAATAACGATAGCTGAAAATATAATTTTTTTTTTTTTAATTTTATCTTAAAATTATATCAATATGGATGTCGATTTGTAGAGAATAAAAAATCATGAATTTTGGTATATTTAAAATCATTTTTTGATAAAAATAGCTTATAGAAATTAAAAAAAACGAAAAAAACTATGTTTTTATATATATTAAGGTAATGATTAACATAGTTTAAGAAAATATGTTATGTTGGAAAACACATGTGCATTCGTTTCCTATTTCTGCCGGTACGTTGGAGCCTTTTGCGGTAAAAATAAATGATTGATTGAGAATGATTCCCCCATTCTCAACCTTTTTTTTTCTCAATTGAACCCTCTCTCTCAAATATATATATATATATATATATATATATATATATATATATATATATATATATATATATATATATAGAAAGAGAGAGAGAGAGTGTGTGTGTTAGGTTCATATATGAACCTTAAATAGTGTGTGAATGTATGACTAATTCCTAATAAATCATTTAAAAATAGTAATTTTAGCTATATTTAATTATATCTAGTAGGGTACCCCGGGCTTCGCCCGAGTTAATGTGTGCTATTTTTGCGTGTCATTCTTAAATGTGTCCCCGTTTCATATGGGTCGCCTACTTCAAATTCTTCATATTATAGCATTGTATTTGGGAAAACATACAAAGATAAATAACAAATAGATTTGGGGTTAAGCAATGCTAACAAAGTAACCCCATCACTTTTCAAATTAAAAAAATTTATGAATTAGGTTTTCATTTTAAACCTAAAGAGTCTACTATTAAAAAAAAAAAAAAAAAAAAAAAAAAAAAAAAAAAAAAAAAAAACCTTGGAAATATATCTCTTGTGGTACAGGTTGCATCCACAAAGCTTTTCTAAAACATGAAAGAAAGGAATGGAATTAGTTTTATCACTTTAATTCCATCCAAAAAAACAAAGCGTTTTTTTATTTCATTCTGTACCTTGACCTTCTTTTTGGGTTCTTTCTCAGCAATTTATTTCACATTACTGCATCGAGGTTTAACACTAAGTTCCAAATTTTCAGTAATAAAAACTTCTTGGATGTAAGGCTGCCTTTAATGTAACAACTCATATCCCTACAAAAAAAATGGTCCTAAAATTATGGATCGAATGATCAATGGTTATGTTATGATTCCATTTCCATTCCATTCCTTTCCATTCCAGTCTATACCTTGACCTTTCGCTCCCGTACGATCTAAATAACATGTGGTAGAATGATCAATACTTTTCCTTAAGGATCAAAGTAAGTTTGACTTTTACAATGAAAAAAGACTTAAAAAAGCATACTGGGAAATTTTTGATATATCTAAATTTTCTTTTGCATCAACCATGCAATAATTGCTTAAGCCTTAACAATCGACTCTATACCAAAGTTACTAAAATTATAAAAATCACTAATAGCAACTTAGCAATCAATCAACAATTTCAGTGGTGTTGAAATCTACGTATATATAAAATACCTCATTCACCTGTTGCAGTCCTGGCCTATTGTCGGCGACCAGGAGTTCCAATTACTACCTATATCTTTAAAATTGAAACAAAGATAAATATGAAATCATTTCAACAAACAAACATATGACTCTTTTTCGAAAATAACTCCAAAAAATGTTTCAAACTACAAACCATATTACTAATATAATTGTATACCTTTAGTTATATACTTTGATAAAGCCTTGTCCAATAAATCATCGACAACAACGTGTGTTAGAAATCCTACAAGTTTCACAAAAATATATTGTATGTTTGTAAGATGAATCCAAAACCAAAACATAATAAAGAAAATGGAACAATTTTTTTTGTAAAATCATAAGAACCCCAAATTAATTTCATAGCTAAAATACAAAAGGTGGAACAAATAGTAATAATTTCTTAAAAAATATTATATCAAAATTGATGTGTTCTATGTGCAAACAAAATGAGTTGCTTCTTCAACACCAGACCTGCACAGAATGTTACTCTCTATCTCCAATCACAAATTCAAAACAATCACTCTTCTCCAGCATTCGATCTCTGCATAAAATCAACCCAATCAGATCCGTCTCCTTCGTGTACCAAATACAAATCTCCTACCTCCCTCCAATTTTTTCTCTCTTCAGGTATGTTGAAATCCCTAGTTTTACAAACCTTTTCTTGGGCAACGAATACCCCACCCTTTGATGATCCATTTTCTTGCATACCTAAAACATATAGAAAATCATAATGAATTAACATCTGAGAATAAAACATAACAGTCCATTATGGTAGACGATCCATCAAACTTTAGATATTTGTACTTCATATTACCTCACATCAAATCAATCTAGATGCCTGGACACTAATAACAAAATCACTTTCTTTGACAAATGCCATCCACAAATGAAACTTAATTTTTCATTCACAAAGAAAATATTGATAACATAACACTTCCACTTTCTATTTTATGATACATATAAAACAAAGAATAAAATATTAGTTATTTGAAACCTTACCCCACCCAACAATAAAAGACCAGAAAACATGTCCTAGATATGTCCAAGTTAACACCAACTACATAATATTGATTAGTCAATCCACATTAACTCCTGTGACCTTAAAACACCTAAGGAAAAAAAATAATGTATATCTGAAAAGGTAAAACACCCATGGAAAAAAAAAGGAATACTTTCAATTTATCATCCTAATATACCATGCTCAGGGCATCAACGACAGTCAAGAACATAGCACCAATGAAGTAACATAACCTGAAACGGAAAAACAATCCAATATCCTTAATAAAAAAAGATTAAGAAAAACTATAACCTAAATACCCAAACAAATGAGTATATCAGTTGGTGGTCAATAGTTCAAAGATTTAAAATAAATTACAAAAAAAACTTACCAAATGGATTTACTTAATGGCCACCTTACGCAATAAGCTCTTTTTGGAACTGAATTCTCTGTAAGAACCCTAATTGCAGACCATTTCACCTTGCAGTTGCTATTATTGACCTTTAGTCTTTCTTTTCAGGAAAAGAAATAGATAAAGATTACAGATAAGTGACAGAAAAGAAAGACAATATCGTAATTTACTATCCAATCTTACCTGAAACGAAAATTAGAAAGGTTAAAGGGATTGAATTAGAGGATAAAACTGACACGACAACTGAAGAAATTGAAATCATCTGAAATAGAAGGAAAAGTTAGAGAAAATAGAAAGATAAAATTACATCTGTTTCAATACACTTTCAACTTATGGGAGAAAGATGAACGAATACCTTGTACTCTGACTGACACGTAGACCTTGCCTGAATTCATATGATGGAGATAATGGCATGAATAACTTACTGTGAATCCTTATGAATCAGTGTATCAAACTGGTTGCAAGCAAGACGAAACTAAAAATCCCTAAGAACCTTAATCAGAAAAAATCTAGGGCAACACAAAACTGAATCGAATTGAATAATTAAATTAAAATAAAAAAACGAACCAGCACATGAATGGTGAGAGGTGTAAACAAACAGAAAACCGTATGAGAAGAATCGTGAAGACGGTCACATCTGGTCTACATTCATGTACGTATTTGTTTTGATTTTCGATGTAGCAGGTGGAAGTGGTGAGATAACCGGAGGTGGCGATGCGAAGGGCGGAGACACGGTGTAAGTTATTGCTTCTTCCTTCTTCCTTGTCAAACCCCCCAATCTCTACGCCTTCGAATGTTTCTTTGATTATCGGAACAATGATCCAAAAAATTTTAAGGACACAGATACAGAAGCGATATGTAACTTCTGTTTGTGTAGATTGAGGATTTTAGAGATAATGGAGGGTGCGACTAAGGGAGTTGGGAAGAAGGAGGCGAAATCGATCCCCGCTGTTTCTGGAACTCATATGTGATGGCGGTGGAGCTGAATGATTAGAGGAAAGGAGCGGTGGGTTATAGGAGAATCGGTGAGTAGAGAAGAGAGAAGGTCGAATGGAAAACACGCACACAGTGGATATCCTAACGCCACCACGTGTACAGGAGGGTTCTCAAACCAAGGAGAGGAAATGTAACCAAGGACAGGAAATGTAGGGAAAAAAAAGCGGTGACATTGAGCAGGATGGATCAAATTTCAATTTCGATGAACAACTGGACCAATTGTGATATACAACAAATATGTGGACCAAATATGTTAAAAAGTCACCAACATTACTGTACCTAAGGTAGGAGAAATTATATATATATATATATATATATATATATATATATATATATATATATATATATATATATATATTATAAATACTTAAATCAAATAATAATCCTTTAAAATAGGATCTCAATTTCAAACAGATTTATCAACAACCATTGACCTCTTCATTCCACATACATCACAAGCGACTCCATCATCAGTTAGCACCATCGGCGGAAACTTAACCCTATTCCATCACCTTCGTTCATCAATGGAAAATCAAACAACTCCTCATTTTTTAATTATCAAACTCTTAGTTGGCTTTTGCTTAATTTATCTACTTCATCTCAAACAACGAATAGTCGATTACATCAGTTCGATCGATCAAATTAAAGGTTGATACTCACTCTAAACAATCTCCTAATTCACCATTAGGTTATTCATTCACTTCATCTTAATTAAAATATCTTTTTTTCGCTTCTACTTCAAACAAATGGCTTCACCCATCACCTTCTGCTTCAGGAATCAGTGGCCTCACTCGTCGCCATAATCGTATGGTTTGATAGATATATTGTTTTAATTCTCTAGTCATTTTTCGATATAGGTTTTGAAAGTGATTATCAAACATTAGTATGATAAAATCAGATAATTTGTTAATTATGTGGGATTGAAATATAATTTTAATGTTATATCATGAACATTTAGATTCCTCAGTTTATCTTAAAGTTGTAAAGGTAGAGAGTGTTGATGTCTAATAGATGCAAAAAAATACATATTTCATGGCTGCAATTTTAGTTTATCGTGAGTTGTAGAGGAAATGGATGTGAAAATTGGATAGGAAGTATATTACAACATTAGTTTTGAAGATTGTAACAGTGCCAAAACCATCCTGAAGTATGATTTTGTAAAATACTTATAACTGCAAATGATACGCTTAATTTGATTAGTTAACTGATGATCATTCTTTGGTTCTATATGTACTTAAACATATGTTATGCTATGAGAGAAGCCATGACAGATCCACTTCTGGAGAGGTATTAAATGATAGCTCTTGATGAGTCTCATGAGATAATGTTAGCTATTGATGTTTTGCTTGTGCTTCTAAAGGAACAAAAGAATAGACCTAATCATAAGCTAGTTGTAATGAGTTCCACTCTTGAAGCTGAAAATTTTCAGGGTAAATTTTTGGTGCAACATTAATGAAAGTTCCATGTAGACTTTCTTGAAGCACCAATCCAAAAAGTAGTACAAATACACATTTGTGAGTCGTCGGGTCACATTTTTGATTTTCTAACGAGAGAGGAGGAAATAGAAGATGCAGTTCAGAAAATAACAAAAGAAGTTAGAAACATGGGAGATCAGTTAGGCCATGTGAAAGTTGTTCTTTTGTATTCGACACTTCCTCCAGCCATGCTACAAAAGATGTTTGAACTTGGTTTACATCCATTGACATAAGGTTGATTAAACCTTTTTCCTACTTAAAAAATATATAATATTGGTACCAAATGTTCTAACTTTTCTCTTTCTTGTTTATAGGAGGAAAGTGAAAGTTTTAATTGAGTAATTTGTTGGTTTTAGGTTCAAATGTTAAGAGGTAAAGATAGAGGTATGGAAAAACCATAAAAAAAACAAAGACAAACTCTTCAAGAATGATGAAAGATTCGTCAATAATAATGACAAATTCAAAAAGAATGCAATATATATATAATAATAATAATAATAATAATAATAATAATAATAATAATAATAATAATAATAATTTTTTTATATATTCTGTAAGAATGATAACCGATTCTTAAAGAATGTATAAAGATGAAATATATGTTATAAAAGTTATGTATATTCTTATTGATGACAAATTCTTACTTAGAATATAGTATACAAGGTTGTTTATATTCTTCTAAATGTTGTATACATTCAAGTTTTATGTAAAAAAAATGGTTGTAATTCATGACTCGGTCTTCAAGAATGGAAATGATAAGAATCGAAATTGAATTGTATCCTTAAAACATTAAAAGCAATATCCAATAAAATCTTATTCTTCAAGAATAACAATAATAAGAATGAAAATTGAATTACGTTCAAGGCAATCTCCAATAATAAACTTATTCTTTAAGAATAACACTGATAAGAATGAAAACCGAATTATGGAAGCGTAAAAAAAAAGTCTAATTTGTCGTATTATCAGAAAACGTATACTTAAAGAATGAAAAAAAATTCAAATATGCGTTCAAATGTGACAAATAAAAACGTATTTTCAAAAAAATATGATTTAATATTTGATTCGATTTTTATTAATTACTTTTACCTAGTTTCTTAAAATTAGATAATTTTTATTTCAAACTAATAATTGTATTTATAGAGTAATGATAGCCCATGTTAATCACATATACCTTAAGTTCACATCATTTTATACTTCTTAATCCAATGTGTGTGTGTGTGTATATATATATATATATATATATATATATATATATATATATATATATATATATCGAGAGAGAGAGAGAGGTAAGTTCAATTGAGAAAATAAAAAAGATTGAGAATGGAGGAATCATTTTCAGCCACTCATTTATTTTTGCCGAAAAAACCTCCGTTATACCAGCGGAAATGGATAAGAAATACACATGTATTTCCAATAAAACATGTTTCCTTAAACTATAATAATCATTACCTTAATATATACAAAAACATAGTTTTTTCTCGTTTTTTTAATTTTTAAAAAGCTATTTTTATTGAAAAATAATTTTAAATATACCAAAATTCATGATTTTTTATTTTATATAAATAGACATCCATATTGATATAATTTTAAGATAAAATAATTTTTTTTTCTATTTTCAGTTAACGTTATTCATAAGTGAATAAAAATGCATCAAATTTTTACTACAATATATTCGTTATTCACTTATGAATAAAAATATATAATCAATATATATATATATATATATATATATATATATATATATATATATATATATATATATATTTTACAGTTTAAGTATCATTTATATTACTTATTCATATATGAATAACAAATTAACTGTAACAAAAATCTGATAAATGTTTTATTCATCTATGAATATAAAATATGACGACAACCAATATACATTTTATTCATATATAAATATAATATATGAAGAAAGATGATGTAAAAAATATATTTTAAGTACGAAAACTTTATTATGTGTCATATTCATATATGAACGACACTTAAACTATAAAAAAAAAAGTTAAACATACGTTTTATTCATAAGTGAATAACAAATGTACTGTAATAAAAATCTGATAGATTTTTATTCACTTATAAATAATGAGAGCTGAAACTCTAAAAAAATAAATTTTTTATTTTATCTTAAAACAATATAAATATGAATGTCTATGTATAGTGAATAACAAATGTACTGTAATAAAAATCTGATAGATTTTTATTCACTTATAAATAATGAGAGCTGAAACTCTAAAAAAATAAATTTTTTATTTTATCTTAAAACAATATAAATATGAATGTCTATGTATAGAGAATAAAAAGTTATGAATTTTGATATAATTAAAATAAATTTTCAATAAAAATGGCTTTCTAAAAATAAAAAAAATGTTTTTGTGCATATTAATATAATTATCAGCATAGTTTAAGGAAACACGTTTGGTTGGAAAACACATGTTTATCCGTTATCCATTTCCGATGGTACACCTAAGTGTTTTGCGGTAAAATAAATGTGCGGCTGTGAATGATTCCTTTATTCTTAAATTTTATTTCTCAATTGAACTCCTATATATATATATATATATATATATATATATATATATATATATATATATATATATATATATATATATATATATATGTATGTATGTATATAATCATTTATGATTAGGCATATATGTATAATCTTATATGATTATACATCTCTGTCATATAATCATTTATGATTAGGCATACCCAGTTGCTGCCGATACGCTGGAGCATTAGAGCGGCAAATGAGAAATATGTGGCTGACTCCTCTAAGAATTTTAGAAATGAAACAAGGTACCTTCATAGTGGACCCATGAAGAAGGTACCATCGGGATTTCCGCTGACTCCTCTTATGGTCACCAATAACGTACGCCATCATATCCATTAGAGGAGACCACCATTGCCTTCCACATTCCCTCCACACCACTTTTAGGTCGGAAGAGGAGTTCATTAGAAAAGCTAGTTGGAGTGAAGAAAAGACTAGAAAGTATGTGATGGGTCGGGGTATTTTTTTATTATTAATAAAAATGGTAAAACATTAAAAATAATTAGAAAAGAAATTAAAATTATAAAATAGACTTTTCATTTTTTACAAACCAAATTCACAAAAAAAGGAAAAAAAATTGTTGTAAATGACCTTTTCACAACTCTTGAAGGATTTAGACTTGATTCCTAAAAAAAATATAAGGCACATTTGGCTTAATTTTTTTTATTTAGTAAATAATGTTTTTGAAATCAATAATTATTATTTGTAAACTTGTTGAAAATGATCTTTTCACAATTTTTGATAGATTTTCACTTGATTCTTGAAAAATACAAGGTACGGGGCATTTTTGCTCTTTTGGCTTAATTTTTTTATTTTTATTTAGTAAATAATGTTTTTAAAATCAATAATTATTATTTGTATTAGAAAAATATTAAAATATGAATATAACATGATTACAAGATGGAAAAGAAAACGAAATGACACTAACATGACAGTGAAATTTAAAACATAATAACTTTATATTTGGTTGAAATTTAGGAGTGAACGTTTAGACCGAATACTTGAATTAGAACTAGAACCCGAACCAAATCAAACCGAATTAGATCCAAATAAGCTATCTGGTTCGGATATCAAGTATGTATTTTAGGGTTATTCAATTATAAGGTATTTCAGTTTAGGTTACCCGAATAACTGCTTAATCGGTTCTAAATAAACCAGTCAATAATATATATATATATATATATATATATATATATATATATATATATATATATATATATATATATATAAAATTTAAGCATGTTTGCATAATTTTAGATTATCTTTGAATTATCATAACGTTTTTATTATTTGCTTGATTTTCCTAGTTTTTTTTTCCACCTTTGTAGTTTACAACTTAACACAAAACAGTTTTATATGTTATTTTTTTGTTATATATTCAATGAGATACAATCCTTTAATCCTTTAAATACGGGTTATTGAAGTTGAGTTTTCTATTTATGATTGTAGAATTTTAAGATAACTTTGAACTATTATAAGATCTTCATTATTTATCTAATTTGTTTGATTTTTTTTTTCATCTTGTATTTCACAATTTAAACTATCATTTAGATAATTTTCATGCAATTTTTTTTACTGTACATTCAATAAGATACATGCTCCTAAATAGAGGATATTAAAGTTGTTTTTTTAAACTAATATTTACTTTATTTGGTTCTTTTCGATTTTATTCTGTTATTTTCGATACTATTCGATCATTAATCATATTGTAAATGTTATTCGGTTTATTCTGATAACTAAACTGGACAAATTAATATCCGAACCAAACCCGTATTAGTTTAATAGATCCGGTTTTCGGTTCCTCTAATTAGTCTTATTCGGTTTTGGTTTATTCGGTTCCGATTATGACCCAAATAACATCCGTTGAACATTGATTATCTTCTACAGCCACACATAATAATTTTGATATTTAAATACCAACTCATCTAATTAAAATATAACACATGAAACATGAGTTATAAATTTTTATTTATTTAATGAAAGGGAAAAAAACGATCTTTCAACTTTTCATACATTTGATATGAAAATATGTTTTTGTTTCATCGTTTCCCAATAATTAAGCCGTAAATGCTACTACAAAGCTAGTAACTTCCATTGGGAAAAACAACTTCATAAAAAACGTAAGTTCCATTAGGAAAAAATAACTTAATAAAAATAAATTAAGCAGATAGAATTACAGAAAAATATAAAATATGTGAGTTACAACTTACAATAACATACACGTGGTAATAAACACTACAAGAAAGTAGAAACATGGATTCGAGAAACAAACGAATTGATCGCTATTCCGTCCTTAAACGTAATTTATGACGGATAAACGAATTGGTACAAGGATTCAAATGTTTAGGAGGAACCGAAAATAATAATAATAATAATAATAATAATAATAATAATAAACCGTTAGATCCTAAGGTTTAACAATTTAAATTATATAAGTCAAAATTGCAAAAATGGTCCCTGTGTTTGTCAAATTTATGTGTTTTTGGTCCAAAACGAAACGTTGGTGCACCATTAGTCCAAAATTGGATCTTTCCATCGTTTTTGGTCCTTATCTACTTAAAAAGACCATTATGCCCTTATAATTTGTTTTTCCATTTTTTATTTATATTAATGTTTTTAACTAATTGAAAATACAAAAACACACACACACTCTCTCTCTCTCTCTCTCATGTGAACTGATCAATGTTCTCATTGGTAGAAAGGAGATTAATGGGAGGAAATTCAAACAAATAAACTCAAAAAAAGGATGCATCTGTCAACGTCCCTAAGATCAACGCCTCACTTCTGACCAATGGTACACCCATCACCCGCCTCACCTGCGACCACTGCTACACTTCTCTCT
Organism: Lactuca saligna; assembly: GCF_052625555.1. NCBI lineage: Eukaryota > Viridiplantae > Streptophyta > Magnoliopsida > Asterales > Asteraceae > Lactuca > Lactuca saligna. The sequence goes on from NC_136421.1 coordinate 247,241,928, forward strand.
CTCTCTCTCTCTCTATCGCTCTCTGGAAACTCGAGATACACAATCAAGCACTTATATACACACAATCAAGAACATAAACTCTCATTCTTTGTTCTTTCTCCGTGCAACCCAATCCCACCACCCTTGTACACATAATGGCAGTGGAGTGTTTTTTAGATTCATCCCTATAAACATAGTGGTGAAATCATAGGCGAAGATGGTTGAGGGTGACGATCCTTCTTCTCTTGCGTTGATGTATAATCTGAGAAAACAGTGCTGGCGACATAGATATGAGAAATGGCGGTGGCATATGAGAGAGGGTCGGAGATGGCCATAACACAAACCCCTAATCGTAGGTAAGGAAGCAACAACACAAACCCCAAATCTTCAGTAGGAAGAGATGTAAGAGACGATAGTGAATAGTGTAGGTAAAGATTTGTTGTGGGTGGTGGTAGCCGTGAGGGCTAGAGATTTGGATGTTGGCGATTGGGGATTTACAAGTGGCAGAGAAGGCAGAGCTTTGGCTGAGAAGTTGTTCGTCTTTGCCGGAAAATGATGCTTTTTAGATCCAATAGAAGACGAATGAGCGGTGGGAGGTGGGTCACATCGTTGGATTTTGCATCTGGGTCGCAAGTCATCATCACCGGAGTTTACTAAGGGGATGTTATGCACAAGCAGGGGCGACCACGGTGGTGTAGGTGGTAGTTTCCGAGCACTGGTAGAAGAAAGGGAGAGGATAGACCGATTATGTTGAGAGAGAGAGAGAGAGAGAGAGAGAGAAAGAGTAGGGTGGGGTGGTAATTTCTTTTTCCATTTCTTTTAATTGAAATAATAATAAATAAAATAAAAGAAATTAAAAAAGAAATATGTAAGGGTATACTGGTCATTTTAGGTGAGGTATAGACCAAAACTAGACAAAAATGCCAACCATAGGGACCAAAACCATACCAAGTATCTGAAATTGGACCAGTGGTGCACCAACGTTTCATTTTGGACCAAAAGCACATAAATTTACCAAGCACAGGGACCAGTTTTGCAATTTTGTCATTATATAAACTACTTTTTTTTTTAACAACAATAAACTTTTGACCATCGTCAACCCACTTTTATTTTTCCTTCCAAAAAATGGAGTAAAAAATGGGATAAATGCTATTTGATTTTCAACACTATTTTATTTTTTACTTCAAAAAATATATATTCTTAATATATTTCATTCTTCCAACTTACATAGATTGTCAAACACACATCGTCTACTAATTTGGTTTTAACAAATATATAATTTATATTTTTTTCATTACAATAATAATAAATAAATAATATTATATTTATAACATACTTATAAACTTTTGTAAAATACTTTATCGTTTTTTTTTAATTTCAATATGTATTTAACTTTTTTATATGAATTTGATAAACAAAAAAAAAACATTATATTTACAATTAACTAATTTAACTAAATATATAGCAAAATATAATAAGTATTAAATATTATATTTAAATTATAATTGGTAGGTAAAAATAAACTATAAATGTATAAATATATAAACAGATGGACTAAAACCGACAACACAAAGTTCATCCCCATTTTAAGAGAAATGAATAATATATATAACACTATATTTGGTGTAATACTATTTATACCCCCAAAATGGTGAGGAAATGGGAGAGGTTGGAGAAGAATGAGGGAAAAAATAGAAAATGAGAATGGGTTAGAGATGCTCTTATAACAATAAACATAGGAAAATCATAGTATTTTAATAAGTAACTTGTAGGTGATCCCGACTTTGCCGTTTTTTTTTTTTTTTTTTTTTTTTTTTTTTTTCAAAATGGACAAAAAGTGTCAAGTTCATAATACAATAAAATTCAAGGTGGAAAACATAAATACAAGTGAGCAAAAGTGTCAACTTCTTAAAACTTTTGCGGCGAAATTATGAAACATAAAAAGTTCGTCGAATATGTTTTTTTTCAAAATGGACTAAAAGTGTCGACTTCTTAAAATAAAACTCAAGGTGGCAAATATAAAATACAAGGGACGACAAGTGTCAACTTCTTAAAACTTTTGTAGCAAAATTATAAAACATAAAAAGTTCGGCGAAGACGTTTTTTTTTTTCAAAATGGACCAACAATATCAACTTCTCAAAACTTTTGTGGCTAAACTAAGAAACATAAAAGGTTCATGTTGCTAACCATTTTCAAAATGGACCAAAACTATCAACTTCTTAAAACTTTTGTGGTTAAACTATAAAACATATAATGTTCATGTTCCTAACTCTGTTATGATTTTAATATATATATATATATATATATATATATATATATATATATATATATATATATATATATATATATATATATATATATAATATGGGTAGAAATTTGGACTTACCATTTATATCATAAACTAACATCTCGAGCAAACCTAAGAGATTTTGAATTTATTCAATATCTTGAAATGTCATTGTTTTATTGTGAAATCTTGTGCAGGGACTCAAGGCTTAACGAAAATGAAATAGACCAAGTCAATAATATGTGGTCAATACTAGAAGAATATTGAAGACCCTTGAAAAAGTTGGGTCAAGTAAAGATCAAGGAGAATCCCGAGATTTTTGGAGTTTTAGTTATTATCGTTATGTATAAAAAGACTAGATGAGCATAAGCACACAGACACTCACTTCTTCTTCTTCTCCGATTCTTTCAACACGTGAGCACAACCACATTCTATCTAAGATTAGCTAGTACTTGTAACATTTCTTTACGATGTAATATAATTTGTAAGGTATGTGAGTTTATTACCTCTCGATGTTTTATTCCGAAGATCCAAAAAGATTAAGGGCTTTCCTCGTACATCACTATTTTTTCCTTTGGTTTTATTCATTTATAATTGTCCAAACAATTACAACACTGTTTACATACTTATTTGATTGTTTATCTGTTTTCATATCATCTCATCAAGATATTTTGTGATATCTTGACTCCTTTTCGAGTATATTGTTGCTTTCTTACTCGAAATTATTTATCAAACAGTTTTAGTACTATTTTTGTCACATACATCTCAAATACATTTGCTTTCACTTAAATATAAATCAAATTCATTTAATAGTTTTTTGAGCATTTTAGTTTCCTACCCAAGATCTTGGGCATAACCAAGAGCTTCGACATATTTCATGAAGCTAAAGCACTCTAGATTTTAGCACTTTAAAATCAACTTCACACCATATTTACTAATTTGGTTACGAAATTAGTTTGTTAATTCTTGACCAAAACAATTTGGCATCATCCGTGGGACGCCTGGTGTTATTACATTTTTCTCTTTATGGTTACAAGATTTTTTTTCCAATTTTTGAATCACATACATATTTTTGCACCAAAAATGTCTTATTTACCAAAATCCACTTTCAGCACTATTTTGTCTATCTCAACTGGTCAGAACTCACCCCCCCCCCCCCCCCCCCACCTCCTACAACCACTATGCAAAGGAGAAGCATTGAAATCCCAAAAAGGACAGTTCCTACATCCTCTCCATTTCAGTATTCAGGAAGTACAAGCCAAGAAAGACCTATCATGATCTCGAACAATGAAATCGTATCCATGCTGACCAAGATGGATCGGTACATCACTGAGCAAAGAGAAACTAATAAGATGTTGTTCTAAAGGATGGAGACGCTAGGCTCAAGCTTGAGAAGAACCGTAGAAATTACGCCAACTCTATCCTTGGTCGTACAACCCAAGATCCTGAATTTCGAGACCAAAGCACCAACATAAATCGATGTTGGGGACTCCATATCCAGAGAGGAGGTCCTGTCTCCCCATGATATTAAATGGATATTCAACATCCCACCTACTACCCAAGATCATAGGATAGGTCTCGTCATGGAAAATAAACATAGGAAGCTAAGAGATATGATCTGAAGCTTACCAGGTGACATTGAACCAACACTAGAAGTTTAACCTGTCATCCACATGATTTCAAGATTTGCACCCTACATATGTGATGTGTTTAAAACCAACTAGTTTTAATCCTACTCACTTAAACATAAAGACAAACACAAGAAAGGCAGTGTACCTATCGATTAGCAGTTTAGTTCAGGTAAGTAGGGTATCGAACACAGGGAACGGTAAACAATTAAAATAGATGCTAATATTATCTAAATAAAACAAGTAATAGAAAGAGTTTTCTCTAGTTTTGCAAGACTAGAAACTTAAACAATTAACTAAAACTTAAACTAAGAAACTAAGAGCTAAGCAAATAAAAATCAACTAAATTCAATAATAAAGAGGACTTCTGTTTAGGTTCGACTCATTTGTTCCCATGGATGATTTTATGGTAAATATATCAGATTAATTCTTCATTGGTTACCGACTAAAGTGATTAGATTCACATTCGTTATAGCTAATCCTTAGAAAACAGATTAATTCAAGCAATGGCCAGTTGTCTAAATTAATGAATTTCCTAGTTTGTTGATTCGGGTTTAGAGAGACTTGTAATTAGCTAATCAAATTGATGATTCAATTAACCTCTTGTTGATGGTGTATCACACAAGCTCACACATTAACTTACCTATCTTCAAGTTAATTCTAGTTTCACATTCGTTATTCCTAGACATACAACTATGTGGTCACGTAAATCATATGAAATTAGCAACTAAGAGATGTTCATACAACTTAATTACTGATTTATTAACAGAAGAATAGTTATTGTTAACACATAAGGTTCTTTAACAAGCTTAATAAAACATAATCACCAATTAAAATTAATCCTAATCAAATAATCAATCCATGTTCACAAATTCATCTACCTAAACAGAAGTTATGAGTTTTTAGCTCATGATTACAGCAGAAACAAGCTCAAAAACGAAGTCAATTGGTAAAAACATAGTTCAAACAAGAGATTAGGTAAGATTAAACTTGATTTTGACTTGATTCTCCTTAAAATTGAATGTAGGGTTGATTCCTTTGCTTCCCACGCTCCAACAGCACCTTTAGTCGATAATTGGCCTCCAAGGGTTCATCTATATGCTAGGGTATCGATCTGAAAGTCCCTTTATATAGATTTTCACAAAACAGGGGCTACTCGGCGAGTCCATTGACCTACTCGGCGAGTCCATCACTTAAAACCCGTGTACGGCAAGTCAGCGCGTCCAGAATCGCGAAACTTCAGACCAACTCGGCGAGTAATCGACCCTACTCACCGAGTACGTTTGGAATCAGCATTTTCTCAAAACACGAAAGTCATCCGAAATTGTATCTAGTTTTCAGAACATTTTGAATCTCGTCAATCGGAGTTACGGTTCATGAGATATGGCCAAAACACTGATGAGGGGTCAAGCTGTCCAGCAACGTCCTTCTTTCTTCAAAATCCAAGATCCATGCGGCCGATCGCCAGTTCCGCTTCCTTTTCCATCCGAGCATGTCTTTGTTACTAAAAATGAAATATTTAAGCTAATTAAGCACATTTGGTTCATTAAATGAGACAAAAACAACATAACGTATTAAGATAATGCATGAATTTTATAAATAAATATGCACATATCAAAATATCCCACACTTGACTTTTGCTTGCCCCCAAGCAAAACTGAATTTTAACACATTAGAATCACATAAGACAACTCCAATCGAACCCATCCATTATGCCAAGACCGCAACGCATGCATTTGTGTCTAAAATTTTCCTAATAACCCCCCATACTCCAAATACTCACAATCCTCATAAACATTCACCCACTTTTTCCGAACAATGCTCATTTTATGCATCCCTCCGAATCCATCCTCAGAAAACCTCTTAACCTCAAGGTATTTTTGGTTGAGCAACCCAAGCATACATAATCTAGATAATTACAATTTTTGATACCACATTGGAGCCCTTTGGAATTCTTCACTTCTTTGACATTTGATCTTTAATTTCTTTGAATTCACCACCTTGTTGTTTGATTTTTGGTATCTTCAACTTTTTGAAGTTCTTCGGAATTTTCGATCTTCTAATATCATACTTAACTTTGATGCTCCAAAAATTCTTCAAACTTTTTCTTGTAATTCTCTCTCTCTCTTTTTTTTTTAACATATACCTCACTTTTTTTTCACCAAAACCTACATGCTTAAGCAGGGGCGCTCAACTTCAACCTTTATTGGTTAACGATAATAATTTTCCTGGATACATTTCTGGTACACGATGCTAAACATATTGCATCCTTCAAACTAATCGAGGTCGTGTTTTTGTCCCATGATTTCACTGGAATAAGGAAGCCACAAATGCACTAGAACGTATATAGGCTCAACTAAACATTCGGGTTTTCATGCAATCATCAAATATAATACTAGTATGATCCTAATTGCTTTACCAAAATTTTCTAAATTAATGCTAGCAAATTTTATGCAAAAATTTCAAAATTTAACTAAAATTTCAAGATTTTCGAATTTTAACTAAAATTTTAACTAATTTAACCAACCCCCTACCCCACACTTAATTTATGCAATGTCTCCATTGCATATCATGCATGATAAAGAACAATAAAAATAAGGATATAATTGGAACAAACTCCCCTGGGATAGTAGTGGTGAGGTTGATATCCATTCTCTTGAGCTCCATCTTCAATTGACTTTAGACATGGGAACAGCTCATCCATGTCTTGGGTGTCAAAATCTCGTGTGGTACAGTCTTTAAAATATCGAGGAAAAAGCTTCTTGGAAATGCTCGGAAATGAACTTCAAAAATATAGCCAATTGCCGCCTTGAATTGAATCAAATCGTCGACTCAAAGATAAAAGAATGAGCAACTCGTCGAGTTTTATGTGGAGACTCGCCGAGTTGAATCGTCATATGGGCAGAAATCGTGAATTTTCGTTGGAACTCGTCGAGTTATAAGGGTGCACTCGACGAGTTTTTTGGCTCTGATCGTGCAAATTCTTCTTTCTGCTTCAGGTTTGTTTTTGAGGTCAAAAAGGGTATTAAGGTAATACATCTCTTTATATTCTTCAATGAAGAAACTCCTTTTTAACCGTTAAAACCATCGGACTTATAAAATGACTCAAATCTTCTAATCTTCTCGTCTACGACTCAACCCCTCACTTTATTTCCTTAGGCTTTATTCGTTCATTATATCCTTCACCCTATATTCTGAAAAGATCAAAAACAAATACCAAGTAATAATAAAAATAAATCAAAATAAAAATCCTAAATTATCCCTAAATACTAGAAGTTTAGAAAGAAAAAGAAAAGCAAACTCTAATGACGGGTTGCCTCCCGCAAGCGCTTCTTTTTGTGCGAGTCTTTAGCTGGACTCCCAACTTAATAAACTTCTAATAAAATCAATGCCCATCCATCCATTGCATTATATATTTTCTTTTGACCAATGTGTAAAATTTGGCTCTTTTCTTCTAAAATTGGCCAAACAAGCTCGAATTCATGAAACCCAACAATCTTGACAAGGGTTGGAACCGGTTGGATACTAATCAAAAATGGATCGTGCCTCAGAACTTTCTCCAAAGTTGGAGTCATCACCCCACGCTTCGAAACACAAACCGGAAGAACAGGGGGCCACGTCGTGGTAATGGTCAAACCACAACTTGGTTCCTGCAATTCAGCTTGTTCTTGTTCTTCATCTGACCCTTCTGCTAGCAATCTTTCCAGCTCCTCCAAGTCTCTTTCTGGATTAAATTCTTCATCTTGTAACTCAGATGTCCCTTCTGTGTTGGGCAAGATGTTATCTAACCATCTTCCAAATTTCTTCAAATCTTCATCTGAGTCATACTCCTCATCTCTTTGCTCAATTTCCTGTACTACATCCTCAAGAAAAGCATCAAAAGCATCGAGATTTGGAAAATACATAATAAATAAAAATAAAATAAAAAATTAAACTAAATAAAAAAATTAATAAACAAAAAATAATAATAACAATTAGCAAATAAAATTAACTATTTAGAACCGTTCCCCGGCAACGGCGCCAAAAACTTGATGTGTTTAAAACCAACTAGTTTTAATCCTACTAACTTAAACATAAAGACAAACACAAGAAAGGCAGTGTACCTATCGATTAGCAGTTTAGTTCAGGTAAGTAGGGTATCGAACACAGGGAACGGTAAACAATTAAAATAGATGCTAATATTATCTAAATAAAACAAGTAATAGAAAGAGTTTTCTCTAGTTTTGCAAGACTAGAAACTTAAACAATTAACTAAAACTTAAACTAAGAAACTAAGAGCTAAGCAAATAAAAATCAACTAAATTCAATAATAAAGAGGACTTCTGTTTAGGTTCGACTCATTTGTTCCCATGGATGATTTTATGGTAAATATATCAGATTAATTCTTCATTGGTTACCGACTAAAGTGATTAGATTCACATTCGTTATAGCTAATCCTTAGAAAACAGATTAATTCAAGCAATGGTCAGTTGTCTAAATTAATGAATTTCCTCGTTTGTTGATTCGGGTTTAGAAAGACTTGTAATTAGCTAATCAAATTGATGATTCAATTAACCTCTTGTTGATGGTGTATCACACAAGCTCACACATTAACTTACCTATCTTCAAGTTAATTCTAGTTTCACATTCGTTATTCCTAGACATACAACTATGTGGTCACGTAAATCATATGAAATTAGCAACTAAGAGATGTTCATACAACTTAATTACTGATTTATTAACAGAAGAATAGTTATTGTTAACACATAAGGTTCTTTAACAAGCTTAATAAAACATAATCACCAATTAAAATTAATCCTAATCAAATAATCAATCCATGTTCACAAATTCATCTACCTAAACAGAAGTTATGAGTTTTTAGCTCATGATTACAGCAGAAACAAGCTCAAAAACGAAGTCAATTGGTAAAAACATAGTTCAAACAAGAGATTAGGTAAGATTAAACTTGATTTTGACTTGATTCTCCTTAAAATTGAATGTAGGGTTGATTCCTTTGCTTCCCACGCTCCAACAGCACCTTTAGTCGACAATTGGCCTTCAAGGGTTCATCTATATGCTAGGGTATCGATCTGAAAGTCCGTTTATATAGATTTTCACAAAACAGGGGCTACTCAGCGAGTCCATTGACCTACTCGGCGAGTTCATCACTTAAAACCCGTGTACGGCAAGTCAGCGCGTCCAGAATCGCGAAACTTCAGACCAACTCGGCGAGTAATCGACCCTACTCGCCGAGTACGTTTGGAATCAGCATTTTCTCAAAACACGAAAGTCATCCGAAATTGTATCTAGTTTTCAGAACATTTTGAATCTCGTCAATCGGAGTTACGGTTCATGAGATATGGCCAAAACACTGACGAGGGGTCAAGCTGTCCAGCAACGTCCTTCTTTCTTCAAAATCCAAGATCCATGCGGCCGATCGCCAGTTCCGCTTCCTTTTCCATCCGAGCATGTCTTTGTTACTAAAAATGAAATATTTAATCTAATTAAGCACATTTGGTTCATTAAATGAGACATAAACAACATAACGTATTAAGATAATGCATGAATTTTATAAATAAATATGCCCATATCAATATGTGACATTGAAGTCCTAAAGAGGTTTCAGGCGCCAAACATGAAGAGTATGATGGGACCACGAATCATGAGGATCATATTGCCCAATACAAAGAACACATGGAGATAGTCCTAATTCCACAACAGTTTAAGGAAGCTTGTTTATGCAAGGGTTTTGGTTCAACCTTACATGATCACCATTAAAGTAGATCATAAATCCCCCCCCCCCCCCCTTCATCTATTACTTCCTTCACTTATATGGTTAACTTATTTAATAATCAATTTTCTTGTAGGAGATGTTTTAAAAAAAAACTAACAAATGATCATTACATAGTAACTCAAGGAAATGAGGAACCGTTGAGAGATTATGTTAACAGGTTTGGGAAGGAAGTCGTAGATATTCCACATCAAGAAGTAGCTGTAGCCATGGAAGCTTTTAATATGGGACTAAAGAAAGATTCTCCATTTTATGAGGATCTTGTCATGATCACATGCAAGAAACTGGAGGAAATCAGAAATAGAGACTTGAGATTCATCTAGCTAGAAGACGACATGTCTACTTTATGCAATCCAAAATATTGGGGACAAGGAAAGGTGGCCTATGAAAAATGAGAAGACCCCAGGATGGAAGGAAAAGTCCAAGTGATGGGCTTATGTTGAAGACTTCGGATGTAACATCCGGTTCCTGGTACATGACTTAAACATAATTTTTTTGCACTTTTGGTCTAGGACTCGGCGAGTTGGAGGTCCTAACTCATCAAGTAGTGATTAGTTTTGGACGCGGGAAGACGAATCTACTCGCCGAGTCAGATGCCCCAACTCGACGAGTAGGCCTGCCTGGAGGAAACCTTAATTTTTAGGGTTTACACCCTATTTAAACGCCTTATCTTGTCCCAACCTAGCCTCCATTGTCTCTCTAGTTCCAGAACAGCCCTAAATCGAAACCCTGACCTTGTTTGAGTGTTCGTGAGCCATTTTTGTGCATTTTGGTGGTTGTGAAGCTTGAGAAGGAAGAAGGAGATTGGTAGTTCTAGTTGAAGTTATTAATTCCAGAGATTGTGTTCATTTCCAGCTCATTTGAGGTAAAAAGCTTCAACCTTGACTTTCCATTTGTTAGATCGTCTTTAGGGCTTGAACCTTGTCATTTTTGAGGCATTTCTAAGTCACCTTCGGGTTTAGAGCATTATGTAGAGTAATAACTTCAGATATTGAACCTAGGAGAGTTCTCATGGCATAAAGGTGCCAACTTTACTGCCATAAGAGCCCCATGCATCTTGAAGACTCCATTTTAGGTCCTTTTGAGCTAAATGGTCCATGCTTGAACGTAAAGTTTGTAACTTTATGAGTATTATGGACCCTAGGAGGTTAGATCCATGTTCTGAATGCATCAAGACCCATTGAAATCGAGTGTATAGTTTTGGACATAGAGGGACTCGGCGAGTCACTCATGTGACTCGGTGAATCAGGTCGAATTTCCCACGAAATCCCTTCTATTAATGGACCATGAGTTGAGTTAGAAGAGCACGCAGTCAGTTGGACTCATTAAGGAACTAGAAATCATGGGACTCGACAAGTGTATGAGCTAACTCGGCGAGTTCAAGGCTATGTGCCAAGAATACGAAGATGGACTCGGCGACTCAAGGAAGAACTCGGCAAATACAACTCTAAGAGCATCACCTTGCATGAAGATGAACTCAACGAGTTCATGAGGAACTCGAAGAGTCAAGGACTAAACATAGTAACTAGAGTGAAGATGGGCTCGACGAGTCAAGGGATGAACTTGCTGAGTCTATTGCAAAGGGTCCCGACTTTGTATAATAGAACTCGCCGAGTTGGTGGACCAACTCGGCGAGTTGACCAAAAGTGACTTTGACCATAATGTTGACTTTGACTTTGACCTTGACCTAAGTTGACCATGAAATGGTAACTAAGGAAGATGATTATGTGTAGGGTTTGAGAAGATTTGATCCCAGCAGCAAGGACAGTTCAGACACTTCTCTTTACGAGATGAGTTACCTTCCAGTAGATGTGGGTCGAAGGCACCAACGTCGGCCCACTAGTAGTTGACTATAGTTGAGATAATTGTATTTGTGATAATTTTATGGGTTACTACTACCTGATATGTTTATGTTCTAGCATAATATGTTATATGTGATAGTGGTATAGGAGGGGAATAGTCCCCAAGTTCGGTTGTTAGGACTGAAGCATAGTTCGGGCACCCATGATATGTCTGACAGTATGATTATGTTTTGATATGTGTGGTAGTAGTAGTAGTAGTAGGGGTGAAATAGTCCTTGGAGTTCGGTTGTTAGGACCGAAAGGTAGGTCATCACCCCTGAACTGCTTGACATGGGTAGGTCGGCACCCCAAAATGGCCAGACAGGGTAGGTCGGCACCCGAGAATGGCCGGACAAGGTAGGTCGGGCACCAAAGAATTGCTTGGCAGTATGTATGATATGTGTTATGTGGTATGTGGTATGATTGGGGAACTCACTAAGCTTTATGCTTACAGTTTTGAGTTTTTTTTTTAGGTACCTCTTCGTCGAAGGGGAAGGAGCCGACACGGTAGCAACACATCACACACATGATTTCCGTACTACGATGTTCTGGGATTGTACTCTGATATATTATTATTATTATTATTCCATGACATGGTTTTATGACTTTTGTTTTATGGGTTTATGAACTTATATGTTATCGATGATGTTTTTCCAATAAACCATTTTATAAGTTACTTAATTAAAAATGAAATTTTTAGTCATGATTTTTGGGATGTTACAAGTTGGTATCAGAGCCTTGGTTTGAGGGAATCGGACACAATCTCGGGCGTGTCTGGACTCAAACTAAGGACTTGGTATGGGAATTTTCATAGAAAATCATTTTTGTACAAAGGAATTTTGAAAAGAACTTGAGAAGAGAAGGACTTTGAAAAGAACAAGGTGTGTGATGCGTGCAACCGGCCGAGCTCAAGTAAGTTTTCTCCAAGATACCAATACATCTTATGTTATGATATGCTATGATTATGAGAACTACATGATAGATTAGGCTAAGGATCTAGGAAGATGCCTGATATGCCTGTTGTATATACTTATTGAGTTGCATGATAGCCCGGATAGGATATGATTGGTTTGGATTACTCCATGCCTGAATGTTGCTTGATTTGTGCTAATGGGAGTTCTAACTCTCTTTAGTTAACTAGTAAATGAATACACTACATTACATATTTCAAGGACTAAATAATTTTAGAAGGTTAGATCTAGCCCTATTTTGCAACTCTCGTTTGAGTCTAACCGTTGTAGGATAGGACCCCTCATTCGAAGAATTATTTGGTCTTAGTGATATGTAATGGTATTTATGAGTTAGTTAGGTAAAGGTGGTAGGAACTTCTTACACAGTTGATGGCGGAGAGTGGATTGGAGAGTTACCTATAAGGTCCTTAAACGGATCTTACCAGTGATCAAACAATCAAGACAATCAATAATAGCAAGAACAAAGTAGAAACATCAATCAGAACAAGCTTGCACGTGCTTCTATTAATTGAAAATTTCTGGTACAACTTGTAAAATAGCAGCCGTGAACTCTGAGGCATCAACAACCATTAAATGACCCAACTAGCATCTATTAATAGTGGACTTGGGCCGACCTTGGGTTTACGGCCGTAAATAAGCTTACGGCTGTAAACTCGCAACCTGGCTGTAAACAGCTAAACAATCTACCAAAAATGCATATTGACACAAAAGAACCTATTACAACGAAAGCCTAGACCAAACCATTAACTAGACCCTTCAATCTCCCCCTTGGTTTGGTGCTAGCTTGAAGTTAATCTTTGTTAATTATTATCACATCTTCTTGCCCCATTGCCCCATTCCACATGAGCTTATTTATGATCTCAGCAACCATGGATGTGTATTCCTTCACGGCTGACTCAAATATATCCTCAACAACTTTAATCTGATGAAGGTTTAGATGATGAATGTCCCATTTCCTAAACTGGAACAAATCCCTTTGATCATATAGACGAATGCATCCCTGTTTTAGTTTGATAACAGCAAATGCTGTAGTTTAATCGAATACCCAATAGAGCATAGAGCTTAGGGATCCATCTGGGTAACTTTGAAGCACAAGGATTTGTTGACCTGATTTGTTGCGGGCCACATCATCACTTGAAGTGGATGACCAGTTTTGGGATCAATGACATCAGGATAATGCTTTATAACAGATTCAACAGTCTTCATAGATGGAAAGCCCTTCTTCACCTGATCTTCAAGAAAGTGTTAGAACTTAGTTGCCTATTTATTATCTAAAGGGTTTGAAAAAGGAGATTGGGACAGCTCTGAAAGCTCCACCCTGGTCCAAGAATTAAAATCATGACAATCTTTATAGAGCTCCGTGTTGCCGCTCTTTCTTCGCACGATCCACATATTTAGGGTCTCATGAAAACCCCAATAAATGATTCCTGATTGATCACCATACGTGTCTCTAAACCGTATGGCCTCAAGATCCGTAACAGTGATTGTGGATTGATTCCTTGGTGTGTTTTTGTCGGAACTCCTCTTGTACAATAGTTGTCCCTTCTGAGCAGCTTTAGCTTGTCTGTCACGAATAATTTCTGCAACATGTGGAGCATGAGCGGGTTCTTCTTCAAAAGGGTCTACAACCTGTGAAGTTTGAGCAGTTGGCACGACAATAGGATGAGCTTGAGAATGAAGAGTGATTATGTACTCATCTGTAGATGTTTTATATTTGGAACCAAGATCTTATTCAAGCTTCTTCTTTAAATCAAAATAGCTAGAGGTCAGAAGATTAAAAAGAGCTTGGAGCTCAGAGATTTGCTTGGTCTTTGTTGCTCTATCTTCTTGAAGATCAGAAAGTTGAATCTTCAAATTTGTATTCTCACTCAAAAGATCTTCGACTCGAATGCTAAGCTTAATATTCTTCTAGTCCATCACATTCACTCTCCTCTGAAGCTCATCAATCATAGAGTCATCTTCTCCTGAATGAACTTCTCTAAAATCAATTCCTTTGGCTTTAGAAGAAGGTGCAGCAATTTGTTCTTGGGCAAGATGCAAAGCCAAACGCACGGAGGCCTCATCAAGATCTGCCCTTGAAGTAGAAAATCCTGGTGGAGCAGAAGAGCCATCGGCTTCAAAAATGGTGCTAGGACCTCCACGTAAAGGTTCTATTGAAACAATAGCAAGAGTAGTCGTTGGCGTAATCGGCAATCCGTGAGTCAAGTTAGAGTCCATAGCTCCAAACCTAGGATCACGTCTTCTTCTTTTGGATGGAGGCTGTAAGTTCTGGTCTGTTGTGCGATCACCCTGAAGTGGTTCAGATGTAGGCGAGACACTGTCAAGGGGAGGAATCCCTGACACTGTCACCATTGGAGTTGTAGAACCAACCACTTGCTCTTTAGAAATGGGTGTTGAATCAATAATGTCCTCAGTATCCCTTATCTCTGTTGCTGGGAGAGCAACATCATTGATATTATCAAGCAAAGTGTTGAGGTTGACATTCGACAGGAAGTCATCATTGCTTCCAAAATTGGTAGGAATTTCATCTCGATCAAAACCTGTAAGGTCAAGGTCTCCATACTGATCAGTTTCAGGCTCATTCGTGGAAGACCCTTCATTGTAATCGCTTTCGATTCAAACTGATCTCAGATCATGCTCCTCAGCTACAGCCACATTAGGAGCAGCTGTCTCCTCCCCTTCTTGATCCGATACAATGATCACATCTCCTTCCGAGGTCATCCTTTCTGATGAAGTGTGCTCTGAAGATATTTTATCAGAGGATCCGTGGGACTCGGATGACTCATTCGGCTCAGCAAATTGTCCGAATTTGACTAATAGATAAAGTCCTTGAAAACTAACCTTTCCTTTGCGATTTTGTTTAATTAGCCAATAGTGTGAGGGCCCAAGGACTTCATGTCAAGTGTATCACCCTCCTTTACCATGTCAGGAAATTGTTTGTTGATGAAAATCTGAATGAACCTAGGATACATCAAGAAGGTATCTCGTGTGATGGCATTGATGTTGACCACAAATTCATCCATAATAAACCTTGAGAAATTGAAACCAATTCCTACAGTGAGACAAACTATAGCTCCGATGTTTCTCAGTGATATTTCATCTGCACCAGACCTCCTGCCGGAGATGCAGCTCACGAACACATGGGCTAGAAAACTCCAGTAGGATGGCAGAAGCTTTTTTATTGTAGGAGGAGAATCGCCCTCATACCCCCATCTTCCTCAAATCTTCTAAGCATCTTCAATACCGATTTTGGTGGGAAAACTTGGAAGGTCATTGATCAACAATGTTTCTCTGATGAACTGCTCATTGATCACGATTTTGCATCCTTGAACGATTTTGTCTACAGTCACAGCTCCATTATCGTCTCTTGTCATTTTGGCAATCTGCCAGAACTCTCTTATGATTTTCTGATAAACAACGGTGTTCATGGTGATGGCGGAGGCCAAACAACATTCTCGTAGTCCATGAATCATTGATTTGAAATCCACATGAGCCACCGAAGGATCAACCAGTACCATTGCCAGATTGTGCATGTCTGCAAACTTTAAGGCTTCCATTTGATCTGAACTAAAACATACTAAGTAAGACAAGAGAGAAATTTGAGCAAATAATATTTTAAATGATTTAACTTCGAGCCCAAAAGTGAATTATTAATTTTTAAAATTAAATTTCAAGTCAAAGTGGAGTTTACGGTCAACGGGGGTTTACGACCGTAAACCCGTGACCGTAAGCCTATGGCCGCAAACGGAGTTTACGGCCGTAAGCTCTTCACGGCCGTAAGCTTGGGTCGTAAACCCTGACGATCCCTTTTCACCGATTTTAGGCTCAAAACACATCAAATCCCAACAATAAATACATATCCATGGTCGGAAACAAGATTCCTTTGAAGTGATCGGAACAATTTCACAAAAAAAACAAGAAAAAATTTCGAGGAGAGAGTTTGTGGCAGGAATCAGAATAGTGAATGGGTTTCCGGCTGTGAACTCTATTTATACCCTTGATAATTTTACCTGCTGACCAAACATTGTAAGGCACAGTCCAGTATTTTCAAAAAATTTCAAAAACAAAACTTTTTGAGGATTAAAATCTAAATTAAAATTAAAATTAAAATTAAAAAGAAAATAAAATTAATTTGCAAAATTTAAAAATTAACAGTTAAATTTTAACAATTAAGTAAAAATAAAAATAAAAATAAAAAACAAAAAATAAAAATAAAATAAAATTTAAATAAGACAAATAAACTAAAATAAAATAAACATCCTAAAAATTTTAATTACTGAAAATAATTTTGTGACACTGGGATCAAAGTTGTTGGACAACCCTATTCCACTTATCAGTACCCTTATTTTCATGTCTTCGTCTGATCGATCGCCAGTATTGTGGTCCACTTAAGAAAGAAACATTTGTGATAGAATTTGGACAAATTACGAATGACATGACATTTTAGCCCTTATTCTTAAATAAATTTCCTTCGGACCATTTAACTGACTACAACCAGTGATATTGTTGTCTACCTAAATTGAGTAGCGAGATCTACAAACAATCTGTATGTGTTCAATTTTAATTGTACTAGAGCGTGTTTCCCACTTCCTGATATGCCCCAGCATTCAAGGACTTCCAGAATACTCCTTACACCGGGTGAGCAGATAATTATTAAGAGAGAAGATAGATTTAGAATGCATATGCTATACATCCAAGTCAGATCTCTTCCAATCACGTAGATGATGAAACATATAACTAGCTGAAGTTTTTAGAGGGATTAAGAAGAGAATGATGCATATAGTGTGTACCAGGTCGGATTATGAGTCACACAGAGGAGACAATATATGGCTAACAGATAGAAAGAATTGCATAGAGAGAAGATGCAGAGTGATAGAATTGCATATGTTACGGTCCAGGTCGGATCTCTCGATCACGCAGAGGAGGCAACATATGACTAACAGACAGAAAGCAAGAAAATAACCTTCTACAGACCTAGTTTATTGGAATTCCCCAGTCACCCCATCAAAACCAGAATTAAGGACAAAATCCGCACATCAAGGAAAAGTTAATCCACAGTTCTAGATACGGGTTCTTTTAATGTGATTGGTAGATTCTCATGTATATCTCCCTGCTCAACCTATCCGAACGTCATATTGCCAGGCTAAACGGATCTAACAAGTTCAATGTGTGTCAATTCCTTGAATTCCTTAAGTTCAACTCTTCCTAGTCAAGTCCATTTAAAATCTTTCGTGCCTACCAGTGCATCGAGCACAGAGTGTGGACAATTCAATTTTGGTATGTTACGTAGATTTAGATTGCCTGTTATCACTTGATAATATCATTTCCCGTCACAACACCTACAAACAAGACTGTTAGCAATATTTTTAATTTTCTGAATTTTTTTTATTGTTTTTGGAATTTTGAATTTTTTATTGTTTTTGGATTTTTGGATTTTTTTTAATTGTTTTTGGATTTTAGATTATTTCTCCCCCTAAATTTGTGCATGGGTGAGAATGAAAATAAAAAATGAAACAAGATGCGCAAATTTATCCTAACCTATCTACAAAAACTAAAAAATAAAAAAAATTAAGAAAGATAAAGAAAAACAGAAAAATGAAAAAAAGAAAAACTTAATCCTCAAAACGAATCATTTTCAAAAATCTCACAAGCACATCGAATCGAGCTTTGTTAAAAGGCTTAGTGAAGAGATCCGTGACATTATTAGCAGTGGGAACCTGTTCCAGTCGGATGAGTGAACTTTCATAACAGTCTCTGATGAAAATTTTAATATCGATGTGCTTGGTTTTAGAATGTTGGACAGGATTTTTGGTAATTTGAATTGCGGCCTCATTATCATAGTAAATAGGGATTTCTAAGTAATTCAAACCATAGTCCAACAGCTGATGTTGGATGCAGATAACTTGAGAGCAACACGCAGATGCAGCAACGTATTCCGTCTCCGCTATTGAGGTTGAGACAGTGTGTTGTTTCTTGCACTGCCACGACACTAGCCTGTCACCAAGATATTGACACCCTCTAGAAGTAGATTTCCCGTCAAGCTCACAGCCTCCATAATTACTGTCAGCAAAAGCATATAAATCAAATTCAAAATTCTTCGGATACCAAAGACCCAACTTTGGGCTGCCTTTGATATACCAAAAAAATTCTTTTGACAACAATAAGATGTGAAAATTTAGGATTAGCCTGATAACGTGCGCATTGAAAAACTGCAAACATGATGTCTAGACAGCTTGCAGTAAGATACATCAACGATCCGATCATTGATCTGTAGAGTGTCTGATCTACGGAATCACCATCAGTATATGGAGTCAGAAGAGGTCTTTCAGCCATTGGCGTCGAGGAAAGTTTAGCGTCTTGAAACCTGCACTTCTCAAGAATATCCTCCACATACTTGGCTTGATGTATAGGATTCGGGTTGAATTTTGTTTGACCCGAAGCCCCAGAAACATGGTCATTTCCTCCAACGAACTCATCTCAAACCGCTTTTGCATAACGCCTTCGAATTCCTTGCAAAGCTGTGGACTTGTCGACCCGAAAATAATGTCGTCAACATAGATTTGAACAAATTTCTGATCATTACCGACATGATTGATAAACAAAGTTTGATCGATAGTGCCACGAGAGTATCCATGCTTGAGCAAGTGCTTTGTTAGAGTCGCATACCACACTCGAGGAGCTTGATGTAGCCCGTACAATGCTTTGTCCAACTTGTAGACATGATTAGGAAACTTCGAGTCAACGAACCAAGGGGGCTGATCAACGTGGATTTCTTCCTTCACCTTGCCATACAAGAAGGCTGTCTTGATGTCCATTTGGTAAATAGCGAAGTTCATGTAAGAGGCATATGAAAGGAAGATACGAATAGCCTCCAAGCGAGCCACCAGAGCATAAACCTCAGTGTAATCAAGACCCTCGATTTGTCGAAACCTGCAAAACCAGCACTATAACCCCTTAATCATCCTACTTGTTTCGATAGGCCCAACGTGTGTCAAGAGACTTTTTGACCTTTGGCAACTCAACTAACTTCCAAACCCCGAGTTTTTCAAACTGATGTAACATTTCATGCATAGCATCTACCCAACTGGGCTCATTCAGAGCCATTTTAACATTCTTGGGATCTATTTGAGAGATAAAGCAAGAGTAAAGATAGGTATTGACATCTGCACTCTGGCTTCTGGTTTTAACGCCTTCGCCCAGCTGACCAATGATGTTCTCGATCGGATGATTGCATTGAATCCTTGAGGGTATCTTCTAGCTGATATCATTAAGTGAGACAGGAAGATTGTGAATATTGATGCCTCCTTCATTTATTGATTGTGCCACACCAGATGACTTTGCTACAAACTCATTAGAAATGTTTTGAGGAAAGAGTAGTTCCATAAAGGTTGAAGTGATAGCAGAAGCATCTTTAGACATGAACTCTCTTTCTACAGGAGTAAATGGTGTAGTTTCAGCATCAGGAGTATCATTATGAACTGTAGATTTTGGACTATCAGGTTGTACAGATGACTCCCCCTTAGTCGAAGCAGAGGACTCCCCCTCAAGCGGTGAAGAGGATATCATTGGGGTTTGTAAAAAACTTCTTCGTCTTTGTCTTCGGAAACATTCTTTGAACTAGAGACAGATCCATATGAGCTACCCGAAGACACATTTATGGACTTGATAAGCGATGTGTAACCAAAGAACCAATCCGGACCCACTCGAGCATCCGTCTCATTCTCCTCCAACCAGCGCACGTCATAAGATTCCACAACCTGTTTTGTCTTCTTATTGTAACGTCCTATATGCAGTGCGTGCAGAATACCCTACGCAGTAACAATCATCGGCTTTAACATTAAACTTCGGGTGTGTATTTAGGTGAAGAAGGGTGCAAGGGCAGCCAAATACACAGAAATAACTGACTAAGGGCGTGTGATCATATAGAATCTCATACGGGGTCTTCATCTGAGCTTTTTTTATCAACACACGATTCTGAACGTAGAAACTAGTGTTAATTGCCTCGGCCGAAGAGAAAACTGGTAGCTTGGAGTCACACAACATCGTCCTTGCAGCGTCTTTTAAAGTTCTATTTCTCCTCTCAACGACACCATTTTGTTGAGGGGTGTGAGCGGAGCTATATTGATGCATAATACCCTTTTCTGCGCAAAAATGATCTCGAATAGAATTCTTGAACTCTGTTCCGTTGTCGGTACCAAGCGCCTTCACCCGGTTGTTAGTTTGGTTCTCAATCAACACAATGAATTTCTTAATTAGATCAGTAACTCCAGCTTTGTTGGATTGAAAGAAACCCCACGTAAAATGAGAGAAATCATCAATCACAACCAGATAATATGAATTTATGTTAATACTGAGAACATTGACTATTCCAAATAGATCCATATGTAGTAATTGAAGCACCTGACTGATTGAGTAAACCTTTTTTGGCTAGTGTGTTTTCTGTGATACTTACCCTCGACATATGACACACATTTTTCAAAACTTATAAAGTCTTTGACAGATAAACAACGGACCATCTCATTCTTCGCAAGATGATTCAAGATTTTGGCGTTAGCATGACCGAGTCTTCGGTGCCACAACATTGCATTTTGTTTTGAGATCTTTGAAAATAGGTACGTAACTTGTTCTGGAAGATTGCTATTCATATCAATGATGTAAGCATTCCCATCCCTTTTATATTTGACAAGAATCCACTCTTCTGGGATGACAAAGCCTGGCTTGAGAATCATACATTCCTTGTCAGTGAAATGTGTAGAATAGCCTTTGTCGCATATCTGAGACACACTCAACAAACTATGCTTTAATTCGGGAGAAAAGTTTACATTCTCGAAACTTAACACCCCATTTGTGATGGTTCCCCTCTGAGTGATCTTACCACCTTCTCCACCCGTAAAGGAAACATACCCCCATTAAAAGATTGAATGTTGTTCACTTCAGAGATATCTCCTGTCATATGCCGGGAGCAGCCGTTGTTGACGAACCAAGGTCTAACGACATTTCCCCGCAACTGTCCCTGCAAAATGTGCGAGTTCATTAAGATTTGGGAACCCAGGTCATTACTTTCCTAGGTTGTCCCGTTGCCTTTTCAGATGTATCGTTATTTACTTATTTTTCAGACGATAGAGATGATGGATTGGAACTTATTTTGGGTAGCCATTGATAATTAGGTTTTCTAACAGTCACCGATGGTTTTGAAACATGATTTTTGTTAGTTTTCTTTGAACATCTGGGTTTTCTACCAGAATTGGTTGAGGAGCCAGAGCTACTCCTTGACAAAACCGATCTTGGCTGAGCCATGTTTGGTTTTGGAAAATTGTTCGGGACTTTGTTATGAAAAACCTTTTTATTAATTTTATAAAAACTTCCCGTTTTCTACTACGATCATCCTTCCAATCATCATTCCGAGAACTAGTTCTAGAGGACTTTCTAGTTAAAGACCTTCCTCTAAATTCATTCTCTCCTCTTGGTAACTCAAAATGTACAAACATTCTATTAGGGCAATTCCTAGCTATATGACCACCAATACCACAGTTGAAACAAATCTGTTTGTTATTGTTAAAACCTATACTGCATTTTTTAGATTTGTTTTCCATACCAACACCCTTGCTTTTCTCACATGAACATGAACAAGAATTAGGTTGTGAGACAAGTGAGGGTGTATCAGATGGAGAAACTTGTAAAACTGGTGGGTTTTCATTAGTATCATCACAAACATTAGAATTGTCAACCACATCATCAAACACTTTAAAACCATTCAAATTAGTATTAGAAGGTGCAGAAATATCACAAAAAACATTGTCACTTGCAACATCAGAAAAATTAAAGTCTGTATTTAAAACGAAAACTTCAGGTTCAGACTCAGTTTTATTTTCAAAAACAGATCCTTTAACTTTGTGCTTTGACTGATTTAAGGATTGATCTGCAGGAGAATTAGAAATGTTAGTACTTTTAACATTAATAAATCCTCCCGAAACGAAACTAGATGACTTGCCATAAACCATGGATGGTTCACTGGCAATCTCCTCCTTGGACAAAGGTTGAAACTGATATGAATGATTGAAAGGAGGAGGCACTTTATTATACCCTAGACCCTTTTATTGATTATGTTTAAATTACATGCAGTGGTGTATCATGTTGGCAACTACCTCACTTGATACATCAAATTTTCTAAAATCAAAATCAGCAGTTTTAAATTTTCCCTTTAATGTTTCAAGTTCAGTAACTAACTCAGCGCTCTATCTCTTTATGTAGTCATAATTTTCACATTTATTACTGTAGTCTTCTTGAAGTCTTCTAAAGTTCTTTATTTTAGTTTCTTACTGGGCCTTAAGAGTTTTTTTTGTCCTTTTCTAAGTTGATAACCCTCATATCTAAGGTCCTCTACTTCTCTACGTAGTGTTTCAATTTCCTCATGAAGAATTTTAATATAATCAACACAAGCTTGAGAGCAAGAAGGCAGACTTACCTCATTTTTCTTTGGTTCAGGAGCAAAAGAGACCATCATCGCAAACTGCAGCTCCATCATTTGATCTTCAGCTGCTACACTCTCTGCGGAAGCCTCACCATCAACCTGAGCCAAATAAGCATTTTCAGGTCTTGATATATTCATGGCCTGCATCTGATCCTCCCAGTCAAATGATTGTGCAACCATAGCCTTCTCACTGTTGACTTGAGCACTGCTCCGATTGTTTCCTACTGCAACCATTGTCAAGTCATTGTTTAATCTTCTATCCGGCTTTGGGGACTCACGAGCAAAATGACCTGGCTCGTGGTAGTTGAAACAACACAACTTTCCCTTGCTAAACCCTACCTTTTTATCAGCACTCATCCCCCAGTTATTCTTCTTAGTCTTCTTCGCAAACTGCTTTGCTCTGAAAATTGCCATGGCAATCTGCCATGTGATATCCATTTCTTCTACGTCTTCAGGATGAATCTAATCAAGATCAGCAAATGAAAATTGTAGCGGAAGATCTCCAGCTACAAGAGCATTGTAGCAGTTAATGAGTCCTGTAGCAAGAGAAAGATTTTCATCACACTCCTTGCCGTTTGAGGAAGAGGCCACATTAGAAGGAGAAGTAGCTTGAGTAGCAACAAATGATTGGTTCTGAGAGAGTGGCATGTCTGATGCAACAGGAAGTGAAGTAGCTGATGGAGTGGAAAAGGACTGAATCTGAGCTTGCTGAGCAACAAAGGGCTGACCTGCAGAGGAAAAGGAGAGAGATGAAAGAGCATTGTTAGATGAGATCCCAAGGTTTGCACCTGAGTATGAATTCACATGATTTATCTCCCGTTGTTTGGCATCAATATCACAGGCCTTGATGACCGCCGTCATTTCAGCAATAGTGAGCCGACTTAAATCCTTGATTTTCTTAATAACAGCCACATTCATGTCCCATGAATTTGGGAGAGCATTCAGTAGCTTTTTATTTATTTCAAACTTAGTGAAAAAAATCCCAGCTACAGTCATTTCAGTGGTAAGAGTTGTGAATCGCTGCAACTGTGCCTCCAAGGTTTCTCCGGGAATATAGTTGAACATGTTAAACCGTTGTCGCAGCATATCCTGGCGGCTCTCCTTCATGTCTTCATTCCCTTCATATACCTCAATTAGGGCTTCCCACAAAGCCTTTGCAGAAGTATACTCCTTAAAACCTTTAGCTATATCTGGAGACAGGGCCATGGTCAAAGTGGCGAAACCCCGTTCCTGGTCCTCAACCTTTTCAAAATCTTCATCAATGTAATTTTCAACTGCTTTGTCAACTACTTGCCCTACAACAGTGGTAGTTATTCTGACAAGATTTTTTAATGATGCTTCTCCAAATCTTGAAGTCCTTCATTTTAATATACTTCTCAATCCTGTACTTCCATTCAGGAAAATCTTTAGCAGACAACAGTATTGGAATTCTATTACAACCTGGCTGTAAATAGCTAAACAATCTAGCAAAAATGCATATTGACACAAAAGAACCTATTACAACGAAAGCCTAGACGAAACCATTAATTAGACCCTTCATTACCCTAGGGTAAGCCTAGGATGAGATTAGCAAGGAGTGCAGCAGTAGTAGAAGGAACTTGGTGAAGTCGAAGCAATCCTTGAGGAAAGTACGAATAGATGTGGAAGGTAGTATGGGCGCGTACTACTGAAAGCAAAGGATCCATACTCAAGTCAAGGAGGGCTGAGAAAGAACCAAGGAACCTATAGAGTGTGTAGGATATCTCGAGATTATGTATGACCCTTATGCTTATGTGTTTTGTTTTAGAAAGCTTGAAAAACTTGATGTAACAGTGAATTGATCAAGCGAATTGATCAACAATTGCTAATCGATCACTCGACTAAACAATTTAAATGCAGAATCGATTCAAATCTGAAGATCAAAAGAGATTTTCAAAACCAAAAAGCGCGGAAAATTTTGAGTAATTATACTACTCAAAAAGCAAATGAATCTAAAACAAAAATCAGATCAATGCAGTTTGAATTCCTGCTCTAATACCAATTGTAGAGAATTGTTATCGAGATTTAGAATGCAATCATGATTTATATGAATGAAGAGTATGAACATAGGATGTAAATATTAATCAGATCTTATATTGATGAAGAAACTGATTACAATAATCAGAGAGAAAAGTCACCTCATACTTCTATCCTCAATCCCTATTTATAGGAAACATGAGTGTACAAAAAAATACTAAGTCTAGAGCAATACACTTCACACAAACTGTGACTTAGTAAAATAACTAATTATGTGAAACAAAAGAAACAACTATTTCGACTTTTACAACATATAGCCTCTACACACACAATTGGGGCGCACACGCCGACTGGCATCTTAGCCTTTTCTGACTAGACTGAGTTAAAGGAATCGTCGCTCTCTGTGTTGTGTTCTCTCCTAGATCTCTAGATCTCAATCTGACTCAATCGTTGACCAAATCATTCATACATAGTTTCTATGTGCCCCAATTCCAAGTTCACTTATCTCCTCGCTCTATGTGTTTATATATATATATATATATATATATATATATATATATATATATATATATATATATATATATATATATATATATATATATATATATGGAGATGGTTTTTTATAAACTTTGGAAAATTAACTAACACAAGACTCACGAAGAGCATAAAAGGGTTTTGCAAAATATGATTGCTTGGATATGATCAAGAAGTTTTTACTCCTCACTGATTATGATGCATTGGGAGCACCTTGTTTGGGTGTCAAACCAACAAATAAATGGATAAAAATAATAACAATAAAACACAAGACAATACTACTAAATATACTAAAGATAGTATAGACTAAGCATGGTCGGTACACAAGGATACAGGACTTAATGTTTAACCATATTCTCAACACAAATTCATTACCAATTAATAAAGTAGGGGGGTTGTTAACATCAAATTCAACTTCATAACATATATATTAAAGACTAAATTCAGAATTTAAAAGACCTTTCCGAATTCAGATCCTATTCAAGTACTATGTTGAATGATAGAATATGACTTCAATTTATGTTCATCTAAATTGGTAATTAAGATATTAATAAGCTATAATATCTCAAACTGAAAAAAGTATTTTACCCAGAACATGATCTTTATGTAGAAGTTCATTTAGTTGATAAAATTCAAACAAGCTCTTAAATTAAATCACTAAAAGCCCTTAATTTCATGCAATTATTACCAATAATGTCAAATCTTTCTCATAGGCTCGGAAATATAAACATTTAATCTTTAATTACAATAACTTTTGATTCCAATGAAACCAATTAAGTGTTTGTTACCAATTACAAAACATAAAACATATATGAATTTCACAATTTGACTAACAAGCATGATATGAACCCAAATTCATTGGTCAAGTGAAAAGAGTACAAATCAAGTATATAATGAAGATCAAATCAAATATTAATAGATAGAAACATGAAATTAAGTTCACATCACAATATAACAAGTATTTAAGGATCTAGAACCGAAAATGAAGGGAAATGTTAGCCACACAAGGCTAAATCAAAACACAAATTCAACATGTTTAATCTTCAAACAAACTTACAAATTCGAAATCTAAATATTTCCAAAGTGCTATTTGAAAATAAAATTGATGAAAATCGCCCCTTGAGAAGTCTTGGTCGAAGTCCCTTAAAAAATGCCTGGAAGCCCTCTTTTAATACGAGGTTACACATTCAAATTAAACTGCTAAACCACGTTACATGGCCCATATTATGCCAAGGCATCGTTACACGGCCATGTAACAACTATATATTTGCTGAAATGCTCCAAAATAAGGTCGTGTAATGCAAAGGCATTGTTACACGACCCGCATAATGACCAGAGAAAATGTGTTTTTTTTTTCAATTTTGCAACTTCTTCAATCCGGCTTCGAAAATTCCGTAATTTTACCGAGAGGTTCCCTCGAACATCTTAAGCATGCTCCAATCTATGAGTCACCCTAAAACATCCACAAAAATAGTGAAAAGTAGATAGATCCTCAGTTTGTCATAAAAATGCAAAATGCATTTAAAATTAGATTAAAATGCAATGCAATGCTATGAATAATCATGAAATAAACATGTAAGAAGGTGCAATTTATGAACCTAGCAAATATCCCCAAGCTTAAACTTTTTCTTGTCCTCAAGAAAACAAAACATGGATCAAACTCGGGAAAGATAAAATGAAAATGAAAACAAGAAACAAAAAAGAAAGAATGCCTCAAGTTTTTCATCTCGACAACATAATCATGATTAAAGAGCTGTCAAACTATACCCCAAATACATGCTAATGTACTTCATTCCAAATCAAGACAGTAGAAGATATGGAACACAAGGATTTGCCAACCACTTAGCTTAATTGCAAAGAGTCACAATATAAAGCATATCCTAGTAACTTTTACTAAAAAGTTAGGTACATCTCATTCTATAGGGAGTACTCACTAAAGTACTCATCCACTCGTGTATGCACTCATTTCACAAGATGTGTGAACTCCCTCCTATTAAAGAATCTAACTCGATATTTAAGGTGGAGGGCACTCAGGCGTCGATAAGTTATATCCTATTCTCCCTAGTCTTTTCTCCATGCTCTTCAATAGCTTGCGGTTTCACAATCTTCATGTCATCTTCCAAATCCTATGTTAACTCTCAACAATCCATAATAGGAGACAAAGCAATAAACTGTAACAAGGGCGCAAGAGAAATATACAAAACTATATACAGACATTGAACATACAAAACAAATATAATAAAATTGTGTAACACAATTGTTGGCTTCGGATAAAGTATCAATACTAAACGAGCCAATAAACTCAAACACAAGCGATTTTTCTGTGAAAATATCATCATAACAAATCTGGAAAGGCTTGGTTCGGTTCTTTTTCTTTTTCGTTTTTATATTTTTTCTCATACTTTTTTACTAGATAGAAGCATATGTATATACATAGGCTCAACTTGAGTATTAACAAAAGAAATGAAAAAGTTAAGATAAGCTAAAACTTTTTACAAAAATTGATATACAAAACACAAAAATTGATTTTTGAATAACTCTGTGGTTTTTATACAAGGCACACAAACTTGTAAAGATTTGACTTTGAAATCTACCTTTCATGACTTCACGGTTTTAGCTTTATGGAACAATATGGTTCAAAATAGCAACAAGCTTCTAAATATTTAAAACTATTAAACTTTAATGAAAATAACATTCAACTTTAACAACTATCTTTTGGAAATTTGATTTGAATTCAAAATACACAAAGATAAATATTGAAAATGCTGCATAAATCTTTTTTTTTAAATTTATTTTTTTAACCAATCTTTTGAACCAAACAAATTACATATATATAATTCAACAAAAAGTCAACAAATCTAAGCAATAGAATACAAAATGAAACAAACACATATACACAAACGACTAATCAATATAAAGCTAAAAACAAAACTAGGTAATCATACGAATTTCTAAGCCATGCCATGAGAAAGAAAGGGATACTTATACCAACCGATACATACAATGACGTACTCATGGGTTTTTAAAACGTCCTAAATTGATTATCACCTACTACGAATCAAATTATTTAAAAGAAGTTTATTGTCGTAAGACACCTCAATGAACCGCCAATAAATGAATTAGAAAGTAAGTGTGTTCTCATTAGTTCTAAATTTTCAAAAATTAGTGACACCATATGTAAACGGGGTATAAGCCGACAAAACTTTGAACTTAACCGCGTATTGTGACAAAAAGTTAAAGGCATCCTAGAGACGACAATAAAAGAGGAGAGAACATGCATGAAAATGACCCTAAAAACCTAAATGAAATGATAAAATCAAATGAGAAATTCAAAATCTTTTTGTGATTTTTTTAATATTTAATTTTTTTATATGTAAGTCAATGATATATATAATTTTTAGGTTAATGCAACGAATGTAATGCAATGGAATTTGACCCTCCCCTAGACTTAAAAATGTGCATCGTCCTCGGTGCTTGCGAAGAGAGCAGGACTGACTACTGAGGAGGATCGTGATGCAGAAATAACAATGAATATTGATGAGGATATTGTTGTGGAAATTATGAATTGTATAGTGGAGGGTAGTGTGGATATTGAGAGTAATAATAAGGTGGTCGTGTGGGTTGACCAAAGTAGTACAACTAGACTTGAAATGACTTGGCTGATGATAATGAAATCATATATGCTCCTTCTTACAATCCCGCTGCACATTCCCTCTTTCACCACACTTGAAACACCTGAACTTATGACAAGAAAATCTGTGAGTTCTCCCACACTTTCCACACAATTTTCCTGACTTCTAGTACCTAGGTCAGCAACCTCAGTCTCCTCGTCCTCTGCTAAAAGAGTCGTCTTCCTCTTTCCTAGTTGTGTCCTTACAACTAGATCTCCTCGAGCCTGGCAATGACCCTGCTAGCGACCCGATCGAAGATACCAAATAATTCTTCTTGCAAAATCTATAAAACCTCCACGACAATCACCTCCTATATCTGATCAACAGACAACACTGGCCTATCCTGGCCACTAACTCCCGATCTTGATCCAGATCTCGCCTCCAATCGACTCGTCATCACCAAACTGAACATACACCAGGTAGATATCAGAAGAAACACATATCATACCTGGGGAGCCAACTCCCAACAAAGCCCTAAGGGTTGTGACTTCCCTGACATGCGTATGGGTCCTATGTTTTCAGTAGTACGAGCCCATAGTACCTCCCACACCTACCCAAATTTCTCTCAAGGATCATCATAACAACCCTAACAATACATACTAGCATACGTACATACGAAATCATCACATCCTAGAGGAAGACTACACATCTCGAGACTGGTCGGTTGACCCCATACAACTCATCCTACCACTAACTGCCACATGACCTTCCATTAATGATAAATAAATATTGTGTGAATAAAATCACACGCCGCACAACTTAAACAATATTAGACTAAAGGATTCCATCGTAAAACGGTTGGACTCAAACAAGAGTTGCGCACCAAGAACAAATCCCTTATCCTAAAATCATTTAATCCATGTAGCATGTGATTTAGCGTATTCACTAAATAGTCAGTTCACATACGAAAGAGTCATATAATAATCAATCAAGTACTCTACAAGAGATAAGGCATTAATATCATGTAGTTCTATCATGCAATTTCTAAAGATTCCTATCCTATTACTAGCATGTTGTTCTAACATATCATAACATAATATCAATGAACTGTGTGGTAATTTGGGGTCTGCTTACTAGCTACGACTTATCATACACACCGCATCGTCCTAAGTTATTTTGAAAACAATTTGAAAATTGTTTTAAAAATATTTTTCCTTAGTTTGAGACTGAACTCAAACGAACGTTCCTCCAATTCTCTCAAACCAAGGCTCTGATACCAACTTGTAACCTCCATAAAATTCATGGAAAATTTTAAACTTTTAAAATTAGCTCGAAATCATAATTATTTACAACATAGTTTTCAAACATGCTTAATATTAGAGTTTTCCCAAAATCATAAGTCCAAAACACGAGGAGGTGCATGATCATGCCTTCGCCTTCCTGCGATCATCTGAGGTACTTGAAACATAACCCAAAATTGTAAGTCGGTGCTTAGTGAGCTTTCCCCCAAAGTACCAACACACAATACATATAAAAATAACAAACAACACGCATACAGAGCCTTCAGCTTGACTAGGCCACCTTACAAGCCTTCATCCTATCTGTACCGCTCACGGGACCTTTAACATGCTTGGACCGTCACATTGAGCCTTCATCCTATCTGGATCGTCCTCTAGGCCTTCGACCTGACTGGACTGCCTTGCAGGGCTTGTAGTCTATCTGGTCCCCCTGGGTATCTTGGCCTTCAGCACAAACCAGGATCGCCTCAACCCAACCAACCATAACATGTCAACATACACATAACTAAAAACATATAACCAAGCATCAAACAAACCAGTAGATTTACCAATCACTACCATATGTTAACCTCATATCTACCAGGATATAGATCTAATAGATCACTATAGCATAGCAACATCATATCTACCAGGATACAAATCTAACATATCACAATAGCATAACAACATCCTATCTACCAGGATACAGATCTAACAGATCACAACAACATACAATCATACAGCAAACCAGGATAACAATTCAAAGGGCCACCCTTGGTGCCTTCGACCCGTAAGTATAACGAGGAAAATTCACCTCGCATTGTTGAATCTTACAAAAAGAATATTTGGCCATTGCCTCGCTAAAATCCCTGTTCTATAAATCACCATAATAATCATACATAAATAATCAGATCTGGTCCATGCTAATTGCCCAAATTGGGGTAAAAGACTTTTTTACCCTTTACTCAACATGACCCAAACCTAGGCCCAAAAAAAACAATCCAAGGTCCAAAGATCCAAATAAACATTCAAGGCCCATACATTAACCAATTATCTAAATTGGTCCCAAACCTTTACATCAGCCATACCCTAAGGCCCGTTAATTTTCTGTACTCCAAACTCTTACATTCAAGTGACCCAACAAGGCCCTAAGCCACTAAGCCCAAAGAATAACCTAAATCCAAGTCCCAAAACATGTAAAGTCCACCAGACTAAGTATGCGGGGTGTACTCAGCACGTACGGGCAACATGATCACTTGAGGGCTTGTACACTAAGCGTACCTACTTGTACGCCCAGCGTACTCACCCATTTAGCACAAAACTCGATTCCAACACTTAATCTCTTAAGATATAGCTTCAAAACATAGATATGACTTCCTTGAGCTGGATTATTACGTAAAGTTGCTAAACTTTACGTTCATGCATGGCTAAATGAAACTCTTATGCTTAAAGAGGACTTAACAAGTGACTTAAGGCATGCATGTGACCAAAAATCCCATAAAGCTTGCACCTTTATGCTCATGGAGTCCATTACAAGCTCAGATATAAAGGAACAAGCCCTTAAAATGTCTTAACTCTTCACTCAACCCCAAATGAGACCAAAATCATAACAAAAAAAAACTATGAGGAGATCTAAACATTTATAAGCCAATATATGAACTTGATACCTCAAAGAGATTGCAACAAGTGAGATGATTATTGATCTATGACCTTCCTTACAAGCATGACACCTTCAATCTTCAAAGCTTCCTTCACAATGAGCAAAACAACCACTAAAATCCTCTCAAGGGATCAAGAACACCACCAAGAAAGCTTAAGGGAAATTTTAGGGTTTTAGGAGGTTTGGGGGCTGCTAAAGTGGCCAACCCAAGGGTATTAAGGTGTTTATATAGGGTACAACACCATTAAATTAGGGTTTCTTGAACTCCGCATACGCCCAACGAACTCCTCGTACACCCAACGTACGAGGCCAAAGCTTCATAATCAAACTGCTGACTACGCTCAGCGTACGCCAAGGTATGCCTTGCTTAAGGGTCCTTACACGAGTACACCCATGCCTACTCCCCATGTATGCCCCACGTACTAAGGTTTTTCCCCCAAACCCTAAATTATTCTTATGGCCATAACTTCTTCATTATAAATCCGATTCCGACGATCCTTATATCCATGAAAAGGTAACGAGAAGCTCTAAGATTTTATCATCTCATAATGGCCTTATAATTTCCCAAATAAGAATACAATTTCCATCAAATTCCGAGCTGACATTTACCAAAATACCTCTTGGCTCCAAAATACAAACTGAATCCCCCAGATCATTTAGATTTACATCACCCATATCCAAATAGGTTTAGATATCATTTCCTTAGTGGTCCTAAGCCTTGTAATTCCTAATGTTTGGTCACCACCTCAAAATAGGAAACAATTCGGAATAGGGTGTTACAAATCTCCCCTACTTAAATTAGATTTCATCCTCGAAATCAGTCCTTAACATCCCTGACATGCCAAAAAATCTGAGCAACACGACCACAACCCTGAACATGCCACATCGTTCCTGAGGCAACTGAAACCATCCCTAGCAGGGTTTTCCAACTCAAAGATGGATGACTCCTTCCCAAACTTAAACAATCCCAAGCAAAATAATTACGACTACTCAACCTGAAATCTAATGTCTCGAATTGGTCTTACTCCCAGGCAGACCGCACATACTATACCGTTGTTAATTCCATTATACTTGTCCTAAAACCGACCATTTTACTTCTGACTACCGTAAGTTCCCACTAGAAAACAGATTTACAAACCAAACACTACTTCTGACAACCTTTGAATTTGCCAAAGGGACAAATATTCCTTCCAGGGAAAGTTCATCCTGATGACAACAATTTTCCAGGAATAATGAACAACTGGAGACAAACTGGGAGATGAACCTTCTAATGTTGAACAAGACATTGCTTCCTTAAACTCCCAAACCAACATACCGCTACTAAAAATTTTGAAACCCCATACTTGTCTGACACCCACACAAATACAACTAAACCAAATCACAGCCACAAAAATCTTATCTAACCTCAAAACTAAAACTATCCTTTAACCCTAAACCCTCCAACGGATATCCATGGCATACGTATTCCTTAATTCATACCCTACTGAAATGAAGATGTTACACATAAATACCAAAAAATGCCAACGCGAGTTCCCACTAAGATCTAACTCGGTACTTAACCCATAACCCGAGATACAAGGACCCACACTTGCATTTTACCTGAAATTTTCTAATTACGGCAACCCCTCACTAAACCTAAATATAAATATTCTCCCCTAACCATGGCTGAGACTACCAAGCTCATAGCTGGTCCAGCCACCATGTTCACAAGAACCCGTAAGACAAGGATATCCTAACCCAATCATCCTTCTACGCCACTTAATGACCAAACACTTAATTATACAACACAAAAACTTATGGTTTCTACCAAGTCCCACCAGAATTGCTATAAACACACGACCTCGCCCATGGGTCCCATCCACCTAAAGATACACACGCTCGACTCCGCCTTGGTCCCAAGTGGTCCTCAACCTGAAAAGGAGAATTGATCTCCAACAATCCTGCCCGTTGTTCCCAAGGCACAAACTGACTCCTTTTTATACTCATGAGCTCCTTAAATGATTGTCTCCCTCAAATTGGGAAGAGAAACTTACCCTAGTTCCACACCCGAGTTAGCTCCCGAAGATTTTGATCGATTATCCCAGACTTAAATTTTCTGAAACTCTCTCATCCCAAAAAAATTGGGTTCCTAACGCATTTTATCCTCACGAACCGACTATGAACTGTGTCTAATAATAAAACCATTCAATTACTAATAATAACAACATTATATTACCAGCCGACCACGATGATTGTCAAACTCTTGAATTCCCATAGAATGCTCCCCAATATCCTAGCAACTCCGATAATCTCAATCACTTCTCAGGATACCGTACCAAATCCATAAGCCCCTTATGCTGGTGACTAAAACCATAACCCTAGCTCTGAATTGGAAAATCTTTAACCTAACTCCTCATCTTCAATTGAATCCCTGAATTCTAATCATCTACAACCCTTGGTGATAATAAAACTTCCCTGGAACTTCCAATGACCTAACGAATCATGCGACTAACACCACCATCTCCTTGCTACCACTCCTTCCCTAGCAACGATAGTGGTTGAACCCAAAGGTTTTCTCATGGACAACTTCCAGTCCTACCTGAACGAATGTTATCATTCCCGAACTCTAGGTTCTCTGAAGAACTAATCCTGCCACTTGGCCACGGATCCTCCAATTGTGGTTCAAATTACATACCAGAGATTTCTTGCGGCTCGAACTTGAGCCCCAGAGGAACGATGAGCGTTGGGAACTGAACTCCCTCCACCTCCAAAGTAGGAAAGCTGGATCTAAAATGAAATGGATGGTGATAGTGAAAGCATATATACTGCTTCTTACAATCTCGCTGCACATGCCCTCTTTCCCCACACTTGAAACACCTGAACTTGTGACAAGAAAATCCGTGAGTTCCCCCACACTTGACACACACCTCATGATTCTCCTGACTTCTGGTACCTAGGTTAACAACCTAAGTCACCTCATCCTCTGCTAAAAGATCCCTCTTCTTTTTTCCTATTTGTATCCCCACAACCAGATCTTCCCCAGTAGTCGTCTCATTAGAAGCACCTCTCACAAACTACAAAACTGTAGTTTGCTCCTCAAGCTAGGAAATTACCCTGTTAACGATGCGATCGATGATACCGGATAATTCTTCTTGTAAAATCTGAAAAGGTTATTTGGAAATCACCTCCCGCATCTGATCAACAGACAACGTCGACATAGCTCCCGATCCTAATCCGGATCCTACCTGCAATCGACTCGTCATCACCAAATTGAACATATACCTAGGTGATATTAGAAGAAACACATATCATAATAGGGGAGTCAACTCCCAACAAAGCCCTAAGGGTTGTGACACCCCTAACACACGTATGGGTCCTGTGTTTTCAGTAGTACGAGCTCATACTACCTTCCACACCTACCCATATTTGTCTTTAGGATCATCACAACAACCCTAACAATACATACTAGCATACATACATACGAAATCCTCACAACCTAGAGGAAGACTACACATCTCGAGACTTGCCGTCTAACCCCACACAACTCATCCTATCACAAACTGCCACACAACCATCCATTGGTGCCAGATAAATATTGCATGAATACAATCACATGTCGCACAACTTAAATAATCTTAGACTAAGAGATTCAATCCTACAACGATTGGACTCTGACAAGAGTTGCGCAACAAGACCAAATCTCTTATCCTAATATTATTTAACGCCTATAGCATGTGACTTAGAGTATTCACTCGATAGTCAGTTCACACGCAAAAGAATCATACAACAATCAATAAGTTACTCTATAATAGATAAGGCATCATATATCAGGAAATTCTATCATGCAATTCCAGAAGATCCCTATCCACTACTAGCATGCTGATCTAACATATCATAACATAATCTCAATTAACTGTGTGGTAATTTGGGGTCTACTTACTAGCTCCGGCTGATCGTACACACTGCATCCTCCTAGGTTATTTTGAAAACCATTTGAATACTGTTTTAAAAATATTTTTCCTTAGTTTGAGACTGGATTCACACGAGCATTCCTCCAATTCATTCAAACCAAGGTTGTGATACCAACTTGTAACATCCATAAAATTCATGAAAAATATTAAACATTTAAAATCAACCCGAAATCATAATTTTTTATAATATTATTTTCAAACATGTTTAATATCATAGTTTTCCAAAAATCATAAGTCCAAAACATGAGGAGGTGCATGATCACGCCTTCGCCTTCCTGCGATCATCTGAGGTACCTGAAACATAACCCGAATCTATAAACCAAAGCTTACAGAGCTTTACCCCAAAGTACCAACACACAATACATATAAAAATAACAAACAACATGCATACAAAGTCTTCAGTATGACTGGACCGCCTTACAGGCCTTTAGCCTATCTGGACTGCTCATAGGACCTACTGCATGACTCGACCGCCTCACCGGGCGTTCAGCCAATCTCGACCATCTTCCATGCCTTCAGCATGACAGGACTGGTTCGTAGGGCCTACAGTCTATCCAGTCTGCCCTGCGTGCCTTGGCCTTCAGCACAAACCAAGATCTCCTCTACCCAACTAACCATAACACGTCGACATACGCATACCTAAAAACATATAACCAGACATTAGACAAACATGTAGATTTACCAATCACTACCGCATGTTAACATCCAATCTACCAGGATATAGAACTAATAGATCATTATAGCATAACATTATCCTTTCTACTAGGATACAGATCTAACATATCAAAATAGCATAACAACATCCTATCTACCGGGATACGGATCTAACATATCACAACAACACACAATCATACGTTTAACCAGGATAACAATCCAAAGGGCCGACCTTGGTGCCTTTGACCTGATAGTACCATAAGGAAAACTCACCTCTCACTTCCGAATCTCATAGAAAGAATCTTTGGCCGCTACCTCGCGAAAATCCCCGCACTACAAATCACCATAAAACATCCACCAATAATCGTATCTGTCGACCCAAACCTAGGCCCAAACGATCAATCTGAGGTCGAAAGATCCAAATAAATACTCAAGGCCCATACATGGACCAATTATCTAAATTAGGCCCAAACCCTTACATGGCCCTCACCCTAAGTCCTGCAAATTTTTCTCTACTCCAAACTCTTGCATTTAGGTGGCCCAAGATGGCCCCAAGCAACTAATCCCAAAGCATAGCCCAAATCTCAGGCCAAAAACATGCAAAGTCCACCAGACTGTGAACGTAAAGTGTACTCAGCACGTACACACAAAGTACTTGCTTGAGGGCTTGTACGCCTAGCATACTCACCCGTTCAACCCAAAACATGATTTCAACACTTAATCCCTTAAGACATAGCCCCAAAACATAAATTTGACTTCCTTGAGCTGGATTATCACGTAAAGTTCCTAACTTTACATTCATGCATGGCTAAATGAAGCTCTTATGCTTAAAGAGGACTTAACAAGTACTTAATGGATGCATGTGACCAAAGATCCCATAAAGCTTGCACCTTTATGCTCAATTAGTCCACCACAAGATCAGATCTAAAAGAACAATCCCTTAAGATGTCTTAACTCTTCAGTCAACCCAAAGTGGGATCAAAAGCATAACAAAATAAATTGTGGGGAGATCTAAACATCTACAACCAAGGTATGGACTTGATACCTCAAAGAGACTGCAACCAGTGAGATGATTTTGTATCTATGACCTTCCTTCCAAGCAAGGCACCTTAAATCTTCAAAGCTTCCTACACAATGAGAAAAACAACTACTAAAATCCTCTCAAGGGCTCAAGAACACCACCAAGAAAGCTTAAGGGATGATTTAGGGTATTAGGATGTTTTGGGGCTGGTAAAGAGCTCAGCCATAGGGTCTTAAGGTGTTTATATAGGGTACACCTCCATTATATTAGGGTTTCTTGAACTCCTCGTACGACCAACATTCTCCTCATACGCCCAACGTACGATGCCAAAGCTTCGTGATCAAACTACTGACTACGCTCAACGTATGCTAAAGACGCGTTGCGTAAGGGTCCTTGCATGAGTATGCACTATGTACTCCCCATGTACCCCGCATACTAGGGTTTTTCCCCAAACCCCTAAATTATTCCGAAGGCCATAACTTCTTATTGTAAATCCGATTCCGATGATGCTTATATCCGTGAAAAGGTAACGAGAAGCTCTATGCTTTTATCATCTCAAAATCGCCTAAAAATTTCCCGAATAAGAATATAATTTCCATCAAAGTCCGAACTGACATTTACCAAAATACCCCTTGGCTTCAAAATACAAACCGAATGCCCCGGATCATATAAATTTACATTACCCATATCCAAATAGGTCTAGATCTCATTTCCTCAACGGTCAGCGTGATAATTCCCAATCTTTGGTCAACACCCTAAAATAGGAAACAAATCAGAATAAGGTGTCACAAAACAACCCTTCCCATCCAATATTTCTAAAAAAAGAATGCACTTGATCATTAATATGGAGGGACTCAAGAGTAGGCATGTCAGAGAATTTCTGTGGTGCACTTTTCCGTTCATGAAGCTTATAAAACTTAGTTTCTTGATCCAGATTTATGAATTCCAAATCACTGGAGTTATGGTGCTGAGATGGTGGGTTATGTTGATAAACTCAAGAACCAACAACTCTAAGGCACTTGGATTTACCCTTATTACCACCCCGATTAAAAGTTGAAGCCATTAGAGTTGTGAGAAATTTGACACTTAAGCACAATGCATAACCAACTAAAGTAATTAACATACAAATAAAAATCAATTTGATAATTAAGCACAAAGATTCAAGATTTTTTAACTATCAATGGAAAGGTAAAAAGTTGAAATAAGGTAAAATTTTCGAACCCAAAATTTATAGGGTTAGTCAAGGATTCCGAAAATCACCATTAAAATGGTATTCTTAAGATGATTTAGAATAGGGAAGAAGAAACAGGGTAAAATTCTATACCTTTTATGCTTAATTCAGAACAATTATCAAAGTATTGAGGGTGTTTTTATGTGTTTCGGAGAGATAAGAGGGAAGGAATGGAAGAGAAGTGGGTGTGACGAGAGGTATGAAGAGAGAAAAGAGTTGAGTTTGGTAAAGCCAAAGAAATATTTTTTTATCAGATCACGTTGCACGGCTCATGTACTTCAAGGAGGACACTAAATGGGTCGTGTTCCATGGAAACCTTATCAGAGTTATGTGTTACACGATTGTCTAATGCAAAGGCACCATTACACGGGTCATGTAATAACCTGATAATCGCCCCGATTTTTTTTTTCTTTTTTTTTTTCTATTTTCACATTTGTTCACTTCCACTCATAAAAATTAATTTTAGGCTCCCCTAATTATTATTATAACTTTGGAACACAAAATTTTGAAATAAAATATATGTACAAAACTTTTACTAAATGACCAAAATACCCCCGATTTGCCTCTCGGGAAGCTGCCCTTGTTTAAAATTCGTTGGCTCAACATAGACCCTATTGATTTGTCAATCTTGGTACTTTGGGTCTGTTACTTCCTTGTTCTTGACTTCAAATTATTCATTATTAAAACATCCCAAAAATCATGACCAAAAATTTCATTTTAAATCATTAGTTTAAACCATAGTTATAAAAATCATTCCATCAAAACAGAAATAGTAGTATCTCAAAACATCATAATCAGTGTACCAATATCAAAACACATGTCAACTATATCAGAGTAACATCTCAGGCTAGAAATCATGGTATGTGTAATGCATTCATCCTAAGCCCTTCCCCTTGGTATTGGAAGTACCGGAAACCAAAACATAAAACTGTAAGCACGAAGCTTAGTGAGTCTCCCTAAACTACCACATACCATACAGATAACATACAACTAGGAGATACGGGCCTCACCCACCTTCAAGGAGATACGGGCCTCGTTTACACTTTGCTAACAGGCCGCATCCTCTGAAATATGGGACCCACCTACACCCAACTATCTATGAGACACGAGCCCCGCCCATGCTTGGCTAACTAGAGATACGAGCCTCACCCACACTCGGCTACTAAGAAACACATACAAGTATCACACAGATAACAAGTATAATCAAATCTATCAATCCATATCCACGCTCAAATAATGTGAAGATATGGGTCCTACCCATACTTAGATACTAATCAACACACATAACATACACTGGCCGACCTTGGTGCCTTCAA
This sequence comes from Lactuca saligna, assembly GCF_052625555.1. Classification (NCBI taxonomy): domain Eukaryota; kingdom Viridiplantae; phylum Streptophyta; class Magnoliopsida; order Asterales; family Asteraceae; genus Lactuca; species Lactuca saligna. Next base: position 247,282,125 of record NC_136421.1, read on the forward strand.
CCCGTTCAAATCAGGAGGAAACTCACGTCACTGTCGGATGATAGCTGAAACATATTTGCCCGAAAATCAACTCTACTTACTCCCTGAACCAAAAAACCCCCTTAGATACCATTTCATGCTCATTACCCCTTTAGGGTCAGCTATGGTCAAAGTCAAGGTCAATGTCAAAGTAAAGTTAACTCAACTTGTCGAGTTTACCCTTTAACTGGTCGAGTTCCTATGGATCACAGATGCGTGAAATCGCGATGCAACTCGTCGAGTTTTCCTCCAACTTGCTGAGTTCTTCCCTTTAATAGAATCAGGACTGATCGACCCAACTCATCGAGTTCCTCCATGAACTCGCTGTGTTCCTCATAGTTCTTAGTCTATTAAGCCATTTCCTCATATCTACGATTCCAAAATATAGATCTACATTGTTTCAATCATATACATCTATAAAGTCGACAACTTGATGGCTTTGCATGCCTCAAATGGACCTAATCTCGAGATATAGCAACCTACTTCTATGGATATGGTGTTTTCATGAGCATGAAAAGGTTTAGGACCCTTTTTATGAATCTAAGCACCAAATAACACTGATAATGGAAGTTTTTAGCATCAGGACTATGAAGGTTTATCATGCTCCAACAATGGGGTCAAAAATATCGATAAAACAAAACTAAGAGAGATCTAAGCTATTAAGGATCAAGTTTGAGACTTTTCACCTCATAAAGATGTCAAAGATGGGTGAGATCCTAGATCTAATGCTTCCCCTCAAGCTCATTGACCATCTAGCTCTTCCAAGTCCTTCACCAAGCATAAAAACACAAAAAATCCACCCAAAACCTCTAGTTTCTCAACAAGGAGCTCACAATATGATTTAGGGTTTAGTGAGGTTAATGAGGGGCTGGTGGGAAGATTAAGTCCTTTAAATAGGGTGCAAAACCCTGGAAATTAGGGTTTCATCCAAACTTGTCTACTCGTCGAGTTGAGGCCTCTCAACTCGTCTAGCAGGTCACTTATTTACGCTGCTCTTATAATATCTACTTGATGAGTTTAAGGATTCCAAATCGTCGAGTTGCTCTTATAATTTGAATAAATAGTAAATTAAATACATACCAGGATCCACGCATTAAAATTCCCCCTACTTGTCTTAGACTTTGTCCTTGAAGTCTGTTGCCTCAAATAACTCTGGGTAATGCTCCCTCATCTTTTCCTATGGTTCCCAATTCCACTCCAAGCTTTTAATGTGCTGCCACTGCACCTTCACCAACTCTGCTCTCTTATTTCTTAGCTCCTTCATCTTCCTGTTGAGAATGGCTACTAGTCTCTCGATGTAGTTCAGCTTGTCATCCACCTGAAAATCCTCTAAATGCACAACTACGGAGTCATCCACCAAGCGCTTCCGTGGCTGGGAGACATGAAAAATGCTATGGATCTGGCTAAGCCTTGTTGGAAGATCCAAACGATAGGCCACACTACCCAGCCGATCTGAAACTCTATAAGGAACAATGTAACTGGGGCCTAGTTTTCCCTGCTTCCTGAACCGGATGACACCTTTCTAAGGTGACACCTTTAGGAGGACCATATTGTTGGGTTTTGAGCATTCTAACACTCCTAAGTGTACATGCAACCCTAAATACCTTGGATCTATGTTTTCTCTATTATACATGCAAATAAGAACACCCAAGGTATTATCCTAATCTAGCATACAAAACAATGAGTGTAACAAGATAGAATACATACCTCTTTGATGTAGAAAGTCTTCATGAAGCTTGAGTGCCTAGCCCCAATAGTGTGGAAGCCTCAAATGGAATCACAATCATCAAAACACTTAGAATAACTTGAGAGAGTTCTACACTTCATGAAATCGGCTAGCCCTCTTCTTCACTTTCTAATGTGATTCTAGTATAATATTAGTGGCCGATTTTTGTCAAGAATAAGATCTTTATATAGTGTGACAATTAGGGTAAATCCTTAATTGTCATGGCTTTTCATTTCCTTGGATCCATGGGTTCAAATACACCATGGAGCATCCATGGACCATCCTATGGGTTTTAGCCCAACTTGATTATCCATGGAGCATTAGCCCACTATATAAGTATGGATGATTTACACAATCAACCCATATATTTAATTAGTCTTCTTTTGATCACTTAATTAATCCTAGATTAATTCTTGATCAATACTAATTAAATAATCTTATTATTCTTATTATTAATATACTAGAACTTATAATATATTAATAACCATAAGTGTCTTATTTCTCTCATTATAGTCTATCCAAGTGCATGATGGTATGCAACCCAAATGGACCATGCCGGGTCGGGTCAAGTCTTACCAATTATAGTTATGGACTTAGACATTAATCCAACAGTCTCCCACTTGGATAAGTCTAAAACTATTATTGCGTATGACTTCAGGAACCAACTGGCAATCGTAGCTCTCAAAAGCTTCTGTCGAACTCTGACCTTGTAGATGAACTCTGATCTTGTCAATGACTTTTCCATTAGATAAGGGATCATATAATCCTCCGTTCTCATGATCTCAGCTGGACAAATACATGGAACAGCGTCGTACTTATTGTCCAGCAGTTTGTTTCCCGATTTTCGATTTGTTTGACAAAGAACTTAATCGAACACATCAATTCAGTTCTGACCGGCCGGTACATAGGTCACAACAAAATCATCGAGGGGCCCAGATATCGCTTCTATTTCTAGAAGGAATAGATAAACTTCGACTCATATGCTTGTTCTACTACTTGTTGAATTGTACACAAAGGCACGTTTTATAACATCAGGTTACTGATGCGTTTACGTGCAATCAATGCACAACCAACTCATAGGTAACAACTCATATCTCTAGGTTTGAAGATTTATATGATATTACCGTCTCACGATCACTCGAGATAAATTCCATGAAGTGATACAAGTGAGCGTGGGTTTATTCCAATACTCATAACTTATGAGCACTCATGAATGTTGTAGCAACCATTGCCATGACTAAACCCATTTAGCCATCTACAAACCCGATTCATGACAGTCTTGATTCATACCTACTTCCAACATATGAACGACTGTGGAGTGTTTAAATAACTTAGTCATTCAGAAAGAATAACCTAGCTATTTTGGAAGTCAAAACATGCAAAGTGAAACACAATAATAATCGAATCTAATATGGTCTCAGAACCCTTTTGAATATAAATAAAACCACCTTTTATTTATCACCATATTGATTACACATTATTCAATGTTTCAAATAATCAACTTAATATTTGAATAAAAACAACAGTCGTCCCATGCTCCTAGCATGTACACTTTGTTTTTTCTAAACAATAGTTATGCCATACTCCAAGTATGCACACTATGTTTGTCCATGATCCTTACATTGTGATGTAGATCCATTGAACATGATTCCAATGATACTCATTTCACAATCCCAAATCCTTGTGAGAATCCATGATTCCTATCATTTACCAAAAAATCTATTAGATTTTAAACTTTTATGCAATGTTCCTCTTGTAATGATTATTCACAAAGTCACCAAAACCTTGTCACCAGTCATTACAGAGTATTCCAAAGAAAATCAGCTCCTCGGGAACATCCTTCTTGCATTAAGTTTCCTAATCTTAAACAGATTGAAAATTCTAACTTTGAAACATTTCCAGATTCCATTTTGACTATCACTTCTGAACAAGAGTTGCCTCCTCACAGATTATGTCAATATGGTCCTTCTAGAATTATCACTATACTTCCAAATGTCCTTGAGTAACCAATCTTTGGTAAACTTTTAGATTGTCCTCGACAATTGTTTAATCCTTTTAGTCATATCCAGTTCTAAACCTTTTCCCTTCTTAATGCCCCAGGCATTTGGAAAATTTTAGAAAGGATGAATATTATAGCACATGAAATCGATCCTATATCCGAAGCATATGGGACAAGATTCATGATGTTTGACATAAAGACATGATACTAGACAAGTCTTTTGCTACAATATTTTTTATTTGCCATGTTTTTGAAAATTTAACTATGAAGAGGGATGCCGTAATCATAATCGAATTTTGAAAATGCAATATATATAGAATTTCTTCAAGTTGAACCATTCCAACACAAAATTCATATATATTCTTGACTAAACATGATTAAAATCTCAATCTAAGCTTTAGAATTGAAATGAAGTATAATTTCCTCTCCCTTAATTATAGCAAAACAACTTTTCAACCCCTGCAACTTCACGGATTGAAACTTTGTTTTCTATAATTAACATTGCTAGCTTGCAATACTAATCATAATAATCATGCTCCCACTAACATGATGATTATCAGCATAACACTTATGCTCCCACTAGCTCTGACATATTTTCAGAAATCTGCTGGACTTCTGAAATTTAGATTCATACATCCTTTCTTAGATAGCTCACATGTGTGTCTAAACAATTTTCAGAACTATGAAAAGGGATGCCGTAATCATAGTCTCAATTGCTTAGGCATTTTCCATTTCTCACAAGTCCATGTTAGCGTGCCGGTTAACCACATGCGCTCCACTAACGACTTTTGAAAATGCAAATAACACAATTGCTATCTACGTAAAATCTACTTAGTAAAAGCGTTTCCTCACCATCATTTTCATGAATCGGAGAGAAACCTTATGACACTTAGATTTTATAGTGTATGAGTTCCTATCCATGCGAATTTGTCTAAACCATAATCACAAGATAAGGTTAGTGACAAATTCAGCCTTACATGGATTAAACTTGTTCAATCTTAGTTTCTTGTCACCTTGGTAGCACAAGGCCCACCAATGCTTCCAAGTTGAACTCTGATAACTCACATGCAAATCCAACTTATTTGAAGTAGGTACAGAAATAAGAATTATGTCAACACGATAGGTTGCAAACCTTAAGTCGTGTGCTAGTGATAAATTACAGGTTTCACTCTTGATTAAATCTTGAAACTCTTTCAGGATCTTTAAGGCTCCCACTATCCCCTTGACATATAAGTTTTCCTAGTCAAGAACCATTCCTTGACAAAACAAATATTCAAGGGATAGTGCGGATTCTTATCAAGACTAACACTTCACACAATTGGTCTTAGTTGGTCTTTGTCTCATCCAAGACATCACAACTTACCAATCTCAAATGTACAAGAGTAGAAACATTTCACACTACATTTGATAAGTGTTTTAAACCTTACTTTATGTCACTCAATGTTACAATCTTGGAGTATGACTCTAAGAATTGTTTTGGAACGAAGTATGACTCATCTCCTTGAATTTAACCAATCCAACAATTCATGACCTCTCTTCTTAGCCATAACAATGCACTAAGACGTCCTTAGAGTATGAATTTGTGATATGGTTTCTAAATCATTAAGATGATCATAAAACTGATACCAAACTACTCTCCCATCTTTTCAGATTTGAGAAACTTTTATCCTTCTACCTAATTTGATTCTTCTTATTCGCTCTGCCATACATTGGAACCTTTCCAATGTTACAGAATTATACTTAACCTTATAAGTATAATCATATTTACTAATCTTTAGTAAATCATGACAAATCAATCTTTGTGGTGGACCTTGACCAGCACACATCCAGTGTACCTAATTCCTTAGTCCTTCAATTGACTCACATATACATGTGATCAAAGAATTAGTCTTCATTTTTCAAAGATGAAAATTCTCATTCATCATACAATACAACTTGTATGATTCCAAGTTTCTGTCCAATTGAAACTTGGGTGATGAAAAACTTTCTTCATTTGGTAAATTCAGACACTACCACAAATGAAAGAATCAAATCCACTTTCCAATATTGCTATTACTGGAAACATATAAGCAACAATTTTCCACAGATGCCATTGTAAGGATATTTTTAAAATAAATAAAATTAAAACCTTTTTTTTCTTTTATTTTAAAACTTTGCGGAAAAACTTATCCTTACAATCCACATGAAAAACTTGTTGTTATCTATTCACAAGCAATATATTATAACTCCTAAGAAGTAGCTCAAGAATCCGATCTTCAAACTACGCGATAGAAGTCCATCTACGCGATCAGATTCAGCATATTCTTTCTTTAAGTTTCTTTACCTTTTCTTTGATTCTTAAAACATCACCATGTGACCCAGTCACATCATGTATCAAGAATCTCAGAATAGAAACTTAATAGAGTTAGACAGTGGACTTTACCTGAAGTAGAGTCAATCTTATCAACTTTAACATCCTTAGGTAAATTATGGCAGCTTTGCAACCAATGCCCCTTTCTTTGGCAATATAAACATATGGACTCTTTGATAATGGTACACGGGACTATCACAGACTTAGTTTTTCTCTTTACCATTTGGTCAACTGAGTTGACTATGGCCGGTCCCTTTCCATTGGGAAGAGAATGCTTTTCTGGATTTCCTGTGTCACTATTGTCAATGTCCATCAAGTTTTGAGGAAGTTGATCTTAACAAATAGATAAGATCATTAAGGGTCTTGTCATAGTCTGTTTCATAGATGTTCCAAAAGAACTCACTATGTGACTTAGAAAGTCATCGAACCACCAACTTTCTCAAGACTTTGACACCCAACTCTCCCGGCTTGTCAATATGTGACTACATCTCCAAGATGTGACCACACCAAGACCTTTACTTGCCAATAGGGCTCGAGTGACCTTAAACTTTTCAAGAACTTGTAGGTGAGGGAGAATAATTGGAGGAGATAGAGGAAGTGAAGCATGATGTTGAGGAACATCATCTTCAAGAGATTTGGGAAGATCATAAATGTCTAAACCAGACATGTTTTGGGAGATATTCAAGATAGTTGATTTAAAGTCCTTAATATGACACCCAATATGAAATATTAAGGCTAGGACCCAACAAACTATTTTATAACTTAGAAGAGGGATGCCGTAATCCAAGCTATAAAATATTTGAAGGTAGGCGAATGACGATTCACCAATTTCCACCATGAAAAACGAAATAATTTATTAGGTTTTAATTGGATTTGAAATTCCTAGATATTTTGAGATTCATTGAACTTTTCAATGGCATGTTTCAATCTCGAGTGTGCCCTCTCAAATTTTGTGACTGGGATGCCGAGGATCACAAAACAAGGTGTGAATAACCATACCAATTCACTTGGTACCCTTAATATTATCACCTAATCAATGTAAGGTTAACCACACATGCTCCATTGATCTATGACAAACATTAAGTCACCCTTCGTGGTCCTTACTAGTCCAAGTTAGTTTGCCGGTTAACCACACACGCTCCACCAACGACTTGGTAAGGTACAAAGTGTGAATTCCATGGGCTAGCACCAAATTCACATTTTTCCTAAAGTAACTACGATTGGGAATTATTAAGATTTTAGTTACTTAGTATTTATCATTAATACTTTTAATGAAGGGAGAATTTAAAGTCATTGTCCTACCCATTCGGCTAACGACCCTCCACCAGTCAAGCAAGCGGTGGGTGAGAGTATACACCCATTAAGTCGCCATTTTATAGGCAACAACCTTATACCCACCTTATAGACCGACTTCGTGAATGAGGCCTACTAACGGTAAAACGACTTGTTCTTATACATATATATAATAATTAACCATTAATGTTATAAATAGTATAAGGGTTGAATTTTAACTTTTAAAAATTCTAAGGGCTAACTTGGAATTAAAGTATTCATAAGTGAAAACTTTTCAAATTCCAAAACTTGAGGGCATGTTTTGAAACTATTCAAAACTAATTAATTCCATAACTTATGTGTTTAAAGTAGTTTTAATCCAAAAAAAACTCTTCAAGTTCCATAACTTATGGAAGACTTTAAACAAATAAAAGAATTAACTTTTCTTTATTTTTATAACTTATGGAATTAATTAAGGTTACACTTTATTTATTTATTTATTTATTAATGAAGTGACTCTTGAATTTCCATAACTTGAGGACAAGTTATGGAGTCATAAAAAAAATTCAATGATACAAGACTCTTCATTTTGTAACCATTACCAACTTTTATGAGTTTTATGAGTCTTTAATGTGACTCTTCATGTAACTTGAGGAAAAGTTACACAAACACATTTTATACTCAACTCTTAGATTAAAATGGATTGAAAACAACTATTTCAATTAACTTTTCTATTAATCTAAGCAACTCATAAGAACAAGATAATTCATATCAAACTTCTTCATGTAATTAGTCTAAACCTTAAACTAATAGAAAACATGAATCTATTGACAATTATCTTTAAAAATGGATTAGCATGAACATTACCACATTAAAAAAAACAAGTTTATAAGTTCAAAACAACGTAGGGTAATGTTCCTAGTCCATTTCTAGCCAAAAACCTCGAAAATATGTTGTCTGGGGTCCAACTCGTCGAGTGCATGAACAAAACTCGGCGAGTTGGATGCATTTTGCCTTGGACTCGTCGAGTCCCTTCATGGACTCGGCGAGTCTGCTGGGCTGACAGCATCAAAACTCGATTTTTCAGCTCCATTTGCAAGTATAACAAGAAAACAAGCCTAGGCTCTGATACCACTGTTGGGTTTTGAGCATTCTAACACTCCTAAGTGTACATGCAACCCTAAATACCTTGGATCTATGTTTTCTCTATTATACATGCAAATAAGAACACCCAAGGTATTATCCTAATCTAGCATACAAAACAATGAGTGTAACAAGATAGAATACATACCTCTTTGATGTAGAAAGTCTTCATGAAGCTTGAGTGCCTAGCCCCAATAGTGTGGAAGCCTCAAATGGAATCACAATCATCAAAACACTTAGAATAACTTGAGAGAGTTCTACACTTCATGAAATCGGCTAGCCCTCTTCTTCACTTTCTAATGTGATTCTAGTATAATATTAGTGGCCGATTTTTGTCAAGAATAAGATCTTTATATAGTGTTACAATTAGGGTAAATCCTTAATTGTCATGGCTTTTCATTTCCTTGGATCCATGGGTTCAAATACACCATGGAGCATCCATGGACCATCCTATGGGTTTTAGCCCAACTTGATTATCCATGGAGCATTAGCCCACTATATAAGTATGGATGATTTACACAATCAACCCATATATTTAATTAGTCTTCTTTTGATCACTTAATTAATCCTAGATTAATTCTTGATCAATACTAATTAAATAATCTTATTATTCTTATTATTAATATACTAGAACTTATAATATATTAATAACCATAAGTGTCTTATTTCTCTCATTATAGTCTATCCAAGTGCATGATGGTATGCAACCCAAATGGACCATGCCGAGTCGGGTCAAGTCTTACCAATTATAGTTATGGACTTAGACATTAATCCAACACATATCCCCTACGTGAAATTCTAAGTATGAATGGTACTTATTGGCATAGGTTTTCTGCAACCTCTGAGCAGTCTGGAGCCAATTCCGGGTCTGCTGGATCTTCTCTGTGCTCTTGACTACCACCTCAGTACTCCCCATGACTCTCTAACCAACCTTACCCCAATAGATTACGGTCCTGCACTTCCTCCCGTATAGCGTATCGAAGGGAGATCAATCTATGTTGGCATGATAACTTTTGTTATTCGAAAATTTTGCTAACGGAAGATATGTATCCCAACTGCCACCGAAATCCAATACACATGCGTGTAGCATGTCCTCGAGAGTCTGGATCATCCTCACACTCTACATGCCCATCTGGGGGTGAAAAGTTATGTTGAAGTGAAGACGAGTGACCATCTCATCATGAAACAACTTCCAGAATCTAGAAGTGAAGTGAACATCTCGGTCTGACACAACTTAAACCGACACTCCATGACGTGCCACCACCTTGCGTACATAGATCTCGACTAGCTTATCAACCGATATACTCTCATGCATTAGGATGAAATGAGCACTCTTGGTCAACTGATCCATGATGAAATAAATCGAATCCACTCCATGTGGAGTCCTGGGAAGCTTCGTGATGAATTCCATGGTGAGGTCTTCCTATTTCCACACGGGAATCTCCAATGGTTGCATCTTTCCGTAAGGTTGCTAGTGCTCGGCCTTGACTATCCTACAAGTCAAGCATCGCTCCACATACCAAGCTATGTCTCGCTTCATGAAAGGCCACCAATAATTAGGGCAAAGATCCCGATACATCTTCGTCGCCCCTGGATGGATGGAGAACCTAGATTTGTGGGCCTCCTCCATCAAAACGTGGCGCACACTGCCCCATTAAGGAATTCAGACCTTCTGATGCAGAGTCAACAACCCACAACTCTTATAATCGAATAAGGCCAGTTGGCCTATGATTCACTCATACTTCCAACGCTCCTCCTTCATACCCTCGACCTGCGCCTCCCAGATCCGTTCCAACAATAAAGTAAACACTTTCATCCTTAGATATATGTCTCGAATCGGAGCTGCCACTTCCTTGCGGCAAAGAGCATCAGCCACCACATTGGCCTTCCCTGGGTGATAAAGGATCTCACAGGCATAGTCCTTTACCATGTCCAACCAACGATGCTACCTCATGTCCAGATTCGGCTGATCCATCATGTACCTCAAGCTCTTGTGGTCCATGTAAATGGCACAATGAACCCCATAGAGGTAATGTCGCTAAATCTTGGGTGCGAAAACCACAACCCCTAGCTCCAAATCATGTGTCGGGTAATTCTCTTCATGAGGCTTCAACTGCCACGAAGCGCATGCTATCACGTGACCTCGCTACATCAGCACTGCACCTATACCCGTGATCGAAGCGTCATAGTAAACCATGAAATCTTCGATGCCCTCCAATAAAGTCAGAATAGGTGCCTTGCATAACCATTGTCTGAGTGTCTTGAAAGCTGCCTGCTGCTCAGGCCCCTAGTAGAATGCCACTGACTTCTTGGTCAGTTGGATCATGGGAACAACAATCTTGGAGAAATCCTAGATGAATCTCCGATAATAGCCGGCCAGACCAAGAAAACTCTAAATCTCAGATGGAGACCTCGGAACCTCCCACTGCATCACGACCTCTATCTTGGCCGAATCTACTAGAATACCCTTTTGGTTGACAAGATTCCCTGGAAACTGAACCTCGTACGACCAAAAATCACACTTGGAGAACATTGCAAAAAGTCTCTCCCTCCTCAGTGTCTCCAACACCTCCCTCAGGTGCTCCTCATGTTGCCCCTAAGTCTTGGAGTATAACAAGATATCATCGATGAAGACTATCACACACCAAACCAACATTGGTCTTCACACGCGATTCATGAGATCCATGAATGAGGCATGAGCATTCGTGAGCCCTAATGGCATCACCATGGATTCATAGTGACTATAGCGAGTCCGAAACGCTATCTTTTGCACATCATCGTTGCTAACTCGCATCTGGTGATAACCCAATCGCAGGTCTATCTTGGAGAACCAAGATGCACCATGAAGATAGTCAAATAAGTCATCAATCCTCAGGCGGGGATAACGATTCTTCACCGTTACATTATTCAACTCCTAGTAGTTTATACACATCTGATGTCACCTGTCCTTTTTCTTCACAAACAGAATTTGGGCTCCCCATGGCGAACTGCTCGACCAAAGAAATCCCTTGTCTAACAGCTCCTGCAACTATGCAGACAATGCCTGTATCTCAAGAGGAGCCAATCGATATGGTGGCTTGGCTATCGGAGCCGCACCAGAGACTAGGTCAATCTGTAACTCTACCTGCCTCTCTAGAGGTACCCCAGATAAAAATCCTCCAGGAATATGTTCGGATACTCCCGTACGATCGATACATCATCTACAGCTACCTTACCTATATCTCGAGTATCCATGATATAGGCGACATAACTTGTGCAACCCTGCTAAAGGTAGCGTCTCGCCCTCATTGTTGAACATAACATCGGTCCACACTGCAACCTCTCGCCCTGAATCACTAAACCTCCCCTATTTGGGGTCCAAACTCAAACGAGCTGTTACTCGCAGTTGATCACTGGCCCATTGGGGCTCAACCAGTCCATACCCGCAATAACCTTGTTCCCTCGTAGGGGAATATGGACTAAATCTATAGAATACTACTCATCGAACAAATGCAGTGTACATCCTCGGTGAAGCCTCGCAACCCGTATGGTCTTATCATCAGCAATCTTTACATCAAGAGGTCAGTCTAGCTCCGAAACATATAAACATAAGCGACAAATCAATATAAATAAAGATATAAGGAGAAGATACATACACGTCACAACATCAGGAGCTGCACGTGCCTCCTTAGCTATCAACTGTAAGGCATTGCTCTTTGCCACAGGCGTCTCTGTCCAGCGGCCATTGGTAATCCTTAATGTAGTAGGAGCGGGTACTGCCACCTATCCTGGTGTTGATAAACTCGGGCACTGGGACCTCTTGTGGCCCCTCTTATTGCAATGGAAGCAAATTAGATCAGATACTGTGGTGGTGGTGGTGGTAGCAGTACAATCCCTACTGACATGACCAGTTCGACGTACTTAAAGTAACCTGAACTACCCACCTTTCACGTCCCCTCCTATATCCTACCATACTTTCCGTAGCGGCCTCGGCCCTGTTGGCCCTTCACTCGGTAATCCACCTTGGGCTTTTTGCCCGAACCTTCCATACTAGATGCCACATCTGGCCTCCTCTTCCTCTCCATATCTAAATCAATCAATCAATATTTCTCTCTCTCTCTCTCTCTCTCTCTCTCTCTCTCTCGCTCGCTCTCTCCCTTGCTATCATATCCTCCAACGTCTTGCAGTTGGATGAGCTCACAAACTGCTGAATGTCGCTCCTCAACATCTCATGGTGTAGGGTCTTTTTCATCTCCTCGTCTGCCATATACTGCGGAACAAGAAGGGCCCTCTCCCTGAACTTGAAGATGATCTTGGCCACCGTATTAGCCGTCTGCTGGAGATCTTGGAACTCCCGCACAACCTTCTGTACCTCTATCACAAGTGAAAACTCAGCCCCAAATCTGGTCGAGAAATCACTCCAGGTCATCACATCGATAACGACATCATTTCCAATATCTCTTCCAACCTCCTCCCACCAATCATGAACCATATCTTTCAGGAGGCAGGAAGCAAGTCAGACTTTGTACCCCTCAGGACAATGGCTGGTGCAAAAGGCGTTAGCAACATCCTCCAACCACCTGCTGCTAGCAATCAGGTTTCTAGCCCCATGGTAGTATGGAGCTCCACAAGCTTGGAACTCCCTAAATATCATTGTGCGTGCCCCCATCATGGCCTCCATCTCGGTACGGAATGCACCCATCCTCTCATTAGGAATCTCCAAAATGCCCTCCTTGACCGTATCGAAGATCACAGGAGTCTGGTTAATGATACTATGTGTGACCTCAGATGAAATGAACACCCTCATCTAATCAGCCTTCCTTGATTTAAGTACGGATCATCTTCTTTCAGTAGTACGGGCCCATACAACCTTCCACATCTATCTGTACTTTCCTCAAGAACCGCCTTGACACCACCAAGTCCTGTTCACTACTACTGCTTTTTATGATAATCTTATCCTAGGGTTGCCCTAGGGTAATCTTCGACCCACTCTCCACCATCAGCTACATAAGAAGTCCCTGATACCCTTCCCTAACTAGCTCGTGAATACCATTACATAGTACTAAGACAAGATAATTCTTCGAATGAGAGGTCCTACCCTACACCGGTTGGACTCAAACAAGAGCTGCAAAATAAGGCTAAACATAACCTTTTGGAATTATTTATTCCTTGTAATATGTAACTTAATGTATTCATTTACAAGTTATTTAAAGATAACTAGAACTCCTAAAATCACGAAGCAAGTAACATTCGAGCATTGAGTAAACAAAAAAAAGCATATCCTATTCAGGCCATCATATTACTGACTAACCAATACTAGCATGCAGTTCAATAAGCTCATACAGTAGGCATACAAGCCATAATTCCTTGATCCTTAGCCCTAATCTAACATGCATTTCACATACTCACAATTCATATCATAACATAAACGTGTATAGTTATTTTGGAAGAACTTACTTGAGCTCGGCTGATTGCATGCACCACACCCTTTTCTCTTAAGAAAAAAATCCTTTTTATAAAAATTATTTTCTTTTTGAAAATTTTAATTCCAAGTCCTCAGTTTAAGTTTAGACACACCAGAGAGTATGTCTGAATCCCTCAAACCAAAGGCTCTGATACCAACTTGAAACATCCCAAAAATCATGACCAAAATTTTCATTTTAAATCATTAATTTATATCATAGCTATAAAAATCATTCTAGCAAAACAGAAATAGTAGTTTGTCAAAACATCATAATCAGTGTATCCATATCAAAACACATGTCAACTATATTAGAGTGACATCCCAGGCTATGTTGGAATAATGTCTAAGGCTGCAACTATATTTGGTAAGTACTTGACCCGATTGAGCATGGTCCTTTTGGGTTGCCTTCACCATAGCAACTTGATAGGATTATTTATAATGAGATTTGAAATATTATATGGTATAATAATATTATTTGATTAATATAAGTCATAAATTAACTAGGAATTAATTTGGTGACTTAAAGAGATTAATTAAATAGAAGGACTTAAACTGTCAAGTGTATGATAGTTATACTTTAGGCTATAATTTCTTATGGATAATGTGGTGGACGATTTTAGGGCTAAGGATAGACCTAAAATCCGTCCAAAGGGTTATCATGAAGGTATTAGGATTGCTTAGGGCTTAAGTTATCATATTAGGGTTTAAAGGTAAAACCCTAGGAGCCTTACAAGTATTAATAGACCCTTGGGGTCATGGAAATCGGCACTCTTGTTGCTAGAGAAACCCTGGCCGATTTCTAAGTCCTTCCTCACTCTCTCAAATCATCCTCTTGCTAGTTGGTGTTTGTAAGCCATTAGAGGAGTGACAATTGTGACTCTAAATCTCCAAGAACAAGAAGATCAAACAAGTGATTCAAGGTAAACTTATAACTCTGATTTCTCAATGTTATTATGCTAGAATAACCATTATAAGTCTTGGATTCATGCATGTTCAATTAGAGAAACCTAGATCCAAGCATTAGGGTTTGTATGTACACATAGGAATGTTCATATGGCCAAAACCCATCAGGCTAGACATCATGGTGTGTATAATGCAATCATCCCAATCCCTTCCCCTTGCTACCGGAAGTACCTGGAACCAAAACTAAAAACTATAAGCACGAAGCTTAATGAGTCTTCCCAAACTACCATATATACACATAACATCCAGCTAGGAGATACGGACCTCGCCCACACTTTGCTAACAGGCCACGCACTCTGAAATACAAGCCTCACCCACACTTAGTGAGATACGGGCCGCACCTACACCCAGCTATCTAGGAGATATGGGCCCCGCCCACACTCGGATACTCAGAGATTCGGGCCTCGCCCACACTCGGCTACTAGGAGATACGGGCCTCGCCCATACTCGGCTACTAAGAAACACATATAAGTATCACATGGACAACAAGTATAATCAAATATATCAATCCATATCCATACTCAAATAATGCTAAGATACTGGCCCTGCCCACACTTGGCTACTAATCAACACACATAATATACACGGGACGACCTTGGTGTCTTGAACCCATTCAAATCAGGAGGAAACTCACCTCACGGTCGGATGATAGTATAAACGTCTTTGCACGGTAATCAACTCTACTCACTCCCTGAACCAAAGCAATCCCTTAGATACCATTTCATGCTTATAACCCCTTTAGGGTCAGCTATGATCAAAGACGAGGTCAAGTCAAAGTAAAATTCAACGCTCCGAGTTGACTCAACTCGTCAAGTTTAACCTTCAACTCATCGAGTTCCTATGGATCACAAAATCATGATACAACTCATCGAGTTTTCCTCCAACTCGCCGAGTTCTTCCTTTTAATAGAATCGGGACCGATCGACCCAATTCGTTGAGTTCCTCCATGAACTAGCCAATTTCCTCATAGTTCTTAGTCTATTAAGCCCTTTCCTTAGATCTAAGGTTCTATAATATAGATCTACATTGTTTCCATGGTATACATTTGTAAAGTCGACAACTTGATGGCTTTGCATGCCTCAAATGGACCTAATCTTGAGATATAGCAAGAAACTTCTATGGATATGGTCTTTTCTTGAACATGAACGAGTTTAGGACCCTTTTTATGAATCTAAGGACCAAATAACACTGAGAATGGAAGTTTTTAGCATCAGAATTATGAAGGTTTGTCATGCTCCAACAATGGGGTTAAAAAGATCCATAAAATAAAACTAAGAGATATCCAAGCTATTAAGCATCAAGTTTGAGACGTTTTACCTCAGAGAGCTACCAAAGATCGATGGAATCCCATATCTAATGCTTCCCCTTAAGCTTAATGACCTTCTAGCTCTTCCAAGTCCTTCACCAAGCACAAACACACACAAAAATCTACTCAAAACCTCTAGTTTCTCAACAATGAGCTCATAATATGATTTAGGGTTTAGGGAGGCTAATGAGGGGCTGGTGGGAAGATTAAGTCCTTTAAATAGGGTGCAGAACTCTGGAAATTAGGGTTTCATCCTAGCCAGTCTACTCGTCGAGTTGAGACCTCTCAACTCGTTGAGTAGGACACATATTTATGGGGCCCTTATAATCTCTGCTCGACGAGTTTGGGGCTTCCAACTTGTCGAGTTGCTCTTATAATTTGAATAAATAGTAAATTAAATACATAGGCATTATAATAATAAGGCTTCAAATGGTGCCCGTTTATATTAAAAGTCTTCTCGGTTTTCTTATTTATGATTTTATTGCACGATGCTGAAAAACATTAGTAACAACAATGGTCCCACCCAATGGGACCTTAATTTTCTAATAATTAACTTAAAACGAGAGTGGTAAAGCAATACATTTTTTCCTTTGAAAAATACCTTGTGAGAAATAATTTTTTCATGTTATGTTTTTGTCTTTTCTTTGTAAAGAACTTCATTCTCATATGCTTTATTGTGGATCTCCTCAAGTTCTTGTATGTCAAGCTTCCTTTTCTTTCCCAACTAAACTATGTCCATATTGAATTGCTTAACCACCCAATAAGCTTTATGTTCCAACTCCACAAGTAATTGACATGGCTTCCTGAAAATAATACGGTATAGAGACATTCTAATTGGAGTCTCGAATGAAGTGCGGTATGCCCAATAAGCATCATCGGGGTGATTACTTCAGTCTTTCCTTATTGTATTCACAGTCTTCTATAGAATACCCTTGATTTTTCGATTGTTCACTTCAGCTTTTCCATTCGTTTGTGGATGGTATGTTGTGGAGACTCTATGAGTAACTCTATACTCCTTCAAGACACTTCCAATCATACAGTTACAAGAATATGAGCTATAATCACAAATTAAGGCTTTTGGAACTCCAAATCTGCAAATGATGTTAGCCTTCACAAAATCAATCACAACTTTTGAATCGTTAGTACAGGTGGCTCATGCTTCCACCCACTTAGAGACATAATTCATAGCCAAAAGAATGTAAGTAAAACTAGAAGGTGATGGGAAATGACCTATGAAATCAATACCCCACATATCAAAAATCTCACAAACTGACATGGGGTTAAGAGGCATTTGATTCTTTGATTTTAAAGAACTATCTTTTGATAGTTATCACATCATGCACAAAAAAAGGTAAGAGTCATGAAAGATACTTAGCTAGTAAATTTCACTCTATAAGACTTTCCTAGTGGTTCTTTGCGGACCAATAAGTCCCCCACAAGCACAAGAGTGACAAAATGCTAAGTTAGAAGATACCTCATGTTGTTCAACACATCGTTTGATCATTTTGTTTAGCACAATATTTCCATAATTATGTTTCATCCTATACGTACCTCTTGGCTTCTTTCTTAATTTTATCTTTTTGCCAACGAGTCAAATCTGGTGGAAATTGATTTGTGACGATGTAGTTCACAATATCAGCATACCATGGGGCAACTTTTATTGAAAACATATTTTCATCCAAAAATGTGTCAGGGATGGGAGTTATATCATTGGGAGATACATTCCTATATTAATATGATCAACCACAAGGTTTTCTTTTCTACTCATTGCCTTGATTTCTATGTCAACATTTTTTAATAAAAAAATCCATCAGACGAGTCTAGGATTCGATCCTTATTTTCAAGTAAGTACCTAAGAGGTGCATGATCAAAATAAACAATCACTTTAGAACCTAACAAATATTGATTTAACTTTTTTAAAGCAAAAACAATAGATCACAGTTCTTTCTCAGTTATAGAGTAATTGGCTTGTGCACAATCAAGTTTCTTTTAGGCATAGTACATGACATGAGGAACTCAATCTTTTCTTTGCCCCAACACTGCACCAACCACATGATTACTAGCATCACACATTATTTCGAATGGTAACACCAATCCGGTGGTTGGAGTATTGTTGTTGAAATTAACAACTCCTACAACTGATCAAAAGCTTGCATGCATTCCTTGGAAAATTTGAATTCTACATCTTTCTACAAGATTTCACACATGGGACAAGCTATTTTGGAGAATTCTTTGAGAAGCTCAAAGGCTAAAACATCGAGATTATATAAATCAAAACATTCTTCAGTTAATGGCTCAATGAAATCCACAAAGTTCAAAGATGAGATATCACTTGGATATCTCATGACAACATAAATGTTAAAATTAATCACCTCACCATCAAATTCCATGGACAATGTACCATCATGAACATCAATTTTTGTCCATAATGTTTTCAAAAAGGGACTTACTAGAAGGATTGAACTCAAATTTGGTGAGTCATCATCATCCATATCAAGAACATAAAAATCTGCTGGAAATACTAGTTCATTTAATTGAACTAACATATCATCAATCATACCTTTTGAATGTACTAGAGATCGGTCAACCAATTGGATAATCACCTCGGTATTTTCCAATGTGCCAATATTTAAAGCTTTTAAAAATAGAATAAGGCAAAACATTAATAGAAGCTCTAAGGTATAGCATAGATCGTGGAATGTGAAGGTTACCTAACTTGTAAGGAACCCTAAAAACACCCGAATCCATACATTTTTTAGGTAACCTTTTTTGTAACACCATAGAAACATTCTCTCTTACATTGACAATTTCATTCCCCTTTAACTTATTCTTATATATGCATAATTCCTTAAGTAATTTAGCATACCTATAAACTTGTTTGATGGAATCAATAAGAGGAATATTTACCTCAACCTTTTTGAACGTCTCCATGTTCATTATCTTCTCTCTCTTGCTTTGGCTTGTTTAAACTTGTAGGAAAAGGAAGAGGAGTAACTTTTACTTCAATGGGTATTGACTTTGAGGGTTGTTTTGATTTCTCGTCTTCTTACTCTAAATCCATTTGTTCATCTTACTCAACCATGCATGGACCTTTATATTCTTTACCATTCATCAAAGTTATGGCACATGCATTATGCTTAAGATTTTTTTTTCAATTTGTACGAGTAGTTTGCCTTGTGACTCCAATTTACTCATAGAAGTGGTGAGTTGAGTCATTTGTTGCTCCAATGTCTTGATACTCCCCTTGGTCTCATTTTGAAATAATTGAGTACTTGTGGCTAAAATCTTGACAATGTCTTCCAAAGACATTCCTAAACCACTTGCACTATTTCCTTGTTGCATTTTTGAGGTTGGAAATGAGATTTATGAAGAGGTTGATGGGACTAGAAGTTTGGTTGGAAATTTGATTGATGATGCATTTGATTCTAAAATGGAGGTCTAGGTTGATAAGGTTATGGCCTTGGCTGAAAATTGGTATTAAGTTGGTGCAAATTTACGTTTGGCTAAAAGTTTCATTATTGTTGACTAGAAAAACCCATGGCTTGAACTGACTCTATATCTTCTTGTAACATCGGGTACCTATCAGGTGGGTGTCCAACTACAAATACCACAAAGTCTAAATGTTGGTGGTTGTACACCCTTATCCTTACCAAGCATCATCAAAACTTTAGTTAACTCAGAAAGTTGACTCTCGATTTTTGGTGTAGAGATTTCTTTCACTCCTCTTGGTGCATCACTGTACCATTCTTCTTCTTGAATTGTATGCTTGGACTTTTCTATCATGTTCTTGATAAGAGCCTAGATTTCTATATGAATTTTGTCAACTATTGATCTACCACTGTATGCATTGATCAATCTTCTCCCCCAACGTGACATCCCTTCACAAAAATACTGCAGCGTTGGTACTCTGAAATCCTATGCTTTGGACATCTTAAACATAATTTCTTGAATTGCTCCTAATAAGTATGCAAGGATTTTTTTTATGTTTCTTGATACATATAATTTCCTTGTGTAAATTCGAAGCTCCCACTTCCGGATAATACTTGTCCAAAAACATATGTGTTATCTCATTCCATGTAATGACTGACCCCAATGACAAGTCATATAACCACTCATTTACTGAATCTTGTAACGTAAAAGGGAATGACCTTAACTTGATTAGATCTTCAGTGATCTCATGTGGTTTCATTCGCATATAAACCACATGAAATTCCTTAAGGAACTTGTGTGGGTCTTCATTCTCAAGACCGTGGAATGAAGGCAATAAGTGAATGAGTCCAAATTTGAGTTCAAAGTTTATTGTTGTGGTATAATTGATGCAAAAAAGTTGTTGTATAACATCTTGGGTAGGCCATTGTCTAAAGGTTTATTCGGGAGGTGGATTTGGAGGACCTTGATTGCCTCCACGGTTGTCTCCCATGGTAGGAGTAGGAATGTAGGTTTCAAACTCGATGGAATGAGTGGGTGAAGATGGTGGTGTGGAATTTTTGGATGTTTGAAAGATTTGATGAAGAAGCTCTGGATTTTTGTTGTTTCTTTATAAGTCTATCTTATTTCCATCTTTGTTTTGCAGATTTCTGTATCTCCAAATCAACCGGTAAAAGTTATACCTGTGTGAAAAGAGTTTGGCATAAACAATTACTACTACCGTATCCTTGATAACGGCAACAATCTTATCAGGTGTCAAACCAACAAATAAAGAAATAAAAGTAATAACAATAAAACACAAGTCACTGCTACTAAATATACTAAAGATAGTATAGAGTAAGCATGGTCGGTCCATAAGGATAAATGACTTAATGTTTATCCATATTCTCATACAAATTTATTACCAATTGATCAAGTAAACAGGGAGGGGGGGGGTCATTAACATCAAATTAAACTTCATAACAGATAAATTAAGACTAAATTTAGAATTTAGAAGACATTTCTAGTTTCAAATCCTATTCAAGCACTATGTTGAAAGATAGAATATGACTTTAATTTATGTTCTTATAGATTGGTAATTAAGATATTAATAAGCTCTAATATCTCAAAATTGACAAAATTACTTTACTCAAAACATGATCTTTAAGTAAAATTTCATTTAGTTGATAAAATTCAAACAAGCTCTTAAATTAAATCACTAAAAGACCTTAAGTTGATGCAATTATTACCAATAATGCCAAATATTTCTCATAGGCTCGGAAATATAAACATTTAATCTTTAATTACAATAACTTTTGATTCCAATGAAACCAAGTAAGTGTTTGTTACCAACTACAAATCATAAAACATCTATTAAGTTCACAATTTGACAAACAACCATGATATGAACCCAAATTCATTGGTCAAGTGAAAAGAGTACAAAAACAAATCAAGTATATAATGAAGATCAAATCAAATATTACTAGATAGAAACATGAAATTAAGTTCACATCATAATCTAACAACAAGTATATAAGGATAAAAAATCGGACATGAAGGGAAAAGTTAGCCACACATGGATAAATCAAATCACAAATTCAACAAATTTAATCTTCAAACAAACTTAAAAATTCGAAATCTAAATGTTTCCAAAGTGGTAATTGATAATAAAATTGATGAAAATTGCCCTTTGAGAATTCTTGGTCAAAGTCCCTTCGAAAATGCCCAAAAGCCCTCTTTTAATCAAAAGTTACACATTCAAATTGAACTACCAGACCACGTTACATAGCCTGTGTAATGCCAAGGCATCGTTACACGAACCGCGTAATGACTTGAGAAAATGTTATTTTTCCAATTTTGCAACTTCTTCAATCCAACTCTGAAAATTCTGAAATTTTATCGAGAGTTTCCCTTGAACATCTTAAGCATGCTCCAATATTCGAGTCACCCTGAAACTATTGGATTAAGTGTCTAAGCCAATAACTAAATTAGTATATACTTGAACTATTGACAAAGTCAATTTAGGTTGCCCTCAAACTTGGTCATTAAATATGATGATTTTTGGAGAGAGAGAGAGAGAGAGAGAGACTGATTTATTGCTTTATTATATGATTTATAAATAGAAATAAATAATTTATTAATATATTATGATAATAATATATTAATTAGAAATAATATTATTTTAAGAATTAATTAGAAATTAAATACAATTAGTTTGGAATTAATTGGATTAACTAAAAGTATAGGAACTAAAGTTGTACTTGTTCAATAGTTGAAAAAAGAAGAGGAATTATAGAATAATACTAGCTTGGTCGGAATTTAGATGTATCCTTAAAGCTTTTGAAATATTTCATTTAGATAATATGGATAATATGGAAACTACATAATTATAAGATTAGATAATTATCTAATTTGAAATAATAATATTATATTCAAATTAGGGGAAGTGATGACAATCACAATGCTAGAACTCTAAGCTATATATATATATATATATATATATATATATATATATATATATATATATATATATATATATATATATATAGAGAGAGAGAGAGATGATTGGTTGTGGGTACATATTTATATTTAATAAAAAAATTAATTAAATAGAAAAAACATAAAAAAAATATATATCAAGAAGGAGATTTAATCTTTTTAATTTATCGAAGCATCAAATATGTATCGAAAAATGCTCAAAATGACAATTTATCCAAAAACAAAAAAATTAAAGGTTTAAATTTTTTTTTTCCTGAAAAAATGCAAACCATAGGGACTATTTTGCAGTTTTATCTAAAAAATCAAAATTTTATGGAAAACACATTTTATGTGTAGTTGATGCATAAAACATATGTACTGTTGGTGTCCCTCATGATTTCTAAAGTCTACCTCCATTAATATTGTATACGTTTATGGTTGTTCGAATCAGTTCTATTTGAATCAATCAATCAATCAGAGTTAACTTCTTACAAAATCTACTAGAGACACATTTGAGACTATAAGAACGAATCGAACCCAACTAATTGTGGTATAAAATGTTTTGAATATGACGGAGTCAGGTTCAACCTCTTATCATATCCAATAAAAGAAATCAAATAACATCTATTATCTTTTAGGATTTATGTTTGTATTGTGTGTATGCATGCAGTTAAAGTGTTATATTCACTTTAAAGAGAAACTTTGGTTGATTTAGTTACATAACATGTCGAGCCACAATTTTTAATTATCACACATGTTTTTCTTTTATTTTCTTCATGTCCTTTTCCCTAATCGCTGTTTTAAACGACACCACTAAAATTTTTATAATTTGCATATAGTAGAAATGACCCAACAATAAAGATATCTAACAAACAGTCATTGGATAATAAGTTTTCCAATTTAAGAAAGAAAAGTAAAGACCGCAAAGAATGAAAATGCTACATAAAATGTCTTATCTTAACCTAAAAACAAATCGTAAAAGTTTCCTATTTACTATATTTGTATTTGTAATGTCAAATTTTTATATTAAAAATCCTTGTGGTTATTAAAATTAAATTGTAACTGATACATTTTCTATGTATAATATGTTTCTGAAAAATTTGTTGTATTATCTATTGTTTAAAAAAAAAAAAAAAAAAAAAAAAAAGAAGATGATTACAAATATTTTTTCCGTTCATATTAAAAGCTTAGATCGTCCTTAAATAATTAAAACAAAAATGGGCCACTAAAAAAATAAAGAGATTAATAAAAGAAATGCCAATTGGAGCCAAGAGCCACCACATCCACGTGAAATGTGGAGCAGGTGGGAGCAGTTTCCATTTGCATTATTTGTTTTATTATTACTTTAATACTGTTAATAAACAATTCCATAACACTTAATGAATTTTTGCACTTTGCGCATAATAACAATTATATTTGTTAAAATATGTTGAAATTTACAATTTTTTTTTTTAAATCATTTTTCATATCATTACTAGAGACTTATAAACATATTTTTGTTATTTTTGCACACGTTGCGCATAATAACAATTATGTGTTAAAATATGTAGAAATTTACGATTTAACTATGTTTTTATGTCATTTTTCATATCGTTATTAGAGATTTTTATAAACACGTTTTTGTTAACGAAACTGACTTATAACGTTCCAAATTTCAAACCAAAATTTTCATTTAAAATAAAAACATTTGTTTAAATTTCAACTTCAAAGATCTAGATAAAACGCTTTTGTTTCAAAATATCGTCATGAAGCTTTTAAGTGCAGAAATCTTTAATGGATGCAAGGCAATCAAGCTACATCCTTCCTTTAATATAAGAAAACTTGAAACAATTTAAATATAAAATCATAAGTATAAAGCTTAATGAGTTCCCCAAAATACTACATATCATATATAAGATACATAATGTGTGAATCCTGTAGTCATCCCATAGTCTTACAATCACTTACTGTTGCAGTCATCTTGCATTCTTCATTGTTATGGTCCTCCTATAATCTTCTGTACGGCCGCCATGGTCATCCCATGGTCCCCATTGCAAAAATCACAAAAACAGTCTAGCAACCTACATAGTATAGTGAGAAGACTTACATCACAAATGTAGCTAACTAGCTCGTATAACCAAGAAATGGGTGTTACACACCACCTACTGATTTACACTAGGTAACCCCTTAGTCGACCTTCTAAAACTAGCCACTTGACTAAAAATCAAACCATGTCAAAAAGTCAATAGTTAAAGTCAACGTCAATTGACCTCCACATCATGGCCAACCCATATCAATGTCGTGACTCTCTAGTCTCAGCCGCAGTCATGAAGTGCTTTCCATGTGGTGGTTGTAGGGATGAGCATTTGGACTAAAACGAACCGAACTAAACCGGACCGGTTTCGGAGAATATTCTGGATCGTAAACCGGACCGAATGAGACTTACTAGGTCCAGGTCTAAGTCCGAATTTTTTTGTTCTTGGACACGATTAGACCAATATAATTTTACATGCATAGAGTACAAGTCATTAAAACACGTTTTTGAGTTTGATACAACTCGTTAAAACATATATATGTTGTTGGGCTTAATACGTTACAACTTGTTAAAATGAATACGTTTTTGGGTTTAATACGATACAACTCATAAAAATGAACACGTTTCCGTTTCTTGTACCCGTTTGAGCGGTTAAACTTTGATTGTTTATACCATTTGTTTAAACTTTGAATAAAATAAGTTAATTACTTCATTATATTTCATGCATAACTAATCTAACTTTATCTATTATATTATAAATTGCAAAATTAGTTTTCTAAATAAAAGCGCCCAACATATAAATCAAGTTCACCACCAAAAGTCAGGAATCTTAACACAAACATACAAAATTAATTACCGTAACACCAAAAATTATATTTTAAAACTAACCAATTGACAAGCGTCATAATCCAATCTTCCATTACCCTCTTCCCCATATCATTTAATCTAAATATAACATATTTTAAGCTTGTGAAATCTCTACATAAACACGAAACGAAAATATTGTAAGTATTTAATAAAAAGTAATAATTGAAAAGCTTAGTCGACCTTAGTCGACGTTCTAAAAGTAGCCACTTGACTAAAAATCAAACCATGTACCATAACCAGATAAAATATTAGTTAATAGGCCAAAACCCTCAAGTTTGTCCTAAGTTCAAACTTGGTCAAAAGTCAACGGTTAATGGAAGTCAAAGTCAACAATTCAAACTTCAGGTTTAGTACGCCCAACGTACTCAGCTCGCATGCATGTCGTACTTGCAACACAGAATTGGGACCCAATACGAGTACGCAAAGCGTACTCGAAGGTACACCTGGCATACCCAGTCAAATGGCACTTTTCCATTAAGTGCTTAATCTCTTAATTTCATTCATCCAACACTCAGATCTAGTCCCACAACATCATTCTAAGTCATAAAGTTTCCACCTTAATGACTTTCCATGTCTAGAAAAGGTCCAAAAGCTAAAACCTTAACTTATCAATCCATTAAGACATCATGACACTCTCAAGGAAGGTATAGAAGGATCAAGACTACATTTTTATGGATCCTAAAAGCTCCATAATGGATACAGTTTCCAACTTTAGTGTAACACCGTGATTTTCAAGGCAAAATTTTCATTTAATTAATCAAATTAATATTAAATCACTTGTTTAAAATCTCATACACATTTGAATTACAAAAACATAGTTCCATTTTCACTTAGTAGAAAACCAGGATCCTCCAGAATACAACTCTTTCTTTGGTGTGTACAATCGAGCCGGTGCCATCCCGCGTTACTGAAAGAACCTGAAACAACATACATAAAACACTGTAAGCACGAAGCTTAGTGAGTTCCCCAATATACACCTTACGCACATACGCCTTTCCAGGCCCTGACCTTCCAGTCCACTGCACAATGCCTTCCGGCCCATGAGATAATCGCCTTCCGGCCCATAACGTGTTGCCTTCCGGCCCATAACATATTGCCTTCCAGCCCATAACATATTGCCTTCCGGACCAAAAACATATACGGCACATAATACATTTACTCTAACACATAAAGCACATATATCATATATCATACCTGACCTTTCTGTCACATAACACTTTGCCTTCCGGCCCATATAAACATGCATATCACACGTAGCAACTAACTTTCCATTTATAGCATATATACATAACACATAACATATTCGACCTTCCGGTCACACAATCAAACCCTTCCGGGTACAGTATAGTGAGAAGACTCACCTCGTGGATGCTGGAAGTTAGCAACTCCTGAAATCACTTGCACCTGATCCGCCGAGCTACAAGCTCCCTATAACAATATATCTCTTATTAATACTTTTATCTTCCACGTTAACTGACCCTAAGAAATCACACACAGGTCAACTCTGGTCAACGGTCATCTCGACTGGACTCGGCGAGTACCCTGGCGACTCGGCGAGTCTAGTCGTCCTCACAAATTCCTGGATGTTCCCTTTCTACTCGTCGAGTATCTCTCTTGACTCGACGAGTTCCTCGTGGAAGAATCGCGGGGCCACCCCGACTCCACTCGCCGAGTCTGAAGAACAACTCGGCGAGTCCCAGCTATTCTTCAAGCTACTCGCCGAGTCTGCTCATCGGACTCGGCGAGTCCATGCCATGCAGTCGATCAAACTGCTTCCTGAGATACGTATTTTTCCGAATACACAAACATGGGACCTTCTGGACCTCTAAGGGTCCTAATACAGGGTTATATTCGTTTGGGTAACAAGGTAATAATCCATCTACTCATCAAATGGGTTCCATAAACCCTAAATCCATATACACATCAATCACAGAAGAATGTAATCCGAGCTATTACCTGAATGATGTACCTTCTGTGTCCCCAAACTTCAGAACTCGAATCCCTTGCAGTTCCTTTAGCCAAAACCCTTCTCCTCCTTGCACGACAATTCCTTCAAGGTCACCAATGGCCTTCAAGCTTGCTCTAGATGCCACAGCCGCTTAGGGTTCTTCTCAATCGACCGAAAGACGAGCAATGATGGCATAAGATCCCTTATATACGACCCAAAACTGAACGGCTAGGGTTTTCCGTTGAACAGCGTCGACTCGCCGAGTCCATATCTGGACTCGTCGAGTCCAGTCGCGAACCCGCGACCAAGTCTGCGACCCTACTCGGCGAGTCTGGCTCCAACTCGCCGAGTCTCCCCTTTAAAACACCCCAAAATGCAATTTAACAATACTTGAGATTTTGGGCTGTTACAATTCTCCCCCACTAGAATCAGACTTCGCCCTCGAAGTCTCACTCTGAAAATAGTTCTGGATGCTGCTCCCGCATCTCACGTTTCGGCTTCCCTAGTCACTTCCGATCTCTTCCGAGGTTGCCACTGAATCAATACCAGAGGTACCTCCTTGTTCCTCAGAACCTTAATCTTCCGATCCCTGATGGCCACTGGCCTCTCGGCGTAACACAGGCTCGCATCCACCTAATTGTTCTCTAGTGGAACCACTGCTGACTCATCTGCTATACACTTCTTCAATTGCGACACATAAAAAGTGTCATGGATCCATCCCAATTCCGTTGGCAGCTCCAAACGGTAGGCCACCCGTCCTACCCTCGCATTCTCACGAAAAAGCCCAACATATCGGGGCCCCAACTTGCCCCTCTTCCTGAACCGAATCACCCCTTCCCAAGGAGAGACCGTTAGAAGTACGAAGTCGCCGACCTGAAACACATGCTCGTAACGGCGTCTGTCTGCTTAACCTTCCTGTCAAATCTAGACGATCATTACTCTCTGATTAACCTGCCGCATCTGCTCTGTCGACTAAAGCATGATCTTTGTACTGTCCGCCACTCCCTGCAACCGAGGATTACCCAAGATGCAACTCTGCTCTAAATCTCAATGATCACTCGACCCATAAGGGTTGTGAAACCCTGAATCACCGGGTCCCCGATCCAAAGCCCACTTTATCCATTTCGGAACGACTGAGAGACCCATTCTCACTCTCAGAGCAACTCTCACGTATTCTCAGCTTGCAATCGTATACACATGCTGCACTAGCCCCCAACAAACCTTCCTCTTCCCTTACTTAGGGAAATCCGCTTGACGACCTTGTCACTACTCCATGTATCGCACATGCTCTGGATCTGCTCGCAAAGACTCTCGGGTCCATGCGTTACCTTTCCTCAACAAATGAGGATCCGACACCACCTCCTATGCAACAGCTCAAAGGGCGGCATACTAATGCACTAATGATGGCTGTTGATATGAGACAACTCAACCAAGGATCAATACGTACCGCGGCTTTCTCAGAAATCTAATGCACATGCCCGAAGCATGTCTTCGAGCGTCTGGATCGTTTACTCTCTCTAAAGTGTCCTCAGATGTCATCATGATAAGCTCCTTTCCCATATCCCTCTTCAAGACTGGGTACCAGATCAGCTTTTGGCTCCACAGCTGCGCCCCCAACGGTCACCCATATTGTGATCCAAATATTCCACTAACTTTCTCCCCGTGACCACTATCCCGACCCAGTGACGCGCAAGTCACAAAATTCTCTTTTCCTCGTGCGAGCAATACAATCCAACCGAGGATCATCTCAATTCTAATCTCTAGGTTCTGCTACGCATATTCGTCGCGTATTTCTTCCACATCTCTCGATAGGGACGGATACCCCCGTCTTGCTCCCGACTCAACATCTAGGCTCCAAAACTCAATAATAGAACTACTCAAACCCAAAACTCTTCCACACCATAAACTGCTCGAAAAACATTCCAACATCGAAATTCTCTTGCCATCTAGTGAGTACTGCGACTCCACGCAGTATCACAACACCCTCTAAATAGTGAGTACTACGACTCGAATATCCACCCCAGACTCTGGAGACAAACAACATAACAACTGCCCATCTCTGCGAATATCCACTCTCTCAAATAATCTCCCTGAATACCCATACTCGAAGGGCTCCCACTAGATCCGCAGATACTTGATAGGCCACACGTCGATTCAATTCAGGATTCACGAGTAACTCCGAAATAGAAATATCATACCCGAATAGCCCAGAATACTGCCATAACCACTGATCTCCTGCCCCAAACATCACGTATATACAATAATACATCTCCTCGGAATCCCATAAATAGATCTACATTTTCCCACATTACAACTCCGACGCATATAATTTCCCGATTGGAAAACGAGAAAACGCTGACGCTACGAAATATGCTGATAATTCTCCGAAACCCTTCTTCCGACGTTCAAAATCCAAACAAGGATGCGCATACCGACCCAAACATTCTCTATCTACTTGTAACGACACCAGACACCTGCCATGGATACATTCGTTCTCCTCCTCGAGTACTTCCCGCATTAACTCACTCTGACCCTCTTCCTCAATCACTGACACCTCTAGTCTCAAGATTTCTTACAGCATATCTCTATACTCCACTTATAACTACTCTTGACAAATCTTTGCTTTCTTACACACTGCACCCGGTTCTCCCCCACTTGGGTTCGAACCATCACCAATTAGCACACACCCAGCCCACAACTATTTTTCACCAGTGAAATCGCATCTGCTCCAGGAAAGTGCTACGCAACGCCCGGTAATTCCCCCTTAAGGAAATCAATCAACCCTCTATACTCTGAACCTCTGATTAACTCTCCAAGAACTTCTCATCACAACCGCCTCTAATCGATCCAAATCCCATGCCAATCTGGCACTAAGCATCTAAACTGTCCAATGACATCCCTGGCTCATATACTGCACCGCCAAATCATCGTTCCTCTCACCTCGACTCATCAACCAATGTCCCAACACCGGAATTGTCCCAAGGACCAGGACCCACTCCCAACATAGACGAAAACTCTCTGCACTGCAAAGCTCGACTGAACTCTCCGCTGCTACCACTATGACGTATCCTACTATCCTCACTTAGGTGTAGTGTGGTTTTCGACTACCTCAGTCCCAACTGACTGTCTGCTCACGATAAGTCACTGCTTCGCGGCACACCTGCTACCTGATACTCTGAGGGAAAACATTGTCGATAACTACATGTAGGGTGTACTCCCAAATCCACCACTGAAACATCAAGCCCCTCGTGTATTGCTCACAAACATAAATAGCACCACCCTTCTAGAAGATGGCCTCCCCCTTATCGCCTGATTGTTTGACTCAACCGAAATTTTCCTCTGTCTTTAACTTCTTACCAAAATACTCCGATGGGCACTCGCCTTTCCTCTCGGTGAATGCCTCCCCATACTCAACCATGGTCTACAGGCCTAAAACCCATAGCATCCGATCTCTACCTCATCGATCATGACCCGATAGCAAGATAGTCACAAGCATCATCCGCTACAAACCCTGGTACTCATCCCATGACGTCCCTTCTCAATCTGTTCCGGTGTATGGTACCCGAACCATAACATCACTCCTCAATCTGCTCCGATGTATGATACTCGAACCACAGCATCTATCCTCAATCTGTTCCGATGTATGGTACTCGAACCACAACATCTATCCTCAATCTGTTCCGATGTATGGTACCCTGACCATAACATCACTCCGCAATCCGCTCCGATGTATGGTACTCGAACCACAGCATCTATCCTCAATCTGTTCCGATGTATGGTACCCTGACCATAACATCACTCCGCAATCCGTTCCTTAGGACCTTCAGAATGCTCCTTGTATCAAGTATGGGTCCTCTGGTTTCAGTAGTACGGGCCCATACTACCTTCCATACTTTCCACACGGACCATCCCAGAGTTCCTAAGTAGCTGATCGACCTCCTCTTTTACCAATCCATCGTGCATACTCGCTCCCCAGCGAAATCCTCTACTCTACCAGCGCACTCATCTGGCTAGGTTTACTCCCTAGTCCCTTCCGCCGTCCTCCCACTTCTCTGCTATCAGCTGCTGAAGAGCTCCTAATGATGCCAACCATCTACCTCCCGAGTATCGTCATACTCACGTAGTAGCTGACTCCCATCATCGAGAATTCCACAAAGCACAAAGCAAGTAGCATTCGAGCATCGAAGAATACATAGGACTCCTTATCTGTGATAGCTCCACCTTCTCGGCTCATCCTCGGAAGTACCACTGAACTCTGTAGCTCTACCCCTCGTGCGTCCTAACTGGATATTCTCGCTCATCACATATTCAAAAGCATAACGCACATATGACAACAAATCCTAGGCTAAGGCATCACAAATCAGGCCATTCTAGTCCTAAGATATGAAACACCTAGCCTGTCTCTAGCATGCAATAATATCTCATAAAGTGCATAATAGATATTTCATAACACAAAAGTAAGGGTATTTTGGGAAATCACCGTTTGGCTCTGGCTGATTGTACACACTGTTCTTTCTTGCTTTCTCTTTGAACTCTTATCCACTTTTAGAAAACTATTTATTTGAAAACTTTTTCTTATTTCCTCAGTTTGAGTCCAGATTTACCCGAAGGCGCATCCGAATCCCTCAAACCAAGGCTCTGATACCAATTTGTAACACCGTGATTTTCAAGGCAAAATTTTCATTTAATTAATCAAATTAATATTAAATCACTTGTTTAAAATCTCATACACATTTGAATTACAAAAACATAGTTCCATTTTCACTTAATAGAAAACCAGGATCCTCCAGAATACAACTCTTTCTTTGGTGTGTACAATCGAGCCGGTGCCATCCCGCGTTACTGAAAGAACCTGAAACAACATACATAAAACACTGTAAGCACGAAGCTTAGTGAGTTCCCCAATATACACCTTACGCACATACGCCTTTCCAGGCCCTGACCTTCCGGTCCACTGCACAATGCCTTCCGGCCCATGAGATAATCGCCTTCCGGCCCATAACGTGTTGCCTTCCGGCCCATGAGATAATCGCCTTCCGGCCCATAACATATTGCCTTCCGACCCATAACATATTGCCTTCCGGCCCAAAAACATATACGTCACATAATACATTTACTCTAACACATAAAGCACATATATCATATATCATACCTGACCTTTCTGTCACATAACACTTTACCTTCCGGCCCATATAAACATGCATATCACACGTAGCAACTAACTTTCCATTTATAGCATATATACATAACACATAACATATTCGACCTTCCGGTCACACAATCAAACCCTTCCGGGTACAGTATAGTGAGAAGACTCACCTCGTGGATGCTGGAAGTTAGCAACTCCTGAAATCACTTGCACCTGATCCGCCGAGCTACAAGCTCCCTATAACAATATATCTCTTATTAATACTTTTATCTTCCACGTTAACTGACCCTAAGAAATCACACACAGGTCAACTCTGGTCAACGGTCATCTCGACTGGACTCGGCGAGTACCCTGGCGACTCGGCGAGTCTAGTCGTCCTCACAAATTCCTGGATGTTCCCTTTCTACTCGTCGAGTATCTCTCTTGACTCGACGAGTTCCTCGTGGAAGAATCGCGGGGCCACCCCGACTCCACTCGCCGAGTCTGAAGAACAACTCGGCGAGTCCCAGCTATTCTTCAAGCTACTCGCCGAGTCTGCTCATCGGACTCGGCGAGTCCATGCCATGCAGTCGATCAAACTGCTTCCTGAGATACGTATTTTTCCGAATACACAAACATGGGACCTTCTGGACCTCTAAGGGTCCTAATACAGGGTTATATTCGTTTGGGTAACAAGGTAATAATCCATCTACTCATCAAATGGGTTCCATAAACCCTAAATCCATATACACATCAATCACAGAAGAATGTAATCCGAGCTATTACCTGAATGATGTACCTTCTGTGTCCCCAAACTTCAGAACTCGAATCCCTTGCAGTTCCTTTAGCCAAAACCCTTCTCCTCCTTGCACGACAATTCCTTCAAGGTCACCAATGGCCTTCAAGCTTGCTCTAGATGCCACAGCCGCTTAGGGTTCTTCTCAATCGAACGAAAGACGAGCAATGACGGCATAAGATCCCTTATATACGACCCAAAACTGAACGGCTAGGGTTTTCCGCTGAACAGCGTCGACTCGCCGAGTCCAGTCGCGAACCCGCGACCAAGTCTGCGACCCTACTTGGCGAGTCTGGCTCCAACTCGCCGAGTCTCCCCTTTAAAACACCCCAAAATGCAATTTAACAATACTTGAGATTTTGGGCTGTTACATTTAGCCATTAGAATGGTCCAAATCACCAAGATCTAGCTTTTAAGCATCAAATGGGACCAAAAGTGCATCTTTTTCAACTTAATCCATTAAGTTCAAGTCTCCAACCTTCAGATCTGAAACACAATGATGCTTAGATGGATTAAGTTTCAAACTTTATCATTAACAAGGTAACAAACTTTCAAGATCTAAAATTTATGCACTAAAATGACCAAAAGCTCATAACATCCAAAACTAGCTAGATCTAACAAATTCATCATCTATATTCAAACTTTATACCTCTAGAAGATAGATCAAGGTGAACAAAGTCCAAATCTACAAGCTCAATTGCAACTAACACTTCTATAAGAAGTTCCTTCTTCTCCAAGGTGCACCATGCATACTTCAAAGCACTCAAAATCACTATCTTTTAGCTAAAAAGGCTCATCTAAGGTTAGGGTTTCATGAAATGGGTGTTGGAGGGGTGGTGGCTGAGAATGGAGTGGGTTTGGGGGATTCAAGGAGCTTAAATAGGGCTTAAACCACAAAAATAGTGTTTAGGCACTGATTACGTATGCCCAACGTACTCCTGGTATGCCCAATGTACTCAAGATTCCATTAGTACACCCAACGTACACCTTTTTGTACGCCTAACGTACTCAGCTTGGCCCAAAACCACCCAAACTTCAAATGGTCATAACTTCTTCGTTCTAACTCCGTTTTCGACGTTCTTTATATCCACATAGAGGTATTGAGGAGCTCTAAAACCCTATCTAATTACTTTTGACTTAAAACACATCGAACTAAAATCCATAATTCATAAAAAAAGTCTGAAACACTACATTTCCATTTTACCCTTTGACTCCAAAGTGCAAACCGAACTATTGCGTCACATATCTACATTTCCCACATCCAAATTGGACTAAATCTTACCTTTTTAAAAGGCCCTAATCCTTATGATGACTTATCTTCAGGCAACAACCTCGAATTAGGAATTGAATCGGAACAAGGTGTTACAGACCTCCTTACGGGTGAGAGCATCGGCCACCATATTGTCCTTACCCGGATGGTAAAGGATCTCACAATCATAATCTCTCACCACATCCAACCACCTACGCTTAGATTCGGTTGATCCATCAAATACCTTAGGCTCTTATGATCTGTGTAGTTAGTACAACGGACCCCAAAGAGGTAATGCCACCAAATCTTGAGGGTGAACACCATAACCCCCAGCTCCAAATCATGTGTAGGATAGTTCGCCTCATGAAGCTTCAGCTACCTTGAATCATAAGCAATAACGTGACCTTTTTGCATCAGAACTGCAACCCAAACCTGTGATTGACGCATCAAAATAAACCACAAAATCCTCAACACCCTCTAGCAGGGTTAGAATCGGCGGCTCACACAATTTCTACCTCAAGGTCACAAAATTTGCCTGCTGCTCAAGCCCCCAACGAAACGTGATGGTCTTCTTCGTCAACCGAGTGAAAGAAACCGTTATATTGGAGAAATCCTGAATAAATCTCTAACAATAACCTAGCAAACCAAGGAAACTCTGAATCTCAGATAGTGACTTCGGAACATCCCATCTCATAACTGCCTCGACCTTGGCCAGATCGACTAGAATACCGTTTCGGTTGACAAGGTACCCCAGAAAATGCACCTTGCATAACCAGAACTCACACTTGGAGAACTTCACACACGATCTCTCCTTCCTTGAGGTCTCCAATACCTCCCTTGGATACTCCTCATGTGGATCATGGGTCTTAGAATAGACCAGGATATCATCGATAAACACAATCATAGACCGACCCATCATGGCTCTACATACCCGATTCATAAGGTCCATGAATGTGGTTGGAGCATTAGTGAGCCCGAAGGGCATCACTACGAACTCATAATGACCATAACAAGTCCAAAAGGTTGTGTTCGGTGTATCCTCCTCTATGACCCTCATCTGATGCTAACCCAAATTCATATCAATCTTGGAAAAGCAAGATGCATCCTCAAGTTGGTCAAATAAACTGTCAATCCTTGGGAGTGGATAACGGTTCTTCACTGTTAGTTTATTCAACTCCCAATAGTCGATACACATCCAATGAGACCCATGCTTCTTCTTCACAAACAGGATCAGCGCTCCATATGGCGAACTACTCAGCCAAATGAACTCTTTGTCTAATAGCTCTTGTAGTTGTATTGACAACTCCTACATCTCTAGAGGTGCTAATCGATAAGGTGATTTGGCTATCAAAGTCGCACCAGGTACCAAGTCAATCTGAAACTCCACCAGCATCTCCAGAGACACTCTAGGAAAAATCATCAGGGGACACATCTAGATATTCCCGAACAACTGACACATCATCCACAGTTGCCTTACCCTTCTCCTGGGTATCCGGAACATATACGATATATCCGTAACAACCCAGTTGAAGATAGAGCCTACCCTAGTTGTTGCACATAAAACCGACCCGTGTTGAACACTTTCTCCTTGAATCACCAACTCTCCCCTACTTGGGTCTCGGATATGTACCAACTAATGCTCGCAATCAATCATTTCCCTATTAGGGCTCAGCCAATCCATCCCCACTATAGCTTTGCTCTCGCGCAGGGGAATGGGAACCAAATAAATCAGATATCGCTCACTGAACTACCCTAGAACCTGATTCGGTTTCCTCTTCCCCTCCATCTCCAATGTCTATGTATCTCTCTCTCCCTAGCTCTCACGATCATATCATCCAATGTCCTGTAACTAGATCGGCTCACAAATTGCCAGATATCGCTCCTTAACATATCGTGGTACCTCTCCTTCTTCATCTCCTCATCCACCACATATTATAGAAACAATAACGCCCTCTCATGGAACTTAACAATGATCTCTGCTACCGTCTCAGTAGTCTGGAAAAGGTCTTGGAACTCCATCGCCAACTGCTAGAACTCAATCATAGGTGCGAACCTGGCCCGAAATCTCTTCACAAAATCCTCCCAAGTCATCGACTCAATCTCCTCGCCTCCCAAGGCGTACCCAACCTCCTCCCACCAATCTCAAGCTCTATCCTTTAGAATACAGGATGCAATTCCTAACGTCTTCCAACCAACGCCTACTCACAATCGAGTCCTTCTTCCTAAATAACTCTAGGGCCCCACATGCCCAAAACTCACAGAAAGTTAAATTGTGAGCTCCCATCATCGCCACCATCTCACAATGAAAAGCGCCCATTGGATCATCCATAATCTCCATGATACCTTCCTTGATAGTACCAAATATCACAGAAGTCTACTCTAGAATGATGTGGCTAATCTCTGATGAAATGAACTCCTACATCTAATCATCCAAATGTCCGGCTCCAGAGCCCAAACCTGAACCCTCACGAGCACCAGAACTACTACCAGATCCTCCTTGAGTGACCACCATACTGAAAATAGACCATTCAAACCATCAGAATACATAGATATATAAACATCGAGGAATCACGCACTCTACAAGCTTCCTGTTATCATCGTGGCTTTCCTTGACTCGAGTCGAATCCTCTGCTTCTAGTAGTACGGACCCATACTACCTTCCACATCTATTCGTACTTTCTTCAAAGATCGCCCCGAATCCTCCAAGTTACTCCCTTATCTATACATACAACCCTTAACAAGCCAATGCTCCCAGCACCAAATCTCTTCCCAAGTTTTCATAGGGCAACCCCTACACTACTATATGTCATCAGCTTAATAAAGAACTCCCCCTAACACCCTCTAACTAGCTCACGAATACAATTACATATCACTGACACTAGATAATTCTTTGAATGAAAGGTCTCACTTTACAATGGTTGGACTAAGATAAGAGTTGTATAATAGAGTTAAAACCTAACCTTCTAAAATTATCTAGTCTCAATAATATGTAACTTAGCATATATTCTTACTAGTTAGTTGAAGTTAATGGGAACTCCTAAAAGCACAAAGCAAGGAGCATTCGAGCATCAAGTAATCGGAAACAAGCATAACCTAATTAGGCCATCCTATCATTGATTTATCAGTAATAGAATGCAATTCTACAAGCTCATAGAGAAGGCATACAAAAGGCATCTATTCTAGCATTCTATCATGCAATCTTGAGAAGATCTGTAGCCCTAATATAGCATGTGATTCCTATATTCACAATTCAATGTATATCATAAAATATGTATGAGTATTTTGGAAAACTTACTTAAGCTCAGTCGATTTCATGCACCACGCCCCTTTCTTTTGTTAGAAAATTCTTTTTATGAAAAATTGCCAAATCCTTAGTTTGAGTTCAGACACACCCGAGAGCATGCTTGAATCCCTCAAACCAAGGCTCTGATACCAACTAACGTCCCAAAGTTTAAGACCAAAAAATTTCATTTTAATAATAAGAAAACCATCATCCAAAACATGTTCATAAAACAATAAATGAAAATCGAGTATGTCAATAATCATCCAAGTACATCAAATCAACAAAATGTGGAACAACGCGGTGTGTGCAATGCGATCATCCCAAACCGTCCCTTTTGATCCAGAAGTACCTGAAACATAAAATGAAAACCATAAGCACAAAGCTTAGTGAGTTCCCCAAATACCTCATACCATACATATCAAACATACAATAGGCCATGCCCAACAACCATTGGGACCCGCCCAGCATCGAGCCCCGCTCGGAACAGATCTGTCAATAACATAAGATAGGCACCGCCTCATTACATTCATCAGCACCCGCCTGGCATCGTGCCCCGCCAAACATTCATACAGACACATAACACATGCAAGAATCACTAAGACAAATAATAGACAATACTCTTATCAGGCCCCGCCTGTCGGTATACATATCACATAGTACACATATAAGAGTCACACAGACAACTAGCATCCAAATCATAATAAATCATGGACCGGCATTAGTGCCTTCAACCCGCTAAACATTGTGAGGAGAATCACCTCAGATTGCTGAAAATCAGATAAATGTTTAGACTGCTGATCTAAAAAATCCCCGCGCTAATCAATCAAACAATACCCTAATTAATAATTATGTCAAATTCATAAACGGGGTCCCCGACCCAACACCCTCAGCCTCAAGATTAAAAGACACTTATTGGGGCCAACTAGCTTAGCCCAATAACCCTATAGTGGTCCAAGGCCCAATAATGGCCCAACCCATAAACTTAAGGTCCAACTATGACCCAACAGATACAAGGCCCAAAATCCATCTATGGCCTAAAGCCTAAAGGGAGTCCGAGTCCAAAATAAGATCCAAGACAAAGAAGCCCAAGACCAGGCCTGGTATGCTACACGTACCAGGCGTATGCTCTACATACTAGGCAACAATGCATGATCGCGGATATGGGCACGTACGTGCAGCGTACTCTTGCGTACGCCCAGCGTACGCGCCTATTAAGCACTTTTTCCGAAAGTGCTTACTACTTGCATTCCCACATCCAAATTCTAGATCCAAGTCTAAAGGAACGTCTTAATCCATAGAGTTATGAACTTGGAGCCTTTGCATGGCTCAAAAAGAACCTAAACCTTACTTTACCATTCTACTTTCACCAAATGGACCTAAACACATGCATGGTTGATCCACAACCATCCAGGTGCTAACTTTATGAACTAAGGACCTCATAAATATCAAGAGAGGCAACTCCTAACTTTTAGAGTGGAAGAAACCCACTAGAACTCCTCATAGGACTAAAAACAGACCAAAACCTCATAAAGACTAGATCTAAGCATACAAGGAGTAAGTTCCAAGATTTATACCTTAATGAAGCTGGAAATGATGTGTAAAATCTAGATCTACAAGTTCTCCTTTGATCAAGGCTCCTTTTTCAAAGCTCTTCTTCCTCATATCTCACCAACACACACTATAAACACACACAAGAGGGTCAAATATCTTCAAGAGGGGGTAAGGTTTCAAAATATGACTCAAAGGGCAATGAGGCTGAGAAATGAGAGGATCATGGATCATTAAGTTGTTTAAATATGGCCCCGCGTACTCCAAGGATTCCGAAATTGGCAAAACTGTTCCCTAGTGACCAATTTTGCAAAGTATTTACATACC
Organism: Lactuca saligna; assembly: GCF_052625555.1. Taxonomy (NCBI): domain Eukaryota; kingdom Viridiplantae; phylum Streptophyta; class Magnoliopsida; order Asterales; family Asteraceae; genus Lactuca; species Lactuca saligna. Next base: position 247,321,889 of record NC_136421.1, read on the forward strand.
AAGGGTCAAAATAAAAAGTACCTTGAATCGGGTGTTACATCTTTCCCATGCTTCATACAATGATTTCCCATCATTCTATGAGAAATTCACGATATTTTTCTTTAATCCAACAATCTTTGAAGGAGGGCTAAATTGTTGAATGAACTCTTCCTTCATCCTATCCCATGTAGTGATGACTCCTGGTGCTACTGACCCCAACCAATCCTTTGTCACGTCTTTTAGTGTGATTGGAAGCATTCTCAACATAACTGCATCTTTAGAAACGTTTGGCATATTGAAATAATTTGTTATTTCCAAAACCTCTTTAATGTGCTTGTACGCATCTTCATGATTCTTTCCAAAGAATGATATATCCTTTAGTATGTTGAGGATATATCTCTTAAATTCAAAGTTCACCATGGCTAGAATTCCGGGTGTCACAATGCTTGGACCAACGTCATCCCTTATACTCCTCTTGTACTCCTCCATCGTCATTGTTGTTATGTCTCCCACTGTGTTTCCAAGCTCGCCACTCTTGCTTTTCTTGTCTCCTTCTGAATCACTATTTGTTTCTAGTTCGTATCCTTCTCCCTTCTTGTCTGGAATTTTATTGGAACTTTCTACCTTCTCTAATTGAAATTTGCTACTAGTTTCATTGACCTTTTTGTCCTTTTTCTTGTGAAAAGCATATTCTAGATCATCAAGTTATGGCACACTTGAAAAGGTGGATCCTTGGTCATGTGCTACTAAAACAAAACAAAAAAAACATCTAAATTGAATAAAAACTAAATAAATCGAAAACTGCACTGCTAGTTACCACGTCGTGAAAAGTGAATCTCCACGTTGTGATCACTACCGTCATAGAAAACCAACCTAAAGAGAAAAATTAACTCTATGTATTTGACTCCACAAAAATGATTGATTAACTGATAGCAATTAAAACTCTAGTTAAACAACTACTCTCTTGCAACGACACCAAAAACTTGATTGTGTTTTTTTATATGTATACACTTTTGAAAGCACAAATTAAAGTAAGTACGAGATCGAACATAGGGAACATAGTTAATTTGGAAATTAAAATAGCTAAAATTGAATATAATTATTAAAGTAAAAACTAATGAAAGGATATTCTTATATGATTTTTCAAATTCATAAAAACTTAATTAACTATTAACTACAAAACAACTAAAAATGAATTTTAACTAGAAGAATTAAGACACTTTTGTTTAGCTTCGAATCCCCTTTCTTTCCTATGAGTAATTTCGACTATGAATTACTTCTGTTGGTTACCAATTTGATAATTACTAATTGTCATGGTCAGACTAATTAGCTTACTTCAGTTTATGACACTTAGACACAATGGTTATATAGACTAAGGATACCTAATTGATTTTATTGAATAATTGGACTATAATTGACTAGATATAGGTTTGTCTTCCTATGGTCAATTCGGACAAAGAAGCAATTATTATGGTCAAATAATTCTCTTTAACATAATTAAGCAACTAACTTTATTACCTATACTAGGATATTGTCGATATCTAGCTCTAGTAATTTAATAGTCATAAACAATTAGGAATACAAATTCATGCAATCAATTGCCGTAAACTACACAAAATATGAGGGCAAGGTAATAGAGATAGAAAAATTAACATGTAAGGATTGATCTCGCAAACACAAGTAAAAGAACCAACATTAATAATCCTTAGATCTAATATTAACTCATAGTAAATTAAGTTTCATCTAAACTAAACGAAAGCTAAGGGTATTAGCACAAGATTGCAATAGAAAAACAACTAATGAAATAGTTAATTAAACTAAGTACCATGCAAACCGAATGCTTGAGGAGATTTATTTCTAGTCACCGTTCTTATCTCTTTCCCTTGGTTGGAATCGGGTCTTCCAGGGTTTCTCAAGAAGTATGCTCTCTAAAAAAATTCCTCCTCTTGGCCTTTCAGTTCATCCTTTATATAGAAGAGAAACTTGCCACAAATTATCCACCACGTCATGGCCAAATGCTTGCCACATTGTGGGCATAAATTTCCTAATCATATTCGGCAATGTAATCTTCTTTAATCAAGAATCTTCTAGATGCCACGGTGTGGACAGAGTTTACCACGCCTTGTTCACTGTCTTCAAACACGCTTTTGAGGCTTTTCTAGTCTTATTTGCGAAATTCACTTTCTAACTTTCAGTTTTGTTCATTTTAGTCCATTTTCTTCAAAAATATATATTCCTGCTGAAATATGAAATTTATACAAACAAGTACCAAAAGTATGTGTTTAGACTAAAATATAATGAAATAACTCATATATATATATATATATATATATATATATATATATATATATATATATATATATATATATATCACACTATATATGAGATATTTTCTAGAAAAAAAAAATATATAGGTTTGGATTGGTTATTATATTAATATTATATTCATCCGATCACATACCCGATCTTGATTACCCGGTCCTAATAGTTTATATTTTCAAAATATTTATAATTTTATTATCATAAACATGATTTCAAAATTATATAGGATGGTGGTCGTTGGGAATGGAACCCTCTATATCTTCTTATCGCTAATGACACATAAATATTACATCACTTTCTCTCTCTGATCTTTTATCCCTAATGACACATGAGCGTTGTATCACTTTCTCTCTCTAATCTTATTTTCTACCCTTCCAACCTTAAAGACACTAAAATGAAACTCTCTCAACCCACACAATCTAATATTAATATACAATCACAAGGTACAAACTAGTATGAGAAAAAAAAAAGAGAGAAAAGAGAGAAGGAACATCAGCTCCTTCGAACTACAACATGTCGTAGGTGGAACGATGTTCCTGCCGGTACCGCCAATACGAAAGTAAGTCATTACCATCTTGTCCACTTTAATATAATATATGATATTAGATATACGATTTGTCATGTAATTAAACATGCTAATCTCTTGCAATAAATCTAAATTACCTAATAATTTCAAATATAAAGTAGCATAAGTTGCTATTGTGATCGGGATAAATACTATTAAAATGATATGTTATATCTTTACTATCTTATAAAAGAAATCTCATTATTTCTAAAAATAGATTGAATATAATAATATTATTTTTTTAAAACGTTCAAATCATTAAGCTAATAGTACAAGTAGTCATCAATAAAATAATATTAAATTTTAACCTGTGTTTTGAATCCTTATATTTCTCAACAAATTCTATCTCATTCCCTGAATTTCGGATAATTCAAAATTTGAAATCATCAGAAAATACATGTTGATTCAAATATCCCTCCTGCAGATGACTCTTTCTTAACAGGTTTTTATTCTAATCCTTACTTGTAATTGATTTCATCATTTTTAACTTTTTGTATTTTTATCTTATAAATATATTGGGTGAAGGCTTTATTATATCAGGTTTGTTCCTAAAAAGATTTTTACTATGTTTCTTTAATGTGTTGACTTTGCAGGTTCAAAAAACTCAACCAAGAGGGTCAGTTAGAGCATTGTATTATCATTAGTTTGTATATTTTGGCATCTTAATTTTGCAATAAAGAACAGTTAAACACAAGTTTTGACATGATTAAGGTAGTTTGTATATTTTTCATCTTGTTTAGTCTAAAAATGAAACATTTTTTATCATTGGTCTTTATAATATCAAGTTTCATCACATGGACTTCCTGATTACGGTGATTATTATCCTTATTATAAGGTTCTATATAGATTTTGTTCAATATTTTAAGGTTTCGAGAACCTAAATCAATATGAATCCTTGAATTACATACCATCGTTGATAATGTTTTAATTTGTGACCAAACTTGGTTTAAAATCACAATGAACAAGTTGACACCAGAGTATTTTGGCATTCTCAAAGGCCTATTTATCGACTTTTGAATCACAACACTTGATATTCTAAATGTTTATTTTTCTAAACTATTATTTATATATTTTAGCATTTTACTTAGTAGGATATTAAATTAATAAATGAATTAAGGAAAACGAAAAAAAAGATGACGATAAACAGTACAAGTGGTTTGGGTATGTATAAATGGAAGTAATAACCATTTAGGGGGTGTTTGGTAAAAAAGCTTATTGCTTATTAGTTTATTAGCTTATAAGTTAATAAGTAAGTGTAGGGTAACTTATGAAAAAATAACGTATTAGAGGTTCCCCACCGTAATAAGTTATTTTAATCCAAATATTTTTTAATTTATATTGATGTGGAACCTAATAAGTTGTTTTAAAAAAGCTTAGCAAACACCCCTTAATATGGTATAGTAATGCTCTTGAAAAATAGATGTCATTTAATATTCAGTTCTCGAAGTAAACGCAAAATGGTTTTAACTCTAAAGAGATCAAATTATTTGCCGACCACTGCTTTGCGCGGGTAGATGACTAGTATATATATATATATATATATATATATATATATATATATATATATATATATATATATATATATATATATATATATATATGTTGGATTAGTGTCTAAGTCCATAACTATTTTGGTATGTACTTGACCCGATGGTGCATGGTCCTTTTGGGTTGCCTTCACCAAAGCAACTTGATTGGAGATATAAATAAAGAGAGAGAGGATATTATGATTTATTAATATGTTATAAGAATAATATATTAAAGGAGAAATCATATTTGTTTACTTAATATTGGTCAATAATTAATTAGGAATTAATTTTGTGATCAAGTGTAATTAATTAAACTAGAGGGGCTGATTTGTAATTATGTGATAGTTACAAAATAAGGTAAGGATTATCTTAAATATATGGTTAACGAATTTGAGGTGATAATGCCTTAGAATTCGACTATGATAAGGATTCAAGGATTATCTTATGGGTTGCTTTGTAGATAAGCAACTAGATAAGGATAATGACTGAAACCCTATCTCTACACCTATATAAACACCCCTTGGCTCATTAATTCGTGTATCCCTTCCCAAGAAGTCTTAAGGACGAATTCCAACCTCTCTCCTCTTCATCCTCTTGCTTATGGTGTTTGTGAACCATTAGAGGAGTGACACTTGTGACTCTAAGCCTTCCAAAGTCAATTCAAGGAGGAATTGGGATTGTTATTGCTACATAACAATCAAGGTATGATCTTAAACCTAATTACATATTAATATGATTACTTGTATGCTAGAATTAGGGTTTATAGTATTGGATTCAAAGCATGTACAATAGAGAAACCTAGATCCAAGCATTAGGGTTTGTATGAGCACATACGATGTCTTATGACCAAAACCCATCAGTGGTATCAGAGCCTAGGATGGTTTCAATTGTATTGATGCATTGTATACCTAAGAAATTCGATTTTTGAGGTTTTGGAGGCTGGACTCGCCGAGTCCATAGTTGAACTCGCCGAGTCCAGGGTGACTCGACGAGTCCAGGCTTGACTCGACGAGTCAACTCGTCAGATAATGCTTATCTCGGGATTTCTTGCTGTTTTTGAATATGGATAGTTACCTTATCATGTTAGATCAATATTAATCCGATTATATGATATATTTCACTATATTTTTGATCTAAATGAAGATATGTATCAATTAATAAGATAATTGTTTCCTTATAAGATAATTGATTAATTATTTTGAGTAAATTGATAAATTGTTATGCAAGAAATCATTAAACAAATCAAATATGGATAATTATGTAATTAAATGTTAGTTTAGATTATTTGTTATTTGATCCTTGTTGTTATGAAAAGTTTTGTAACGACCCAATTTTACGTCCGAAAATTTCATTTTAAAATATTACTTTAGAAAGCATTAATAAATAAAAACATTGTTTGATCACACCATAACACATCGCAACCATGTTCAAAAAGGTCAAACCATACATCCCATCAAAACATCAGAGTACAATCCCAGTAAATCTCGTAAATGCGGAAACCGAAGAGTGTGTGTATGACGTGCCGCTACCGCACCGGCTCCTTCCCCTTCGGTGCAGAGGTACCTGAAAACAAAACTGTAAACGTAAGCACAAAGCTTAGTGAGTTCCCCCAACGTACCACATACCATACAAACACATAACATACGCACCGCCAGGCTATTCTGGGGTGCCTGACTACCCGGTACGGCCATTCTGGGGTGCCGACCTACCCATACGGCCATTCTGGGGTGCCGTCTTACCCGTGTCAAGCCATTCTGGGGTGCTGACTACCCATGTCAAGCCATTCTGGGGTGCTGACTACCCATCGGTCCTAACAACCGATCCTCGGGGACTGGTCCCCTCCCGCTACCTCTATCGCATAACATAATAGACCAACATACAAGCATACCATCACATACAGTCAGATAATTCTGGGGTGTCTGACTACCCAGCGGTCCTAACAACCGAACTCTACTACTACTGCATATAACGTATCATGATAGCATATAACATAACAGGTAATAGCAAACCTAGATGATTTCACAAAGACAATCATCTATCATTCGTCTCCTACTGGTGGGCCGGCATTGTGGCCTTAGACCCACCACTACTGGAAGGTAACTCACCTCAAAGTAGCTGCTGAACTGATCGGGAACTAACTGACTGCTGCTGCTCCGGGAGTCCTCCGGCTGCAATTCCCACAACATACTCAATCAAACACTGCTAACTGTCCTTTAGGTAAAATGACCATTTTACCCCCAGTCTAGCTCTAAGCCAAAGCTAGAGTCAACTTTCAGTTGACCCGACTCGCCGAGTGGATCTCCACTCGCCGAGTCCCTAGCAAACTATTGTCCTGGGTCCCTGGTTCTACTCGTCGAGTCGGGCTATGACTCGACGAGTTCACCTTCTAACTGTCATTCAACTCCTTCATCCTACTCGCCGAGTTGTATGAACAACTCGTCGAGTTCATCTTCATCCGAAGAACACTTTATGCTAAGACTCGCCGAGTTGTATGAACAACTCGCCGAGTCTGCTCTTGATCTATGAAGATTGCCTTGGACTCGCCGAGTCAGGGCATTGACTCGCCGAGTCCTAACATGGATGAGTTCAGCTCCCAACTCACCGAGTCACCCCCTGTGACTCACGACTCAGCTCGACACATCATGAAGGGACCAAATCGGTGACTCGCGACCAGACTCGCCGAGTCACCTATACGACTCGCCGAGTCGTCTCCATGCACCTACCAAATACACAGATTTACTCGATTTCAGTCCATGCCATTCATAGATCTGGACTTCTAGGACACAAATCACACGTAAAGTTTCCAACTTTACGTGTGGATATTCACCAATGTGGATTTTAGGGTGCAAAATGCCTCAAAAGGGTAGATCTAGGATGAACAAGCCACATGGGGCCATAAAGCTCACAGATCTGAGCTCCTGGAGCTCAATCTTGCTTAGATCTAAAGGTTAATCCACTTATTACGAATCATTAAGCACAAACAAGCTTGAAGAATTGCTCAAGAGTGTCCCAAATGAAATCCTAAGCATAGAAACAAGGGGAAAACGAGATATACCTCAAGGAAAATGTTGAAATGACACAAAGATGGCTGATCTCCTTCTCCTCTTCTTGATCTACTCCTCTTTCTCCTCCAAACCTTCAAGAACACACCAAGAACACTTCAATCTCTTAAGGAAATAAGGGAAAACGATGTTGGGGGAGTTCTGGGGGTGAATGGGGACGAGTTGGGGCGGAATGAAGGTTTAAATAGGGTGCAAACCCTTGAAACTTAGGGTTTCATCCAGCAGCGGTGACTCGCCGAGTCGCCCACTTAAAACGTGTCCTGAGTCTCGTCCCTACTCGGCGAGTCGGACCTTATGACTCGCCGAGTCCAAGGCTAAAATAGGGCAATGCTCAAATAAAATTCACATACCGGAAACCAGGTGCTACAAGTTTCATATTTTACCCTTTAGGTTTTATAGTTTAAATTTGAACCCAAAGGTTTTGTTGTTTTGAAATTTAAATAATTGAAACCCTAATGTTTTTGAAATGTTTCAAAACTTTCCCTCAAGTTTTGGAATTTAAAAGTTGATTAAGAGTTAATTAGGAATGTTAAATTCTAAAACCCTAGTAATGTTTTGAAAAGTTCAAATACACCCTTATGGTTTTATTAATTAATTAATTAAGGAGTATAATTAAAAGAGATTTAATAAATCCATAAAATTTTAGGTTAACCATTTAATTGAATTAAAAGTGTAATTGTTAAAGTTAACCACATAGTATTTTAAAAGTGTAAAATGCACCCTATACTATATATAACATTAAAAGTCTAACATTATATATATGTATGAGTAAAAGTCAGTCTTACCGTTAGTAGGCCTCATTCACGAAGCTGGTCTATAAGGGGTGTTTAAGGAAATTGCCTATAAAATGGCGATTGAATGGGCATCCACTCTTACCCACCGCACTCTTGACTAGTGGAGGGTCGTTAGCCGAACGGGTAGGATAGGACGAAACCTTCCATTATAAGTATAATGAATTACTAAAGTAACTAAATGTTTTTCAAAATTCCCAATCTTAGTTACTTAGGAAAAGTGAATTGATGCAATTCCATGAAATTACACTTTGTGCCCTTGCGAAGACGTTAGTGGAGCGTGTGTGGTTAACCGGCACACTAAATGGTTCTAAGCAAAGGTAGCAAAGGGTGACTCAATGTTTGTCATAGTTCGGTGGAGCGTGTGTGGTTTACCAGCACATCGAATAGGTGATTGTAACATGTGAGGGCACCATGTAAGTTTGCATGGTTATTCACACCCGCTTTGTGATCCTCGGCATCCCAGTCACAAACAAGAGGGGCATATCGAGATTTAAACATGCCATTGAAAGTTCAATGAATCTCAAAGGATCTAGGAGTTTTCATAGATTTAAAACTTAAATTTCTTTTTCGTTTTTCGTGGTGGAAATTAGTGAATCGTCATTCACTTACCTTCAAATATTCTGCAATTAGGGTTACGGCATCCCTCTTCCGAGTTGTAGAATATTGTGTTGGGTCCTAGCCTTAGTATTTCATTTAAGTGATTTACTAAGGACTCAATCTATCAACTAACTTGAATTCATTTTTCTCCCATTTTGTAGATGTCAAAGTTCGACAACTATGGTCTTCCCAAATCCCGTGGAACAAGCATTCCACATGAAGATGATATTCCACGATTCGATCGAGGAACAAGAGATCATGCTTCACTTCCTCCTCCTCCTCCAATTATTCTCCCTAACCCACAAGTTCAAAGGCTTGAAAAGTTCAAGATCACTCAAGCCCTTTTGGCAAGTAAACATAAAGAAGGAAAGTCGGTGTGTGCACACATCTTAGGGATGAAGTCACACATTGATAGGTTAAGAATGATGGGATCCGTTGTTGATGAAGAGATGGCTGTTGATTGAATTCTTCGGTCACTTCCTAACTCGTATAGTGAGTTCGTAAGAGAGTACTATATGATGAACCACGACGTGACCCTTATTGATCTCACCTATATGCTTATTGCTGCTGAATCAGCAATGGTTTGGCGCAATAGAAAAGCAAAGTTGATTGGCGAATCTGCCTTCAAGACCTCTATGGATATAGATAATGGCAATGAAAGACATGCAATGATCGAAAAGTTTGATCATAAGAGAAAGGCGATGTCTGAAGTAGTTCCATGTGTTTTTCCAAAAGAGTCAATTTGCTTTTATTGCCAAGAGAAGGGGCATTGGAGACGAAGTTACCCTATTTACCTAAGAGATCTAAGATATGGGAGAGGCAAAAGTATGACTACGCTTCAGGTAAAATCAACTATCTAACTCCGTTAAGTTCCTATTCATTGATTCTTAATACATGATGTGATAAGATTGCATTTGAATGTTTTGAAGGATCGGTGAAAAGAAAGGAAGCTTGATAAGAGAGCAAGATGAATCTAATCACAAGAGATGGATCTTGATCGCATGGACTTGAAGATCGGATTTTAAGCTTAGATAGTTATGATAGAGTTGTTAGAAATTTTCCTTTTACATAGTTTTTAATAGATTTTGCATTGTGAGGACAAATGTTTTTCCGCTGCTTTATAAATAAAAAGAAATTTTGTTTGACTTATTTATTTGTTTACTTCCTTGCAATGAAATCATTTTGAAAATTGATGTTTGCATATTTCTACAACGAATGGATATGATTCTTAGTTATGTTATTTATGGAAATGTCGAGAATTTACCAAATAGGGAGAGTTTCTCATCGCCCAAATTTCAATTGGACTGAAATTTGGAATCACACAACTTGGTTGCATGATGAATGAGAAATTTCATATTTGGAAATTAGACAAATTCGTTGACAAAGTGTCAAGTGAAGGACTAGGAGATCGAGTACACAAAGTTGTGTGTTAATCAAGTTCACCATAAGAGTAACATAGATATTCGTCATGATTTACTAAAGGTTTGGTAAATATGAATATACTTACAAGATTAAGTGTAATTCTGAATTGATTAAAGGGTTTAGATCAATAGTAGAACGAATAAGAAGAATCAAGTAGATAGAAAGATAAGAGTTTCTCCATTCTAAGAAGAAGGGAGAGTAACTTTTATGCTTTATGATAGGTCTTAATGATTAAGAACCATATCTCAATTGATCCTCTAAGTGAGTCTTAGTACAATTGTATGTTTAAGAAGAGGAATCAAGGATTGAAGAAATGGTTAAATCAAGAAGTCTATCATACTTCGTTCCAATAACAAGTCTTAAAGTTAAGATTGTGACAATGAGTGAAAAGTATTAAAGGTTTATAACATTCATCAAATGTGGAAAGTTGTGATGTCTTGAATAAGACAAAGACCGACTAGGACCGATTTATGATGTGTTTTGATAAAAACTACACTAACTCTTGAATATTTGTTTGTCAAGAAATGTTTATTGACAAAAGAATCTTATATGTCAAGAAGTGAGTGGGAGTCTTAATGGTCTGGAAAGGTTTCAAGAACAAATCAAATAAACCTTATCGATCATCACTAGCACACGAGTTAAGGTTTACAACGTATCGTGTTGACATAATTTTGTTTATGTGCTGCTCCAATTAAGTTAATTATGCATGTGAGTCCTATGAATTCTCATTTTGAATGCATAAAAGGCAAGGCACCTTAATCAATGAAAGGTACATTGATAGGAAAAGGTGAGCTGCTTAACTACTTGGAAGACGTGGTGGGCAGTTGTGCTACCATAAGGCAAGAAATCAAGATTAAGAAAGTTTGGTCCATATGAGTTTGAATTTTTCATAAACTTTGTTTTTAACAAATTCACATGGATAGGAACATATACACCATTTAAATCTAAGTGTCATAAGATTTCCTCCTTGATGAAAATGATTATGAGGAAATGCTTTCACTAAGAAATATTTTAAGAACATAGTGATTGTAAAATTGCATTCTCGAATTCGATCATGGTTACGGTATCCCTTTCCATAATTTGAATTGTGAGTTTTGGCAATTAGTCTTAATTGTTAAGACACACATATGAAGTATCCAAGGCAAAGGTGTATAAGTTCAAGAAGCCTTGATAAAAGATTATCAAAGCACTAAGTATTAGAAACATGAACTTAAGAAATTCAATAGGTATTGTCTTTCTGAAAGTTAAGATGTTTATGAATACATGTCGAAGCTAGTGGGAGCATAAGTGTTATGTTTTATAGTAATCATCAAGATAGTGGGAGCATAAAAGTTATGATTGTATGATTATTAAGGAAAGTATTGCAAGTTGGCAATATTAATTATAGAAAAACAAGAGTTATACCTTGCAAAGTCGTAAGGGTTGTAAAGTTGTTTTGCTATAATTAAGGAGAGAATATTATGCTTCATTTCAAATCTAAAGGATTAGGTTGTGAAACGTTAATAGATTTAGTCAAAGGTACATAGTGTGTTCTTAAAATTTCGATTATGATTATGGCATTCCTCTTCACAATTCGAATTTTGAGAACATAGCAAATAAAACATTGTGCATCGTGTCCCATACGCTTCGGGTATACGATCGATTGCAAATGCTTTAATGTTTGACCATTCTAAAATTTTCCAAATGTCTAGCACATTTAGAGGGAAAATGTACTAGAATCGGTTTTGACTAAAATAATTAAACAACTATCAAAGAACAATCCAAAGTTCGACGAGGATTGGTTGCTTGTGAGTAGTTGGAAGCATGGTATTAATGGACCATATTGACATTATGATGAACAGAAAAGATTCTATTAAGAAATGAGTTGTCATATGGAAAGTATGGAAATGTATCTATATTGGGAAGTAAATATTGAAAATCTATGACTAGATTAGAAACTTTTATGCAAAAGGATGTTCAAAGGAATGTACTTTGAGTGAGAGACATCATATCTAAGGAATTGTCTTGTAACAATCTCCGATAGAAGATTTTGTAACATCATTAGCAATAGTCTTTGTGACTTTGCTGCAGTGACATTACGAAAGAATCATTGCATAGAATGTTAGAATCTAGCATATTCTATAAGTAGCAAGAATTTTGATATTCTTTCACTTATGAAAAAGGATTTGGAGTTGTGAAATGAGAATGATTGGAAATGTGTCTAATGTGATCTATTTCACAAAGTAAGAACCATAGGTAAACATTGTGTGCATGCTAGGAGCATGGGACAAGTGTAATAATTCAAGTAAGAAGTTGATTACCCGAAATGACAAATAATGAGTAATCGGTATGGTGATAAATAAAAGGAGTTTCATTTATACTCAAAGGTTTGAGGCCATATGGGATTAGTATTATTCTTGTGTTTCACCTTGCATGTTTTGACTTCCAGAATAATTGAGTTTATTAAGAATAATCGAATTATTCAAACGGGCCACAGTCGCTCATATGTTGGAAGTAGATATGAATGAAGACTGTCATGAATTGGTGTGTGGATTGTCTAGAAAAGTATTAGACATAAGCAAATGTTTGCTGCAACGTTCATGAGTGCTTACGAATATGATTTGAGCATTGGATTAAACCCACGCTCACTTGGATCACTCCATGAATTGTATTACGAGTGATTGGTGAGACGATAACATCTTATATTCTTGAAACTGAGATGTGTGAGTTGTATCTTGCTAATCGGTTGCACATTGATAATATGTAAACGCACTAGTAACTTGGTGTTATAAAACATATTGTTTTGTGTGGTTTGGTTAGTGAGTGCAAGCAAGCATTGTATCAAAGTTTATCCGTTCCTTTTATTCAAAGAATAAAAGCGATATCTTTAGGGGCCCCTCGATGGTTTAGTGATGACAAACGTATATGCTCGGCCGGGCTAGGGCTAATTTGATTTGTTCAATTAATCTGTCGTCATAAATCGTAAATCGAGATATAGTACAAAGAGAATGGTTTGAAATCATATCTCATATGATATCTAGAATGGAGGAATATATGATCCCTTATCTAAGGACGCGCGTATATGATATGATCAGAGTTAACAGCGGCTTTGGAAAGCTACGATTGCAGATCGGGATCCGAAGTCGTACGCAGAATAGTTGTTAGACTTATCCAAGTGGGAGACTGTTGGATTAGTGTCTAAGTCCATAACTATTTTGGTATGTACTTGACCCGATGGTGCATGGTCCTTTTGGGTTGCCTTCACCAAAGCAACTTGATTGGAGATATAAATAAAGAGAGAGAGAGGATATTATGATTTATTAATATGTTATAAGAATAATATATTAAAGGAGAAATCATATTTGTTTAATTAATATTGGTCAATAATTAATTAGGAATTAATTTTGTGATCAAGTGTAATTAATTAAACTAGAGGGGCTGATTTGTAATTATGTGATAGTTACAAAATAAGGTAAGGATTATCTTAAATATATGGTGAACGAATTTGATGTGATAAGGCCTTAGAATTCGACTATGATAAGGATTCAAGGATTATCTTATGGGTTGCTTTGTGGATAAGCAACTAGATAAGGATAATGACTGAAACCCTATCTCTACACCTATATAAACACCCCTTGGCTCATTAATTCGTGTATCCCTTCCCAAGAAGTCTTAAGGATGAATTCCAACCTCTCTCCTCTTCATCCTCTTGCTTATGGTGTTTGTGAACCATTAGAGGAGTGACACTTGTGACTCTAAGCCTTCCAAAGTCAATTCAAGGAGGAATTGGGATTGTTATTGCTAAATAACAATCAAGGTATGATCTTAAACCTAATTACATATTAATATGATTACTTGTATGCTAGAATTAGGGTTTATAGTCTTGGATTCAAAGCATGTACAATAGAGAAACCTAGATCCAAACATTAGGGTTTGTATGAGCACATAGGATGTCTTATGACCAAAACCCATCAATATATATATATATATATATATATATATATATATATATATATATATATATATATATATATACACACATATATGGGTAAAGTGAATATACCTAACAACCTTATATAAGCTTATGTACCTAACCACATCATACTACGTAATTTTGTATCATATTTGCATTGTAATCACCCAAAGTTCTTAAAACTCAACCCCATAACTTGACTGCTTCCAAAATCTTTGGACTTTCACCATTATCTTCCTTCAAATGACGTCTTTCTATCGGAGACCCCCTAGTGGGCTTTATATACTACCGTTACAAATCAAATGGTGTAAGAGGAATACAATGGTGAATGTCTGAAAATCTTGGAAGTAAATCAAGTTAAAGGTTGAAGTTTAAGAACCTTAGACGATTGCAATGGAAATATAATGCAAAACAATGTAGTATAATGTGGTTAGGTACCTAAGCTTATATAAGGTTGTTAGGTATATTCACTTTACCCTATATATATATATATATATATATATATATATATATATATATATATATATATATATATATACATGTTCTATCTTATACTTAATATACTTACAAATTTACAATGCTTTATAAAAAAAAATAACATAAAAATTATTTTAAAATAATAAAAATGATATAATTCTTTTTAATAACATATATTTATCAATATTTTAACTACTTATTGTATTTTGTATAATGTTAGACATATATCAAGTATTTTACAAAAGAAATTAATATTCTCATTTGTTCAAGATAACTACTTATGTTCAACCATAATAATTTGATTTTCTTAATGCATCAAATTTTTTTATTAATTTAATTTTAATGTTAAATCTTTAATTTCCAATCGTAATATATCTAAGTTTTAATTTATATATGATATTAAACTAAAAAAATTAAATAATTAAAAAATGATTTAAAGAAATAGTTTTAAATTGATTGGATAATTAAAAGTTATATTTAACTAAAGTTTGTATAAATTTAAAAAGGTATATTACCTTTAAAACCATTGTTTGGGCTTTTAAAAAGAAATAATTATGACCAAAATTAAGAAATGACAAATAATTCTTTTAATTAATTAAGTGTAACAATAATTAAAACTAAATTTAAATCGAAAATTATACTCGCAAATTACAAGTATATTTTATTGAAATCATTAGGTACGAAACTCATGTATTACACGAGTTTATTAAAAATAATATTTAATATATCAATTGGATGTATATACGCGATATTATTTGGATGCATATGCATGATATCAGTTATTTAAGCTTTAATTTTAAGTGACTAGGTTATAACCCGTGGACACCACGGATATGAAAGGGAAAAAAAATTATAAATAAATCATAAGCTAATTATTAATCAATGATAATAAAATATTTATTAATTATAAAGATATGTATTCTGAATATCCAATTGATGTTTTGTATTTGTAGATATTTTATAAAATTTGACTTTGTATAACACAATATAAATCTGAATAGAGTAAAAAAAAAACATAATAAATATAAAAAATCAATTCAATGAAAAAACATTCAGTCTTTGTCTTTGTTATAGAACGAAGGGTCCATAAGTTGATGGCACACATTTTCAAAATGAAATCATCCTATAATAAATCTTGTTCTCTTATTAGAGTCACTTTTAGTGCAACCTTTACTCTTAATAAATATAAAAAAAAGTTTAGTTGAATTTTAATAAATTAAATAGATAAGAAGAATAATAATGAAAAATAAAAAGTATATTAATAAGATCTATCCAAAAAAAGAAAAAATATCATTAAATGAAAAACAAAGTTAGTATATTACACAAATAGTTCATGTCAAAAATACACGAATGATCAATTTATCAATTATATCCTTCATCAATTCAAAAAGAAAGAAAGAAAGTTGCTATTAACCTCCATGTTAATCAATAGTAGCAAATAAGCAATAAGATTACACCATCCCCTTATATTTATAACTTGCATTTTAATCAAAAGTAAAAATAAGTTATAATATCATACCCCCTGCCCGACAGCCACAATAACATACAAACACACACATGAACAGAAACACACATCCACATACATACATTGACATGCACATCTTAAAACAAATGGCAAAAATGACATTATTTAAAAGATTCTTTTTATTACTCGTAATGGTTCAATTCTTTTTCGATTTTGGTGTACATATAAAATGGTCATTTTGAGCATTTTTAACGTCTTGGAGTTATTTTACTAAACATATTCCATTTTCCTTCTAATAGCATCATATATTTAAAGTAGATTGTTATTTATTGCATTTAAGTTTATCATTCACGAGTAATGGTCCCTGCTATATAACAGTTACAAAAATGGTCCCTATTTAGCGGAGCTTATGAATATGGTCTTTTTTTTTATAATGAATAGTCTTTATTCAATGAATTATGTAAATGGTCATTATTTTATAAAATATATGAAATGGCAGTACGTTGCTTTTTACTGATATAGCAATGGTGAAAAAAGAGTATTAAAAAGATCATCAATGTAAAAAAAATTACACGAATGGTCCCTAGATCTAAAACAACTAAAAACTAAAATATGTGGTATGTTGCTATATAAGGAAGCTGAAAATAGCAAATAAATAAATAAATAAATAAATAAGCTGGTTTTATTGAAATTTTAGGAAGCATAGTTAATGTTTACTCATAATAACATGATACTTTGAAAGTAGGTTGCTAATACGTGTAATCAATAAATATGATTTGCTTATGTTCCCTTTAGTTTATTACACAAACGGTCAAAAAAATCACATCAATGGTTAATTCACAGATTATACCATTCCTAAATTAAAAAAGACAGAAATAAGTAAGTTGATATTAACATGTGTAGTAATCAAAAGTTGGTTGCTATTACTTGTAATTTTCTTCTTGGTCGTACAACTTGAGTATTGTTGTTTGGAACATATTCACATAACTTTTTAATATTGTAAATTATTAAAATATATTTATTATTTTATTTTTATATATTGTATATTTTGGAAATATGTGTGATTGTTTTTACAGCTACATAAAATAAAGTTCAACAAAAAAAATTACTATTATATGATAATAGTTAATTTGCATATTTTGTTATGTTATTTCTCTTTATCCGCGTTATAATAAAAAAAACCTGTATGTACATTTATACTAAAATAATATTGGATTTAAAAATTTCGTTGTATTGAAGAAAAATGGATGCTTAAATGGTAAATAACATTATAATCCTTACATCATTATGTTTTTATCTATTAAAGTTACAAATTGAAACATACCAGCACATTTGAACAGATTGCTGCTACCATTTGAGCACATTTCCAACAAATATCTTTAATATAAAAGCATATACAACAACCAACGAACTATTAGATTTCTAAAACTTCATTTGAAATGAAGAAATAAATATGTATATAATTATGATTTTCATAATTTAAGTATGTGACTAACACACGCAGCAGTACCCACACATCAATTATTAAGTAAAAAAAAAGGAACAATCGCTTACTTCAATCTCAACACATGGAGTAACAGTCAACATATAGTCGAAGCAAATGAGATCAATCGCCCCAGATCTACATACACGGTCTACAATCGGAGGAAAAAATATTTTTTATTAATAAAAAAAGTTCTTTATTAGTAGCATCTAGGTTTTACACATGAAATCCACATAAAATTAAAAGAAAATAATGACGCATAGACAAACATACATTCAAATAAGCAATTTCATATACCAACCTCAAGCTAGAAAACACAAAATTGAAACTTAAAATCAAAATACAGTATGGATGACTTACCTCACAATAATCAACGTCATAACTAAAACCTAATCGGATCATAAGGAGCAGCACACGAATCACAAATCACAAAGTAAACTAATAAAACCCAACGATTGAAGTTGATTTGGGAAATCGGTAAAAGATGCAATCGGTAGAAGGTGTAATTGCGATCTCATAAAAACTGCAATATAGAGGTTTAAATTTGGGTAATATTACGATTGCTTAAATTTTGCGACAATCAATATCAAAATTATGGTAGTTGATATATCGTAATCAAGGGATATTCCTAATTTTATGGGATAGTTATTTGATTTGAACGAAATTTAAAATTGAGTTTGATTGTATTTGAATGTATTGACTTTTGACTTAAACTCCTTAGACTTCCGTTAATAATGTTTTAGGCAGGAATTAGTTTCTGAGAAAAGATGAGGAAATGACACGTGGATTGTTATGAGTTATTAGAGGGACATGTGGCACCTTAAGGAGGTTTTTATTAGGTAGAGAGATTTGAAACAGAAACGAAAGAAACGATTATAAAACATTTATTTTGCTAGATTACGTGAAGAAAACAGTTCATGTGAAACTAGAGCAACATTTGTATGTTAAATCATTCAATCATATATTTCAATAACTTTATTCTAGTATTGTTGAACATAACATATTCTTATCGGATCATTTGGCCCCTAAATTAGTAAATTTCATAATTTAACACAATTACATGAACCACCACATGCAATAAATCAATATATCATTCATCTTTAACAAATATGGGTCTGATACCAATTCTAACAAAATACAAGATCTACAAGAGTTATAATCTTGTTGAGGCTTCTGTTCAGATTGATGAATTTGTAAAAATTCAAGAAACTCAACATAACGTATTTGCAAAAGGGGGATAGAATTCGTCGTCATCCCCATGTTCCTCTTCTTACTTTTCTGTCACAATTTCTAAGCCGTTTTGCAAAATCAAGTTCTTAGATTGATGTTATCCATAGTCTGGCCTAGGTTGTAGAATGAATAAGGTTCAATGCAACTTATTTTAACCATTGTTAGTTTTAGAAACTAAACACTCAAATAAGAATCATTCTTACAATGAGAAATCTCTACTCGTCAATATCATCATAATTAAGATATTAGCATTTCAAATTTTTTTTTTTTAAATCTGAATCTGAATATTTAATAATCATAGGCAAACTTAATATTGGGTCATTTGACATGATCTCTTCCATTTTTGTATTCGCTATTCATTAAACAAGAAAAATCATAATCACATGGTCACAGCATAAAATAAAAAACAAAATATTTGGGTCCTACTTACAACTAAGATAATAACATGAGCAAAGTTCATGGTTACTAGAAGAGCGACATATCTGGAGGTGGCCCATAAACACTCTGCCATGAAAATGGAATCACCCATCTGCCACCTTCATTTCCTTAACAACAACAACAACAACAACAACAACATATCAGTGCATCAAATAAAGCATGTTTTGTTAACAGAATTGGAATTGAAATAGTTAAAAGGGTTAACACTGGATTGTTGAAAGAAACTTTTCAAAATGTCTTCATGTTTTCAGTATGTTTACCGGATAACTCAGGTTGAATAAGTCACCTCTTTGCAATTTTACACTTTTGGCCCAGATTTTAAATTTTGTTACAAATTTGGTCCGAATATTATATTTTATTATGAATTCATACCAAATTCAATTTTATTTACAAATTTATTTTTCTATAAGTTTTTTAAGACCTTTTCAGAAAACTTTACAAATTACAAACTTTTCTTTGATTTTCTTTTTCTTAGTTTAAGTTGCAAATTTTATTTTTCTACAACTGTTTAAAAACTTTTTTAGAACTCATCCATGCATTACGAAGTGGTTTACAAATTTTAATACAACTTTTTAAACTTGGGTTATAACTTTTTGAATTTTTCTACTCTCATACATTTTTAATACAACTGTTTTTAACCAAAAGTATTTTGTAAATGTTTCAAAAAAATATTATAACTGTTTTGTACATTTTAACTAGAAGTTTATAAACTTTTTTTACAAGTTTTTAATACAATGTTCTAAGCTTCTTTTACATTTTTTTGAACTTCTTTTTCACTTTCATACAATTTATCTTTAACAGAAGTATTTTTAAATGTTTTAAAAAAGTTATAAAAATTCTAAAAAAGTCTTTAAAAAGTTGTAGAAAAATCAAATTTGGGATGAATTCGTAATATAACTTAATGTTCGGACCAAATTCACAACAAAAGTTAAAATCTAGGCCAGAAGCGTAAAATTGGTTACATGAGTTGGTTATCCTTTTAAAAAAATAAAATGCATTTGTTGGCACATTGAAAACATTTTGAAAAGTAACCCTAGTTAAAAAAAAAAACAAGTATATATTTACAATAAACAAAAACTACGTAAATATAGAAAAAAAAAATCTCTAAATTTTTATAATTGAATTCCATTTCATTTCCTGCTAACAAATCTGTGACAGATTATGATTCCTTAATTCCAATTCCTTTGACAGATTCCAATGATCCTTCCAAAAACAGTATGTGAACCAACTTTTTGATGTATATCAAGAAGTGAATAAATGTAATATTAAAAAATAATTAAAATAATTATAAAAAAAATCACCTTTAAAGGATTCAGGACTCTGTCCCACAAGATTACATGCTGCCTCTGCTAAATGAAACGCATCAGGAATGTTATCTCCTTCAGAGCAATAACATAACAAGCAGGTCACCTTCAAACCTTTGGCCTAAACAATATTAAAAAAAAAAAATTGTAAATTAAATTACCCTTTTTTAATCATGATTTGAACTGATTGATTAACAAAATGGTATTTGAGGATTACTTTGAAACAAGAAAACATTGCAGCAAAAGGAAGACTTGGATAGTAGTCTTCTTCTCCAAGATCATCTTCAAGAGATGAAATATCATCTTCAGTAGCATTACCTTCAGCTAAATCATTGAGATACTTCCATAGTTTTTGAGTAGGATCATATTCCTTCATTCTTTTAAACCCTAGTTTTTCACAGTCATCATCTGCTCCATCTACTTTCGCATTAGAGAGGTAATAAATCTGCAAACCACTGAAATAGTCACAATGTCATTAAATAGAACCCAAGTTTTGCTCTTCTTACACTTAGGGTAACTAAATTATATGCTAAAACACTGAATCATTTAATACCTTGACATATCAATTGTCTGCCATCTGCCAAAGTCTAAGCTAGAGAGGATTACAATATGCTTCTTTCCACAAGCAACAGCAAAATCAGCAAGATTTTTAGCAAACTCAACCATCATCCCCTGTTTAGATAGCCAATCAGGACACAATTATTTCAGCAAATCAAAATCATTATTCAATACAAGTTGTGTAGACATAGGCTAAAGAGGAAGATGATAAGATATCACACTTCACTGAAACCTAAGTGTGTACATTCATGAAAACCACAAAGTAATTTCTTATACGGATAAACACACACACACAGTTTATATAAACAACGCAATGGCATAAAGATGCAAAGCTTACCTTAACAACTGGTGATCTTTGTTGGATTAGGGTCAATGCATTAGAAGGTGACTCGTAAGCTTCACAGCAGAAGTAAAACTTATGATTAGAGAGTAAGCACACTATTGAATAACATCTTGTCAAACATGTGAAGCGATGCAAAGATGAACAGATAAAAAAAAAATGAACTACAACCTTCAAGAGGGAGAGCAAGGTCGCCTTGAGGAGTAGGGGTATAAGCATCATTTCCTACACAAGGAAGAACGTTTGGATCATCGAGGTAACCAATTCGCTCAGCTTTCGTCGAAGCTATCAAAAGATCCACCGCCAATTGCCCCACATTTCCAATCGATAACGCTGGCTAAATTAGTCAATCCACCAAAATGATAATTAACGCCATAAATTGGATAACACGCAACCTCAACTTCTATGGTTTTTAAGTTACAATGAACAACAATAACAAGCAAATACACAGTGTTAAACCCTAGGCGGGAAACGAATAGAACAAACCAGGATTAACGTTGAGCATTCATCGTAGAGGTGCTTGCCTTCTTCAAGATTCAGCTCCATCGGATTAAAAAAACCTTAGCGTATCAAATTAGAACGGATTTTGTAGATAACTATCCGTTTGTATGAATTCGTGCGATTCTTGCTGAACAAGTAGCTCCTAGTCTCCTACACAAAGTTGTTTGACGACGCTCAAACATTCAAACTGGGTCGGGTTGCGGCCCACATATATGATTTGGTTGTATTTTAAAAAATTGATTATTTTTGGTTAAAAATCTTTTGGTTACAAAATACGGAAACTATGTATAAAAAAAACTTGTAGTTTTTCTAAACCCTATATCAAACTAATGGTTCAGTTTTGATTGAACCGATTATAGAAAAAAACTAGTCTGGTTTTATGTTAGTTACAAAAAAATCTTCAATTCCTTTCTGATTAACCACACTAATAATAATAATAATAATAATAATAATAATAATAATAATAATAAATAATCTTATATTGTAACTACCTATTATGGAAATATCAACATATTAATATGGTTTTTGAAATTGATTTTTTTGAATTTGCTTGCTAAGAAAAAGGTTTTGTTAAAATGATATATTATGAAGATGTAATGTAAATTTCGAATAAAGTTCATAAATTAATTTTTTTGAAATACCTTTGGTTTTCATTATATGGTTACAAGATCTATAAATATCAATCTAGAAGATCCATTGAGCTAGACTACACATATAGATAAAGTCTTTAAGAGATTCAAGACCGTGGCTCAAAAAATGAGATCCGGATAAGATGTTATAGTTCCATTGAGCTAGATAAGATGTGTCCCAATTCCACTGACATTGAGCATAGCTCGGTATCGTAGTTTCACTAAGTAGATAAATAAGATGTGTCTAGCCTCATATACTTCAGTTGTGTGATTGATCATGTATGTCATTGTATGTATGAGACATGATGTAATGTGTGCATTAAGTATGACAAGTAGATATCAAGCTAGTCTTGGTGAAAATCATTAGGTGGAGATCAAGAAAATCTCTAAGTGTTTGGTAATAACAAAAGAAATGTTCTTGTTTTGGTGGAGGTGAAAAGCTTAATTTAAAGGATTACATTAATGTTAGTTTCCAAAGTGATAAAGATGATTCTCTTTCATGGTTAGCAGGGGCGGAGCTTCAGCATTCTATTTGGGGGAGGGGAGCAGAAATATAATATGTACGGAAATCAGTGATCAGGGGGTCATAGCTAAACTTTTATATTTTTAGGTCTAATATGTATAAAAGTAATATATAGGGGTTACTTCTAACAAAAAAAAAATCAGGGGTTAATAAAGCTCCGCCCCTGACAGTTAGGATTCGTTTTCTTATTAAATATATGAGTAATAACTAGGCTCAGGTAATATCTAATCTTATGTAATGATTATTATATTGAGATTTTAGTGTATGTCATGAGCATATATTTTCATTAGTACGTTTTTATGTTCCATTCGTATGTTTATTTACTTCCATGTAAACTAGTTGATTCAAAACTTCTGTAATAAGTAGTTCAACGATGAAGTAGTGAATTAAGAATATTGTAAGGGGTTAACTAATTATCCATAAAGATTGATATAGCATAAAGATACAACTAATGAATCGCACTTTGAGATTATGTATGGATCATGTCACATGTAATTCTAATACGATAATATCTTATGTCCTAAAAGCGAAGATGCATAAGATTCTCAACTTATAGTCTGATATGTTTTAACATTCTCTAACGTTGTTCGTAACTGGAAGCCATGTATGAATGTGCATGTATGACATGATGAATGGGTGAGGTCTATGTAGTAGCTTATTGGATATTTTTTACCTCGAGGTAAGAGATATATCAATGGGCCACATGATTACTCGACATTAACACTAAATGCATGGCTATTATTAAACTTTGTGATGTTAGATCAGTTGTGCAATTTGGTTTTGTGGTTGCCACAAATCTCTATCGAGAAACATAATATTGAACACTTTGAGATTGACATCATTTCATGTCTAGTATTCATATGGATATTAAGAATAATGAAATATTTTATCACTTACTTATAGGACTATTTTATATCTTCTAGTTTTGATTTTTAGTACTTGTCATGGATTTCATACACTATGTTGACTTGATCATGATGGTAAATTGAAGATATAAACCATTTTCAGTGATACTATATAGTTGGTGTACCATGCGTAAATGAGATTTTGTTGGAATGTATATGTTGTCATAACAAGTTATAGGCATTGTTGATGATAAATTGACATATTGTGTTATACACAGAGTACAATCCAAGTTTCAAAAAAAACAAGAACAATAAATACTACTTATTAATTTATCAATAGTAAGATGACTTATTTAGAAATAAAAATTCAAGGGACTTAATATGCATAAATGAGATTTTGTTGGAATGTCTTTGTTGTCTTAACAAGTTATTAGCATTGTTAATGATACATTGACATATTGGGTTATACACAAAGTACAATCTAAGTTTCAAAAAAACAAGAACAATAATTAAGAGACTACTTTATTAAATCACCAATAGTAAGATGACTTATTTAGAAATAAAAAATCGAGGGACTTGATATGTATCTAATCATATGGTTTAATAATTACCATTTCTTAATTTATATTTATCATATTATTTGAATTTTAAATAACTATTAAGTTGTCAGGTAAGAGAATGATATAAATACCCCTCCATCTTGGTTCTCTCATTTACACGCCACCTAAAGAAGATATACAAAGCAAAACAAATAACAAATGTCATTCTTGGTTTTGAAGACCCACTTGCAGTGTTTTTTTTCTCATAGATTTAATAATCAAATCGCCTTAAATTTTCAATAATGGCCTTACAACGTATGGACCAAGATTTTGTATATCTGAATTAATTGGATTAGTACTAGATACTCGAGGATCATTGCTTCTGTTTGGTACTGGAAAACAACCCAAGTTTGGGTTTGAAGTTTTGGTGTTCTTGGCTTTATGATCATCGTTTAGCATTTACAAGAAGAATGATTGTTATTTTAGTGTGCACACAAACTAATGAACTCTATTTTGGGTTCTAGAATATCATCCTCCAATCATCATTGTTTACGAATTACGATAAATATTTTTCTTGTTTTTTTAAGATATTCAGTGTACACGAATCTATAATGATATATGATGTTTTTTGTTTGATATATTTGTTGGAAAGAGTGTCCAAAGTCATTAACTATCGGTGATATTTCTAATACTAACAGGGTCCTTTTGGGTTGCCCTCAAGATCCAAATTGAGTAGAATAAATAAATGAGAAATTTGTTTATTAATTATTATGGTTAATAATTAATTAGAAACTATTTGGAATATATTTTGGGAATTAATTAACAGATTAATTAATTAAAGGGTTGAATATTTATTAATCGATAGTTGGTTAATCAGGAATGTTCCAGAACCCTTATGGAATTAGGGTTGTATGAAAATCACTCCATCTCACATGGGAAAAAGAGTGAAATTCGTTCTAGGTACTTCATCCCACATGGGAAGGAGTACAAAACCTAGGAAGGGATCCAAGGCTATAAATAGTGCCTTAGGGATTTCATTCTTCCTTGCACCTTGGCTTGAAGTTTCACAAACCCTTCTCCCCCCCCCCCCCCCCTCTCAGGGACGATTTCAAACCCTCTTTGGGTTTGTGAAATTGACCATTCTCCTAGTTATTTTTATTCCACTATTTGGTGTCATTGGGTGTGATACCATTAGAGGGATTCTGGTTTGTCCTCTCATCCAAACAGCTTCATTGAGGATCAAGATTTCAAGCATGGAGATTAAGGGATACATACGAGGTATGTTTTTCTTCCTTATGGTTTTGTTTTATAGGGTAGATGTAATTAGCATGAAACCATAAATCCATAGGTTTCATGTACACCTAGGTGTATCGTAGTTTTATTTTTTCTGATGCCTAGTTTATAGTGTATTTAATGTGTAGAAAACCCAACATCGGTATCAGAGCCATTGGTTCATGATTACATTCACCCTAAGTCCATATGTTCTGAAAATACTTGTTTGAAATTAATGAAAGAAGATTAATTGAAAAATTCGTAAGTGTTAAAACCTAATCGTTGCACACAACGTGAGAGCATAGAGCTCACGACGTGAGCGCGGCAAAATTAGGGTTTCAATTTTTCTTCCATTTTTCAAATTAGAATTTTTATCAAATATGGAAAAATACGAAATTTAAAATGTTTTAAATCTGTAAAATTGATAAATATTATTTAAATATGATTATTTGAATTTGAATATTTATTTATTTAAATAGTGAATTTAAATATTTAATATTATTTATAATAGAGATTTATAAATTTGAATATTAACCCCTTCTGGTTTATTAATTATTATATTATGTCCTCGCAATTAATTAGAATTAACAATAGACAACTAAATTTAAAGAGTTTTAAATTTACCATTATATATATATATATATATATATATATATATATATATATATATATATATATATATATATATATATATATATATATATATATATATATTAGAAGTGTATCTATTATATGTATAAGAAAGTTACAACATGTGTCCTCGCATGTTTAAATATTGACATTGTCAGTCTTACTATGACTAGGCTCACCCATTTTGATGTAGAAGTTTAAGGAGGTCTCTATGATTCCTAATGATGTCGGTTTTTGATATGTGCATAATTAGTTAATTATTTAGCATATATTCTCAGTATTTTTAATTAATTATGTGAATAATGTGGACAAAAGGTACTTAAAATGTTGTAAATTTTGTTTTCAGTCCAAAAGATATGCTTGGAAGTAAAAGGGAGAAAAAGGAAGCAATTGAAGATCAAAGAGTGAAAAAGGTCATCTACTCGCCGAGTACACGAGGATGTTCCAGAAGATAGATACGACTGCTGATTCAAGGCGGATAACTATGGACCTACTCGGCGAGTTGGTTCTGCTACTCGCCGAGTACACCCTGTTTTGGGATATCTATAAAAGACGAATCCTTATCTAATGGGACTACACTCCTGGCGATTTTTGAAGGTTTAACTGCGACTAAGAGCCCTAGAAGACGCTAAGGAACCCTAAGCTTCAATCTTTTGAAGAATTCAAGCAATTAGGTTAATTCTACCACTTAGATTTAGGAATTGAATATGTTTGCTTTAGAAAACTTTGTTTATATGTTTGTTTCTACTGCAATTATGAACTAAATTCGTTTTTGATTCTGTTTGGAGAATACCAAGGAACTCCTATGGTTTAATTATTGATTTTTGCTTAATTGTCTATTGGTGATTTATTAAATTAAGTTTGTTAAAGAACCTTATGTATTAATCACTACTATTTTCTGTTAATTGGAAGGCAATTAGGTTGCATGAACATCTCTTAATTGTTAACCTCATATGTTTATGTGAATACTAAACCATATGCTTAGAAGTAATGATTATGAAACTAAGATTAATAAGAAAATAGGAAGATTAATGTGTGAGCTTGTTTGAGAAACCATCAACAAGAGGTTAATTGAATTAATAACTTAATTGACCATTACAAATCTTATTTAATCCAAATAATTAATCTAGGGAATTAATTAGTTTAAACACTTGATCAACGTTTAAATTAGTTAATTGTCTAAGGGTTAGGAGTAATGAACATGAACCTAACTATTATAATTGGTAACCAATAGCAATTAATCTACCATAAACTTAAATAACCATAGGAGTGAATTGGTTGAACCTAAATGGAAACATCTTTATCAAATTTGGTGAATAGTTGTTGCTTTAGTTAATTAGTTAATTTAGTGTGTCTAAGTTTCTAGTCTTGCAAAACTAGAGAAAAACCATTTACTTTTATTATTTGTTTTAGTTAAAATTAGCTATTAGTTAAATTTTCCGTTCCCTGAGTTCGATACCTTACTTACTAATCTATACCACTAAAAGACAGGTTCACTGCCTTTGTGTGTTCAATTTATTAATTAAAAGTAGGGATAAAACAAGTGCATTTCACACACATCAAGTTTTTGGTGCCGTTGCCGGGGAACGGTTCCAAATAATTAAGCTAATTCCTAATTTTTTCGATCCTTTGTGTGAGTTTACTTGCATAAAGTTCATTTATTGCAAATTAGTAATTAGTAATTAGGTTTTAGTATCTGTTTTAGTTTAGTATTAAATTTAGAATTTTTTTCAAAATACCACTGATACTCGCCGAGTGCAATCGCACCTACTCGGCGAGTAGCAGTTTAGTTAGCAGAAATTTTTTTTTTTAGTACAATCTTGTTGTTCTTTTTACGCTTTTTATTCTATTGATTGCAGGACTTTCATGACCAGAGGATCAAACACACCACTGGTACCCTCGTTTGAAGATCCCGAATCCGCATTGAAAAGAAACAAAGGAAAGGATGTGGAGAGTTCAAGCACACCAAAGAAATCACCATTTTCCAACTTGAAGACCGTTTTTGGGAAAAAGAAGAGCAGTAAATCAGGAGCTTCTAGCGCTTCTTTGATAATTGAGGAACCAATTCAAGAAGATATTGGGTACGAGACCGAGGAAGAAGAGGAGGCAACGTACGAGCAAGAAACTGAGTCGGAGGAAGAGTTAGCCTTCACAATGGCTAACATTGATGAAATCCCCATGGGAGAATGGAAGAAGAGGATGCGCGACGACAATGGCCCGGGACTTGTGCAACCCGCAATTCCCGCGACTGCTACCTTCGAGCTAAAAGGTCATATCCTAGCTTCACTCTAGGAAATACCTTTCTATGGGAAAGATCATGAAGATGCCTACAAACATTTGGATGAAATCAATGATGTAGTTGATTACTTTAATATTCCAAATGTAACCCGCGAAACTCAACTACTTCATATGCTTCCGGTAACCTTCAAGGGTGCTGCTAAAGACTGGCTCAAGTCACTTCCCCCCGGATCAGTCACTACTTGGGCCAAGATGAAGGAAGAATTCATTGTTCACTTTTTCCCACCTTCCAAGATAGCCACACTGAAGAAGGCCATTGCAAACTTTGAACAACAAGCTGGACAGTCGCTATATGAAGCATGGGAGAGGTACAAAAGTCTGCTAAGAAACTGCCCACACCATGATCTAAACAGCCAGCAAGAAGTTTCCATCTTCTATGATGGAGTCAATGTCACAACCCGGAAGTTACTAGACTTGCAAGGCCTACTTACAAAGAAGCCACCCCCGGTGATTAAAGAATTGATTGAAGAATTCTCTAAACACTCTAGAGAATACCACAACCCTAGGCATGATGTCACGAGGGGAGCCGCTTATGCTGCTACTGAAGACTTATCCGCGGTCATGGCTATGATAAAAACCATGGATAGGAGAATGGACAAAATGGATCAAACTATCCATGCTATTCGGGTGGGTTGTGAAAACTGAAATGGACCTCACCTCACTAGAGATTGCGATTTGGATGAGAATGGCAACATGAAGGCGCAAGCGTGTTATTCGAGCGGAGACCGATATGATGAGGACTGGTGCAAACAAAAGAAAGAGTGGCTTCCTTACGAAGAGTACAAGAAGGCCAAGGAGGAGAAGCATAGACAAAAAGGGAGAGGATTTTATCAAAAGGAGGAGCCGGTGCAAGAAAGGAAGCCAAGCTTGGAAGATATGCTTACTAAATTTGTGGTTGCTTCCGAAAAAAGGCATAGTGACCATGATGCTGCTATCCAAGAAACAAGAACCATGCTCAGGAACCAGCAAGCATCCATCCATAATATAGAAACATAGCTTGGGCAACTTGCTCAACAACTTAACCAAAGGTCACCGGGTGAACTTCCTAGCAAAACCAAAAACAACCCACGAGGCGCGCAAATAAACATTGTCACAACAAGAAGTGGGAAGATCATCACTCCTCTGGCCCCCATTCGAACTGAAGCAACCAGGGACTCACAGAAGGAAGGAGTGGAAGAACAAGCAGAAAACCAAGAATCACAATCTGAGAATCCTACTCGCCGAGTAGGGCCGATGGACTCGGCGAGTACCCCATCAAAAACGAATGAACAGCCTCCCGTAAAGCCTTACCAGCCTCCAATGCCATACCCAGCCCGAGCCAAGAAAGAGAAGCAGGAAGAGGAATATCAGAAGTTTCTAGACCACATTAAAACTCTTCAAATCAACATTCCTTTCATTGAAGCCGTCATGCAAATGCCCAAGTATGCAAAGTTCCTTAAGGAGCTCCTCACCAATAGAAGAAAGATGGAGGAAGTACAGAAGGTGGTGCTTAATGAGAACTGCTCCGCCGCAATGCTAAACAAGCTACCAAAGAAGAAGGGTGATCCGGGGAGCTTAACTTTACCTTGCCAATTTGGCAACTTGGCTGCAATTCATGCATTAGCTGATTCTGGAGCAAGTGTGAATCTTATGCCATACTCATTCTTTAAGAAGCTAGACCTCCTGGAGCCAAGGCCAATTCGCATGGCAATTCATTTGGCAAACAAGACAGTCACCTTCCCAAGAGGCATATGTGAAGATTTGCTAGTGAAAGTGGACAAATTTGTCTTCCCGGCTGATTTCATCATTCTAGACATGGAGGCGGATCCGCAAGTGCCAATTATACTTAGAAGGCCTTGCCTCAACACAGCTAGCGCTATCGTAGACATGAGAGATTCTAAGCTCACCTTGCAAGTTGGGGACGATTCAGTAACATTCGGGGTAGACCAAGCTATGAAGTACTATAGGAGTAGTGACGACACGACGTTCTCAATCGACATGCTCGACGAACTATTGGAGGAAGACATACCTGAAGATTCTAGCAAGTTTGCAGCTTTAGATGAAGCATTTGATCCATAAAAGGATTTATTAGAGATTGAAAGACTGTTGGAAGAAGCGGAGTATGAAGAAATAATGAAGCAATCTGACAGCCCTACTCGCCGAGTAGGGCCGATCTACTCGCCGAGTACATCTGATGAGAAGACAGAAGTCGTGAATGCAGCTGCAAACTCGCCGAGTACCACACCTACACTCGGCGAGTCCGTCACTAAGAACAACCAAACAGAGCTTAAAACGTTACCTGACCATCTGGAGTATGTCTTTCTAGAAGAAGGAAATTAGAAGCCTGTAATCATAGCCTCGGATCTATCCAAGACGGAAAAGGAGGAACTTGTACACGTGTTGAAGAAACGGAAATGAGCCATCGCATGGAGCATCTCCGACATCAAGGGAATAAGCCTATCATATTGCTCTCACAAAATCAATCTAGAAGAAGGAGCAAGGCCGGTGGTGCAACACCAAAGAAGATTGAACCCGAACATGCAAGAAGTAGTCAAAAAGGAGGTGGTCAAACTCTTAGATGCAGGGATCATCTACTCCATTTCCGATAGTCCATGGGTGAGTCCGGTCCAAGTGGTGCCCAAGAAAGGAGGAATGACGGTCATCACCAACGAAAAGAACGAGTTAATTCCGATGCGAACGGTAACCGATTGGCGAGTGTGCATCGACTATCGAAAGCTAAACGATGCCACTTGTAAAGACCATTTCCCCCTACCTTTTATAGATCAAATGTTAGAGAGACTATCGGGCCATAGCTATTATTGCTTGCTAGATGGGTTTTCAGGGTATTTTCAAATACCCATAGACCCAATGGACCAAGAAAAGACCACATTCACATGCCCAAGTGGGACTTTCGCCTATAGACGCATGCCTTTTGGACTATGCAATGCACCTGCGACATTTCAAAGGTGTATGACCGCCATATTCCATGATATGGTGGAAAAATTCATGGAGGTCTTTATGGATGACTTTTCTGTATTCGGATCTTCTTTCCATGACTGTCTAACAAATCTTGACTCAATGCTTGCTAGGTGTGAGAAAACCGACTTGGTCCTAAATTGGGAAAAATGTCACTTCATGGTCAAGGAGGGTATAGTTTTGGGACACAAAGTCTCCAAAAAGGGAATTGAGGTGTATCGGGCAAAGATAGACACCATTGCCAAATTACCCCCACCAACTAATGTGAAGGGCATTAGGAGTTTTTTAGGACACGCAGGTTTTTACCGGCGTTTTATAAAGGATTTTTCCAAAATCACTAAACCTCTAACACAATTATTACTTAAAGATGCACCCTTTAATTTTACTAAAGAGTGTTTAGAGGCATTTGAATTTCTAAAGGAAAAATTAACTAATGCCCCGATCATTATTGCACCAAATTGGAACTTACCCTTTGAGATCATGTGTGATGCTAGTGACTATGCATTAGGAGCGGTCCTTGGTCAACGGGTTGATAAGCACTTTCAACCCATCTACTATGCTAGCAAGACCTTAAACCCCGCCCAAGAGAATTACACTACTACTGAAAAAGAATTGTTAGCTGTGGTTTATGCTTTTGACAAATTTCGCCCTTACTTGGTTTTATCTAAAACCATTGTTTTTACTGACCACTCATCTATCAAGTATTTGTTTTCCAAACAGGATGCTAAGCCAAGACTGATACGATGGGTGCTGCTTCTTCAAGAATTCGACATAGAAATACGAGACAAGAAAGGAATGGAGAATGTAGCGGCTGATCATTTATCTAGGCTCGAGAACCCGCAATTGCAAGAAGATAAGGATGGAGACGACTTTCCGGATGAATACATTATGGTGTCAGTGGGAGAGGAGCCATGGTTCGCAGACATAGCTAATTATTTAGCTACAAATTACATCCCGAAGAATTATAGTAGTCAACAAAAGAAGAAATTCTTTACGGAGATCAAATATTACTTTTGGGACGACCCATACCTCTTCCGAAGCTGTGCGGATGGAATCATACGAAGATGTGTGTTCGGGAAGGAAAGCCGAAGAATATTAGAACATTGCCATAGCGGGCCCACGGGAGGACATCATGGAGCACACTACACTGCAAAGAAGATCTTTGACATTGGGTTCTATTGGCCTACAATCTTTAAAGATGCCGCCCAATTTGTCAAAGAATGTGATGCTTGTCAAAGAGTGGGAAACATTTCATCTCGAAATGAAATGCCACAACATAGCATCCAAGTGTGCGAGGTGTTCGACGTATGGGGCATTGACTTCATGGGACCTTTTCCCATATCCAAAGGAAACAAGTACATACTAGTGGCGGTCGATTATGTCTCAAAATGGGCGGAGGCGCAAGCTTTACCAACAAATGACGGAAGGGTAGTGGTACGATTCTTGAAGAAGCTATTCTCACGGTTTGGTGTTCCGAAGGCTTTAATCAGTGACCGAGGCACACATTTTGCCAATGATCAATTGGAAAAAGTGCTAAATAAATATGGGGTTACCCATAAGTTCTCCACGTCATACCATCCACAAACTAGTGGACAAACCGAAGTGACCAATCGAGCCTTGAAGCGTATTTTAGAGAAATCGGTGGGAAGCAACCGCAAGGAATGGTCGGATAAATTGGATGACGCGCTATGGGCATTTCGTACAGCTTTCAAAACACCTATTGGTACTACACCATATAGGTTAGTTTATGGAAAGCAATGCCATTTACCGGTCAAGATCGAGCATAAGGCATATTGGGCTTTAAAGAGGTGCAACTTCGATATAGAAGAATTAAAGAGCAACCAGTTGATGCAAATGAATGACCTTGAAGAGCTAAGAAATGATGTCTATTCTAGTTCTTGGCTCTATAAAGAAAAGACCAAGAAATGGCATGATAAAAGAATCAAAAGTAAAGACATTCATGAAGGCCAAAAAGTATTGTTTTTCAATTCCCGATTAAAACTTTTCTCGGGCAAACTCAAATCAAGGTGGGATGGTCCCTTTTTGGTCAAGACGGTGTTTCCACACGGGGCTATAGAGTTGATATCAAGCGATGGCACGCCATTGAAAGTCAATGGTCATAGAGTAAAGAAATATGAAGAAGGTGTCCCCCGGAATGAAGGATTGGAGGAGTTGCTACTAAGCGGGATTGCAAATACGTAGACGGGGCGGAGTCTAGCTAATGACTCCATCAAAAGAAGCGCTTCTCGGGAGGCAACCCGAGTCTCGAGTTTGCATTTTCTTTCCTTTTCTTTATTTTTCATTTTGTTTTTTTCATTCTTCTTCATTTATTTTATGTCTACAAATGCTTGAGGACAAGCTATGCTTAGAGTGTGGGGTGGATGGGCTAAACAAATGGATTGATACATTAATTTTTCCAAAATACAAATTTTTTTCAACCTGTGACATCTACTCGGCGAGTAGATCGACTCTACTCGGCGAGTAAGTGCCCGTTTTCAGTCAAAAGTCGATAATAAGCGCGTCTACTCGGCAAGTAGACCCATTCTACTCGGTGAGTAGCCGGTTCAAATCTAGTGAAATAAAATCTGTAAAAAACGTTATTATTCACCATTTCATCCCATTACTCGCCGAGTACTTTCTCTCAGCCGCCTCTCAAAGCACTTTTCAAGATCTCTCCAATTTTCTACTTGTTTCTCTTCATTCAAGCAACAAGGTAACATCTTTACCCTTTAATTTCATGAAAGGTTCAATTTTTATCACAGATCTGCCCAGATTTGATGTGATTTCGGATTTGGGGAGTTTTTCCCAAATTCTAGGGTTTTGATTTAGTCATGAATTAGATGTTGTTAGGAGTAATTTCTTCAAGATCTATGGTTAGATAAGTGTTTACAACAAAACCCTATGAACAATTTGGACTATTGCACAGATTACACAGATCCGATCTCGATCTGTCAAGGAGTTCATACTACTTGCCGAGTAGGTCCGTGTACTCGGCAAGTAGGTCACAGTCAGATCACATATTTTTTTGTTTTAATTACTGGGTGTTGTTTGTTGCTGTGTTCTTGATATGTGTATGCAGGTAGCATGGCAAGAAGAGGCCAATCTTCACGTGGGGGAAGCCATGGTGATATGCCATGGTTAGCTTTTCAAAAAATCACCTCCAAATCATCCAAAACACGAGCTCTAAACAGATTGGAGGCACTTCGACAGAAGGAAATCCACCTTCCAAATGCAGTGGATTGGGGATGGATGGGCAATGTTGGCTTGGAAGAAGAACTCACCCCATACTTGGTGAAAGATTGTAATTTGGGATATGCCAACATCACTTGTGATGGTTGGTTACAGTTGTTCAAAATCCAAGAGCCGGTATACGCGGAGTTGTGCTGGGAATTCTTTGCTACCATCTCATTCCGAGGTGGTAGTGAGTTTTACAATCCTAACATGATCTCGTTCTCTTTGGGTGGGGAGCTGCGACAATGCAGCATGGTTGAGTTCTCTTGGCGGTTGGGTATTTATGACCAAGACATGGCGATGACGGATTATTTTGAAGCCTTTTTGGAAAATACCTACAAAGAACTTCCCGAGGAGGTGGTGGCATCTACATGGTGGAGTACAATTGCCAACCGAGTCTACATTCCTTCCACTACGCAAGAAGGTCACATCCGTTCTCCGATCCACCGACTCATTCACCGGTTCATAGCAAGCACGATAAACATGCGGAAGGACGGGGACAAAGTTCCTACCCTTGACATCTTCTACTTGTGGAGTATCATCACTCCAGACGTTTTCTACAACCTTCCTTACTGCATTGCCAAGTTTCTTGCGGAAGGGGCGGTCAAGGAAAAGATAAATTTGAAGATAAATGGGGGCATGTTTATTACCCGACTTGCCAAATCATTTGGGATCTTGGATCTGCCGCAAGCTCAAGCACTAACGGTTATCCACCCTCCTCCATTCAACACTGCACTTTATAGGAGGGCGCGGATAGTTGAAAATTTTGGTGATTCCTTTACTATTCTGAATGAAGATGAGCCGGCGGTCCCCGAGGAGCCGGGAAGGCGGGTTCGGCCAAGGAGCGAACGGGTGTGGGAAGATCCACCGGTCATCCCGGTGGAGGATAATGATGTTTGGAACTAAGTAGAGTACCGACACTACTTGGATGATATTGGGCGAGGGGTTAACTACACTAATCAATCTTTCGAGTATCTTTTCCAACAGATGCACATTGCCCCGAGACCTAGACCCGGCTACCCTTATATCATGGATTGGGATGAGAGGATGCGAAGAAGGGATGGAGAGGGAGGAAGTGGAGCAGGAGGAGCTGGAATGGAAGAGGAAGATTAAAGACTTTGCTTTGTTTTTATTTATGATGTTTTGTTCTAAGACAATTGTTGACATTTTGGATTTTGTTATGGTGGTTGAAATATTAGTGTCACTGTTAGTTTTCTTTTCAGGTATTGAAGATAGGAAGCATGCTAATTAGGAAGGGTCAAGAGAGGAATGAGATACTTTTTGAGTAATTATGGAGTCTTGTCCCTAGGATTGAGTCCGTACGAGTCAAGAGTCTTATGGAGTGTTGCTGCTTAGGAAATTCGAGTGAGAGTACATTTATATTTCCATTTCAACACCAATGTCGGGATATACAGTAATTAGAAGAGATCTGGAAATACACACCCTACTAGCCGAGTGCACTAACACTACTCGGCGAGTACATATGATTTTACAAGATCTGGGTTCCCATCAAGTTCTACTCGCCGAGTCTTCGAGCCTACTCGCCGAGTAGCCTGCTGCTTGAGGAGTTTCTGAATTACTCTGGCTATTTTTACTGCAACATTCATACACTCTTTATGAATTACTACTGAAGATTTTCCAACAACCCTGTTCCATGGAGTTTTCGAGCTATCAACCACACGAGACGTATGACACCCGTGCCATGGATGAGCTGTTCCCATGGCTAAAGTCAATAGAAGAAGGAGCTGACGAGGAGAGTGTCAACCTAGCGACTGCTACCCCAGGGGAGTTTGTTCCAACTTTCTCTTTATTTGCATTTTTAGTTGGTATAATATGCAATGAGGGCATTGCATAAAATAAGTGTGGGGTAGGGGGTTAGTCACATCTTAGAATACTTAGAATCTTAATTTAGGCTAATTTTTAAAAATTGTTGCATACCAAAAACGTTTAGGTCTTAATTTAGAAAATTTTGGTAAAAAAAATTAGGATTCCATGTTAGAATTGTGTTAATAATTGCATGAAAACTCAAATGTTTAGTTGAGCCCATATACGTTCAAGTGCATTTGTGGCTTCCTTATTTCAGTGAAATCATGAGACAAAAACACAACCTTGCTCAGCCTGAGGGATGCAATATGTTTAGCAGCCTAAACCTGAAATGTATCCAGGAAATTTTTTTATCATTTAGCCAATAAAGGTTGAGATTGAGCGCCCCTGCTTAAGCATGTAGGGATTTGAGTGAAAAAATTGAGAAATACATGAAAAAAAAAAGATAAAAAAAAGAATTACTAGAAAAGTTATAAGAATTTTGGAGCAAATGAAGTAAAGATCTAAAGATCAAAATTCCAAGAAATCCAAAGAGTGGAAGATAACAAAAATCAATCAATACAAGGTGGTGAATTCAAAGATATCAAAGATCAAATGTCAAAGAAGTGAAGAATTCAAAAAGCTCCATAGTGGTATCGAAACGTTGTAATTCTAGAATATGTATGCTTGGGTTGCTCAATTAAAAATACCTTGAGGGTAAAGAGATTTTCTGAGGATGGATTCGGAAGGTTGCATAAAATGAGCATAGTTCGGGGTGAGTGGACGAATGTTTATCAGGATTGTGAGTATTTGAAGTATGGGGGGTTTTTAGGAAATTTTAGACACAAATGCATGCGTTGCGGTCTTGGCATAATGGCTGGGTTGGATTGGAGTTATTATATGTGATTCTAATATGTTTAAAATTTAGTTTTGCTTGGGGGCAAGCAAAAGTCAAGTGTGGGGTATTTTGATATGTGCATAATTAGTTAATTATTTAGCATATATTCTTAGTATTTTTAATTAATTATGTGAATAATATGGACAAAAGGTACTTAAAATATTGTGAATTTTGTTTTCAGTCCAAAAGATATGCTTGGAAGTAAAAGGGAGAAAAGGGAAGCAATTGAAGATCAAAGAGTGAAAAAGGTCATCTACTCGCCGAGTAGATCGACTCTACTCGGCGAGTACACGAGGATGTTCCAGAAGATAAATACGACTGCTGATTCAAGACGGATAACTATGGACCTACTCGACAAGTTGGTTCTGCTACTCGCCGAGTACACCCTATTTTGGGATATCTATAAAAGACGAATCCTTATCTAATGGGACTACACTTCTGGCGATTTTTGAAGGTTTAACTGCGACTAAGAGCCCTAGAAGACGCTAAGGAACCCTAAGCTTCAATCTTTTGAAGAATTCAAGCAATTAGGTTAATTCTACCACTTAGATCTAGGAATTGAATATGTTTTCTTTAGAAAACTTTGTTTATATGTTTGTTTCTACTGCAATTATGAACTAAATTCGTTTTTGTTTCTGTTTGGGGAATACCAAGGAACTCCTATGGTTTAATTATTGATTTTTGCTTAATTGTCTATTGGTGATTTATTAAATTAAGTTTGTTAAAGAACCTTGTGTATTAATCACTACTATTTTCTGTTAATTGGAAGGCAATTAGGTTGCATGAACATCTCTTAATTGTTAACCTCATATGTTTATGTGAATACTAAACCATATGCTTAGAATTAATGATTATGAAACTAAGATTAATAAGAAAATAGGAAGATTAATGTGTGAGCTTGTTTGAGAAACCATCAACAAGAGGTTAATTGAATTAATAACTTAATTGACCATTACAAATCTTATTTAATCCAAATAATTAATCTAGGGAATTAATTAGTTTAAACACTTAATCAACGCTTAAATTAGTTAATTGTCTAAGGGTTAGGAGTAATGAACATGAACCTAACTATTATAATTGGTAACCAATAGCAATTAATCTACCATAAACTTAAATAACCATAGGAGTGAATTGGTTGAACCTAAATGGAAACATCTTTATCAAATTTGGTGAACAGTTGTTGCTTTAGTTAATTAGTTAATTTAGTGTGTCTAAGTTTCTAGTCTTGCAAAACTAGAGAAAAACCCATTACTTTTATTATTTGTTTTAGTTAAAATTAGCTATTAGTTTAATTTTCCGTTCCCTGAGTTCGATACCTTACTTACTAATCTATACCACTAAAAGACAGGTTCACTGCCTTTGTGTGTTCAATTTATTAATTAAAAGTAGGGATAAAACAAGTGCATTTCACACACATCAGTTTTTAATATGTTTCATGTTTACCACGCTATTGCATTTTGAGAATGGAGTTACCGAAAAGGTTTGATAGTGATAATGGTCAATCTAAAAGTATTGCAAATACAAGTATAAAATAAAATCTCGTTTTACTAATAGAATGTGAGTCTCATATTATCCATGAAAATTGCATATTTTCTTTATATTATGTTGGTGGAGCTCGTGTGGTTAACCGACACATCAATCTAGGGTATAGTTGAGAATGGTATGGAACTCACGAATCTCAAGTGTAACTTGAGTCAGGGACCATACGATTTTGCGTTGTTAATTCACAATCTATTTAATGGGAATCTTATGTAATCCATAAAAGTTGCACATTCTCTGTATAAATTGTTGATGGAGCTCGTGTGGTTAACTGACATGTCAATTTGAGAGTATAGGTAGAGAATGATGTGGAACTCGTGAATCTCAAGCATAACTTAAGTCGGGGACCACACTATTTTGTATGGTTGATTCACCATCTGTTCAATGATTTACGGCGAACCTGTCATTGAATTTGAGATGAACATAATCCAAGATTAACATGCCATTGATAGTCAAAGAATCGCAAAGATCTAGGAATTTCGTGGTGATCGAAATTGGCAAAAGGCTTTGCCTACCTAAAGAACTTTATGGCGTGTTTATGGCATCCCTTTATACATTATGCATCCAAATATGGATCTTATCCTTCATAAATAATTTTGTTAAGGGTAATTATTTTCTAAGGATGAGTAAAACAAACTTTTATGGAAATGATATTGAATGATGTCTATAACCTTATCCACTAAAATCTAATGCTATAAAACCCTTGAAATGATTAGTTATTAGCATGATCAATCTTGTCTAAATTTGTAGTTTAGGAATAGTTCTCATAAACGAAAGGAAAGATCATGCCTTTGATAAAGCTTTTCCCAACTTACTCCAAACATTGCATTCTAATCTATTAGAAAGAGCAATCATCAAGTGTACGTTGTAAACTGAAATATTGAAGTAAAATGGAATTTCCTTGAGTTAGGAGTTGATTATGGTTAGTCAACTAGTTGACATGTACATATAATCAGTTCATTCTGATTTTGATATGGCCAATCATAGAAACTTAAACTTCAAACCACTCTCATATTTTTACTATCATGAATAGAAGTGTTAAGAAGAAGAAAGCCAATTGTCCATGGATTAAAAGGCGATTAGTGTTGGTATACCTAATCTAGGCCCAAATGCCAAGGACAAATGAAGGCTTATTCTGAGAAATGTTCTGATAGCTATTCGTTTTCATAACAAGAAAGGACTCTTAGAAAGCATACATGCCCAAAATATATATTTGAGGTGAAAGGACTGAAACATGAAGAAGTTAAATTTGACTATGGATCACGATCCCTTGCTACTTTCCATAGGATAAAAATATTACTAGTTCTCCTATGTTTGGTGTTCAATCTAATATATGGATTTATAATGCCATGAGAACATTACTTCTAAACCTTGAGTATTTTACTAAGGATTAAGTACTAACATTTGCAAGAATGTGGAATGACTAAAATGAAGTAAGAAAATTGAAACATGGAGAATATAATTTGATCATGAATGCCAAGCCCTTGCTACTATTCATGGGATCAAAAGACAACTATTTTCCCAAATGTTTAGTCTATCGTATTATAATTGAAATTGTTTATACTATGATTCATGAGATAGTCCTGACTTATTTAAATGTATAGCATTCTAACATGTTAAAAGAAAGTCATGAAATCTATGAAGCTAGTATAGTAGTAATAGTTCAAAATTGATTCGAATATTTGAATAAGGTGTATTATTATGGTGCAAATATATGTTGAATTTAGTTTACCT
Source organism: Lactuca saligna (assembly GCF_052625555.1). Taxonomy (NCBI): domain Eukaryota; kingdom Viridiplantae; phylum Streptophyta; class Magnoliopsida; order Asterales; family Asteraceae; genus Lactuca; species Lactuca saligna. The sequence goes on from NC_136421.1 coordinate 247,362,803, forward strand.
AATGGATCGTTCAGATTGACCACAATACATACTGATTCAAATACATCCAAAAGGTTTGGGTGAAATGTATTTGTGAAATCATAGTCTTGGATACATAAATAAGAGATGCATTACCAAGTATCCATTTGGATCAGATTTTGGATATCATTTGACCTCGAGTCTTATGATAAATGTAAATCTTGTTTATCATGATAGATGATGAATACATCACTGGGTGATAAGAATATATGTTGGAATTAGTTTGCACTAATGGACCTTTCAGATTAACCACGATACATGGTAAGACCCACTTCATATGAGTGTGGATCTGGAACCTTTTAGGTGTTTAGAGCTCTCATAAAACGAAGTTAGGAATCAACTGGCAATAGGATGAGACACTCATAGTGAGCATCCCAGTCCAAAATTTATCAATCATCTAAAAATTTGTGAAAGAGTCTCACAATATATCTCCACCCAGAAGACTACCACTGATAGAGAAACAAATCATTCATTGAATTTGTACTAGATGAGTCGCATTATGCATACTTACAATTCATAGATTCTATCATGAATAGTGTTACAATAAGTCTTTTGGTCTTGTACCAACTAAGGAGGTTATTGAACCACTTTATACTATGTGAAGTGAGTTGTACACCTTGCTTGTACATATGAAAGACTACGATTATGAGGCTTACGCTCGTTGTGAAGCACTCGACGATCTAGAACTTATAATAGAGATGTGTTGTATCGTTGGAGAACCCATCAAGCATTTCGGATAATTGTTCAACAATTCTTCTAAGAACGAAGTGTATGTTACTCGAAGGGCAGTCTTCCAAGAGAGGGAGTTGATTTCCAAAAGGGCTAGTGGGAGTGTATTTGATGCCTAGAAAACCCAATAGTGGTATCAGAGCCATTGGTTCATGGTTACATTCACCCTAGGTCCATATTTTCTGAAAATACTTGTTTGAAATTGAATGAAAGAAGAATAATTGAAAAACTCGTAAGTGTTAAAACCTAATCGTTGCTCACAACGTGAGAGCATAGGGTTCAAGACGTGAGCGCGGCGGAATTAGGGTTTCGATTTTCTTCCATTTTTCAAATTAGAAGTTTTATCAAATATGGATAATTACCAAATTTAAAATGTTTTAAATCTGGAAAATTGATAAACATTATTTAAATATGATTATTTGAATTTGAATAGTTATTTATTATTTAAATAGTGAATTTAAATATTTAATATTATTTATAATATATAAATTTGAATATTAATCCCTCATGATTTATTAATTTTTACGTTGCGTCCTTGCAATTAATTAGAATTAATAATAGACAACTAGATTTAAAACGTTTTTTACCCCTTATATTTTTATATATTAGAATTGTATCTATTATATGTATAATAAAGTTACAAGATGCGCCCTCGTGTGCTTAGATATGGACATTATCAGTTTTACCATGAATAGGCTCACCCATTCTGGTGTAGGGTTTAAGAAGGTCTGTATGATTCCTAATGAGTTTGATTTTTAATATTCTTCGCACTTACCACCCTCACAGCCCTATTGTATTTTGAGAATGGTGTTACCGAAAGGCTTTGATAGTAATAATGGTCAATCTAAAAGTATTATAAATACAAGTATAAAACAAATTCCCGTTTTATTAATATAATGTAAGTCTCATATTATCCATGAAAATTTCACATTCTCTTTATATTCTGTTGGTGGAGCTCGTGTGGTTAACCAGCACGTCAATATGGAATATAGTTGAGAATGATATGGAACTCGCGAATCTCAGGCGTAACTTGAGTCGGGGACCATGCAATTTTTCATGGTTAATTCACAATCTATTTAATGTGAATCTTATGTTAAGCATAAAAGTTGTACGTTCTCTTTATAGCTTGTTGATGGAGCTCGCATGGTTAACCGACACGTAAATTTAAGAGTAGAGGTAGAGAATGATGTGGAACTCATGAATCTCAAGTGTAACTTGAGTCGAGGACCATGCGATTTTGTATGGTTAATTCATCATCTGTTCAGTGATCCGCGGCGACCCCGTCATTGAATTTGAGATGAACATAATCTGAGATTAACATGTCATTGATAGTCAATGAATCTCAAAGATCTAGGAATTTCGTAGTGATCGAAATTAGCAAAGGGCTTTGCCTACCTAAATAACTTTATGGCATGTTTATAGCATCCCTTTACACATCATGGAGCCAAATATGGATCCTAGCCTTCTAAAATAATTTTGTTTAGGGTGATTATTTTCTAAGGATAATTAAAACATACTATAATGCAATTTGATATTGAATGATGTCTATAACCTTGTCCACTAAAATCTACTGCTTCAAAACCTCAAAGGATTAGCTATGAGGATGATTGATTCGTAGTTTGGGAATAGTTCTCATAAACGAAAGGAAAGATCATGTCTTTGATAAAGCTCTTCCTAGGTTACTCCGGATATTGCATTCTAATATACTAGAAAGAGCAATTGTCAAATCTACGTTGTAAAATGGCATATTGAAGTAAAATGGAATTTCCTTGAGTTAGGAGTTGACTAGGGTTATTCGACTAGTTGACATGTACATATAATCAGTTCATTCTGATTTTTACATGAACAACTTGGAATCCCCATAAAGAGTGTTGTGTAGCATGTTGATGTTTCCTTTGGAACTAACATGACCAATCATATAAACTCAAACTTCAAGCCACTCTCACAAATTTACTATCATGAATAGAAGTGTCAAGAACAAGAAAGACAATTGCCCATGATTTAAAAGGCGATTGGTGTTGGTATACCTAATCTAGGCCCAAATTCAAAGGACAAAGGAAGGCTTATTCAGAGACATATTCTGATAGCTATTCGTTTCCATAACAAGAAAGGACTTAGAAAGCATACATATATGTTTGAGGTGAAAGGACCGAAATATGAAGAAGTTAATTTTGATCATGGATCACGATCCCCTGCTACTTTCCATAGGATGAAAAGATTACTAGTTCTCCCATGTTTAGTGTTCAATCAAATATATGGATTTATAATGCCATCATAACATTACGTCTAAACCTTGAGTATTTTTCTATGGATTAAGTACTGACATTTGCAAGAATGTGCGGTGACTAAAATGAAGTAAGAAGACTGAAACATGGAGAAGATAATTTGACCATGAATGCCAAGCCCTTGCAACATTCATAAGATCAAAAGATATTTTTTTTCAAATGTTTATTTTATGGTATTATAATTGAAATTATTTATACTATGATTTGTGAGATATTTCTGACTTATTTAAGTGTAGAGCATGCTAACATGTTAAAAGAAAGTCATTAAATCTATGAAACTGGTATAGTAGCAATAGTTCAAAGTTGATTCAAATATTTGAATGAGGTGTATTATTGTGGTGCAAATATCTGTTGAAATTAGTTCAACTAATGGATCGTTCGGATTGACCATAATAAGGACTTATTCGAATACATCCAAAGGTTTAGGTGAAATGTATTTGTGGAATCATTTTTTTGGATACATATTTGAGAAGCGCATTACCAAGTATCCATTTGGATCGGATTTTGGATATCTTTTGACTTCGAGTCTTATGATAAATGCAAATCTTATTGATCAATATAGATGATTAATACATCACTAGGTGATGTGAGTATATGTTGGAATTAGTTCACACTAATGGACCGTTCAGATTAACCACAATACATGGTGAGAACAAATTCATACGAACATGATTCTGGAACCTTTAAGGTGTTTAGAGCTCTCATAAAGTGAAGTTAAGAATCAACTGGGTAATAGGATGAGACACTTATAGTGAGCATCTCAGTACAAAAGATTTTCGATCATCTAAGTAATTGTGAAAGAGTTTCACGATCTATCTCCATCCAGAACACTACCAATAGGAAGTGTTGGTTAGATAGAGAAACAAATCATTAATTGATTTTGTACTTGATGAGTCGCACTATGTTTATTAACAATTCATGGATTGTACCATGAATAGTGTTATGAGAAGTCCTTTGGTCTTGTACCAACTAGTAAGGATCATAAAACACTCTATGATATGTGAAGTAGGATTCAATCCTCATTACCACATATGGAAGTCTATGATTATGATGCTTACACTCGTCGTGAAGCGTTCAATAAACTAGGACTTGGAATATAGATGTGTTATCTTGTTGGAGAACCCATCAATCATTTTGGATAGTTGGTTAACAATCCTTATGAGAACAAAGTGTATGTTGATTGAAGGGAAGTCTTCCAAGAGAGGGAGCTGATTTCCATAAGGGCTAGTGGGAGCCACATTGATCTTGATAAGATTCAAGAGTCAACCAACGAAGAGCCTAAAGTTGTACCTAGCATTCAATTTGGAATTGAAAGGGTTATGAAGGAAACTGACATATTTCCAAAAAATTTCCTTATGATAGCGGACGTCATACACCTTGTTATATAAGAATTTATATTAATGAGGTAAATGAGTCACTGGTATGTAGCAATCAAAGTATACCAACTATCAGAAGCTACGGTAGGACCTAAAGGCTAAAACATGGAAGGAAGACTAGGAAAGCGAGATTCAGTCCATGTATGTTGAAATGTGGTAGATCAAGCTCTTGGACTTAATGATTAGGTGTAAATGGATCTTCAAGAAGATACAAGCATGGATAGGAACGGACACATAATCAAACCAAGATAGGTTGTGAAGGATGTGTAAGCTTAATAAGTTCATTTATGGACTGAAATAAGCATCTAGCAAGTGGGATCATTATTTCAGTGAGAAAGTTCAAAGAGTGTGAATTTCAAGAAATAAAGATAAGCCACATATATATATATATATATATATATATATATATATATATATATATATATATATATATATATATATATATCAACGCTAGTAGGAGTAATTTGAATCTTTGTTTCATAAGAAAATTCAAGAGACCTGAATTTCGAGAAACATAGATAAACCATATGTATGTCAATGCTAATGGGAGCATTGTTGTTACCTTTGTTTAGTACATAGATAATGTGCGATTCATAGGAAACTATGCTCTTACTTAGCAAGTGTAAAATCATGGCTAGGTATGGGAATTGTTTTGCTATGATATACATGGGAGATACAGAACACGTACATAGATCAAAGTGATTCGTTGGATTAAGTCAAAGTGCATGGAATATTGAGGAAAATCGACATGCAGAACTTGGAAAGGTTTGTGGTTAATGAAATATGGCATGACATTAAGCAATGCTAATGTCCTAGTTCTACTAGAGGTTATGAGTCATTTCCTACATGCTTCTTCTATGGGATCGATCATATATTCCATGACATGTACTAAATCTAATGACTCGTATGCCTTCAGCATGACAAGTTAGATTAGATCAATTTGGAAAGAATCAACGAATCAAGATCAAGAACATTCATATGTATCCTACGAGGGCAAAGGGAATGATCTTGATGGTATGGAAAAGATCATTGTAAAGTTACATTGATATTGAGTTCCTTGCTGATAAAGATAATTCTGTTCGTGGACTGAATTTGTGCTTTTATTGAATGGCGAGATATTAGCTTGTAAGAGTACCAAGTAATAAACTATAGTTGATTTTATACACTTAGATTATAGTGCAGTTGGTTAGATTGCAAAGAAGTCAATGTGACTAAAAGATTTCATTAGTGACATCTTTGTTGAAATTCAATCATTGATGGTCCTTTTGAAGTTTCTTGTGACTATAAGGGTGAACTTACCTCGAGTATGGATCCCAAGTCACACAAACTCACATGAAACATACTCAGTAAGTACCAACACATTTGATAGTTAGTGAAATGTAAAGATATCATAGTCAATAAGTCATATCAAAAGTTAATCTTGTCGATGCATTCCATAAGCCAATGTCATTGACCAAGTCTTACAGTCAGAAAAAGTTGAGAGGAGTTAAATTTGCAAATGAATTGGCTTAAAAATTCTTAGTTTAGTTTGTTTTAAAATTGAGAACTAAAGCAGTATAAGTACTAATTTGATTTAGCTATTATTAAGTGGAGATCTTAATATATGATGGAGTTCAGTCATTTCAATTAGCTTAACACTGTGTTCCCATTTTGCATGTTTAGAACCCACTTCCTGAGTATTAATTTACTCAAACGTCCAGAGTCAGTCATACTCTTGGAAGTAAGTAGTGATTCAAGACTGTCATGAGTATTAGTGGATGGTCAATAATGATTGGGCATAGCATAGAGATTACACTAACACTCATATGTATTTAATAGAGATTTAAGTATTGTACCAACCCACGCTTAGAGATTACTTCATGGATTCAGTTATGAGTAATTCTAAGACGATAATATCTTCAATTCTTCAAACCTAGATACATGTGGGGTTTTGCTTTATGATTATGGTATGCATTCGTCTACTCCAATGCTATATATAACCGGTAGTTATAAAGGGTATGTCCATGTATGACATGATGAAGTAGACAAAAACTATGTAGTCGAAGTTTACTCGTTCCTCCTGTCTTAATAGGAGAAGCGATATCTATGGGCCCCTCAATGATTTGGTGCTGACATCTAAAGTGCTTGGCCGAGCCCTGACCGGAATTGACGTGTTCAATTTAGTAGTCAAATGCATTCATCAAAAATCTATATCGTGAAACATAATATTGAATTATGATATTGGCCATTATCCATGTCTCGAATTCATACATATATCATAGAAAAAAGGAATAGTTGATCACTTGGCTAAGGGTTGAATCTTGATTAGATCAATAGTTCGGTAGTTGTATTGGATGTCTAACTCTCTAATGATTATTATAGAAGTATTGGTCCTCGTATAGTTGATGACTTGTCCAAGTGAGACACTGTTGGAAGAGTGCTCAAGGTCATTAACTACTATAATATTTCTAATAATAGCAGGGTCCTTTTGGGTTGACCTCAAAACCCAAATTGAGTAGAATAAATTAAGGAGAAATTGGTTCATTAATTATTATGGTTAATAAGGAATTGGAAACTAACTAGAAATATATTTTGGGAATTAAATAACAATTTAATTAATTAAAGGGTTGCATATTCATTAATCAATAGTTGGTTAATCAGGAATGTTCCAGAATCCTTATGGGAGTAGGGTTGGATGAAAACCACTCCATCCCACATGGGAAAGGAGTGGAATTTCGTGGTTGTGCTCCCATTCCACATGGGAATGAGTACAAAACATAGGGAGGCATCCAAGGCTATAAATAGGGCCTTAGGGATTTCATTCCTCCTTGCACATTGGCTTGAAGTTTTGCCAACTCTTTTTCCTCCCCCTCTTAGAGAAGATTTATTACCCTCTTAGGGTTTGTGAAATTGACCCTTCTCATAGTTCTTTTTATTCCACTCTTTGGTGTCATTGGGTGTGATACCATTAGAAGGATTTTTGTGTGGGTCCTCTCATCCAAGCAACTTCGTGTAGGATCAAGATCTCAAGCATGGAGATCAAGGAATACATAAGATGTATGTTTTCCTTTTTTCTTTTATGTTTTCTAGGGTAGATGTAATTAGCATGAAATCATAGATCCATAGGTTGCACTTACGCTTAGGTATATCGATGTTTTGATTTTTCCGCTACCTAGTTTAAAGTGTACTTGATGTGTAGAAAACCCAAGAATCGCCATTGCAGAATCTCAAACAGGTGGGGCGATGCAGTACCAAGAGTTCAGTTATACGAATCCTTTGGAGTTTAGAGGCGACATGGACCCGATTATCGGTTTGAGATGGATTTATGATGTGGAGGGATGCTTCTTCACATGTTTGTGTCCTGAGAACCAGAAGGTGAAGTTTACGCTTAATCTTCTTCGTTGGGGTGCGAAGGATTGGTGGGAGTTTGTGATGTAGGACTTTTCACAGGCAGAGAGAGTTGTGGTGACTTGGGAGCAGTTTTTAGATATGTTTTACGATGAGTATATGTTCCTCTTATGGAAAGAGAGCAACTGGAACATGAGTACCTATCGCTCAAACAGACAACAGAGTTGGTGACAAAGATCACCAGGTAGTTTATGGAGAGAGCATTTTTCAACCCAGAGTATGCTGCTTAAGAGCAGGTGTAAATGTCGCAATACTTGAGTATGCTCAAGATGGAGATTCAAGAGTTTGTATCACCCCAGCCGTGTCAGAACTTGGCCGAGTTACACTCAAGTGTCTGGAGGAGAGAGATTGAGTTGGAGGTCTAGTGGAAGGAGGAGAGAGTAACTTTAGGACAGTATCAGCCAACGGACAAGCGGTTCAACCCGCTAACCCAAGTTCAGGATCAACTGAGGGGGGCAGTTCCGAGTGTGGCAAGTGTAAGAAGTTTCATGAAGGGAGGTGTCGATCTTTTATATGTTGCAGGTGTGGCGAAGAGTGCCATTTTGGTAGAGATTGCAGGAAGAGTATGCGATTTTGCTTCTATTGCAGCCAGGAGGGTTACATCAGAGCTCGTTGTATATTTCTCGTTTTTGGTGAGGTGCTTAACCCTACACCCCTAGCTTTGTAGCTTCCCGACGGTCATCATGGGATGGACGGATCGCTAGAGAACGAGGTTTAAGTTATCAGTTCTTATATTTAGTCTATTGTCGTAGTGTTGGTGTTCATCTGTAATTTTTGTTTATGTTTCGAAGCTCAGTTGTAATCTTGGATGATTAATTGAATGGAATTATCTTATTTAGCTCAGTTTTTAATTGAATTCTTATTATGAATGGATTAATTATCATTGTATTCGGTTGCATTCATGTTGGAATTTGTGAATGTTGTGTAGATTCAGATTCTCCTATGTATCTGGATATCAGTGGTTGGGATCAAGTAGTAGAGTTCAAGTTGGTCTGGGTATCAAAGGATTCTGAAGTTTTCAGATTTTAACATATTTCAAGTAGGGGAGAGTGGAACCTTGCAACAGGAAGACCTTATGCCAAGGTTCAGTTCTCAGTCAGATTTCTCCAAGTTCAAGACTTCCGTGCAACTGCAGAATCTTCTGATTTTGCATCAAGTTCATCATTGGCTGTTGGATTTCCCTTTGAGTCATATTAGTTTTAGTTGTGATATAAATTTGTAGGTCATCCTTGTGATTTAAACTCTATGGTGTTAGGAGCCCAGGTTGAGGGATGTGATGAGGGCTTTCTTGTCTGTTCTTGTTTCATTGGGGATTGGAAGTCTGAGTCATGTCTTAGAGGCATAGTAGGGTCAGTTAAGTCTTGTTAGGATCAATGTGTGTCATGTTAGGTTGCGAGTGTTGTTATTGGTGAGTAGATCGGGGGATAAGCCCGAGTGCTATTGATGGATACTGGATCGGGGGTAAGCCTGAGTGTTCTTTTCGGTTAATGGATCGGGGGGGGGGGGGGGGGAAGACCGAGTGCTATTGATGGATAGTGAATTGGGGGTAAGACCGAGTGTTGTTGTTGTTTAGTGGATTGGGTGTAAGCCCGAGTGTTGTTGTTGGTTAGTAGATCGGGGGTAAGCCCGAGTGCTATTTCCAGTTAGTGGATCGGGAGTAAGGTCGAGTGCTATTGTTGGTTAGTAGATCGGGGTATGCACGAGTGCTGTTTTTGGTAGTGGATTGGGGGTAAGCCTGAGTGTTTTTGTTAGTTAGTGGGTCGCGGGTAAGACTGAATGTTGTCAGTGGATAGTTTAGCAAAGATGTTAGAACGAGTAGGAATATGGTTTAGATTAGTATGTGACCACTTGGTTTTTGTTGTGTTGGTGCATTTATATGCGATATTAGTATAACGACCTTTGGATGAGAAGATCTAGGACCAATCAAATATGTGGATTTCGGTCAACATAATTGATAGAAAGGATGGTTTAGCCTTGTATGTTGGGTTTTGCAAGGATTTCTCACTGATGTGTCGATGTGTGAGTAAGCTATCTATGGTGTAGAATGTAGTTCCTATTTTGGATTTTAGATAAGCAGTGTAAGGCCAGGAGAAATTGGTCGGGTTGGGCCTTTGAGTTTTGGTTTAGCATGGGTGACAAATGGGTAGCTCAGTTGCTTGGAGGTTGTGTATGATTTTGGGATCTGCAAGTCATGGGCTAAAAATGGAATTCTTCATGTGTGGAATGGTTTTCCGTAAGGTTGCTTGTTTCTCTTTAAGTCTGTAGAGGTGTCAGGAGATCAAAGGATGTTGTGGTAGTTATGAATTAGACTGCTTGAGTCTCTGCTCCAATTAGCTCAATAGCTTGGGCATGGAACCTGTCTTGTCGATGTTTACAGTTTTCGGTATCCAAATGTGTGCAACCCAAAGTTATTCCGTTACATTACCCCGTTACCGTTAATGGAATATTCCACTGTATAAAAGTTCTGTTAATTAGAGGTCACCAATTAAATAAATATTTCATTTATTTATGTCGTCAAGTCGTGAAAAGAGAAATAAAAACTCATAATACACATTTCCATTTAGTTGGAAAAGTTAGTTTTTATTATTATGACCACTAAATCGGGTGCGACCAAAAGCCCCAATAAACGACAGTATCTGGTAGAATATCACTGAGCTCCAACTCCCACCCATATATAAGGGTGAGTAAACTCCATTTGAGCCTTTTCCACCCTCTCTCTCTATACTCTCTCTCTAGACTCGTTTTTGACCCGAATCCGCAACTAAACGCTTCCAAATCGTAAGTCCACTTACCCTAGCTTGTTCTAAACATTATGACTTGTGATTATACCCCAAAACTCAACCATATAAGCTTTCAAAGAGGAGTTTACGGCCCAGGAACACTCTAAGGCCGTAAACCCCTTAAATGTGGCCAAAATGACCCGAACTTGTCCCATTGAGCCTAGGAACCAATTAAGGAATTTGTCTAGGAGTGTTTAATCATCAAAACATAGGATTTTAGGGCATAAAAGAGAGTTTACGGCCCAAGCACATGCTTAGGCCGTAAACACCTCTAAACCTTGTCAAAATGCCCCAAACACACTCTCAAACCACCCTTAGGCTTAATACATGAATTAGGGGCTTGCTATTTCGGGTTTAGATCAATTAAACACAATGAAATGAAGAGGTAAAATGAGTTTACGGCCCAGGCATGTAACAAGGCCGTAAACACCCCCAAACATGACCAAATGATAGTTTTAATTCTCCCAAATGGCCTCACACTTCATTATAAATTACTAGAAGGATATTAGGGACTTGAAACTTCAATAAACTCAAAGAATGAGAGTTCACGGCCATGAACTCCCTTAGGGATGGTTCATGGGCCGTAAAATCCCTAATGAAGCCCTTAAAGACCTTAAACTCACTCATGCCTTTTTGATTTGGACTTATAAAAATTCCACTAACAAGTTAGAAGCCTTAAAACACACTAGAACCCCTCACCATGAGTTTACGGCCATAAATTCATGGTGAGATGTCCCTGTGCCGTAAACTAAGCTTTGGGAGTTTACTCTCGGAGAGTAAACTGCATTCCTAAGCCATTTGAGCCCTTAAATGTTACCCGGGACACCCCAAACACTTAACTAAAGTGTTTTCCGCTTCTTAGAGTGCGTATAGTTGTTTAATTAGTATTACATATACTAATTGTATGTGAACATATGTTATCATATGTTAAATAGGTCATTGAGTGTGTTCGAGTCTTTACGTGACACCGAACACCCAACCGGTACCTCCGTCGGACCTACTTACACCAGGTGAGTTCATACCCCTGAATGACCTTTTAATGTTCTTACATGTTTTATAGGGGGAATACAAGTTAAACATGCCAATTATCATATCAATCACATGTGATTGATAACCCGCATGCATGAGATTTTACCACACTGTACACCGTTTTACCGAGTAGGATACTATAATGGTTTTCAAAAAGGTTTTCAATTGTTTCAAAACTCTTACTTGTACTGTTGTATCTAAAATCATTTCAAACTTGTTTATAAAGGTTCCAAATATTTCTACAGGTTTTCAAACTTATTTTACCAAAGAATACCAAAATGCGATTTCCCTAAGTATAAAGGTTTTCCAAGGTTTTCGTCAAATTTCTCTTTCACGTCGTATACTTATACTTGTTAGTTACCGCTGCTTTGCTTTCAATTATTGTAAACTCCTACTTGATAACGCTTTCACTTACTGATACGCTTATACCTGTTATCGCCTCTATTTCGCTTATACTTGTAGTCACTTATACTTGTTAGACGCTTCTACTTCATCAGTTGTCGATTCCACTTCGTGATACACTTATACTTCACGATTCGATTATTCCACACTATTTGCTCACACTGTATGATTTAGTTATTCCACACTATTCGCTCACACTGTACGTTATACATCACGAATCGGTTATTCCACACTGTACGTTTACACACGGCGACCCAGTTATACATCACGATGCGTTTCCACTTGTTACATACTAAATCATAGTTAGATGTATGTCTGTACTTGTATAGGTGCATATAAATAATGATTGAAGGACTTAGGAAGGTTTGTCAGCCCTATTTCCTTTTCTTCGTTAAGATGTGGTCTGGTGGGATCGGATGGCCGCCCGAAGGTCGTTTGATTCATTTGTTGTATGTTATGTATACGAGCATAGACATATAGGTTTACTCTAGTCAGTTCAGTTATGAGTCTCTACCTCTAGTTCAACACTTATATGGGAAAACACACTACCGACTATTTGGGATGCATCTTCGGGACACGGCCTTCTCCCTTGTCTGGTTGGTAACCAGAGTCTCCTGTAGGGAGAGCGGACATTGTATGTATAGATCTATACGGGATTGACACCCCCGCACCCTGACTGCTAGCTACAGTCCACGGCCCACCAAGCCAAGGGGTGACAAATGTCATAATTTATAAATGCTTGTAGGGTGTCAGGTACTCTAGTGTCGGTTAGTATGGTTACGAGTATCCCAGGTTGCCTTATAATTCATGACCTTAAGGTAACGGTATTTCACCGACAATTAACACTGTATGCTGGTAACTCATTTTCAGAGTCACACTGTTTTGACCTTGCAAGATGTATCTTTCATTTGATACTGTCGGCGGTTTGTATTCACTGTTTTGACTTTGCAAGATGTATCTTTCATTTGATAATGTCCGCGGTCTGTATTCTCTGTTTTGACCTTGCAAGATGTATCTTTCATTTGATACTGTCTGCGGTCTGTATTCACTGTTTTAGACCCTACCAGCTGTACCTTTCATTTAGTACCTTCTGGGGTCTATGTCTCCATTTGTTAGACGGAACCAGGCGTGTCGTTCATTCGATACTCTCCTGGAGTCTATGATTCCTTTGCCTTAGTCAGCAGTCCTCACTGTTGAGGCATATGTTATTTTCCTGACTTCTCTTGCTTCCTTTAATAATCAAATTTAGTATTTTGATAATGATAGCGATTAATGGAAAACTACTTTTTACCACATAACTCCGTCCAGTCTTGGTAGAAGGCTGCTTTTATTAAAGAAAATATAGGATTTTCTGGAAAGAACTCTAATACACTGTGAACTCTTAAACTACTACATTATAAAGTTATTTGAATAAAATGTCACTAATTACTTATGAACTCACCAGCATTTGTAAAAATGTTGATACTCGCTTTTCAAATAACTTGTATTATTAGGTTAGCATTAGACGGGTACATCCCCGGAGCTGTTGATGAAGATAGCTTAGTACCATGTTGTTCTTATTACATTTGCCTGTATTACTTTGATGTAATGTAATGAAAACAATGTATAACTATTACTATTAATGCAATGTTTTGTTGTACTTTGATTACTATGATGCATGTGTTGTGATACTTGACATGACGTCATCCACCCCAGAACGTTTCCGCCGTTCCGGTTTTGGGGTGTGACAGATTGGTATCCGAGCATTGTTTATAGTGAGCTAAGTATATCAATTCATAAAAGATATACAGCCTATAAATACAAAAGGGATAAAACACTCTGACCAAGAATTATACTTTAAAATATAACCATATTTTACCAAAGTATAATAACATCCATAATCTAAACACATTAACATCAGTATCACAAGAAGAACAATAATAAAAGTCTTCGGATGTTGAGCACTACAGTCAAACCTGGGCAGTTATGTAATCGTACGCTGGAATAAATGTAACCTGATCAACTACATTTATTCGAGATGCGATGAATGTGTGCTTGGGAGTGATAGTGGTGTTGCAACAGGTCTGAAACGTACCAACTAGGAATGCTAGAGCCAAACATAAATTTAAAAAATACTATAGGAGTATTTTGGAACACTAAAAGACTCGCATAAATCCCATAATCATATTCAGAAGATAAGAAAACAAACAAGAAATTAATTACCATAGGGGTATTTTAGGATACATAGATAACCTTGTGTGAAGAACTAAAAGATCCTTATTGATATACCTACAACTACAGAGAGTATACTTACAAGGTTATATATAATAAGGATCCCATAGGCTAAAAATGTGTGGTTTCACCCTATTTCCTTTTCCTCATTGGGATGTGGTTCTAGAGTAGTATCACATATTCGAAGGCCTATCGGATCTAAGCTATATATGATTTGTATACCCTATGTAATCGTAGCAGGACTCGGTATGGATCACTCAGCGAAATGTTAATAATCTCTTAGAATTCTTTAGACATTTCCATTCTCGCACGAACCCTGTAGAAAACCCTACCCACTTCAGTACTCGGCAGAAGAGTTGATTCCGACCCCGAAGAAGTTCATTGAGAAGATTTCCAGCTCGGAAACGAATGAACTAGGTCGAGACTATTAAATTCACCAAGTGCCTATATCTTTTAGGGACACCGGTGAAGAAATTCGCCTAAACTTCCGAGATTCCAGTCATCCATCATGAAGTGATGACACCCATAGTCAGAGTCAGAAAGAAGGCGGAGTAGAAATTCAATATGTCCATACGAGGAGAGAACCCTAGATAACTACCCGAAGGAAACCAACGCCGACTTCAGTCAAAGATACGAGGCAGACACAGAGGGAGCCAGTGCATGGAACCCGAGAGTTGTCTTCTCCTCGTGTTCGTCACACTAATAAACCCTTAAAATAATACAATTTAGTGAGTTAGTGGTTACACTACTCACGCTACGTGTTAGGTAAATCGTCGTTTCTCGTTGCCAGTCACACGATTAGAGCGGATCCCCACACCTCTGTAGAGGTTGTTTAGCCATAAGTCTTCATGAGCCTCTCTTTCCGCGGTGTTCGTTCCGAACTGTTCTCAAATCTTTCCAGGACGGAGAATGAAACCTTTCCCAGTGTAAGGGTAATTTAGTAGGAACGACTCCCATCTTATGGTCTTTTTCCGATACTCACACTCTTACCTTGATTACCAGGACTACATCATAGGGATGTAGGTCGACACTCAGACAACCAGTACCCGAGGCACGGGATAAATTTATGCCTAATATAGTTAGGACAGATATGTCCAGGGTTTAGCCATCGTCTCTCATTTTCATGCGTTCCTTTCCGTGTAGGAAAACCATGCCTCCGAAGAAGCGTAATCAGTCCACAGGCAAGAAACCTACTCTCCTATTCGATGAAGCTACGTTTCAAGCTGCAGTCTCGGTAGCCGTAACAGCTGTCATGGCTCACCTGAATGCTAACAACGCCAACGTTAGCAAGGGCCCTATCGGGATTTCCAATCCTAGTAGTGGATAGCAACAACCAACCTCTGCATACCCAGCCACCCAAGAACCTCACTCAAATCCACGGAAGAGAAAGATCAAGGTTGAGGAGGGAAGTACCTCGGCTCAAGGACCTTCCGAAGGGCAACGAGCTGAGATAGTCAAATTCCCTACCAACCCTTCCATCCCTACTTCAAAAAGACCATACCTAGGAAGCCTTCCCCACTGCATCAAGTGTAGCTACCATCATCATGGTATATGCCGGGAACTCTATTGTGCTAGGTGCCACATGTTGGGGCATATTGCCCGCATCTGCAGGACCCCGGTTGAGTTCATTACATCAACCACCAATATGGCGACCCGTACAGTTTGCCACCTATGTGGTGAAATGGGACACTTCAAGAAGGACTGCCCAACCGAAGGGAAGGACAAAGACACAGGAGGAGTCTAACTCTAATGCTTGGGGAGAAGCATCAAGGAACCTAGTAGATTTTGGTACGTCTCTTGATCTCGGATAACTAAACTGAAAACAATAAAAGGATAATTCAAATGTAATTTTCTTCCCCATTAAGGCGAAAGTCGCAGCACTGTTATAAAATATAAAAATTCATCAGGTAAAACTATAATGGCAAAACATATACGTTACGGCCATGTATAATCAAGATGGATAGACCTAGAGTGAGTGAATGCCGCCTCATTTTCTGTTCCTCGTTTGGTTGTGAATTTAGGGTGGAGTCACTCAGTCAACAGTCCTCCCCACCTTAATTATACATGATTAGTATATGTTAGGCGATTATAGAAATGCCTCGTAAGAATCCATTCATAGAAAGGTACTTTATTCGGAAACACTTAGGACTCTCTATAGTTCCGCGTCGACTCTATCGGTCTAAATATCCGCGGCAGTGATACACAAGACGAAATCAGAGACGCCTAGAACTTGTGTGCCTGTTCGGCGCATGACTCTATCGACCCTCACTTTATATCATGTCAGAGTGTGCCAACTTCGACGACTCTATCAATCATGGTTTGACTTCGTTCAACCATGTGTTCATCCCTAGTGCTGTGTAAAAAGAACTTTCTCCGTAGCCCTTTCGGAAAATAAAAGGTTCTTATGAACCTAAACATAAAACAATTAATCAAACCTAATGCGATCTGTCAGTCGTCCCTCATATCTCAAACCTTCCGAAGTATCCAGGAGAGGGGTACCGCGCGCTGTTAACCAACCCTCCTTAGACAGATGAGAACCGAAGCGAAAGGCACTGCATGCATTCCAGAAGACGATAACCACCCGAAGCATACCTAGTAGATTCCCTAGAAAGACCCTTCATCCTATCCCATGGAACGGGAGCTAGAGTCAAGAGAACCCTACGGATTGAGCTACTATAATGATCACAAATCTGAAGTTGTTGTCATTCCGCTTGAGCCAACCTAGTAGCTAACACCCTCGGTTGATAAAGAAACCTGAGTCGTAAGAGTCAAGGACATTGACTACGACCATCCATTCACGCTTGATCCCCCGAATTAAGCATCGCGACGAATATCCTGGAAATTCGAGAGCTGCGATAAAGTAAACTCTAAGAAGAGTGGATGAAAAAAAAATTAAAGTTCCGAGTGATGGGAACCTATACTCACTAGATTGGACCTAGACCAAGAAGACTCAGAACCTTCGGAAGAGTAGTTGCAGTAGATGCTCGCACTACTCAGGCACTTCGTCCACCCTGTTACAGACAAGTGGTGCCTAGGATCCTCCGCCCTCTCGCATGGAGGAAGTCATCGTCGCCTTGCGGACGATAGATTATATTCTCCGAAGTGAACACTAGGATACCAAGAACCACAAGATAACCTTCACAGCCAAGAATACTTGATCAAAGTGCGATAGTAGTGGCGTTAAGCCTCATGACCCAGATCCCGAGGAGATTATAGACTTGACAACAGCCTTGGTGTTAGTCGAGGGGTTATGCAGGAGTATGCGCTTTCCGCACTAGAATAAACCGAAGCCTTAGAGATTCATTGGACTATCAGGTGTTCCACGAATGCCATCTCATGCAGAGATAGTAGAACCACCTCCTGAGGTAGTCCAACACTCAGCTAGTGAAACCTTATCTCCCTGACCTTAAGGGTTTCCGTATCTCAAGATTCTTTAGTGCAGGTTCATTTTGCACCAGCTTGAGATAGACACTCTATAGAGAACAGATAACCATAGTCATGCAACCCACTCGACGATCTAGAAAGTCTCTAGCAGCAAGTTGACAGGAAAGACGAAACCAAAGACCACTCGAGCTTCCTAAGAACCAACCTAAAGGACTACACACCCAGTACGAGTGAGAACGTTAGGAACTTTGGAATGGCGATCACGCCAGTGATGATCTTGCCATAGAACTACATTATGTTCTAAGTACTGAAAAGCTCTACCCTTCTCAGAGCTTAGGACCATCCGAGAAACCTTATAGAAATTTGGTCCAACCCTCGTCAGACCACTACTACTTTCAAGATATCCCACAAGTTTCACACCCGATCGATCCACATCTTAGACTTGATATGCGATTACCCAACGTCACTCTTTGTACCCCACTCATCTTGATAGAAACCATTGAAAACCCTAATCTCGAAGATACACCAACCGAAACCCACTAACTACACGAGACGGAATCCGCGTTCCTTAGGTGAAGGTTTGTTGGAACGACAAACATAGGCCAGAGTTCACTTGGGAGTGCAAGGACAAACCGAATAGGAAGTACCCTCCTGCCTCTACTCGGTCATTCATACCAATTACCTTGCCTAGACCTGAATTTCGGGACGAAGTTCCCTCTGACGGGGGGATGATGTGACAACCCAAAGTTATTCTGTTACATTACCCCGTTACCGTTAACGGAATATTCCATTGTATAAAAGTTCCATTAATTAGAGGTCACCAATTAATAAATATTTTATTTATTTATGTCGTCAAGTCGTGAAAAGAGAAATAAAAACTCATAATACACATTTCCATTTAGTTGGAAAAGTTAGTTTTTATTATTACGAGCACTAAATCGGGTGCGACCAAAAGCCCCATTAAATGACAGTATCTGGTAGAATATCACTGAGCTCCAACTCCCACCCATATATAAGGGGGAGTAAACTCCATTTGAGCCTTTTCCACCCTCTCTCTCTAGACTCGTTTTTGACCCAAATCCGCAACCAAACGCTTCCAAATCGTAAGTCCACTTACCCTAGCTTGTTCTAAACATTATGACTTGTGACTATATCCCCAAAATTTGACCATATAAGCTGTCAAAGAGGACTTTACGGCCCAGGAAAACTCTAGGGCCGTAAACCCCTTAAATGTGGCCAAAATGACCCGAACTTGTCCCATTGAGCCTAGGAACCAATTAAGGAATTTGTCTAGGAGTGTTTAATCATCAAAACATAGGATTTTAGGGTATAAAAGAGAGTTTACGTCCCAAGCACATGCTTAGGCCGTAAACACCTCTAAACCTTGTCAAAATGCCCCAAACACACTCCCAAACCATCCTTACGCTTAATACATGAATTAGGGGCTTGCTATTTCGGGTTTAGATCAATTAAACACAATGAAATAAAGGGGTAAAACGAGTTTACGACCCAGGCATGTACCAAGGCCGTAAACACCCCCAAAGATGCCCAAATGATAGTTTTAATTCCCCCAAATGGCCTCACACTTCATTATAAATTACTAGAAGGATATTAGGGGCTTGAAACTTCAATAAACTCAAAGAATGAGAGTTCACGGCCATGAACTCCCTTAGGGATGGTTCATGGGCCGTAAACTACCTAATGAAGCCCTTAAAGACCTTAAACTCACTCATGCCTGTTTGATTTGGACTTAGAAAAATTCCACTAACAAGTTAGAAGCCTTAAAACACACTAGAACCCCTCACCATGAGTTTACGGCCGTAAACTCATGGTGAGATGTCCCTGGGCCATAAACTAAGCTTTGGGAGTTTACTCTCGGAGAGTAAACTCCATTCCTAAGCCATTTGAGCCATTAAATGTTACCCGGGACACCCCAAACACTTAACTAAAGTGTTTTCCGCTCCTTATAGTGCGTATACTTGTTTAATTGGTATTACATATACTAATTGTATGTGAAAATATGTTATCATATGTTAAATAGGTCATTGAGTGTGTTCGAGTCTTTACGTGACACCGCACACCCAACCGGCACCTCCGTCGGACCTACTTACACCAGGTGAGTTCATACCCCTGAATGAACCTTTTAATGTTTTTACATGTTTTATAGGGGGGGGGGGAATACAAGTTAAACATGCTAGTTATCATATCAATCACATGTGATTGATAACCCGCATGCACGAGATTTTACCACACTGTACACTATTTTACTGAGTAGGATACTATAATGGTTTTCAAAAAGGTTTTCAATTATTTCAAAACTCTTACTTGTACTGTTGTATCTAAAGTCATTTCAAACTTGTTTATAAAGGTTCCAAAGATTTCTACAGGTTTTCAAACTTATTTTACCAAAGAATACCAAAATGCGATTTTCCTAAGTATAAAGGTTTTCCAAGGTTTTCGTCAAATTTCTCTTTCACGTCGTATACTTATACTTGTTAGTTACCGCTGCTTTGCTTTCACTTATTGTAAACTCCTACTTGATAACGCTTTCACTTCCTGATACGCTTATGCCTGTTATCGCCTCTATTTCGCTTATACTTGTAGTCACTTATACGTGTTAGACGCTTCTACTTCATCGGTTGTCGATTCCACTTCGTGATACACTTAAACTTCACGATTCGATTATTCCACACTATTCGCTCACACTGTATGATTTAGTTATTCCACACTATTCGCTCACACTGTACGTTATACATCACGATTCGGTTATTCCACACTGTACGTTTACACACGGCGACCCAGTTATACATCACGATGCGTTTCCACTTGTTACACACTCAATCGTAGTTAGATGTATTTATGTACTTGTATAGGTGCATATAAATAATGATTGAAGGACTTAGGAAGGTTTGTCCGCCCTATTTCCTTTTCTTCGTTGAGATGTGGTCTGGTGGGATCGGATGGCCGTCCGAAGGTTGTTTGATTAATTTGTTGTATGTTATGTATAGGAGCATAGACATATAGGTTTACTCTAGTCAGTTCAGTTATGAGTCTCTACCTCTAGTTCAACACTTATATGGGAAAACACACTACCCACTATTTGGGATGCATCTTCGGGACACAGCCTTCTCCTTCATCTAGTTGGTAACCAGAGTCTCCTGTAGGGAGAGCGGACATTGTGTGTATAGATCTATACAGGATTGACACCCCCGCACCCTGACTGCTAGCTACAGTCCACGGCCCACCAAGCCAAGGGGTGACAAATGTCATAATTTATAGATGCTTGTTGGGCGTCAGGTACTCTAGTGTCGGTTAGTATGGTTACGAGTATCCCATGTTGCCTTATAATTCATTGCCTTAAGGTAACGGTATTTCACTGACAATTTACACTGTATGCTGGTAACTCATTTTCAGAGTCACACTGTTTTGACCTTGCAAGATGTATCTTTCATTTGATACTGTCGGCGGTTTGTATTCACTGTTTTGACTTTGCAAGATGTATCTTTCATTTGATAATGTCCGCGGTCTGTATTCTCTGTTTTGACCTTGCAAGATGTATCTTCCATTTGATACTGTCTGCGATCTATATTCACTGTTTTAGACCTTACCAGCTGTACCTTTCATTTGGTACATTTTGGGGTCTGTGTCTCCATTTGTTAGATGGAACCAGGCGTGTCGTTCGTTCGATACTCTCCTGGAGTCTATGATTCCTTTGCCTTAGTCAGCGGTCCTCACTGCTGAGGCATATGTTATTTCCCTGACTTCTCTTGCTTCCTTTAATAATCAAATTTAGTATTTTGATAATGATAACGATTAAGGGAAAACTACTTTTTACCACATAACTCCGTCCAGTCTTGGTAGAAGGCTGCTTTTATTAAAGAAAATATTGGATTTTCTGGAAAGAACTCTAATTCACTGTGAACTCTTAAACTACTACATTATAAAGTTATTTGAATAAAATGTCACTAATTACTTATGAACTCACCAGCATTTGTAAAAATGTTGATACTCGCTTTTCAAATAACTTGTATTATCAGGTTAGCATTAGACGGGTACATCCCCAGAGCTGTTGATGAAGATAGCTTAGTACCATGCTGTTCTTATTACATTTGCCTGTATTACTTTGATGTAATGTAATGAAAACAATGTATAACTATTACTATTAATGCAATGTTTTGTTGTACTTTGATTACTATAATGCATGTGTTGTGATACTTGACATGACGTCATCCACCCCAGAGCGTTTCCGTCGTTCCGGTTTTGGGGTGTGACAAAATGATCTCAACTCATGTCAAAGGAGTCGGATTTGAATGACACACAAGGGGTTTAGAGGGTACTTGAAAGGAAACTTCAAGAACTAATTTCGAGGGAGAAATCCAATTTAAGTCGGGGAGAGTTGTAAAACCCATTTCCCGAAGAAGGTTGGATGAGACTTAAGGAATCAAAATAAGGTTTTTGGAGAAACCCCTCATCCACGACGTAGGGCATGGATGCCCATGACGTAGCATGAAATGTAATGAAACACGTGTTTTTGAAGGCTACCACGGCGTGGCAGCTATAGCAGCCCAAGCCCATATACTGTTAGGGTTTCTCCTGTATTTAAGCACCTTAACTCCCATTTGAGGTCATCTCCTTCAGCCTCCATATCCCCATTCAAAAACCGTAGCCTCCTTTACTTAATTTTGATCTTGGTGTGTAACGCCTGGTTCCTGGTATGTATTTTATTTGAAGTTACTCCATATAATAGAGCAACTCGATGGATTGGGAGCCCTAAAATCGTCGAGTAGAGATCATAAGGTCCGAGTAATTTAAGTAATCTACTTGACGAGTTAGGAAGCCTCAACTCGATGAGTAGGCTAGCGGATATGAAACCCTAATTTCCGAGGTTTGCACCCTATTTAAATGTCTTAAACCTTTCATGTTGGACTCATTTCCCGCCTCCAAGTCCTAAACCCTAAATCTCGAAAACCCTCAAGCCATTTGAGTGTTTGTGAGCTATTTTTGAGTGTTTTGGTGTGTATTTGAAGCTATTGGAACAAGGAAGAGCTTATAGACACAAGAAGGAGCTTATAGAACCAGAATCATTGCCTCATCCACGACATTGTGCTGGTATAAAGCTTAAACCTTTCCTTGTAGTTGCTCAGATCTCCTTTTTGGGGTTATTTTGCTAGTTTTGGTCAAAATGACATGATTCTTTGGATTTGGACGTCCCAAGTGGGGAATACTTCAGATCTAGGGTCTTAAGGGGTTTCATGGCAAAAAGGTGCCAACTTTATGGCCATGGAAGCCCCATGCAACCTTTAGACCATCATTTTGGTCTTTTGAAGCTTTTATGGCCATGCATGTGGATAAAGATTAAAACTTTATGTGATCATTTTGTCCCTTAAGTCCAGATCTATGAACTCATGGTCTATCTTGAAGTTTTGATGGCTTTTGGAGTTGGATCTAATCCATTTTGACTTGGGGTTTGAGTTTTATGTGTTAGGAGAGGACCTTAATGGGTAAAGTTGGAAAGTTTACCCTTTTTGGAGTATTTCCAGTTTGGATATGGAGTTTAGGGTGTAGATCTGATGAATAAGGGCTTAATGCATTAAGAAGGGTTGATAGACAGATGAACTCGACGAGTCCATAAAGGAACTCGACGAGTTGGTTTGGAATGTTCTCGATTCTGTTGAAGGAACTCAATGAGTCCACAAGGAAACTCGACGAGTTATATTGGGAAAGTCTCGTTTCTATTAAGAAAGAGGAACTAGGCGAGTTGGAGGAAAACTCGACGAGTTGGATCGCGATTTCACGATTCTATGATTCATGGGAACTCGACGAGTTAAGTCAACTCGGAGCGTTGACTTTGACTTTGACTTGACCAGAGTCGACCCTTAAGGGTTATGAGTATGGAATGGTATTTAAGGGGTTGTTTTGGTTTAGGGAGTGAGTAGAGCTAATTCCGGGAAGAGACGTTTCAGCTATCATTCGACATTTAAGGTGGGTTTCCCCTTGGATTGAATGAGTCGAAGGCACCAATGTTGGCCTGTATATGTTATGCGTGTTGATTAGTAGCTAAGTATGGGCAGGGCCCGTATCTTAGCATTGCTTGAGTATGAATATGAAATGGATTGGTAGATTTTGATTATACTTGTTATCTGTGTGATACTTGTATGTGTGCTTAGTTAGCTGAGTGTGGGTGAGGCTCGTATCTCATTATTAGTTGAGTGTCGGCAAGGCCCGTATCTCATTATTAGCTGAGTGTTTGTGAGGCATGTATCTCATTATTACTTGAGTGTGGGCGAGGCTCGTATCTCATAGATAGTTGAGTGTGGGCGAGGCCCATATCTTATAATTCTTGGAGTGTGGGCGAGGCTCGTATCTCCTAGTTAGTTGAGTGTGGGCGGGGCCCGTATCTCCTTGAGTGTGGGCATGGTCCGTATCTCCTAGTAGCATGATTATGTGTATGTTATGTGGTATTTTGGGGGAAATTCACTAAGCTTCGTGCTTACAGTTTCGAATTTTGGTTTTAGGTACTTCCGGTAGCAAAGGGAAGAGCTCGGGATGACTGCATTGCACACACCATGATGTTTAGCATGGGATGTTCACTCTGATATTTTGATATGATATTTTGATTTGCTACTATGACTTATGTTTTTGCATGGAATAATTTTAATAACTATGGTTTATTTAATAATTAAAAATGAAATTTTTGGTCATGATTTTTAGGATGTTTCAAATTGGTATCAGAGACTTGGTTTGAGGGATTCGGGCACACTCTCGGGTGTGTCTGAACTCAAACTGGGGACTTGGTATAAAAAATTTCAAAATAAAACCACTTTTATAAAATAGATTTTGAAAAGAGAAAAGGGTGTGGTGCATGCAATCCGCCGAGCTCAAGTAAGTTCTCCCAAATTACCGATACATGTTTGTTATGATATGATATGATTATTAGTACTGCATGCTAGATTACGGCTAAGGATATAGGAAGGATGCCTTGTATGCCTACTGTATGAGCTTATTAAACTGCATGCTAGTACTGATTAGTCAGTAATATGATGGCCTGATCAAGATATGCTTGGTTTTGTTTACTCAATGCTCAGATGTTGCTCGCTTTGTGCTTTTAGGAGTTCTAGCTATCTTTAACTAAATATTAAATGAATACGCTAAGTTACATATTACGAGGACTAAATAATTTCATAAGGTTAGGTTTAGCCTTATTTCACAACTCTTGTTTGAGTCCAACCGTTGTAGGGAGCACTACTAGAAAAACAACATTTTCCGACGCGCAATCAATGACACGCGCTGATAGAAGACACACATCTGTGAGTGCCTTAAAAATTGATGTTAGTTTTCCAAAATATGAAGCATATAAGACACGCATTTTTGCGTGCCCTTAAATTAGTGTCTATTAAAAAAAATAAAAAAACACGGAGGGCACCTTAAATAAAATGTGTGTCGTCTAACCATGTCGTTTTATAATTTTTTAATGAAACGCACGCTTTATCCGAGGGGGAAATGAAATCCAAAAATTAAAAAGCCCGCTTGGTTTCCACCGGCTGAAAACCATAGCTCATCCCCGCCTAAAACCCCCTTTCTTTCTTTCGTTCTTTCTTCTCTCTCGATTCTCAAACCTCCGTTCACCTTCCGCCATCTGCTGATTCTTCGACCCTTCCGAGTGTCTCCCACCGCCATCCTCTATTTTTTGTTATATATTTAACACCCTCCGTTGTCAGTTTGGAGTTCATATGATCTCTATCTCCAACTTTGTATTTAGCCCTCTTTAATTTTGATGAGAGCAACGACACCATCGAGAATGTCAAAGAAAAGATCCAGGGTCTTATTTCTTCTTTATTCATACCTCTGATTTCGATTTTGATTCTTCTCGTATTCTCCTCTGTAAAACCCTAACTGGAAAAGCGATACGGATATTAATCATGATTTCCTCCTCGTTCCTTGATCCCCAATTCTACTCTCTAAGCATCTCAGGTACGCTCCGTTCCATCTCCCTTGTTCTCGTTTTTTTTTATTGCTCATGTGAGACATCTATCTCCCCTACTTTTCTGCTTCTTAATCTCGTTATGATAGTTGTTCACAGTCGCACACAGCACCACACACATGCACATGTATACTATTTTGGGTCCAACTTTTTGTCTCAATTAGTCCGCTTGTATTAACCCTGAATTTGTCGCATGTGAGAGATCTTGCAAGCAATCCAGAACTTGCAAATGAGAATTCTGTCTATATGCTTTTTTGTCTATTAAAAAATAAAATAAAAAAGGGTTTTTTCTTGAATTCAAATTTCTTTCAAAATCACTGTAATTTCTTTCCTTCTTTCATTCTCATGTCTCCAATGGACAGAGGTTGAAGAAAATCTCCAAAATCATACAGTTCATCTGAAGAAACCATATACCATCCCCAACTTTTGAGATTAGAATCACGATTGGAAACAGATGATGCTAATAAAGATACAACAGTTGAAAGTGACATCATTAAACGATTCAACAAACTCACTTTACGCAATAAAGATGTTCTTGATGGATCTTGGATGGATCGAATAGTGTGGGACCCAAATCAATCTGTTACAAAGCCGAAATTACTTCTTGATCTTCAAGATGAACAAATGCTTTTTGAAATATTGGATAACAAACATGGAGATGGTCTTTAGCTTCATGTTGGAGCCATGATCACAACTCGGTCTGCTGAGCCAGCACCAGATTCATTGGAGCTATTACATGGTTATGGACGGGGGAGATTTAATATAGCTAATGTCAAATTTTATTCCAACAGGAAATCTTCCCAACAGTTGAAATCACATTCTAAGAAACACACATCACATGGTGTTAAATTCTTGCATTCCATACCTGCTCTCAAGCTACTGACAATGAAAGCCAAACTTAGCAAGTAACCACAAAATCTCCAGTGTCATTTTTCTTTTACTCTGTTGTAAACTCATTTTTCTTTTACTGTATTTGCAGTAAAGATATAGCCTATTTTCATAGGCTAAAAGCTTTATGGTATCCTCATGAAAATTTGGTGGCACTTAAAGAACAAGGAAAGCTGCTTACAAAAGGGTCAATGAAAATTTTATTGAAACGCTTGGGAGGGAAAGAGAGCAAGCTTCATGTAGATGCTGAGGAGATTGTTTTATCTCTCAAAGGAAAAGCTATTTTGTGATTTTCAGGTGAAATTTTACTCTTTACTTTACTTTTTTATTACCCATAATAGCGATATATTAACAGTTTGTGTTTATATTTATGTAATCAATCACCAGAGGGGTTCATTTGCAGGGGATCTTGAGAACCTTCTAGATGCTGAAGAATGTGATGAAGATGAAGAGGATAATAATAATTATGATTCTAATAATTTGGTGGCTCGTGTTAAAGGCCTTAAAATGAGACGCATGCCTTCACAAGCTCAAGCTGATGTGGAAAATGAAGATGAAGCTGCTGAGTTATGCAGAATGCTCATGGATGGTATCAGCTAATAACTTCGTTATGTTTTATATTTTTATTTTAAAAATTTGCATTTTTAATTATTTATTTATGATTCAGGAGATGACGAGGCAGATCGGAAGAAGAAAAAAAGTGAAAGTTACGGGAGCAACTTCATGAAGCAACTTCATTCTACCAACTTCCATTCTTTCCTTTTCTTGTTGCACTAGTTTCTGTTAACCACAAATTTCAAAAAAATTAAAATCGCCATTTTACTCTTCTATTCCAAAAATAAAAATTACCTCTGCCTCTGATTTCTCGATAACTGATTGATTAAGTTGTTGTTTCAATTCAGCTTGTGAGCTCCTAAGTGATTTAACCTCTTTCACAAGAATTTTCACATTTGCTTTTGATTTAATTTCTAATTCTTGATGTTTCTTTGACAATTGGTCAAGTTTACTTTTGGTATCTTCCAATTCCTTAAGTAACTCGTCTTTTTCTTCTATTTCCACGTTTTCATCCTGAAAAATCTTTAACTTGTTAATAATTGTTGTAAACTTAGTTTAATAAAAAAACAAAATGGAATAATAATAATAATAATAAAACCTGTTGAGATTGAGACTTCAATTTAAACTCCATTTCTAGTGATTTCCTTCTAAGTTCTTCCATATCCCACTGCATTTGAGTAACTCTTTCTCTTTCCATTAAAATTGCTTGATGAAGATTTTCATTACTTGTCACTTTTGTAGTTTCAAGCTCCTCCTCCAAATCATTCACCTATTATATAAACATCAAAGTTCCATAAATATATATACATTTTTAAATTAAAAAATCATATTCACACTTATACCTTTTTTGTAAGATAATCTTTAACTGCTATTTCTTGATTCAATCTTGAAATCAAATCCTCCATATCTATTTTTGTAGTTCTAAGAACAGGGACCTCAGATAAAGTATTGCTGCTGATGCTCTCATGCTTTATGTTGTAAGCAGCGACTGGACAGCACCTGCAGAATGAGGTGAATATGTTCCTTTCTGCATTGTTGAGTTGTATGATGTTGCCTGCGAATTATTTCTAGTGCTGTTACTTATAGCTGTATGCTTCTTACTATAGCTATAGCTCCCAAAAAAGGTGTCAGCTTTCTTCATACCATGAAATTTAAGTGTAAAGTCTGTCTTTGATAAACTATAATCATCCAGATTTATTGGTTTAACAGCAGGTGAGGATCTCAATGTCTCTTCACATTCATGGATATCAGTGTCAACATCTACATGTTGCTTCTCACTGTATGCTTCTTGTTTGCTATCAGTGTTATCTGGCGATGCTTGCTTTAATGAAAATGTGAAAAGACTTACCATGAGGAGAACAAAGCTTTGAGGTGTTTCCTCCCTGAGTGAGCTCCTCAGGTCCATGTACCAAAAAGCTAGCAAGACGTGGGGCATAGATCTCCAACAAAGCTTCTTTTAAGGACTTCAAAAGAGAGCCTTCATCAGAGAAAAAGAATTTTCTTTTATCTGGTGTTACATTGACATCGTACACCTTGGTTGGAACAATAAAATTCATGATTGCAATTGGATATTGCTTTGAGTTTGCAGATCTATAAAATTCGTTCAGAAGCTTGGTGACTTTTGGCATGTCAACAGGCCGACCATTTATAAAAAATACTGTCTGTCATCTATATTTCATCCACAACCATTGCCCGACTTAGAAAGAAACCCATCCACCTTGCAGGAATCTGATATATAACTAGACTCATAGGTTCTAACCAGTTGAAAGTGCTCATGCCAAATACTGTAATGATGTTATCTTTGAGTGATCCGCTTCCATGTGTTTTAAGTACTACAGAGGTTATGTTTGCTCCAGTTGTATTTGTACAAACCATCTGAATCCCTTTTGCAGTAAGAGCATATTCCTGGATTGATAACATCAACTATTATGAAATGTAACATGCATACACTCCAAGAGCAAGTTAAAAACAAAAAAAATGTTCCAAATGGAGCTACATGGTGTTTAAAGCAATTTTGATTATGATAATGAGAAGCTCCAAGAGAGATTAGCAAAACTTTCTGGTGGTGTTGTTGTTTTGAAGGTATGATTCTTATTTTTGTTTTATTTCTAAATAATTTTGTTATGTAAATGATGTGTTGCTATGATTGGTCAGATTGGAGGAGCGAGTGAAGCTGAAGTTGGTGAGAATAAGGATAGAGTTACTGATGCTCTAAATGTCATGCTGGAATCCTGATTGCATGAATTCATGGGATTCAATCTCATTGAGTTTCTACTATTGAGTATATGTGGGAGTGAAAAGCAAGGGGTATTTTTGGTATTTATGATTAGGTGGGATGACATAAGTTCTTAGAAGGAAAAGTCATTCTCCCTTTTGTTTTTAAACAATTTATTTATAAATAATAACTTGCTTTTGTTGACATCAACATAATGAAAAGTCATTCTCGCTGAAAACCGTGGCGGATGGTCAGATGCTTTTACACCGGTAAGTTCGTTTTTCTAAATTCTTATAGTTTTTTTAATCTGAATTTTTTTAATGCTATAGAACTTGGTTAATTCCCAGGCTTTGAAAATTCCATTCCCGTGGTTGGTCTTTAATGAGAAGATCAAAGTGAACTTTATTTTTCTCCTGGATACGACTGTTGTTTCCGATTTCGTCCTGCTACTATTTGGTGGAAGCATCTCAAAAGGTGATTTAGTGAGTCTATTACCTTTTCTTACTCCATTCCTTTTTGATTCCATTCCATTTCATGATATGAAACAGGATGGGCACTTGAAAATGTTGGGAGGATACTTGGAGTTCTTCATGGAACCTTCATTGGCTGAACTGTATCACAACTTAAGAAAAGATCTCAATGAGTTATTCAAGTATAAAGTAAGTAATGTATCCTCTCTTATTCATTATTACTAAAATAATGATCTGGAACACTTCTTGTATAAAACTATACATAATCGGTGTGTTTTATTATGATTACAATAGTAATTTGAGTTTTTTGAATAAAGCAGTTTTTTGATACTTCTGTTTATGGTAGTGGGTTTCCACGTGCAGCTGATGAAAGACCATCACCATTGGTATGCATAGCTTGAGTGCATCTGTGGCTTAATCTTAATAATAATTCAGTTTTATATTATCTTATTGTCAAGTTTGTTTAGTAAGCTTAAGAAGAGTAAACATGGTATCCTTATCTCAGTTGCAGTCAAGCTTCCAAGGCCAATTCAGTTGCTGAGACATTTTCTGAATTCAAACACCTTCTTTCTTGTGTATAAGTTCTAATAGAAGACAAACATATTTTTGATCCCTTTGAGATTTATCCATTTGTCTACTATTGGAATGATTATTTGTATGACATTAACAAGTGCAATGTATTATATTTTTTGTATATGGTATTTTATTTTCTATTATGAGACATTAAATGGAATTTTAATTTGAAAATTAGTAAACCTATAAATAATTTTTTTTAAACATTTAAAATTATGATACGCAAAAGTGTGTGTCATCTTCATTTACGACATGGCCTTTCTTGACAGGGTCTTTCTTGATATGCATTGCGTGTCATTAACACACGCGTCGTAAGGTTACGAAATGCGAATGCGTGTCGTCTTCCTTTATGACAGGGCCTTTGTTGATACGCATTGCGTGTCGTAAACGTGCGTCGTAATTGCGTGCCGTAAATGAGCATCGTAAATGCGCGTCGTCTATATACGACGCGAAAAAGCGTGTCGTCTCTCTTTATGACAGGGCCTTCCTTGACGCGCATTTGCGCGTCGTCTGAGCCCTTTACGACGCGCAATGAGCGTCGTAAAAGACTGTTTTTCTAGTAGTGGAGAGACCTATCATTCGAAGAATTATCTGGTCTTAGTAGTATGTAATGGTATTTGTGAGCTAGTTAGGGAAAGGTAGCAACGAATTCTCCTGCAGCTGATGGTGGAGAGTGGGAACGGAGATTACCCTAGGGCAAGCCTAGGATGAGATTAGCGCTGAGAGCAGTAGTAGTGAAAGCGACTTGGTGGAGTCAAGGCAATTCTTGAGGAAAGTACAGATAGATGTGGAAAGTAGTATGGGCTCGTACTACTGAAAGCAGAGGATCTGTACTCAAGTCAAGGAGGGATGAGATGAAGCCAGGGAACTTGTAGCATGTATGATCCCTCGAGTTATGATGAGTATTTTGATGATTGTTATTGTGTATTTTCAGTATGGTGACGCTACGCAGTAGGCCAGTTGGTTGTTCTGGCGCAGGCGAGGGATCAGGCTCGGGATCTAGAGTCGGGCAACTCGATGATCAGATGAAGGAGTTCATCTCATATGAGATCATGTGTAGTATCCTTGACCAGAATCCTATGATCTTCGATACGGTCAAGGAGGATATTTTGGAGATTTTGGATGAGAGATTGGGTGTATTCCACACTAATATGGCGTCCATGATGAGGGCACGCACGATGACATTCAGGGATGTGGTGTGTGCCATGTAGTCATCCCGATGGGGGCGCGCACGATGACATTCATTTAAGAAAACCATAATTCATATAACATCGCAATAAAGATCATAATTCATGTATCTCAAATCATCATAACAAAATACTATATAAAAAGCATTTATCAAATTATCAGAGTAAATTATCCTAAGCTAAAAGATGTGGTGTGTGCCATGTAGTCATCCCGAACTCTTCCCCTGGCAAGTTGAAGTACCTAAAACCACAACTGAAAAGTGTAAGCACGAAGCTTAGTGAGTCTCCCCAAGCTACCACATACCATACACATAAGCGCATATCAACATACATTAGGCCTAGCCCGCTACCTCGGTCCCCGCCCAACATCGGAAGAATCCGGCATAAGGCCCCGCCTAGCATCGAGCCCCACTCAGTATACATATATGTTTCTACTAGGCCCCGCCTGTCTCTGGGCCCCTCCCGCTATACACATACAAACAATAACATATAATCATGCTAGTACATAACAATCAAACACAACACTATAACTGCTAGTCTTAAGGCCCCGTCTATCTTGGGCCCTGCCTCTACTCTGCTAATAATAAGACATAGAACCACGTCCATACTCAACTAGTGATGAGATACAGTACCTCGACCACATTCACCTCCCTACTAGGCACATACAAGTATCACAAAAATAACAAGTATAACTAACCATGCATTCATTCCTCGGGTACCACCCGACATCGGACTATAGTCCGGAAACATACATATAAACTTTCCTCGGGCCTTGCCCGACATCGGATCAGAATCCAGAAACATATAAGCTACATCGGGATCTCCCCAACATCGGATCTAATCCGGCATACACTAACATACATAAACGGGCTGGCATTGGTGCCTTCGACCCATTCCTTCTGGAGAAAACTCACCTTCACAAGCTGACTACATAATCTCGCGGATGAACCTCTCGTAGCTAGCTGGCAGATCCCCGAACTGCTGGTCACTCGACTCCCCGAGCTATCAATACCAACATAATACTTAGTCAAGAAGTGATAATCCTTCTTATGGTAAAATGACCATTTTACCCTTGGTCAAAGTTAAAGTCAACGCTTGGTCAAAGTCAAAGTCAATACCCCGAGTTGACTCACCTCGCTGAGTTGCTCCATCAACGCGTCGAGTTCTATAAACCAGAATCCTGAAATCGTGATCCAACTCGTCGAGTCATCCCCCAGACTCGCCGAGTTCCCTGGCTACTCATACTCGCTACTTGGCAAATCAACTAGTCGAGTCCCTTCACAGACTCGTCGAGTTCTACCTTAAACTAAACTAGGACAACACGACTCAATTCTTTGAGTTCCTCTATGGACTTGACAAGTTTCTCTATCTGTTTGGGCCATCTCAACAAATTAAGCCTCTACTCTCCAGATCCAAAGTCCATACTTCATCTACACACTGGAAGTGCCCTTTTAAGGGTTAAGTTTCTAACTTTACCCGCTAATAATCCTTCTTAGTGGGTTTATCTAAAACCCTAGTTCCTTAGGACATAGATCTTTGTCCAAAAGCCTTATTACTCCAACCCAAAGCATGAAAACCGAGATATAAGTCCTGGACACCAAATGAACACGTAAAGTCTTAGACTTTACTTCCATGCATGGGCTTTTGGGGCTTAAAAGGCCATAACAACGTCCTTAAGCTTGCATGGGGATTCCATGGCCATAAAGTTTGCACCTTTAAGCCATGAAACCCCTTCTAGGTCCCAAATCTAAAAGGTAAGCCACTTGGGACGTCCATATCCCAATGATCAATATTCTTGAAGCAAAACCCTCATAAAATGGAAATAAGGGGATCTAATGAACTAATAGCCAAGCTAGAGATTTGATTACCATAAAATGATGATGATGGAAGGAAATATATGGATCTACTATCTTCTACTTGAACCTTCTAGCTCCTTTTTCTTCTTTAAGCTTCAAGAACACACAAAATCACTCAATAATGGCTCACACACTCACAAACTACTCTAGGGTTTCCTGGATTAGGGTTTAGGACTTGGAGGCTGGAAATGAGGCCATAAGGTGGGGATTAAGATGCTTAAATAAGGTGCAAAACCCTGAATCTAGGGTTTCCCAAACCTAGACCAACTCGTTGAGTTGTGTTGGGTTTTGAGTACTATAACACTCCTATGGTGCACATACAACCATAATAGCTTTGGATCTTTGTTTTCTCTAGTTATACATGCAACAAAAATTCCCAAAGCATGAAGCCTACAACTAGCATACAGTTTTTGGTTCATGAATCATAAACCTAGTTAGAATAATACCTCTTTATTGTAGCTTGTAGTTTTAGCCTTTCAAGAGCTTAGCACCTCAAGTGTGATGCCTCAAATGGTTCATAAACACCATGAACAAAGGAAGACTTTGAGATAGAGTCTAGACACCACCAAAGTCGATTATGATTCTCTTAAAATGCATTCGATATCGATTTTGGCTAAGGGGTAACATTTATATAGTGTAGGATTCCAAGAGTCATGGGTAAACCCTAATCATACACTTGGGTTTTGATCCATATATCATGTGGGCTAACTCTTATGGATACTTACATAAACTTAGCCCATCATGGATCAATAGACCAAACAATATATATGTCACTAATTTACATAATCAGTCCCCGTTAATTTAAATAGTATCTTTTGATCACTAAATTAATTCCAAATTAATTCTTTATCAATACTAGTTAAATATTATGATTCCTTAATTAATATATTATACTTGTAATATATTAATAAATTATAAATTACCTCTTTCTCAAATATCCATCCTATCAGATTGTTCTAGTGAAGGAAACCCAAATAGACCATGCTACTCTCGGGTCAAGTACATACCGATTATAGTTATGGGCTTAGACACCTAATCCAATAGTCCCCCACTTGGATAAGTCTAATAAATATTACTGCAAGTACGACTCCAAATCCTGAATAGCAATCGTAACTCTCAAAAGCCACTGTCAAACTTTAACCTAGTCAAATGACGCGTCCATTAGGTAAGGGGTCATATATTCCTCCATTCTAGATATCGTATGAACTGAGACATAGATTATAATCATTCTCTCTGTTCATATGTTGTTTTCTGATTTCCGATTTATGACGACTAACCAATTGAACAAATCAAATCAGTACAGGCTTGGCCAAGCACTTAGGGTGTCATCACTAAATCATCGAGGGGTCCACAGGTATCACTTTTATCCCACATTGGGTAAAAGGAATGGATAAACTTCGACTCAAATGATTGCTTGTAATTACTTATCAAATCACACACAATAATATGTTTTATAACACCAAGTTACTGGTGCGTTTACATATGTCAATGTGCAACCTACTTGTAAACTACAACTCACATGTCTTGGTTTCAAGAATATAAGATATTATCGTCTCACAATCACTCGTGATAAAATCCATGAAGTGATTAAGATGAGCATGGGTTTAATCCAATACTTGAATCTTATTCCAGAAGTACTCATGAACACTGTAGCAAACTTGTGCAATGTCTAAAACGCTTTAGACAATCTGCAGACGAATTCATGACAGTCTTGCCTCAATACATACTTCTAAAGTATGATCGACTGTGGATAGTTTGAATAACCTAGTTACTCGGGAAGTCAAAATATGCAAAGTGAAAAATAGGAATAATCGAACCCAATATGGTCTCAAAACTTTTCAATATAAATAAAACACCTTTTATTTAATCACCATATTGATTACACATTATTCATTGTATAATGTTTCGATTTATCAACTAAATACTTGAATTAAAACAATAGTTATCCCATGCTCCAAGCATGCACACTATGTTTATCTATGGTCCTTACTATCTGAAATAGATCAATCGTAAACATTTCAATTGACACTCATTTCACAATTCCAAATCCTTATCGTAAGTGTAAGAATACCAAGTCCTTGCCGCTTACTGTAATTTGTTAGATTCTAAGCTTATATACAATGATCCTTTTGTAATGACTATGCACACAAGTCATAGTGACTTTGCCAATTACAAAACTTTCCATTTGAGATTACTACAAGACAATTCCATAGATACGAAGTCTCATATTCAAAGCACATTCCTTTAAACATCCTTCTTGCATAAAAGTTTCTAACTTACTCTTAGATTCTCGATATCCAACTCCCATTATGGAAACTTTTCCATAATTTCTATATGAATATCCATTTTTAATAGAATCCTATCTATTCAGAATTATATTAATATGATCCATTCATTATTATAGTTCCAATTGCCCACAAGTGACCAATCCTTAGCAAACCTTGGATTGTCTTTAGCAATTGTTTAACAACTTTAGTCATATACAGTTCTGGTCCATTTTCCCTCTTAATACCCTAGGCATTTGGAAAATTTAGAACACATAAATATTATATCATATGCAATCGAACCTATACCCGAAGCATATGGGAGACGATTCATAATTTCTTAAATAAAGACCTGATACTTTACCAGTCTCTTACTATAACATTTCCATATATAGAATTTCCTTATGTCGAATCTTTTCAGCATAACATTCATATATGTCCTTGACTAAATTTGATTAAAATCTCACAATCAAAGCTTTTATATTTGAAATGAAGTATGAGTTCCTCTCCCTTAATTATAGCAAAACAACTTTGCAAACTCCACAACTTTGCGAATTGAAACTTTTGTTTTCTATAAACAGTATTGCTAACTCGCAACACTCACCATAATAATTATGCTCCCACTATCATAATAATTATTATCTTACTAGCATAATACTTATGCTCCCACTAGCTTTGACATGTACTCAGAAATCAGTTGGACTTCTAGAAATCAATACTTATTGACTTTCTTACCAAAGTTTAGATTTATGATACGAGATGCTCCGATAAGCCTTTATCTAAGCTCATACACCTTTTTATTAGAAAGATCATATCTGTGTCTAAACTATTCAGAACTTACAACAATAAGTTCTGAATGTTCAAACTATTTGACATTTCTCATAATTCAAACTATGAAGAGGGATGTCGTAATCATAATCGAATTTGAGAATGCAAATATCACAATTGCTAACTCTTTAACATCTACTTAGTGAAAGTGTTTCCTCACAATCATTTTCATGAACTGGAGAGAAACCTTATGACACTTAGATTTTATGGCATATGTGTTCCTATCCATGTGACTTTATCATAACCATAATCACAATACGAGGTTAGTGACAAATCCCAAAATCATATGGACTGAACTTGTTCAATCTTAATTTCTTGCCACCTGGCAGCTCAAGGACCTACCATTGCTTCCAAGTTGTTATGAAAACAATTGAGTACTCATAGAACTCACATTCATAGTCAACTTTAACTGGAATTGGCATAGAAATAACAATATTTCAACATGATAGGTTACAAACCTCAAGTCGTGTGCTAGTGATTAACAATATGTTTATTCTTGACTAGTTCTTGAAGCTTTTCAAGATCTTTAAGACTCCCAATTACCTCTTGACATATAAGACTCTCTTTTTCAAGAAACTTTCCTTGACAAACAAATATTCAAGAGTTAGTATGGTTTCTTATCAAGAATGACACTTCATATAATCAGTCTCAGTTGGTCTTTGTCTTATCCAAGACATCGCAACTACCAATCTCAAATGTGCATGAGCAAGGAAACTTATCTACTCCATATTTTATGATGTGTTATAAACCTACTTAGGACATGTCACTCAAGACACAATCTTAAATTTTGACTCTAAGACTTGATTTTGGAACGAAGTATGACTCACCTTTTGATTTAACATTTCAACAATCCTTGATTCCTCTTCTTAGCCATACAAGTGCACTAAGGTGTCCTTAGAGGATCAATTGTGATATGGTTTTCATAATCATTATGATGATCATAAAACATGATACTAAAGTACTCTCCTTTCCTTTCAAATTGGAGAAACTTTAATCTTTCTACCTAATGGATTCTTCTTATTCGTTTTGCTATACATTGAAACTTTTCCAATGGTTCAGAATTACACTTAGTCTTCTAAGAATAACCATATTTACTAAAATTTGGTAAATCATGATGAATAGTCTTATCGTTCTTCGTGGTGGACCTAACCAGTGCAAAACCAAGTGTACCTAATCCCCTAGTCCTTCACTTGACTCATATATACATATGAACAAGGATTCAATCTTAATTTCCCAAAGACGAAGGTTCTCATCCATCACACAATACAAGTTGCACGATTCCAAGTTTCTAGAAAACTGAAACTTGGGTGATGAGAATCTTTTCTTATTTGGTAAATTATGACACTACCACAAATGAAAGAATCAAATCCATTTTTAACATTTCTAACAATAGAAACATACACACATTAATTCTCACAAATGCCATTGCAAGGAAATATAAATAAGATATAATCAAAATCTCTCTTTATTGATAAAATGCAGAACACTTTTCCTTACAATGCAAGTACATATGAAAACTATGTTTCTAAATATACCTAACCAATCTATCATAACTCCTAGCATCAGCTCAAAAATCCGATCATCGAACCATGCGATCGAAATCCATTTCTTCGCAATCTGTGACAACCCAAGTTGTCCCGTTACATTTCCCTGTTACCGTTAACGGAATATTCCACTGTTTAAAAGTTCCGTTAATGAGAAGTCGTCAAATTTAATAAAAATTTCAATTGTTTATGTTTATATGCCGTTAAGTAGTGATAAAAGAAAATAAAAATACATAACACATATTTCCATTTACTTGGAAAATATTAGTTTATTATCTCAACCACTAAATCGGGTGCGACCAAAAGCCTCGTATAACGGCAGTATTGGGTAGAATTCCACTGATCTCCAACTCCCACCCATATATATAAGGGGGAGTAAACTCCATTTGGAGCTTTTCCACCCTCTCTCTCTCTGTACTCTCTCTCTAGACTCGTTTTCGCCCCGAATCCGCAACAAAACGCCTCCAAATTGTAAGTCCGCTTACCCTAGCTTGTTCTAAACATTACTAGCTGTAGTTATAGCCCAAAAACCATCCAAGAAGGCATGGGATAAGGAGTTTACGGCCCAGGAACACTCTAGGGCCGTGAACCCCTAAAATGGTGCCAAACATGCCTTTAAACTTGCCCTTAAGCTTGGAAACTAATTAGGGATCTAGCCTAGGAGTGTTTAAACATCAAAACACAAGGATTGAGGGCATAAAAGAGAGTTTACGGCCCAAGCACATGCTTAGGCCGTAAACCCCTCTAAACCATGTCAAAATGCCCCAAAAACACTCCCAAACCCCCCTTAGGCTTCATACATAATTTAGGGACTTAGCATTTGGGGTTTGGATCAATTAAACACATCAAAAGGAAGGATAAAAAGGAGTTTACAACCCAGTTCTATACCAAGGCCGTAAACACCCCAAATCATGCCCAAAGTGTGGTTTTGGCTTCCCCAAATGGCCTTAGACATTTACCATAAAATACTAGGAAGGATTTAAGGGCTTAAACACAAGAAATGGAGGGACTAAAAGGAGTTTACGGCCCAAGAAAGTGTCTAGGCCGTAAACTCCCCAAAACACATCCAAATGGTAGTTTTAATCCCCCAAAATAGCATCACACTCCATTAGAAATTGCTAGAAAGGTAATAAGGGCTTGAAACTTCACAAAACTCTAAAGATGAGAGTTTACAGCCGTAAACTCCCTTAGGAGTGTCCCTAGGCCTTAAACTCCAATATAATGCCCTTAGAAGCCTCAAACCCACTCATGCCTTTTAGGAAAAGTGCTTAGAATAATTCCATGATGCAAATAGAAGCCTTAAACACCGTAGAACCCATCACCATGAGTTTACGGCCGTAAACTCATGGTGAGATGTCCCTGGGCCGTAAACACAACATTGGGAGTGTACTCTTGGATAGTAAGCTCCATTCCTTAGCCATTGACACCCTTAAACGCTACCCAGGTCACCCAAACACTTAGCCAAAGTGTTTTCCGCTCCTTTGAGCGCGTATAGTTGTTTAATTAGTATATAATATGCTAATTGCATGTGAACATATGTTAACATATGTTAAAATAGGTCATTGTGTGTGTTCAAGTCCTTGCGTGACACCGAACGCCCAAACGACACCTTCGTCGGACCTACTTACACCAGGTGAGTTCATACCCCTGAATGAACCTTTTAAATGTCTTTACATGTTTTATAGGGAGGGGAATACAAGTTAAACATGCCAGTTATCATATCAATCACATGTGATTGATAACCCGCATGCACCAGATTTTACCACTGTACACTGTTTTACTGAGTAGGACACTAGAATGGTTTTCATTTGTTTCAAAACTTTTACTTATACTATTTTAATAAGATTCTTTTTTAATTGGGTTAAGAAAGATTGTCTAAGGTTTTCAAACATATTTTGCAAAAGAATACAATTTGCGATTTTCTCTGGACATAAAGGTCTTTCATCAAAGATTCCCTATTTCGACGTATACTTTACTTGTTAAATACAACTACTTCGCTTATACTTATTTTATACTCCTACTCTGTAACGCTTTCACTTATACTTGAAGTCACCGGTACCTGATGGACGTTTATACTTATTCACATTCTTACTTAGTGATACGATTCTACTTCACTTATACTTGATATCACCTCTACTCCACTTATACTCGATATGCCCTTGCTTCACTTATAGTCGTCTCTACTTTGTGATACACTTATACTTGTTCGACACTTCTACTTCACTTGCGACCGCTTCTACTTCACCCGTTAGACACTTCTACTTCATAAAGATCACTTCTACTTGATATACACTCAGTCGTAGTTAGATGTTTGATTGTGCTTATATAGGTACATATAAGTAATGATTGAAAGACTTAGGAAGGCTTCGTCTGCCCTATTTCCTTTTCTTCGTTGAGATGTGGTCTGGTGGGATCGGATGACCGTCCGAAGGTCGTTTGACTCATTAGTTATATATTAGGTATATGAGTATGGACATATAGGAATTCTCTAGTCAGTTCAGTTAAGAGTCTCTACCTCTAGTCTATACTTACATTAGAAACCCATTATTGGGAAGTCTCTACCCACTATTTGGGATACATCTTCAGGACATGGCCTTCTCCGCCGTCTAGTTGGTAACCAGAGTCTCCTGTAGGGAAAGCGGACATTGTGTGTATAGATCTATACGGGATTGACAACTCCGCACCCAGACTGCTAGCTACAGTCCCGGCCTACCAAGCCAACGGGTGACAAATGTCACATTATAGACGCTTGTAGGGCGTTTGGAAATCTAGTCAGTATGGTTACGAGTATCCCGGGTTACCTTATAATTCATGGCTTTAAGGTAACGGTATTTCACCGGCAATTTACATTGTATGCTGGTATCTCACTTTTCAGAGTCACACTGTTTAGACCTTGCAAAATGTATCTTTCATTTGATATTGGCTGTGGTCTGTATCCTCTATTTTAGACCTTACGAGATGCGTAATTCATTTGATACGGTCTAGGGTCTGTAACCACTGTATTCATTGTATCCACTGTACCCACTCTTATCACTATATTCTCAGTTTTGGACCTTACAAGACGTATCTTTCAATTGATACTGTCTGGGGTCTGTCTTCACTGTTTTTGACCATTCAAGACGTATCTTTCATTTGATATTGCATGTGGTCTATATTCACTGCTTTCAGCCTTACCAGCTGTACCTTTCATTTGGTACCCTCTGGGGTTTGTGTCTATATGTGTTAGACTGAGCCAGGCATGTCGTTCGTTCGATACTCTCCTGGAGTCTATGATTCCTTTGCCTTAGTCAGCAGTCCTCACTGCTGAGGCATATGTTATTTCCCTGTCATCTCATGCTTTCTTTAATAATCAAATTCAGCATTTTGATAATGATAGCGATTAAGGGAAAACCACTTTTTACCACATAACGCTGACCAGTCTTGGTAGAAGGCTGCTTTGATTAAAGAAAATATAGGATTTTCTGGAAAGAACTCTAATACACTGTAACCACTTAAACTATTACATTATGAAGTTACTTGAATGAAATGTCACTAAATACTTATGAACTCACCAACATTTGTAAAAATGCTGATACTCGCTTTTCAAATAACTTGTATTCTCAGGTTAGCATTAGACAGGTACATCCCCCGAGCTGTTGATGAAGATAGCTTACTACCACGCTGTATTTATTCTATTACTTGTATTACTTTGATGTATTAATGTAACCATGTAAAACTATTACTATTAATGCAATGTTTTGTTGTACTTTGATTTCTATAATGCATGTGTTGTGATACTTGACATGACGTCATCCACCCCAGAACGTTTCCGCCATTCCGGTTTTGGGGTGTGACACAATCAGACTCAACATGCTTTTCCTTTAAGCTTCCTTTGATCCTATAAAACATCAAAATGTAATCTTATCACATCATGTATTAAGAATCTACAAATAGGAACTTAATAGATTTAGATAGTTGACTTACCTGAAGTAGAGTCAAACATTTTGACCTTACCATCCTTATGATCCTTTAGGTAGATACGGAAGCTTTGAAACCAATGCCCCTTCTCTTGGCAATAGAAACATATGGACTCTTTAGGAATGGTACACAAGACAATCTCAGAGTTAGCCTTTCCCTTTCCCTTGGAAAGAGAAATCTTTTCTGTACTTCTAATGTTTCCATTGTCAATGTCCATGGAAGTTTGGGAAGTAGATCTTCCAATCAAATTTGCTTTACCAGTACGCCAAATCATTGCTGATTCAGCAACAATTAGCAAATAGGTAAGATCAATAAGGCTCATGTCGCGGTCTGTCATACAGTAGTCTTTAGCAAACCGACTATATGATTCGGGAAGTGACTGAAGAACCAAGTCAACAACCATCTTCCTTGACACAATGACTCCTAACATTCCCATTCTGTCAATGTGTGACTTCATCTCCAAGACATGTGCACACACAGACCTTCCATCTTGGTGTTGGATTGCCAATAAGGCTCGAGTGACCTTGAACTTTTCAAGTCCTTGAACTTGTGGGTTAGGGAGAACTATTGGAGGAGGTGGAGGAAGTGAAGTTCCACTATAGCACGAAGAAGGGATTAATCTTTCACCTTGATTGTCTTGTGGAATATCATCTTCATGAGGAAAGCTTTTTCCATAAGATTCGGGAAGACCATAGTTGTCTGACCTAGAACTCTATAATGGGAGATATTCAAGTTAGTTGATTTAAGTCCTTAATATAACACCCAACATGAAATATTAAGGCTAGTACCCAACACAATATTCTATAATTCGGAAGAGGGATTCCATAATCCAATTGTGAAATATTTGAAGGTAAGTAAATGACGATTTACCAATTTCCACCATGAAAAAAGAAATTGATTATTAATTTTTAAATGGATTGAAATTCCTAGATTCTTTTGATATTCATATAACTTTTCAATGGCATGTTTAATCTCA
Source organism: Lactuca saligna (assembly GCF_052625555.1). NCBI lineage: Eukaryota > Viridiplantae > Streptophyta > Magnoliopsida > Asterales > Asteraceae > Lactuca > Lactuca saligna. The sequence continues at coordinate 247,405,698 of NC_136421.1, forward strand.
ATTATGCCCTTCAAGTTTGTGACTAGGATGTTGACGATCACAAACAAGGTGTGAATAACCATGGAAATTAGTTTGGTACACTTAATGTTACAAATCATCCAATCAATGTGCCGGTTAACCACATACACTCCATTGATCCATGATTAACATCAAGCTACCCTTTGTCATACATTGTCAGTCTCAGATTAGTGTGTCGGTTAACCACACATGCTCCACCAACAACTTAACAAGGTGCAAAGTGCAATTTCATGGTTTGCACCAAATTCACATTTTTCCTAAGTAACTAAGATTGGGAATTTATAAGTGTTTAGTTACTTGGTATTTTCATTATACTTTTAATGAGAATTAATGTCCTATCCTACCCGTTCGGCTAACGACCCTCCACCAGTCAAGGAAGCGGTGTATGAGAGTGGACACCCATTAAACCATCATTTTACAGGCAGTAACCTTATACCCGCTTATAGATCGGCTTCGTGAATGAGACCTACTAACGGTAAGACTGAGTTTTTACTTATACATATAATATATTAAACTTTTTAATTTTTTATAATATAAGGGTGTATTTTAAACATTTAAAATACTATTCAAGGCATCTAGGTTATTAAAAATTCAAAATTAAAATTATTTAATTAATTTTTAAGTTATGAACCCAAGAGATGCATCTTTTGAAACCTTTCAATTACTAGATTAATGTTTTCATAATTTGAGACTTTTCAAATACCAAAACTTGAGGGCAAGTTTTGTAACTCTTGAAACCTTTTAATTTCCATAACTTATGAGTTTAATGTTATTCTAATAGATGAGATTTTTCATGTTCCGTAACTTGAGGACAAGTTATGGAACTCATTAAAAAACATTTAGATCAATTTTAACAAATAGAATTATCATATAATCTAGGATTGATCTAATCTAACTCATAAGGCAAGATAATTCATATCAACAATTTACAAGTAACTTTGTTTATCATATAACCAACAATTATCTTAAAACTTTGACAATTATCTTTTCATTGGATGATTATAATCATTACCATACCAACAAAATCAAATTTTATGAACTAAAACATTTTGTGGTAATGATCCTAATCCAAAACAAGCCAAAAACCCCAAAAATATGCCATCAGAAGCATCTACTCGATGAGTACATGAACTGGACTCGTCGAGTTGCGCTTTTACTAAGTGGACTCATCGAGTTAGGCATTGGACTCCGTGAGTTCATCAGTCAGAGGCCAGAAAATTGATTTTTTCAGCTTTGAAAAATCACAAGCATCAAATATAACAGAAAACAAACTTGGCTATGATACCACTGTTGGGTTTTGAGTACTATAACACTCCTATGGTGCACATACAACCCTAGTAGCTTTGGATCTAAGTTTTATCTAGTTATACATGCAACAAAAATTTCCAAAGCATGAAGCCTACAACTAGAATACAGTTTTTGGTGCATGAATCATAAACCTAGTTAGAATAATACCTCTTTATTGCAGCTTGTAGTTTTGGCCTTTCAACAGCTTAGCACCTTAAGTGTGATGCCTCAAATGGTTCAAAAACACCATGAACAAAGGAAGACTTTGAGATAGAGGCTAGACGCCACCAAAGTCGGTTATGATTCTCTTAGAATGCATTAGATGTCGATTTTGGCCAAGGGGTAACATTTATATAGTGTAGGATTCCAAGAGTCATGGGTAAACCCTAATCCATACACTTGGGTTATGATCCATATCTCATGTGGTCTAACTCTTATGGATACTTACATAAACTTACCCCATCTTGGATCAATTGCCCAAACAATATATATGCCACTGATTTACATTATCAGTCCCCGTTAATTTAATTAGCCTCTTTTTATCACTAAATTAATTCCAAATTAATTTTTGATCAATACTAAGTAAATATTATGATCCATCAATTAATATATTATACTTGTAATATATTAATAAATCATAAATAATGTCTTTCTCAAATATTCATCCTATCAGATTGTTCTAGTGAAGGCAACCCAAATTGACCATGCTACTCTCGAGTCAAGTACATACCAATTATAGTTATGGGCTTAGACACCTAATCCAACAAGTTGTTCCTCCCCAACTCGTTGAGTTGGTTTCTCAACCCGCATCCTAAAAGCTTATTTCTACTCGTCGAGTTGTCTCCCTAGGACTCGATGAGTAGACCTTCAATTTACATAATATCTTTCCTTAATTATCCTTCTGGTTTCCGGGAGTTACAATTGATGTTGCCAATGCATTTCGCACCAGCAGATGTCCTAAAGGGGACAAGGTCTGACTTACTTCCTGTCCCCTGAAGGACAGGGCACACGATTTGTGGGAGGAGGTTGGGCAGGCTATTGGTGATGCTGCCCTTGATACTATGACCAGGAGAGACTTTTCGACTAGGTTCCGGGTCGAGTTCGCACTTGTGATAGAGGTGCAACAGCTTGAGCGGGAGTTCCAGGATATCCGACAGACGACTAAGACGATAACTGAGATCACCGCCATATTCAGGGAGAGGGACCTTTTTGTTCCACATGATATGGCAGACGAGGAGATGAAAAAGGCCCAGTACCATGAGATGCTGAGGAGCGACATTTGGCAGTTTGTGAGCTGATCCAGCTGCAATACACTAGAGGAGATGATAGCGAGGGGTCGAGAGAAGGAGATTGATTTATAGATGGAGAGGAAGAGGAAACCAGATTCGGTGTCTGGCGTGGAGGGATCGGGAAAGAAGCCCAAGGTAGATTCCCGAGGGAGGGGCCAGCAGGGACGAGACCGTTGCGAAAGGTATGAGAGGACACATGAGGGGACATGCATGGCGGGTAGTTCGGGGTGCTTTAAGTGCAGTTAAACTGGACATGTCAGCACGGATTGTACTACCACCACCACCACCACCACATTATCTGATCTGATTTACTTCCAGTGTAATTAGAGGGGACACAAGAGGTCCCAATGCCCGAGTTTAGCAGTAGCAGGATAGGTGGCGGCACCCGCTCCTGCTAGATTAAGGATTAAAGATGGCCGTCAGGGTCGGACAGAGGTGCCTGTGGCGAAGAGCAGAGCCTTCCAGCTGACAGCAAAGGAGGCACGTGCAGCACCCGATGTTATGATGGGTATGTATCATCTCCTTATCTCTTTATTTATATTAATTATTGCTTATGTTTTCATTATAGGACCGTTCTTAGTGAACAACATATCTGCTCTGGTATTATTCGATTTGAGGGCTACCTGATCTTTTGTATCACTTGCGCTAAGAAAGCGATTTGTTGGAGCTCCGGGGGAGCTGGAATGTCCTCATGATGTAGAGATTGCGGATGATTGGACCATTCAGTTTACGAGGGTTCATCAGGGATGTACACTGCAATTGTTCGATAAGAAGTATTCTGTAGATTTAGTCCCTATTCGCCTGCGAGGGAGTAAGGTTATCGTGGGTATGTACTAGTTGAGCCCCAATGGGGCAGTGATCGACTGCGAGCAATAGCTAGTGCTAGTTCAGACCCCAAGTGGGGGAAGGTTAGTGGTTTAGAGCGAGAGTCCGCAATGTGGACCGACTTTGTGTTCGACAGCGAGGGCGAGATGCTACCTTCAGCAGGGTTACTTGGGGTACGTTGCTTATGCCATGGATACCTGGGATAAGAGTAAGGTGACCGTGCATGATCTACCGATCATACGGGAGTACCTGAACATGTTCCCAGAAGATTTGCATGGGATACCTCCAGAGAGGTAGGTAGAGTTCAGGATTGACCTAGTTCCTGGTGCGGCTCCGATAGCCAAGGCACCATACCGGTTGGCTCTTCCCAAGATGCAGGAGTTGTCTACACAGCTGCTGGAGCTGTTAGACAATGGATTTATCAGGCCGAGCAGTTCGCCATGGGGAGCACCAATCCTGTTTGTGAAGAATAAGGACGGGTCACATCAAATATGTATAGAACCGTTATCCCCTCCCGAGGATTGATGACTTATTTGACCAGCTTCAGGGTGCATCTTGGTTCTCCAAGATTGACCTGACATCGGGTTATCACCAGATGTGATGACGATATGCAGAAGACAACCTTTAGGACTTGCTATGGTCACTATGAGTTTGTTGTGATGCCGTTTGGGCTCACCAATGCTCCTTCCGTGTTCATGGATCTCATGAACCGCATGTGCAGACCGATGCTAGACCGGTCTATGATAGTCTTCATCGATGATATCTTGGATTATTCCAAGACTCAGGAGTAGCACGAGGAGCAGCTGAGGGAGGTGCTGGAGACACTGTGGAGGGAGAGAGTTTTCGCAAAGTTCTCCAAGTGCGAGTTCTGGTTGCGCAAAGTGTAGTTTATGGGGCACCTTGTTAACCAGAATGGTATATTGGTTGATCCGGCCAAGGTAGAGGTCGTGATGCAGTGGGAGGTTCCGAGGTCTCCATCTGAGATTCAAATTTTTCTTGGTTTGGCGGGTTATTATCAGAGATTCTGATGGGATTTGGTATAATACAACATCCTATGGTGCACATACAACCCTAAATACATTGGATCTATGTTTTCACTAATTATACATGCAAAGGAGTTTCCAAGGTATTAAACCTATAATTAGCATGCAATTTGCCAAAAACAATACAAGATACTAGTTATGTGGCTTGAAATCTTGATGTATTTGGTGTTGCTAGAAAGACTTTGGCCTTTAAGAACTTAGTGCCCCAAGTGTTGCACCTCAAATGGAATCACAACTCACCTAGGACAAAGGTGACTCTTGAGAGAGAAACTCCATGCACCAAAAACACCATCATTCTCTAAGAACTTCATGTAGAACTACAAGTGGCGATTTTGGGCAATGCACTACATATTTATATGTGGGATTTCAAGGGTCATGGGTATAACCCAAATCCATACCCATGGGTTTTATGATCCATGGTTCATGTGGCCCAAATCTTTATGTATTCATACATAAACTTGGTCCAACATGGATCATAAGCCCAACACATATAAATATAACTAATTACCATAATTAGTCCCCATAGATTTAATTAGTCCCCTTTTGATCACTAAATTAATTCCAAATTAATTCTTGATCAATACTAATTAAAACATATGATTTCATATTAATATATTAGAACTTCTAATATATTAATAAATCATAAATAACCTTCTCTCAAGAGTCCATCCTAACAAATTGTCCTGGTGTTATGCAACCCAAATAGACCATGCTACTCTCGGGTCAAGTACATACCAATAATAGTTATGGGCTTAGACATCTAATCCAATAGATTCATATAGGATTTCTCCAAGATCGTTGTTCCTCTGACTCGACTGAACAAGAAGTCAGGGAACATTCCACTAGGGGCCTGAGCAGCAGGCAGCTTTCGAGACTCTCTAACAATGGTTATGCGAGGCACCGATTTTGACCTTGTCGGAAGGCGTCAATGATTTCATGGTTTACTGTGACGCTTCGATCATGGGTATGGGTGCAGTGATGATGCAACGGGGTCGCGTTATAGCGTACACTTCGAGGCAGTTGAAGCCTCATGAGGCGAATTACCCGGCATGCGATTTGGAGCTGGGGGCCGTGGTTTTCGCCTTCAAGATTTGGCAACATTACTTGTATGGGGTTCATTGTACCATTTACATGGACCACAAGTGCCTGAGGTATCTGATGGACAAGCCAAATATGAACATGAGACAACGTCAGTGGTTAGATATGGTGAAGCACTATGATTGTGAGATCCTCTACCTCCCAGGGAAGGACAATGTGGTGGTTGATGCTCTTAGTCATAAGACAACTACAGCTCTGATTAGAGACACATGCTTGAGGATGAAAACGATTACTCCATTGTTGGAACGGATTCAAGAGGCGCAGGTCGAGGGAATAAAGGAGGAGTGCCGGAAGTGTGAGCGGATCATAGTCCAGGTGGCCTCATTTGATTATGACAGCCATAGGTTGATGACCCTGCATTAAAGGGTATGGGTTCTTTACTGGGGCGGGTTGTGCCAGGTTCTGATGGAGGTGGCCCACAACTCTAGGTTCTCCATTCATCTCGGGGCGACGAAGATGTATCGGGATCTTCACCCTGATTACTGGTGGCCCTGCATGAAGCGGGACATAGCATGGTATGTGGAGTGGTGCTTAACTTGCAGGAAAGTCATGGTTGAACACCAGCGAGCTCACAGCAAGATGAAGCCGTTAGATATTCTCATGTGGAAATGAGAAGATATCACTATGGATTTCATCACGAAACTTCCTAGGACCGTACGTGTAGTGGATTTGATTTGGGTCATCGTAGATCGGTTGACCAAGAGTGCTCATTTCATCCCGATCCAAAAGAGTATATCGGCTAAAAAGCAAGTCGGGATCTATGTACACAAGGTGGTGGCACATCATGGAGTTCCGGTGTCGGTTGTAACAGACCGAGATGTTCATTTCACTTCTAGGTTTTGGAAGCGGTTTCATGATAAGATGGGTACTCATTCTCACTTCAGCACATCTTTTCACCCTCAGACTGATGGGCAGAGTGAGAGGACGATCCAAACTCTCGAGGATATGCTACACGCATATGTATTGGATTTTGGCGGCAGTTGGGATACGTATCATCCGTTAGCAGAATTTTCGTATAACAACAGTTATCACGCCAGCATAGGTCAACCTCTCTTTAATATACTCTACAAGAGAAAGTGTAGGACCCAAATCTGTTGGGGTGAGGTTGGTCAGAGAGTCATGGGTAGTACAAAGGTGGTACTCATGACCACAGAGAAGATCCAACAGGTCCGGAGCAGGCTCCAGACTGCTCAGAGTCAGTAGAAAGGCTATTCCTACAAGCACCGATCAGACCAAGGGTTCCAGGTAGGGGATATGGTTCTCCTGATGGTGTCACCTTGGAAAGGTGTCATCCGGTTCAGGAAGTGGGGTAAGCTGGACCCGAGGTACATTAGTCCGTTCAGGGTTTTGGCTTGGGTGGGACGGGTTGCGTATCGGTTGGATCTGCCAACGGAGCTTAGTCAGATCCATAATACTTTTCATGTCTCCCAGCTGCGGAAGTGCTTAGTGAATGATTATGCAGTTGTGCCTTTGGGTGATATCCAGGTAGACGACCGACTAAACTACATTGAGAGGCCAGTGGTGATTTTGGATCAAAAGATGAAAACATTGAGGAACAAGGTTGTACAGTTAGTGAAGGTGAAGTGGATGCAGCACACGGGGTCAGAGTGGACTTGGAAGCCCGATAAGGAGATGAGAGAGCATTATCCAGAGTTATTCCAGCAACAGACTTCGAGGACAAAGTCTGAGACAAGTAGGGGGAAATTATAATGTCTGGTTCTTGGTATGTATTAAATTTAAACTAATTCCATATAATAGAGCAACTCGACAAGTTGGGAGCCCCAAACTCGTCGAGTAGAGATCATAAGGGGCGTGTAATTTAAGTAACCTACTCGACGAGTTGGGACGCCTCAACTCGACGAGTAGGGTGGCGGATATGAAACCCTAATTTTCGGGGTTTGCACCCCATTTAAATGTCTTAAACCTTTCATGTTGGCCTCATTTCCAGCCTCCAAGTCCCAAACCCTAAATCTCGAAAACCCTAAATCCATTTGAGTGTTTGTGAGCTATTTTGAGTGTTTTGGTGTGTATTTGAAGTTATTGGAAGAAGGAAGAGCTTAGAAACACAAGAAGGAGCATATAGAACCAGAATCCTTACCTCATCCACAACATTGTGCTGGTATAAAGCTTAAACCTTTCCTTGTAGTTGCTAAGATCTCCTTTTGGGGTTATTTTGCTCGTTTTGGTCCAAATGACATGATTCCAAGGGATTTGGACGTCCCAAAAGGTGAATACTTTAGATCTAGGGTCTTGAGGGGTTTTCATGGCATAAAGGTGCCAACTTTATGGCCATGGAAGCCCCATGTCACCTTTAAACCATCATTTTGGTCTTTTGAAGCTTCTATGGCCATGCATGTGGATAAAGTTGAAAACTTTACGTAATCATTTTGTCCCTTGAGTCCAGATCTATGATCTCATGGTCTAACTTGAAGTTTTGATGGCTTTTGGAGTTGGATCTAAGCCATTTTGAGTTAGGGTTTGAGTTTTTTGCGTTGGGAGAGGACCTTAATTGGTAAAGTTGCAAACTTTACCCTTTTAAGCGTATTTCCAGTTTGAATCCGGAGTTTAGGGTGTACATCTAATGAATAAGGGCTTAATGCATTAAGAAGGGTTGACAGACGGATGAACTCGACGAGTCCATAAGGGAACTCAGCGAGTTGGTTTGGAATGTTCCTGATTCTGTTGAAGGAACTCAACGAGTCCACAAGGGAATTCGACGAGTTATATTGGGAAAGTCCCGTTTCTATTGAGAGGGAGGAACTCGGTGAGTTGGAGGAAAACTCGACGAGTTGGATCACGATTTCACAATTTTGTGATTCATGGGAACTCCACGAGTAGATTGGACGCAAAGCGTTTATGAACAATAAGTAGATTTTGGGATTGGATAAATAGTGATAAGATCAACGAAACAGATTTTGGGATAAATCAATAGAATTAAAATGGATCAACAAATTGGATATGAATAGAAAATAGATCCAATGGAGAGACTCACCAAAGATTTTGAATGTTTTATCGATTACACAAAAATGTTGTCATCTAGGATCATTGTTATTAAGATAGTTGCTTAAACTCTAATATTAAGCTCTGATACCACATATAAGATCTCATGGAAATAACAATTGCAGAATTAAAAAATGCATAATCGAAAAGACATAAATTAACGTTTAAGCACAAGTGTATAGATAATGAAGTAGTACAAAATTTGTATAAGCATGTGCATGCTTGTATACAATACTCTTTCTCTCTCTAAATCTAAACTACTCATCTATACAAAATATGAGAGTTCTCTCTCTACCTACAAAATATATTAAACTAGTATATATATGAAGCACAACCCATATGACATAAGGCCTTCTACATGAGAAGCCTTCCATATTCTCTAAGACCTTCTACCTTCTCTAAGGCCTTCTATATCGAATACGGAGAAGTCTTCTACATCATCATCCAATGGAGAGTTTTGCACCCCAACATATTGTCCTTCTTTATTGAGGTCGGGTTCAAGTTTTGTCCGAAACATAGATGGTATAAGAAGTAGTTTATAAAAATATTAGATTTATAATTTTTTTTTTTTTATTGAAAAAGACCTTTGGGAGTGTTCCATTTATTATCCGTAATGAAAGAAACAATTGGGACCTAAGAAATAGATTGATAAGAGGTCAACCTCATACTCTGTTAAATTTGGGTTAGCCACGTGGCCAGAATGTGAAGTTGATTTGGGCATGGGTGTGGCCTGTGGGACTTTTGATTTGAGACTAACCAAAGTCCATCAAATGGATAATAGCGAGCCTCAAAAGTCAAATCAAATGGCTCTACCTGAGATATCAATAGTTGGTTTGACTGTTAACTATAAAAGCGATACATTTCAAGTTTTCAACAATAAAAATAAATATAACAAAATCATTAGAAATGTAATTGTGTTCATACATACTATCAAAACTAACAAAAATGTCATTCTTTGTATTTGTTTACCCATTTAAATACTTTAAGAAAAAATGAAAAACTTAATTGAAGACCAAACGAAGAAAACATAAAACCAAAACAATCACAATTGGACATGATGCGACTGGGCAAGGATGCGATGGTAAGGGTGGGTTAAAGCCTTAAAGGCAATATTTGTAAGTTTGAAAATCAAACCATTGAGCTTTAGGTTAGTTTTTAAAAGTATTTTTTTCACTATTAATAATGAACCAAAAGTCAGATTTCGTTTTTATTTGGTATATTTCAATGATGTTTTTCATGAATTTAACGTGAATGGACACAATTGCAAGTTTGATGGCTTTCTTCGATATTTGGTTTTTTATTATTGATTTTTTTTAATAAACTAGCAACGAGCAACAATAATAAAAGTAATTACAAATTGTATTTCATTATTAAAGTTTTGGGTTGCAAGGTGGACTAACCTATATAAAATATAGATCTTTTAACCTCAATGACCAACTAAAGTAAAAATTCTCACATACTAATCAACGTTTAAAAAGATATCGATATTTAACAATAATTTTCAAAAAAATTAGAGGTGGGTCCTTTTATACAACCCCCCTATAACCCTATATTTTACATATAAAAAGGTAAAGAACCTCAATGACCAACTAAAGTAAAAATTCTCACATACTAATTAACGTTTAAAAAGATATCGATATTTAACAATAATTTTCAAAAAAATTAGAGGTGGGTCCTTTTATACAACCCCCCTATAACCCTATATTTTACATATAAAAAGGTAAAGGGTCAGACGCGTTTTTTTATTCATTCCTCACTCGCCTCTTATTTTATTTTATTTTATTTATTTATTTATTATTTTTTTTTTACCTACAAACTCTCTATTTTATATTTATGATCCTTTACTTTTGGAGTTTTTCAATTTATTTATAATTATTAACAATGATTTCATTATTCTTTTATAACACATTAGATTTATGGTCTCTTTACAAATTTCGAAAAATAATTATATCATTTTTTTTATAATTTTCAATTTAAAAGAACAACATATCACTTAATTTATAACTTTTATAAAATTTAAAAAATAATTCATCACTTTTTTTATAACTTGCAATTTAAAATAATAAAACATTACTTCGTTTCTAATTTTTACAAATTAAAAAAAAAATTCTATCATTTTTTACGCATGAAGAAAGAAATATCAATTACACGTACAGCCAAGGTTCTAAATGGCGTGAAGTGTGGCGTGGCGGTAAGGCCAAGCCTCAAGCTTAACGAGCAACGGCGAGCAATGACGTTTTTCAAAGCGTGATGTAAGGCGACGATTTTGTATTAATTTAAAATTATATTACCACATAAATATAAATTATACTATATATTAAAATTGTTGCTCCTTAGCTACAATATTCTGCCTCCTATTTGTGCATATATGGCCCTTCCAATTTTTATGTTATCTATTTCATTCGTTCCTTATGAAATTGTTGTTTACCCCCCTCCCCCCCCCCCCCCCTTACTTCTGTTTGTTTGTCATTCGTGTATTTTATCTGTTAAGCCTTTTTGTTAATGTAGAATGCTGACTTGCATCTACGTGTTTATTGTCCACGTGTTCTTCTTCTCTCTTTCTTTTGGGTTCGTTGTCCACCGCTGTTTCTTTTTGGTTCTTCGTTGTTACTGCCTCAGCCATGGTCACCGCCTACCATCCAAACGACTTGCTTCGTTCTTTATTACACCACCAGTTCCTTCCACCGCTTTCATTTTTATTCCTCATGCTTCCCCCACCGCCTCTCTTATCGGATGTCTTCTCTACCACCTACACATACGTCTTCGACCATACCTCCGGCCTCTGTGGCCTTCTTTCTAATCGAATCGGAGGAGAGGTCCTGTAGATCACCGTCGTCTCCGATTGAATCAGGGATACTAAGACGTGTCGATGGGCCACGTAGGTTGAAAACGGCGGTGTCGTACGCACGACCGGCGTCGACGTTTGTGGAAAATATTCTATTCTCTGTCCACGTGTTGTTCATCGTGCCTGGTTTTGCTTCCATCTTTATCTGTTATCTGAACTTAGGGCTTTTATCCCATCCTCTCCTCTCCCTACCGGTCGCCGAATATAACTCTTTCTTCGTGGCTGATTCAGAACGACTTGAAGGTAATTTTTCTTTTACTTTGAGGGTATCGGCTATGGTGGTGGGGTTTCTTGGCCTTTGCGTACGTGAACAGGGCTGAATATTGGACATTTATGTAGGTGGTCACTGGTGCTTGATATCGAGTGCTAGGGGTGGTATTGGGTATGGTCGAAGACATTCACTTGTGAGAATCGGTAAACCCTAATTTCAACTCCTGTTGTTTTTTACTTAGATTGATGCAATTACCTATTGTTTACTTCAAATTCGTGGGATCTGATATGGTTATTTTTCTAAGTTGGGGATAATTCGTCTCGCATATTTTGATTTTGATATGCTACTTTTCATTAGATGAATTTTTCCAGAGTACATCGATTGCAGAATACCCATCAGCTGCTTGAAAATTTAGTTCATGTTTATGACTATTTGAATCAAAGTTGCTAAATTTCCAGGCTCCCATGTTATCAAATTCTTTACAATTTTAGCATAATTTCTTTCAAGTTGGTTCATTTCTTTCTTGATCCTTTTGTGTCACAGTAGATCTTTATCTTGAACACTTGAAATTCTAAATCCCACTTTTCTTTTGCTAAATAACATCAAGATTTGTTACAGAATCATGAAATTTAAGGTCCATGAAATAAAACCAAAGATTTTTTTGACGTTGCAGGAGAAAGCATTCGAATGGGTTTCATCTAAAGCACATGATGGAAAATCAGTTACTTCATCAGAATTTATAGCCTATTTGCAGGTTGCTGCTTAGTCTTGGATCATTTAATGTTTATAATTGTACCAGGATGTACATAACCTGTTACTGTATGGTATCCAAGGCAGGGGCAAATCACCAAATTACCCTTGAATACAATTTGTGGAGAAATCTTCATGCATAAATCCACAATGTGACTGGAATCCTACACTTTGAACGCAAAAACAAAGTTGAAATAATGTCATAAGAAAATCTATGAACCTTTTATACGTTAATAGTTAAATTGTTGATATTAAGGTTATATATATATATATATATATATATATATATACATATATATATATATATATATATATATATATATATATATATATATATATATATATATATAGCTTCGTTAAATATTTTGATTACTTCACAATTCCCTTCATCCTTTCACTCACATATAATGAAGAGCAACAGGAGCACAAGAAAAATCACAGCGAAGTTGGCTTACATTCTGCGATTAGGTATGCTTAAATTTTCTCACCTCTTTTGCATGTTTATAGTACATTGCTATAAAACTATTTATGGTGTAATTGTGCTTCTCTTTCAATTCGGATTTATTCAAGCATTGTTAATCTGATTGAATGTTATGTATTTTTAGCGGAAATTCTAACCTGTAACTTCATTGATGCCAATGATTTTTATTCAACACATTAAAGGGGCATAACCGTCATTTTAATTTCTCAAATCTGCTGGTTTTTTTTTTCTGTTTATCAATTTGAAAGTTTGTTATCTTATTTATCCAACTATCAGTTTTAATTCAGAAAATTGCTTATTGATGCCAATGATTTTTATTCAACACATTAAAGGGGCATAACCGTCATTTTAATTTCTCAAATCTGCTGGGTTTTTTTCTGTTTATCAATTTGAAAGTTTGTTATCTTATTTATCCAACTTTCAACTTGAATTAACAAAACTGCTTGCCATTTTGCCTGATTTTAGTTTAGTTACCCTTATCTTTGTTATCAATATTTAATTCATAAAATTGCTTATTGATGCCAATGATTTTTATTCAAAACATTTCAGGGGCATAGTCGTCATTTTTAATTTCTCGGACCGTTCTGAAGATGATCTTGTGGGAGAGGTTAAGTATATACAATTTAATCAAAACTTTGTTATCATTATGTATTATTTTTAGCAAAGGGCATTTTGGTCAATCCTAAAAAATAATAAGTATTTGAAACCCATTTATAATTTTTCTATTTGTAAATTTTTACAAAATCATCACTTAAGGGATCTCAAAGCCGCAAGAGCTTATTCGAGAGGAAGCAGTTGGACTGGTGTTGCCTTTGACTAACTTTGGTTTAAGTAATTTTGTACCCAACATATGTGTTTTAAAAAGAGAATATATCTCACTTTGCTTCTACTTTACTACATTTTTTAAGCATCAATATACTTTCATAGTCAACCAATTATAGCATTCTACTTCCATGACAAACGTTTAACATAATGTCTTCCATCGGTTTTGTTTAATATTAGCGTCGAATCCAACCACCGCGAAGCGGGGCTTCTTATCTAGTTTATATTAAATATAACTACTTTTTAGAAGTGTTAGATCAACAACTAATAATAAAAAGTTAACAAAAACCACAATACTTGTATTTCCGATTTGAAAAAACATAACAAAGAGCAAAAAATTGTGTCTCAAACGAAAAAACATGTGCCATAACACGCCATAACGCGCCATGGCGCGCCATATCACTTTGCCACGCGTCACGCCTAACATCAACGTTATGAAGCTTTTCGTAACGGCGAAGTCACGCCTCACGTCATGGCGCGCCTTTTAGAACACTGCGTACACCACAATGAATTCATTACAAATGTCTATGTGCAACAGAATGAGTTACCCTACATATAGAATGACTAAATATTTATAACGTTTCAGTTTTTAAAACTAAATATGTATAATAGTTATTATCGTTCTAGTTTTAATGAATATATATATATATATATATATATATATATATATATATATATATATATATACTAAAGATATGAATATTAAGAATAGTAAAGTTACTATTTTTCTTGGTAGAATTGGTCCCTGCACTTTGTTTCTTTTTTTTTATACTTTTTTTGACATTTTTGGTCCTTGCAATCAATATTTTTACAATTTTAGGAACCTTTTAATATTTAAAGTTTGGCCACAAAACTTTAACGATTTGACAACTTTGATCCGTTTTCTAAAAATTTGCTAATTCCTACCCCTTTAATTCTTTATCCGTTTTGACACTTCTGATCATTCCAGCCAAAACTTTTATATTTTTTCATAAAAACTCGAGAAAAAAAACGGTCCGGAGCAAAACTCAAGTTTTTCATCCTTGCACTTTCTACGTCTATTATATTTATCGATTCAGAAACAACATTGAAAGCTTCTGTCATATTTCATCCGGGCTTTTAAAATATTATTTATATATATATATATATATATATATATATATATATATATATATATATATATATATACACATACACACACAACATCCAATCAACAAGGGAGGGGATAAAAAATAGGAAGGGGGTGGTGGAATACCTAAACCCGTTTGAAATTTTAATATTACTTTATCAAAATTTACAGGATTGAAATTTTCAAATTACTTTATCTGTAAAGTGGTATGAAAACCAATGAATATTTTCGAAAATGATTTATGACTTTATTGATCATTTAGTCTATTAGACTATACGGAGTGCATCTTCACCTTAGCTTGCGTAGCAACATCCACACCAGCTAAATTAATTTTCACTACATACTCACTAGGGCTGAGAAATAGCGTTTGTCAACAGGAAGAAAGGGAGGAAGAGAGATAGGAAGAGAGAGAGATACAAAGGGATGAGAAAAGAAAATTTGTGGCCTCTCGTAGCTGCATTAACGGACCTTCACAATTACATATATTGGTGGTGGTATTTGTAATAAATTCATGTGTGACTTGTTTGTCCAACTCATCCCGCGTGTAGGAATGTGTCGCCATTCCGTTTCGCCTTAGTTGTGGGCAACATGTTAGGCTAATGAGTATGATCACCACCAATCTACTTGAAAAATGTTGTCAACTCACCATCATATCAGCTCCTTTACAGGCTCACTACCAAACCACTAGCCTTTGGAAACAGTGGCGTAGCCACATTAGTACAAGGGTGGACCTTGGCCCACTCAAATAAATTTGAGGTTATATATATATATATATATATATATATATATATATATATATATATATATATATATATTCTGTTGTACGATCACATAATTGCAAATTAATGAAGCCATTTTCCTTCTATGACCTAACATGATAATTTTTTTCATTTAATATATTTTTGAAGTATTTTTTATTTATTAGTTTAATTTTTGAATGTTGTTTATAGGATCTATTTGCAAGAAAGATGGTTTTATTGTTCACAAAAGATGAGATCAAGACAATACCCTTCATGTCATGCATCCATTAGATGAGGTTAGTTTTGATTACAACTAATAATACATTTTTTATATAGTTTTCTAATTTGGAACTTCATTATCATTCTAGCTTTGTTTTCTAATTTATTTATTTTCTAATATGTGAAGCTTTCATCAGTGTCATAACTAATAAAGAATTTTTCCAAAATATATATATAATTACCCACTAACACAAACACTCTTGCACTAGAAAGTATATTCATGCTTATGATGCACCATATCTTAATTTTTACTATTTTAATGGTTAATGTTTATAGTTTGTTGTGATTAATTTCTACGACTCACTTGTTATTTCTTATATTGGTTAATTTATTTATCGTGTAATCATAAAATATTAAAATACCGGGTTAGCAAACAAGGAAGAGATAGGTTCTGAAATCTAATGAACCAATGTAACACACTAATTCCTAATTGTACATATTAAAAATAACATCCTACTTTTACAAAAACTTAAAATAACATTCTACTTTTAGCAATCATGTTTTGTGCAAGCTTTTATTTACATGCATCTCATTTTCTTCTAACTTATATTAAACACTTTTTCTCATAAAGTTTCATCGACCTGAATATATTTCCAAAAAAATCTTTATAAACAATTCACAAATTGAGACGTGCTTACAAATCTCGTCATGAAATAACTGTAGAATTATATATATATATATATATATATATATATATATATATATATATATATATATATATATATATTGAAATCCAATACGATTTGTGTGACATGTTTCTCATTTTTATTTTACTTAGTTTAGTGAAACTATGGTTTGGTATTGTGACAAATTTTGCGTTTCAATTCCATTTAAGTACATCTCAATCTTAAATTCTAATTTTTTTTTTTCTTAAGTCGTTATCCTTGGGATTTAACAGATTACAGGATGGCTATAAGGAATCTTGGACCAAAATTTTCTACTAAACCCAAACAGGAAGATCTTGATAAAAATAATTAAATTCATAATCGGACTCTAGAAGAGGGAACGTGATTATGTTTCTTCAATAGTAGGTTTCTAATTTGGATTACCTCAATGTTTCTTACCGAAATATTTTTTGAGTTTTTTCTTAGTTAATTACAAGATATAAACATAATATGTTGCTATTTTTTGAGTTAAATGTAAGAAATGTTCAAATTGTGTTGCTTTTTTGGGAAAAGAGTTATCAACATATACTTAGTTGCTTTTTGAAAGTTTGGCATAGGTTCTACTACATACACATGTTGATACAAATGTGAGAGTATCCAAATGAAAATAATCAACAATTACTATCTATATTGATTCTTGAATCTGGTTATGTGTATTGTATGTTACTAGGATCCATATAAAATTAATCCTATGTTACTTCAAGTAGAATGCCAGAACAAATTTTTGACTTTAGCGTTTTGTGGAACTCATTGATTTTTAGAAGCAACCACAAGTTTTTAACTTTTATGATTCTGTTAAACTTAATGGTTTTTCATATATTGTTGTTTATGTGGAACTTATTGGATATATATATATATATATATATATATATATATATATATATATATATATATATATATATATATATATATATAGAATAATACTTATAACAACCTACTACTTGAAGTGATCAACAAAAATATAGCAATTTACTTATTTATCTATAATTGCAAAGTACTATCATTTAACTAACATAAAATGCCAACATATTTACTTATATCAGTTTGTTATAATCTATATAACATACTTCATATAACATGTACAATTTTAGTTATGTATATTCTTTTAGTTTGTTCACATTCAATCAATAGATTCTAAACACACATCGGAACAAATGCTAAACATAATTGTGTACATATATTAGAGATAGCTTAATGGAAAATCATATTTGTCTATATATTGTGTTGTTTGAAATATGATATTTTTCAAAAGAGAACTATTTATTGATGCCGCTTGTATAACTATATGTGTCCGTTGCTTAATGGAAAAAATATTTTTTGATGTGTTACATGTAATTTTTGGTATGACATGTTTTCTCAAATAACTATATGCCAAAAAGATATTTTCTTACAAAACTAATTTCTAAAAGGAAAGGTGTTAAATATGACACTATGTTTTAACATTACATAATTTCAGAAATCATCTTAGTCTCCACATTTATAAAGATCTAACTAAAATAAAAAAGCTTTCCTACGTAATTTGGTTTTATAATGTTTGGTTCTTAAATTAGATTTTTGGAAAGAATTTACTTATTCGAAAGAAAAGGACTTATCGAAAGAAAAACAAATATGGACTAATCATTTAATTGAAATTTTCCTAATTATATAAAAATTAATCAATTAATCAGTTTCTAAAAATAACTTCTAAAAAATTATATGAGTTATGTCAATGTTGTGAACTATTATTGTTGGGTTTTATATCAATTATAGCCTTATACTTCCATTTTTTTCATACAACAAAATTATATTGTTTTTCCTTTCGTTTAATTGCGAAAAAAAAAACTTAAATGAAAATGAAAAATGATAGATAATTTAACTAAAAAGACAACTTATGCGACGAGAAAGGTCGTCCAACTAATAAAACAAAAAATATTGTCTTTAAAGAGATCTTTCAACGATTAAAAATATTCAAGTATTTTATTGTATTTTTTAAACATTTAAATATAATCAATAATACAAACTCTGTTTATGTTACTTTATCTTTATTTATTTATTTATTAGGTCCGTTTTTTATAATTTTATATGCATTTTTTATACGTTGTCCTGCATTTTACCAGGATCCTAGTATACTATTATACTTAGCATACGCGCACGTAACAACATTTGTTAAACATTTAAATGATAGAATCAAGGTTTATGAAGCATAGGTGTCCATTTTCTCAATCAAATTGTATATCATTTGTTTCAAAGGCAAGTTTTGTCAAATATATGGTAGGGTCTTTATCTTGTATGATGTCGTGTCTATCCCTAAATCGTTAACCAATAACCATACACTCCCCTACATATCAGAATCGAAATAAACAACGGCCAATATTGGGTTTCTGTTGTCAAAAAATACAAGTAGCAAATATCTAATTTGCACAAGTCGAAAAAAGAAGTCAAAAGCAAATGTGAATGAGATGGCAAAACAAAACTTCACATATTCATTTACCACGATTTTTATCTCGTTTTGTTTGAAATTGTTTAGCAATTGAATCCTTTGAAAATCGTGATTGCTCGAACAAACAAGGAATTATTTAGTAATCAGTGAGTATTGTAGATAACTTTTTTTTTTAAAGAGAAAAATATAAATTCCATAATTTTTCAAGTTAGCTCACATGGTATTGTAGATAACCTTCTTTTGGTTTTAAATTAATTTTGTTGTAAAAATCAATCTAGACGGCCAATTAATTACGATTATTGTTATTCGGTTATATTACTCAACATTTGATCGGTTAAAATTTGTCAATAAAATTAAAAAAAAATATTGAAATAGTTAGTAGTCAATAAAATAAGGCAAAGAATCAATAAACACTGAAAAATAAATCAAAGACAAAATTAAATCAATATATGACAGTGTTGCAAAGATGTAGTATACATTAACACTCTCATTCAGACCTGGAGGCTCGATAATTATAGACAAGGATGTGTCGGATCATGGGGTTGTGACTTGTGAGACGCTAACTATAATATCATGTAAATATATATGGAACCCAAAATTATATAACCAATTATTATAAGACTGTATCGCATCGATTCGAGATACACTAACATTCACGTCGACATCTCTCCGATTATGGACTTAATGTAAAATGTCTTTTGACTTAAATGCTTAAGCACTAGATTATTGTTTTTCTAGTTTTTTTAATCTTTTTTTTTTTTTTTTTTTTTTTGTGATTATGTGTTTGAAACAATAAATTTTTTGATCTTGGCCGGTCAACTAGCTACCAACTAGATACCGTGAAAAGAGCAAATTGCACAAATGGTTAATATAGTTTAGAGTAACTTGAGTGTTCGGTCTCTGACTTATTTTTCTTAACTCGGATAATCCGTTCTTACTGATTATTTTAATTATTTAAATATTTTTTAACTCGTTAAAAGAAATCATAAAATATTAGCCTCCCTCGCATGAGTTTTATCCTTCTCATCACATTCATCCTTTCCCTTGTCTATATCTTTTTCTTTCTCTCACATTCCAACGGGAATTAAGGAAACCTACACCACCGAAAGCTTCCAGTATCCTCCAGACCTTCACTACCACCACCGTTAGATATGTTACTAATAATCAGAGCAAACCCCACACCTTTATTCTACCTTGATCCTACATCTTTCTCCTTCATTACCATATCGTTACCGTTAGTGAGCATGTGAAACCCACAATCTGCCGCCATGGATGCCTCCACTAAAGCCGTCAAAAGGAATGGTAGAACCTACTCCATTTCGAGCCCCTTCACTATGGATTTCTTCCTCTTCATTTGATCTGGGTTTTTTTCAACTGTACACTAACCGAAAATCTCCACACCACCACCGTTTACTTTCATTTGAAGAATCCTAAACCACCAACGTCGTATGCTTTCTCTCCACCAGAAAGTCCATGGTTAAACCCCTTTGAACAAACCTCATCGGCATTTAAAATCTTAGAATCCATCTCAACATTAAGGGTCTTTAACCAATTTTCCTGAGAATCAAAGCCATAGTCTTGGCGATATAGTATCCGCCATTAGAATCTTTAAAAAGCTATGATTTCCTTTCAAGGTCTCCTAAAAGCTCTAGAACGGGTTGCGATTTATGGTTTAAATAAATTTTCTGGTTTGATTTGCAGTGATTGATTTGTGATTTTGATTTTAGATCTGATTAAATTTATGTGTTTGATTTCTATGTCTGACTTATGGTTTTGATTCCAGAGTTTGAATACTAAGTCGTGGATTCGATTGTGTGATTTTTGGGTTGGATTCCACTTAACGATCAATTAGTAGTGTTTTTTCGATTCATTGATTATGTGATTTTTGGTTTCATTCCTATTATCGATCAATGAGGTTTTCTTTCCAATAACACAAGTTAGTGAGTATTAGTAGATTACTCAGGTGAGGAGCAAGACGAGAAAGAAGGAGGTAAATAGGGTGGTAATTTTATCTAATAATTATTTTAGTAGATTAATGATTAAGAAATATAAAAAATAAATAAATAAATAAGGGTAATATCTCTAGCAGGGACCAAAACGCGTAACGAAATAAAACTATAGGAACGATCCGAATAGAAAAATAAATTAGGAACCAAACGTACAAATTACCCTAAAATATAGAGATAAAATATAGAGAGGATTCGTATAATTTATTATTTACTATAGATAAAACTATTGTTTATAAGTTTAGAATATACTAGAGATAAATTTTAAACAACAAATCTATATGAACGAAAAGATCGAAAAGGCAACGGCAACGGATGACCGACGATGTACTTTCCGGCTGCCGCATTCAAACCAACTTGCCAACGGTTTTAAATAGAAGTCCTAGAAATCAATAGTTTGCCAAACTTTGCAAAAATGTCAAATCAATAAAGAAAGTCAAAGTCAAAACTCATTCATAGAAGGAAGGGAAAGGGGTAAACATGGCATAACTCACAACACACCTCATCATATATTGCACGTCCATCATATTAGTAATTTGAAACCAACACATAATTCCAATAAAAGACGTTTATAATATAATTAACTTTTTCAAAAGTTAGTGAGACCATTTAGAAATTTAGTACGAAAGTACAAAAAGGTAGATGCTAGAGATTTAAATTAAATTAAAGGTATTAATTAATACTATTTATTGTTGTAAAGTGTTAACTATATTCCTATTTATCTCCCGTATCTTTTTAATAACTTTATTGATTTGTGTATTGATAATTATATTATTTAACAGAAACATAAGTAAAATATTTACATAAAATATATTTAATATTAAAAGAACATATGTTAGTATTCAAAATTCTATTTCTTTGAAAAGAGAAAGTAACGTATTTTAAAAGACTTTACGCATCTAGAAATGTTGTAGTGAAGAAGAAGTTCAATCCAAGTTAAGACACGCGGATTCTGAACGCCTACAATGTTCTATAAATGGCTGTTTACTTTCCTCTTTTCACTTCGACTGTTTCAATTTTATCTTTCTACCAATAAACACTATCAATCATTCAATCTTTCTTGAAATTCGATCATTCAAGGAATCCAGACGTCATTTCTTGATTTCGACGACTTAACATGGTAAAGGAGAAGACGCGTGTTCCATTGTTACCGGAGGATAACTCTTCCCACCGGCGAACAAAGCTCGGAGTGCTTTTCCACAGCTCTGAACCTAACATTACACACACCGCCGGCGATGAACAACAAGAGGCCAGTACCAGTAGCAGTTCACACCACCACCATAGCAACGTTTCGTTTCCAGTTAGTCCATCGGCTTTGTCTCCGAATACTTCTCCTGCTAATTATTTCATGTCGCCGTTCCACCAAACCTCGCCGTTTTCAAAATCGCCATGGAACCTTCCGTTTATGAATGCTCCCGGCGACACTCAGTTAACGGGGTTGGTTGGGTCTTTGGTACGTGAAGAGGGGCATGTTTATTCGTTAGCTTCGTCTGGAGATTTGTTGTATACGGGTTCGGATTCGAAAAATATCCGGGTTTGGAGAAACTTAACGGAATTTTCTGGATTCAAATCCAGCAGTGGATTGGTGAAATCCATTGTTGTCTCCCGCGATAGGATTTTTACAGGTCATCAAGATGGTAAAATTCGAGTATGGAAGTATTCGGATTCGAAGAGGAAGGCGCACAAACGGGTCGGGAGTTTACCAACTACAATGGATTTCATCAAAAGCTCCTTGAATCCCGGTAACTATGTCGAAGTCCGGCGTCACCGGAATGTTCCATGGATCAAGCATTTCGATGCTGTTGCTTGCCTGAGTTTGGATGAGGAACACGGGTTATTATATTCAGGTTCTTGGGATAAAACGTTTAAAGTATGGAGACTTTCAGATTCAAAATGTTTGGAATCGGTAAAAGCCCATGACGACGCCATTAACTCGGTTGTTGCCGGTTTCGACGGCCTGGTTTTCACCGGATCAGCAGACGGATCCGTGAAGGTGTGGAGGAGGGAGTTGGTAGGTAAGGATACAAAGCATATGTTGGTTTACACGTTACTAGACCAAGAAACCGCCGTGACATCGGTGGAGGTGAACATGGTGGAAGCCGTGGTGTACGCCGGAACTTCAGATGGGTTGGTGAATTTCTGGGAACGTAGAAAGCACGCTTTGGTACACGGCGGAGTTATCAGAGGACACAGGCAAGCAGTTCTTTGTCTCGCCGGTGCAGGAAGCTTGTTGTTTAGTGGGTCGGCGGACAAGAGCATCTGCGTCTGGCGGAGGGAGGGAGGTGGTTTCCACTCCTGCCTCTCCGTCCTAACCGGCCACAGTGGTCCCGTCAAATGTTTAGCGGTTCAGGAGCACCCAGAAAACGATGATGGAGGTGTCCGAGAATGGATGGTGTATAGCGGTAGTTTAGATAAGTCAGTGAAGCTATGGCGGGTGGCGGAGAAGCCATGGATGAAGTAAGACATATACAACATGGAGTTGAGTAGACGCGCCGCCGCCTGGTTGCGGAGATGGGTATGTGGGGTCACTCGAGAAGCGAAGGATGAAATATTGGCTAAAATAATTGAAGACGAAAAGGCATGTGGTCCCGTTTGGTGATGAAGATGGAAAGATTGATGAAAGTCTTTTCGTAAAGAGTCCAGATTTTTGGGAATGAATGGAGGGTATGAATTTGAATTTAAGTTATATGTATTGGTGTATATGTGTGACGTATTGATTTGTATAGATGTACACGTTGGCATATATTGGCAAGAAAATGTTTTGGCTTGATGCAAATTCTTTATAGAAATCTCGATATGTCGAGACAACATTTTCAGGTTAATGTACAATCTCTGTGTTTAACATAACAGATCATACTTTTTGTCTAACAGATTACATTTTATGTATGTAAATAGGTGTATAAAGTGCTTTTTTAACTTTCTTAAGTTTATTTTAATTTAGAACGATGTTTACCTATGCATATTGCATACATACTATTTTATTCAAAAATCTATATCTTTTGGTCTCAATGAGACTTGTACCTCTAACTTTTCATTAACTACTAATATCGGTTAGACCAAAAGTTATTTGATATTTTTTTCAGTTATAATTTCAACATATCAACATATTGAACTAACTTTTATTATGAAAATTTTGTTATGTTTTAATAAAAATCCTATTTAAGTTCCATCAAATATGTTTATCTAAGTAAAATATTTGAATAATAAGCATATATGTTAAAAAAATTCAGTCTCGGATCTCTTGTTACTCTCTCTTGAATTGGAAAACATTATGCGTGGAACATAATAAGAAATCCCCTTATCAAACTCAAGGAAATCAAACCCAACAAAAAAAATCCCCATATCAAACTAAAGGAAATCAAGTTCTAACATTATAAAGAAGTATCGTTGCAAAGGTAGGTATAGTATAAGGTAAGAGCTAAGAAGTTATTTCTAATTGATGGGATATTGTCAAACCGTTATGCATTGTACTAGAGTTTGGAGTTATAACCATTAAGCTTTGAGGTTAAACCCGAGTTGCATGATAGAAGTTAGAGTGAAAGGTAATCTAGATGACAATTGTTTTCATCGTATCCACATTTACTTTAATGCATTTAAAGATGGGTGGATTAGGGTTGTGATCGAGTTTATTTGATCCGAAAGGGTTCTTGGATGGTCTCTATAATCTCTCATCGATGTCACAATCATATATTTTAATAATTGGGGACGATATCTAGAGCGCAACCTTTTTCTTCTTTGATGCATTGTTCGATTCTGCTTTCTAGCAAAATACAACGTTGCATCCTTTCTATACCACCCAAGTAATCCTTCAAATAAACATATATATTTTTTTATTCAAAGGTGAGTCTTTGCCTTAGTTTCGATATTATCCTTTCACTAAGAGATAAATAAGATTATGTATCTACCAAATCTTGGACGATTAGTAAATCATGGTCATGACAACAATTATCGAAAATTGTAGTCTTCTTTTCTTTCTATTAAGCCAACATATCTAAGTTTTTAAAAATTTCGGCACTCATGCGCTTTAAAAAGTTTGATGACAAATAGTCTACCTATGGTGGAAGTTGTTTTAGTTTACTAATTTCCTTTTGTAGAGTATTATATATATATATATATATATATATATATATATATATATATATATATATATATATATATATATATATATATATATATATATATATATTCAAAGGAGCCACTAAATGATTCCATCGTCGTCTCCCCCTTCTTATGGTTAATTATTTGTTGCATATCAGATGGAATACATTTGAAAAAACTTTGGAAAACTATTATTGAGAATAGCAACTTGATTTCGAGCAAAATTAGGGACTGCAATGTTGGACCTTGCTTCTATAAAAAAATCATTAAAAGATTTGAAATATTCTTTTTTCCTTGAAAGTAGTTTAAAACATTTAACATGTTTGCAACACCTTCTGATTATGTTTCATTCCAAGATAATAGCTTTAAAGTCCAAGGAATGATGGAAATGTGAAAGGAAGTTGGACCAAATAAGGAACTTATATAGGAAGAAATGCACATTGCGTCCATTAGGAGACATGACACATCTTAGTTGGCATGCCCAACCCTAATTTCAGGCTTTGAACCCTATTTAAACGCATTAACCCCTAGAGTTTCTCTATATATGCAACCTTAATCTCCAAAAAACCATAGAATGAAACCCTAGCCTCTATCCTTGGTGTTGTTGAGCTTTGGTGACCTTGTGAAACGTCCCAAAAATAATAACACAAAATTTTTGTTTTTGGATTAGTAAATCGTTAATACATAACATTTCCATAAAACCAAGTTAATTGAGATTTATCAAAACATCATCAAATCAGAGTAAATCACATATTACGAAAACATATGGTGTGTGCTCTGCAATCATACCGAACTTTTTCAATTGAAAACAGAAGTACCTAAAACATAAAGTGAACACCGTAAGCACGGAGCTTAGTGAGTTCCCCAAATTACCACATACCATAAATACACAAGTAAACACATAATAGTCCCCGTCCCGGCATCGGGCCCCGCCCGGCATCGAGCCCTGCTCGATATACATAATTGTAAGCCGTTGGGACCCACCCAGTATACATATAAAACATATGAACATATAAACATATAAACATATCAATACATAACATATGTAGTAATCACAAAGATACATAGCATACAGAATGGTCATCAGGCCCCGTCCGGCATCGGGTTGTACCCGATAATCATAAAACTGATGGGTTTCGAGCAATACATCAATCCTATGGTGTACATGCAAACCCTAATAGCTTTGGATCGAGTTTGTCTAATAAACGTGCAATTGTTTATCCAAAGCCATAAACCCTAGATCTAATAAACTATAACTGAAATTAGGGTTTAGATCTTACATTTGATTGTTATATAGCAATAACAATCAATCCTTGGCTTCAGAAAGCTTAGTGCCTCAAGTGTTGCACCTCTAATGGAGTCACAAACACCACTAAGCAACTTGGATGAAGAGGTAGGAGAGAGGAGGCACCAAAAACGGTTGGAAACCCTTAAGGAATGCTTAGCCATGTTTTTGGGGCATAGGGGCCCTTTATATACATGTAGGCTATTAGGGTTTACAGCTAGGAAACCCTAATCTGACTGTTTAAGCCCTAAGCAGCCCATACACTCCTTTAACATATCCCTTGGACGAATTCCTTATGGGCTTACCATAGAATTTGTCCAACCTATATATTATTAGGTGATCCATAGCTCAATTGCAATTATCTTATAATTACAAATCCAGTCCCCTAAGTTTAATTAATCTCTTTTAGTCACAAAATTAATTCTTAATTAATTATTGACTAATATTAATTAAACAACATGATTTCTCCTTTAATATATTATTCTTATAATATATTAATAAATCATAATTAAACCTCTATTTCCTTAATTCATCCTACATATTGCTATGGTGAAGGCAACCCAAAAGGACCATGCTCATAATCGGGTCAGGTACATACCAAAATAGTTATGGACTTAGACACTAATCCAACAGTCTCCCACTTGGATAAGTCTAATAACTATTTTGCATAACTTCAAAACCTGATCAACAACCATAGCTTTCAAAAGCCGTTATCAACTCTGATCTTATCAGATACGCATGTCCTTTAGATAAGGGATCATATATTCCTCCATTCTCAAGATATCGTATAGACACGAGACATGAATTTCGATCATTCTCTCTATACTGTTTCCCGACTTCCGATTTATGACGACTGACAACAGACTACAATTGAACACATCAACTTAGTCTCAGCTTGGCCAAACGCTTAAGTGTCATCACTAAATCATCGAGGGGCCCACAGATATAACTTTTTATCCAACTTTGGGAAAAAGGAATGAATAAACTTCGACTCAAATGTTCGCTTGTACTTACTCATCGAGTCACACACAGCAATAAGTTTTATAACACCAAGTTACTGGTGCGTTTACTTATCATCAATGTGAAATCGACCAGCAAATAACAACTCACATGTCTCGGTTTCAAGAATATACAATATTATCGTCTCATAATCACTCGTGATAAAAACCATTGAGTGATTCTCGTGAGCGTGGGTTTAATCCAATACTCTAATCTTATCAAAGCACTCGTGAACTATGCAACAAGACTTGTGCTATGTCTAAACTCTTTAGACAATCTATAAACTCTTCATGACAGTCTTGCTTCATACATGCTTCCAAAGTATGACCGACTGTGGAGGTTCGAATAACCCAGTTATTCTTGAAGTTAAAACATGCAAACTGAAACACAATAATAATACTTAATCATATATGGCCCCAAACTTGTGAGAGTAAATAAAACACTTCTATTTAACCACCATATTGATTACTCATTATTTATCATTTAATGTTTCGCATAATCAACTCAATACTTGAATTACAACAACAATTGTCCCATGCTCCAAGCATGCACACTTTGTTTCCTATGGTCCATGAAATAAGTCAATTGAAATTTTTTCCAATGATGCTCATTTCACAATTCCTAATCTTCACCGTTGGTGTAAGAACACAAGGTTCTTGCCACTACTAGAATATGTTAGATTCTAACATTTTATGTAATGATCATTTCGTAAATTCATAGCA
Organism: Lactuca saligna; assembly: GCF_052625555.1. Lineage (NCBI taxonomy): Eukaryota > Viridiplantae > Streptophyta > Magnoliopsida > Asterales > Asteraceae > Lactuca > Lactuca saligna. The sequence goes on from NC_136421.1 coordinate 247,433,688, forward strand.
CAAAAGTCACCAAGACTTGACCAATGAAATTACTAAGTACTCTATCAGAAATTGTTACAAAACAATTCTACAGATTTGATGTCTCTCACTCAAAGTACATTCCTTTAAACATCTTTTTGGCATAAAATTTTCTAATCTAGACATAAAATCTTAATTTCCAACTACCAATGTGGAAACATTTCCATATTTTTCATATGACAACTCGTTCTTAATAGAATCTTATATATTCATAATAACGTCGGTATGGTCCATCCAACACTATACTTCCAACTACTCACAAGCAACAAATCCTTAGTGAACCTTAGATCGTCCTTTGATAGTTGTTTAATAATTTCAGTCAAAACCCGTTCTAGTCCCTTTTCCCTTTTAATGTGCTAAGCATTTGGAAAAAAAATTAGAACGATCAAACATTATAACATATGCAATCGATCCTATACCCGAAGCATATAGGATACGATTCATAACGTCTTAGATAAAGACGTGAAACTTTACCAGTCTTTTGCTATAATATTTCTAATTGTCATGTTCTCACAATTTTGATTATGAAAAGAGATGTCGTAATCATAACCAATTTTGAGAATGCAATTATCCTTTCAATATATAGAATTTCCTCATGTTGAACCATTCCAACACAACATTTATAAGTATTTGACTAAATTTGATTTAAATTCCACAATCTAAGCTTTTAGATTTGAAATGAAGTATAATATTCTCTCCCTTAAATATAGCAAAACAACTTTTCAACCCTTGCGACTTTGCAAAGTATAACTCTTGTTTTCTATAATTAACATTGCTAACTTGCAATACTTACCATAATAATCATGCTCCCACTAACATGATGATTATTTCCTTATTGGCATAACACTTATGCTCTCACTAGCTTTGACATGTATTCAGAAAACAGTCGAACTTTCAGAAAACAATGTTTATTGAATTCCTTAAGTTCATATTTCTAATACTAGATGCTTTGATAATCCTTTATCTAAGCTTCTTAAACTCATACATCCTTTCTTTAGAAAGCTTACATGTGTGTCTAAACAAATTCAGAACTTATGTTACTAAGTCCCAAATGTTTAGACGAATTTCCAAATCTCACAATTGAAACTATGAAGAGGGATACCGTAATCATAATCGAATTTGAGAATACAATTTACACAACTGCTGTCACACCCCCAAACCAAGGATGGCGGAAACGTCTGGGGGTGGAGGACTTCATGTATAGTATCATAACCACAAATTCAATAGTAATTTAAGCAAATACAATCAACATATATATAATTGAAAAAGTTACATCACTTGTATGAATTACATGTTTCAAAATCAATTACAATATGTTGACAAAATATGAAAGTTCGACGCTTTAACGTCCCATCCTCAAAAGCACTTGGTTGCTCGTTTAATGATTTCCTGAGAATACAAGTTGTTTGAAAAAGTGTTAACACAAAGGTTGGTGAGTTCATATGCTTTTGCTATAAAACCTAATAGAAGTCTTTCTCTTGTAAATGTCGCGTTTGTTTCAGAAAAATCCGATATTTTTCTTAAAATCTGTGTAATGTAGCCCTATAACCAAAGGCCAAAATGTGTAAGTAACCTTTCTTACTTAGTGGAAATGCTATGAGTTTAAATTGATATAAAAAGTGAATTTAAACCGACATAAAACCTATTTAGGTTTTATAATAATCTCGTAAACTTTATGTATTGTTATCTCCCTATGTGAGTCGCTATAATCATACTATGACTGAATGAACCTGCCACGACGTTTCTTAGGCGTCGCGAAACTGAAATGACATTTGTCACCCGTAGACCTGCAGGTCCCACTGTAGCTATCAGCAAGGTGTGGGGTGTCAAAACCAATATAGATCTATATACAAGTATCACGTTCTCCCTCCAGGAGACTCTGATTATAACTACCAGGAATTATATTCCGCACTCGGACGTACGGAAAGAAATTATCTCACAATTTAGGTTAACAAGTTTACGTGTAATGTGTGTGAGTGTAAACCCTTTTCTGTATGAATGTACCCTTTTTGTACGAGTGTGTTATGCAATGTACCATAAACTATACCTATTATAGTTTATCTAAAACATTTGTAATATGTAAGAACTCTTTTATGGAAATGCATTAGTGTTTTGAATCCATTAAACTATACATTTTATAGTTTAATATACGTGTTCTAAATGAATGAATAATCTTATCATGAATGACTTAGTTTCAGTTTATGATGATAAACTAACAAGGAAACACTTTCAATAATTAGAACTTATGATTATACACTTTGCTCAACATAATACAAAGTGTTATGATATTTATATGTTGTTAACTAACTTTAACCTTTCTGCACTGTTTTGGAAAAATCATATGAAGTCGAAAACTAGATGCGTAAATTATGAGAGTTCCTAAAATGTGTCTAGTTTACTCATAATTTTTATCATGATTTTTAATGACCTCCAACTTGGGTGAAAAAGTCCATAATCGCAGACTGGTCCGGATTGGTGTTTGAAATGATAGGCAGTTTTGTAAAAATCACCATAAATTGTAGAAAAATCATATGGAGATGTGCAAGTATTCATTTTAAAGCTAAGAACTTGAACTATTTTCACCTTATACAGTTTTTAAAACAAAAATGTTTAAGTTGCCCAAAACAGTCCGTGAATGGAGTTGAACTTTTCTGATGAAGGCTGTTAGAAAAGTTTAGTTATGTTCTTGGTGTTTTAACTTGTATCCCCCCCTAAAAACTTGAGAAAACATGAAAATGTAAGGGTATGAACTCACCTTGAGTGATTTCAGTAGATGGATGATGGAGAAAAGGAGTGTTCAACTCACGAACACTTGGGAAGATTGCTTGAAGATTCGAAGATCTAACACAAATATGATGGAGTTTGTGTAAGATATCTATGATTTGTGTAGAAGGAAGTGAAATAATCATATGGAGGATGGATTATACTTACCAAATGTGGAGGAAAAACTCAAGATCAGCCCTTGAATCTCGAATTCTAGAGAGAGGAAGTGAGAGAGAAAAGAGTTTGTTCTTTGTGGCGGAATGAGAGAAATGAGAGAAATGAGGAGAAAGGATGTTTTGTTCCAGCTCTAAAAATGTGGGAATGAGTGGTAATTGAGTGTAAGGGACATTGAAGTGACCTAGGTAAGGTGTGGATGTATGGCTGGTCATAGAGTGGGTGTGGGGGTGGTTGCTTGTGTTATAAGGTAAAGTAAAGTCAACACTCCACCTCAATTATTCACCCAGTATATTTTTATTATTTAAATTGGGATTTTTATGAAAATATGATTAAATTATGAATATTTAGGGTTTATCATTTTAAAATATGATTTTGGGTGAAAATCTCGCGTTAAAATAATTAAAAACGGGCTTAAAATGTTCAAAATATCAAAAATGGGCTAAAAGTGACAAAATTCCAAAATCTGGGCGAGGTTCGGTCTTCTGATGCTAGAACCGAGAGGAGAGAGAGGTAGAACCGAGAGGGGTAAGGAACTGAGAGGCTTCTCTCCTCAGCTGCTGAGTCTCGGTTGCTTAGGCTTTCGGTCCTAGGAGGACTTTCGGTTCCTAAGAGGACTTTCGGCCCTAAGAGGGGTTTCGGGTCCTAAAACCTATTTTACTCGTTTTCACTCCGTTTTAAGCCGTTTTTGACCCGGTTAAGGGTCGGGATGGCCCAAAAGACTATAAAAAGTCCAAGGAACTTATGAGAGAGATTTGGGAGAGATTTTGCATACTTGGAGAGATTTGGGAGAGATTTGACATTCTTGGAGAGATTCCTCATACAAAGAGATATTTGAGAGAGATTTAACATACTTGGAGAGATTTGGGAGAGATTTGACATTCTTGGAGAGATTCCTCATACAAAGAGATATTTGAGAGAGATTTCACATTCTTGGAGAGATTTGACATAGAGAGAGATAGAGTAAAAACGATTGAGAGAGGTTCCATGTGTGACAATTTTGAGTGTTTGGCTCCGCAACGCAAGGTTCTTGAGCCCCGTTAAGTCATGATTAAGGATCCTACACACTCCCGATGGGTATGCAACATGGTTTTATCAGTTTAGTTCATTGATTAGCACTAAGGCTCAGGAAATTTTAACATAAGAACTTTTCCCAAGTGATGTTTTCCCATTAATATAGCAAGTTATGCAGTAATTACATAACGCAACTCCTAATACACAAGGTTTAATCGAGTTGACCGGTTTGACTTGATGACTTGACTTGACTCTAGATTGACGATTGTCACAACTGCTATCTCCTTAAAATCTCTCTTAGTGAAAGCATTTTCTCATAATCATTTTCATGAAGGAGATAAACCTTTTGACACTTAGATTTTAAAGTGTATGTGTTCCTATCCATGTGAATTTGTCATAACAGCAATCACAAGACAATGTTTGTGACAAATCCAACTCATATGGATTGAACTTGTTCAATCTTGATTTCTCGCCTTATGGAAGCACGAATGCCCACCATTGCTTCCAGGTTGTTAAGAAGCTCACCCTTACCTTATCAATGTACTTTCCATTGATCATGGTGCTTGCCTTTATGCATTCAAATGAGAACTCATAGAACTCACATACATAGTTAACTCAAATGGAATGGCATAGAAAACAAAATTATGTTAACATGACAGGTTGTAAACCTCAAGTCATGTGCTAGTGATGATTAACTAGGTTTATTCTTGAATTTGTTCTTGAACCTTTTCAAGACATTTAAGACTCCCACTGACTCCTTAACATATAAGGTTCTCTTGTTAAGAAACATTTCTTGACAAAACAAATATTCAAGAGTTAGTGTAGCTTCTTATCAAGTTTAACACTTCACTCACTTGGTCCTAGTTGGTATTTGTCTTATCCAAGACATCACAACTTACCAATTTCAAATGTGCAAGAATGAGAAAACTTTTCCAAATTCCACATTTGATGAGTGTTATAAACCTACTTAAGACTTTTCACTCAAGTCAAAATCTTAACTCTAAGACTTGATATTGGAATGAAGTATGATTGACTTCTTGATTTAACCATTTCTACAATTCTTGATTCCTTTTCTTAGACATGCAATGGCACTAAGACTCACTTAGAGGATCAATTGAGACATGGTTCTTAATCATAGAGAAACTTTTATCTTTCTGCCTACTAGATTCTTCTTACTCGTTCTGCTATTGATTGAAACTCTTTCAATCAACTCAGAATTATACTCAATCTTATAAGTATAACCATATTTACTAAACTTTAGTAAATCATGACGAATATCTTTGTCACTCTTGTGGTAGACTTGATCAATGTACGACCTAGTGTACTCGATCTCCTAGTCCTTCAATTGACACTCTGTCAAAGAATTAGTCTAAATTTCCCAAATGTGAAAGTTTTTCATTCATCATACAATACACGTTGCATGATTCCAAGTTTCAATCCACTTGAAACTTGGGCGATGAGAAACTCTCCCTATTTGGTAAACTCTCGACACTTCCACAAATAACATAATTAAAAATCAAATCCATCATTGCTAATTATAGAAATACACAAACATCAATTTTTCATACACACCATTGTAAGGATAAATAAATAAGATAAAACTCAAAATTTATTTTATTGCGGAAAAACTTGTCCTTACAATGCAATTCAACTGAAAAATTATGATATTACATATTTCTTAGCAATCTACCCTAACTCTAAAGTAGCAGCTCAAAAATCCGATCTTTGAATCCATGCGATCGAAATCTATTTCTTCGTGATCAGATTCAACACGCTTCTTCCTTAAGTTTTCTTTCTTTTCTTCGATTCTACAAAACATCAAAACGTAATCTTATCACATCATGCATTAAGAACCAAAAATAGGAACTTATAGAGTTAGTTAATGGATTTTACCTGAAGTAGAGCCATACGTCTTGACTCTCCCATCTCTTAGATCTCTCAAGTAAACAAGGCAGATTCATCTCCAATGCCCCTTTTCTTGGCAATAAAAGCAAATGGAATCCTTTGGCACATTACATGGGACAATCTCATGCTCAGTCCTTTATGGACTTCCAATGTTTCCAGTGTCCACTAAATCTTGGGATTTTGACTCACCAGACAAATTTGCTTGAACAGCACGCCAAATCATTGTTGATTCAGCAACTATAAGCAAATAAGTGAGATCAATTAGGGTCATGTCGTGTTCCATCATATAGTACTCACTATATGATTCAAGAAGTGACTGAAGAACCCAATCACCAGCCAACTCACCTGAAATCTCGACACCCAACATTCTTAACCTGTCAATGTATGACTTTATCTCTAAGACATGTGCACACACATGTTTCCCATCTTCGTGTTTACTTGCCAAAAGGGCTTGAGTGAGTTTGAACTTTTCAGGCCTTTGAACTTGTGGGCCATGGAGAAAAATTGGAGGAAGTGAAGCACGACTCTCATTTCCTTGATCGTATCTTGGAACGTCATCTTCATTTGGAAAGCTTGTTCCAGAGGATTTGGGAAGACCATTGTAAGATTCAGACATCTACAAAACGGGAGAAAATTCAAGGTAAGTTGATTGAGTCCTTAATAAAACACTCAAATGAGTTATTAAGGCCAGGATCCAACACAATACTCTACAACTTACAAGAGGGATGCTGTAATCTAATTGCAGAATATTTGAAGGTAGGTAAATGACGATTTACCAATTTCCACCATGAAAAACGAAAAAAATTCAAGTTTTTAATGAATTGAAATTTCTAGATCTTTTGAGATTCATTGAACTTTTCAATGGCATGTTTAATCTCAATTATACCCTTCAAGTTTGCGACTGGGATGCCGAGGATCACAAACAAGGTGTGAATAACCATGCGAATCACGTGGTGCACTCAATGCTACTATCACCTAATCAATGTGCCGATTAGCCACACACGCTCCATTGATCTATGATAAACATCGAGCCCCCCTTCGCCACCAATGTCAATCCCAAATTAGTGTGTCGGTTAACCACACACGCTCCACTAACGTTTGACAAGGGTACGAAGTGTAATTCCATGGATTAGCATACAATTTCACATTTTACCTAAAGTAACTATAATTTGGGAATTTGAAAAAGCATGTAGTTACTTTGTACTTCATTATACTTATAATGGAAGGTTTCATCATATCCTACCCGTTCGGCTAACGACCCTCCACTAGTCAAGAGTGCGGTGGGTAAGAGTGGATACCCATCCAATCGCCATTTTATAGGCAATTTCCTTAAACACCTCTTATAGACCAACTTTGTGAATGAGGCCTACTAACGGTAAGACTGACTGTTTACTTATACATATATATAATATTAGACTTTTAATGTTATATATAGTATAGGGTGTATTTTACACTTTTAAAATACTAGGTGGTTTAATTTAGTAAATTATACTTATAATTTAATTAAATGTAAACCAAAACTTTATGGGTTTATTAAATCTCTTTTAATTATACACTTTAATTAATTAATAAAATCACAAGGGTGTAAATTGAACTTTTTCAAATTACTTGGGTTTTAGAATTTAAAATTTCATAGTAAGACTTTTAATCAAATTTTAAATTCCAAAACTTAACGACAAGTTTTGAAACTTTTCAAAACATTAGGGTTTAACTATTTAAATTTCAAAACCAAAACATTTAAGTTCAAATTTAAACTATGAAACCTAAAGGGGGAAATTGAAACTTATTCACAAGATAATTCAAATCAAATTACAAATAATCAATATTTATCTAATAAAACAAAAGATTATCTAAATTTTGACAATTATCTTATATTTTGGCAAGGATGATCTCCAAATATTGATAAAAATCGGATTTTATTAATAAAAAACGTTTTAGGTAATTATCCACAGCCAAAACATGTCAAAATCCCGCAATCAGCATTCTGTGTCTCTGACTCGTCGGGTTAGGCTTGGACTCGTCGAGTTCATTATGGATTCGGCAAAACAAATGTCGGAGAGTGCACGTTACACCATCAAGCCTTGCCCTTACCCTTAGGCTCCGATGTACATGAAACAAATCAACAAACTGTAAGCTAATGTTTAGTGAGTTCCCCAGAGCATACCCCACACACAATCCACATAATCACATATCATATTAGCCATAAAGCTACATATACCACACAAGCCATGCATATAACATATAGGGATGCAGTGGGATTTTCCCTAGGGTCTTACTCCAGGATGCCATGGGCTCCCCACATGGTCTTACACCTAATTGCCATGGGCTCTCCCATGGTCTTTAATAGGAAAGTCATGGGCTTTCCACATGGTCTTACACCTAAGTGCCATGGGCTCTCCCATGGTCTTTAATAGGAAAGTCATGGGCTTTCCACATGGTCTTACATCGTGTTGCCAAGGGCTTTCCCATGGTCTTTAGTAGGAAAGTCATAGGCTCTCCACATGGTCTTACATCCAAGTGTCATGGTCTTCTTTACAAGCATACCACATATACAACTAGCATACAATCCTAGCACATAACCAACTACCATGTTTTATAATATAACTTTAGCTAGAGTACCACATAAAATGGGATGGTGAAGAGACTCACCTCTCATGAATGTTGAACTGACAAGCTAAAATCGGATAAATCCCACATGCTGCTCCAACTCAACAACCTATAATCATCATGTAATTGACTTATCACAATCCCGAATTACCATAATCATCACCAAAGTCAACCCTAGTTAACCATGGTCAAAGTCAAGGTCAACATTCAATGTTGACCTCTACTCATCGAGTGCATCTTAGCAACTCTTTGAGTTCCTCCCGAGTCCATTCCACTGAATCCCATGTCAACTCGCCGAGTCACCTAAGTGACTCGTTGAGTTCATCAAATGTACAAAAAACTAAAAGTTCATGCAATCCCAAAACCTTAATCCTTCACTTCACTCATTCTGAATCTCGTAATCGGGTAAACCCTACCCGACTCGTTGTGTCAACTAAGGGACTCGACGAGTTCCTTCAGTCCCTTTTATGTTCAGCCCTTTTTAGTGGGATCTAAGGTCCCAAACTTCAGATCCAACGTCCCCTAGTGCCTTTACCACGTAAAGTTGCAACCTTTATGTGCATGCAAGGCCTCACAAGGCTAAAACATCAAACTAAGATTCCTATAAGGTTTTAGTGCATAGAAAGGGCCTAAGCTAGATAAAGTGACCAACTTTATGTCATTGGGGACCTAGAGAGGTCCAGATATGGAACCATATCCTTGTGATAAGTCCAACTCCGAGTAGGACTCCATTTTGCACCAAAAATGGTCATTTACTTCAAAGAAAAGGGATCTAAACAACTAAACATCAAGGTAATGATTTTATACTTCCAAATGGTTGCCAGTACATAGTAGATGTCGGATCTACTGCTTCTCTCCTTGCTCCTTATTCTTCAAGCTCCAAAATCCTTCACAACCACACCAAAATTACTCACAAAAGCTCTATCTCACACACACACACACACACACTCAAGGGTATGCAAGGTTCAACTAGGGTTTTCTTTAGCTAATGAAGTGGTAAGGGAGGCCACAAGAGGCGGGTTATGTCCTTTAAATAGGGTGCAAACCCTGAAATTAGGGTTTTCCTTTACAATGCCTACTTGTCGAGTCGGGGTCTTCCGACTCGTCGAGTAGGATTTAAAATCCACGTCCTCATAATGACTTCTACTCGACGAGTTGGAGCTCCCCAACTCGCCGAGTCCATGCACAAAACCCTGGATTTGATAAATTAAATAATACCTGGAACATGTGTTACAGTTTGGATCTTGGTTTTGGGCTAAGTTAGGAAATGGTAAAATGGACTTTTACCATGAGTATTGGGCAGTCGACTAGGCTTCTCGCTTTAGGTTGAGGACCAATTATTTATTGGGTGTTATTTGATGTTGTTAGCACGGGGATTTTCTGGATCGATAGTCCAAGCTTTTGGTTTGTGTTATTTAGCAGCTTAAGCTGAGTCTTCTCCCGATGCTCGTGAGTCGAAGGCACCAATGTCGGCTCACTAAATTATGTATGTAGGATGCTAGCTATCTTTGTGACTCTTGCATGCTTTGTATGAATTAGTGTGGTAGAATAGATGTATCTTTGATGACCAGTTGAGTCTAGATGTTATTATTGTGTTATGTTGTTTATATGTGATTGATACTGCTGATAGTCTCTAGGGTCCACTAGGACTGCGGATAGTCCCCAAGGTTGCTGATAACCCATAGTTGTGTATTTGTAATGTGTTGTGTGTAACACCCCCTCTGGCACGTATCACAATATTGTCCGCTTTGGGCCACTCGGCACGAGGACTTCCCAGGGGGTCACCCATCCCGGTACTACTCCCGCCCGAGCACGCTTAACTGCAGAGTTCTTATGTGATCTGCTGCCCTCACGACTTTAAAATGCGTTGTGTTAGGGAAGGTATCCACACCCCTTATAGGGAATGCTTAGTTCTCATTCCCAGCCGATGTGGGATCAGATCTAACCCACTTTCACCCCCCATTATAGGGTTCGACGTCCCTGTCGAACACATCGACCCGTGCCCTAGCTCTGATACCATTTGTAACACCCCCCTCTGGCACGTATCACAATATTGTCCGCTTTGGGCCACTCGACACGAGGACTTCCCAGGGGGTCACCCATCCCGGTACTACTCCCGCCCGAGCACGCTTAACTGCAAAGTTCTTAAGGGGTGAAAGTGGGTTAGATCTGATCCCACATCGACTGGGAAGGAGAACTAAGCATTCCTTATAAGGGGTATGGATACCTTCCTTATCACAACGCGTTTTAAAGCCATGAGGTCAGCAGATCCCATAAGAACTCTGTAGTTAAGCGTGCTCGGGCGGGAGTAGTACTAGGATGGGTGACCCCCTGGGAAGTCCTCGTGCCGAGTGGCCCAAAACGGACAATATTGTGATACATGCCATAGGGGGATGTTACAAATGGTATCAGAGCTAGGGCACGGGTCGATGTGTTCGACAGGGACGTCGAACCCTATAATGGGGGGGGGGGGTGAAAGTGGTTTAGATCTGATCCGACATGGGTGACCCCCTGGGAAGTCCTCGTGCCGAGTGGCCCAAAACGGACAATATTGTGATACATGCCATAGGGGGATGTTACAAATGGTATCAGAGCTAGGGCACGGGTCGATGTGTTCGACAGGGACGTCGAACCCTATAATGGGGGGGGGGGGGGGGGGGTGAAAGTGGTTTAGATCTGATCCGACATCGCCTGGGAAGGAGAACTAAGCATTCCTTATAAGGGGTGTGTATACCTTCCCTAACACAACGCGTTTTAAAGCCGTGAGGGCAGCAGATCCCACAAGAACTCTGCAGTTAAGCGTGCTCGGGCGGGAGTAGTACCGGGATGGGTGACCCCCCGGGAAGTCCTCGTGCCGAGTGGCCCAAAGCGGACAATATTGTGATACGTGCCAGAGTTCTTATGGGATCTGCTGCCCTCACGGCCCGGGATGGGTGACCCCCTGGGAAGTCCTCGTGCCGAGTGGCCCAAAGCGGACAATATTGTGATACGTGCCAGAGTTCTTATGGGATCTGCTGCCCGGCCCGGGATGGGTGACCCCCTGGGAAGTCCTCGTGCCGAGTGGCCCAAAGCGGACAATATTGTGATACGTGCCAGAGTTCTTATGGGATCTGCTGCCCTCATGGCTTTCAAACGCGTTGTGATAGGGAAGGTATCCACACCCCTAATAAGGAATGCTTAGTTCTCCTTTCCAACCGATGTGGGATCAGATCTAACCCACTTTCACCCCCCATATAGGGTTCGACGTTCCCGTCGAACACATCGACACGTGCCCTAGCTCTGATACCATTTGTAACATCCCCCTCTAGCACGTATCACAATATTATCCGCTTTGGGCCACTCGGCACGAGGACTTCCCAGGGGGTCACCCATCCCGGTACTACTCCCGCTCGAGCACGCTTAACTGCAGAGTTCTTATGGGATCTGCTGCCCTCACGGCTTTAAAACGCGTTGTTATAGGGAAGGTATCCACACCCCTTATAAGGAATGCTTAGTTCTCCTTTCCAGCCGATGTGGGATCAGATCTAACCCACTTTCACCCCCCATTATAGGGTTCGACGTCCCTGTCGAACACATCGACCCGTGCCCTAGCTCTGATACCATTTGTAACATCCCCCTCTGGCACGTATCACAATATTGTCCCCTTTAGGCCACTCGGCACGAGGACTTCCCAGGGGGTCACCCATCCTGGTAGTACTCCCGCCCGAGCACGCTTAACTGCAGAGTTCTTATGGGATCTGCTGCCCTCACGGCTTTAAAACGCGTTGTTATAGGGAAGGTATCCACACCCCTTATAAGGAATGCTTAGTTCTCCTTTCCAGCCGATGTGGGATCAGATCTAACCCACTTTTTTGTAACATCCCCTCTGGCACGTATCACAATATTGTCCGCTTTGGGCCACTCGGCACGAGGACTTCCCAGGGGGTCACCCATCCTGGTACTACTCCCGCCCGAGCACGCTTAACTGCAGAGTTCTTATGGGATCTGCTGCCCTCACAACTTTAAAACGCGTTGTGTTAGGGAAGGTATCCACACCCCCTATAAGGAATGCTTAGTTCTCCTTCCCAGCCGATGTGGGATCAGATCTAACCCACTTTCACCCCCCATTATAGGGTTCGACGTCCCTGTCGAACACATCGACCCGTGCCCTAGCTCTGATACCATTTGTAACACCCCCCTCTGGCACGTATCACAATATTGTCCGCTTTGGGCCACTCGGCACGAGGACTTCCCAGGGGGTCACCCATCCTGGTACTACTCCCGCCCGAGCACGCTTAACTACAGAGTTCTTATGGGATCTGCTGCCCTCACGGCTTTAAAACGCGCTGTGTTAGGGAAGGTATCCACACCCCCTATAAGGAATGCTTAGTTCTCCTTCCCAGCCGATGTGGGATCAAATCTAACCCACTTTCAAATTTGTAACACCCCCCTCTGGCACGTATCACAATATTGTCCGCTTTGGGCCACTCGGCACGAGGACTTCCCAGGGGTCACCCATCCCGGTACTACTCCCGCCCGAGCACGCTTAACTGCAGAGTTCTTATGGGATCTGCTGCCCTCACGGCTTTAAAACGCGTTGTGACAAGGAAGGTATCCACACCCCTTTATAAGGAAATGTTTCGTTCTCCTTCCAAGCCGATGTAGGATCAGGTGCAACCCACCTTCACCCCCCATTATAGGGTTCGACGTCCCTGTCGAACACATCGACCCGTGCCCTAGCTCTGATACCATTTGTAACACCCCCCTCTGGCACGTATCACAATATTGTCCGCTTTGGGCCACTCGACACGAGGACTTCCCAGGGGGTCACCCATCCCGGTACTACTCCCGCTCGAGCACACTTAACTGCAGAGTTCTTATGGGATCTGCTGCCCTCACGGCTTTAAAACGCATTGTGACAAGGAAGGTATCCACTCCCCTTTATAAGGAAATGTTTCGTTCTCCTTCCAAGTCGATGTAGGATCAGGTGCAACCCACCTTCACCCACCTTCGTTTTGTTATCTGATGTGTTAAAATGTTATGTGATTTTCTTGTATGGTGACTTGGGAAACTGCGGGACAATACTTGGGACGAGTATGAGTAGGTGTGAATGGTAGTAGAGGCCTATACTACCGGAAGCACAAGACTCACACTTGGATCAGGGAAAGTCACAAGGTTACCAAGAAGCTAGTAACTGATTCTGTTTTTTTTTCAAGTATGTCATTACCATCGTTTCGATAATGACTAAAAAGATTGTTAATTTCCGATCCTAGTGGTCGTACCGAATTGAGTCCGACTACGATGAGTATGTTGCGTGGTTCAGGGAACCAAGTTCGATGTAGCGTCTGACTTAAACCAAACAATTGAAATCAAAGCGATCAATAGAAGTAGCGCGTTCGTTGTTAAAGAAGTTGGTAGCCAGAAACGCTACATGTTAAAGTGTGATTATATCACATTAGAACATGAAGGAATACATAGTCTATTTTAGAATTTAACTCTAAGAGACCTAAGTCTAAACGTGCATCACATGATGATAGATCATAATTTGAAGTCTAGCCTGAGGTAGAGAGCAGGTGCACGATCGAGTACTGCTTACAGTCAATGAGTCTAAGAGATAGACTTGAAGGAATATAGAAGTTATAATTATTACCTAGGATGAAGAGACAACGTATGGAGTCATTATACGAGCCCTGTTTCGTTGATGATTCCAGGATGTAATCATCCTAAGGGGGAGATAATTGTAACGCCCGCAGATCCGGGCTAGTCAATTTAGAGGCAATAGGGGTCGATAACGAATTTTCGACAAAAAGATTATTTAAAATAAATAATCTTAACCAAGTTGTAGAATATGTCACAAGGTTTCCGTACATATAAAGAACGCCGAAATCCGAGTTATAACGAAGAAGTTATGACCCGTCGAAGTTTCGCATCGGAACCGGCACGACGCCGGGAAGCGTAAATAGTAAATTTATGATAGAGAGAGATTTAGCCTTAGCTCTCTAAACAAAAGTCGTAGAATATGTTAAACTAAGAACATCGATAAAAAAACGCCCAAATCTGACTTCGTATGAAGAAGTTATGATTTTTCGAAGTTTCGGATTAGCGGTGTACAGCCCGAAATTCGAATTTTAGATCGATTGATTTTTAGCCGACACAACCTAAACAAGAATCGAAGATCTCGTTATTAGTAACATAACGATAAAAAGACAAACGAAAATGGACATCGGATAAAGAAGTTATGAGATTTTAACGGACCAATCTTGTCCCGGCCTGTTAAAAATATAACTTTAAAAATAAAGTCAAAATTAGCCGACGGAGTCTAAACGAAAGTTGTAGAGTACGTCTCCACCTACTCGTGGATATAAAGAACGTCAAAAACGGAGTTCGTATGAACGAGTTACAAATTATAATAGCATATTTACGTATTAAAATAAAGTATAAATCATGTATACGTACACATATATATACATATGTATATATCATTAGAAAGGTATCGACGATGCAGTCATTCTAAGACTAATGTTGAGTTCTTTTGACATTAGCTTAGTACAAATATCATTAAATCCATTTAAAATAGTATTATAGAGGGGTGTTTAGTTGTTTATATAACTAAAAGGTCATTAAGTAATTATGGAGAGTAGTTTTTGAAAATTCAATTAGTATAAATAAGAGCCTTGGGCTCTCATATTTCTTGCACCCATTCTCTTGATGCAAGAGTCTTTCTCTCCTTATCCCCCGAGCATTTCGGTCCCTCGTGATTCGACTTCTCTTTCTGTAGTTTTAGTATAGTAAGGTGAGCGCTGCACGAATCTTTCTTAGAAAGATTCAGCGACGAAGTTCTGCCCTTGCAGAGCCCGACTCCTAGCTAAAATCCCCTTGAAAGTAAGTTATGCTTATCCTATTTTAAATATAGTTTATATTTAAAATTATTATTGTTATTATAAATTTATAATAAATATTTGAGCTATTATTATGACTTATATAAGTGTCGTTATAATATCTTTTAACTACTCACGGTACGGGGAATCTGGTTTAAAGGGCCGCATAGGGTTGTTGGATTTCAGAAGTGCTATACGCCAAAATGGTCCTGCCATCCGGTGTTTTATGTCTGGCCCCTGTCTGTACATAGTAGTTGGAAAGTATTGTTTAAACGCTTATATAATAATAATAATAATAATAATAATAATAATAATAATAATAAGACTAATAATTAGTCATGGTAATATTAGACTAAAATCTAGTGGTGATAATACTAGGTTTCGTCAAAGGAAATTATTTTAAAGTAAACGAAGCGTTGTCCGAGTACCGAGTCACCACCTTCTCAGGTGAGTGCATAGTCCCTTTCATCTTACACATAGATATGAAGTATTTTAATATAAATTACGTGCTATGTGTGCATATTGTCTGAATACTTGCTGTCTATGCTGAGTGAAAGATTTTATACATGTTTTAAATGATTTAAACTATATATGTATTTTATATCTACGAAAATGTTGGGGTAAAACATAGGTAGATATAATAGATAAAATATGAGTTGGATGATGAGTTGAGATGTGATATAGACTATAAGGTGTGGGTGAGAGGTGTACGATGTGAGAAGCCTTTTTCCCAAACGATGTCCCTGTCATTCAGTAGAGTATGGATGACAACCACGGACTATCCTAGATAGTCCAGTGGAACACTATCAGGCTCGCAACCTGTAGGTGTTGTGAACGATGTGTTCACCCGGTGTACTCTAAACCTTGGTGATCATGCAGACTTGATACCTAGACCCCGGTGATCATGCAGACTTGGGGCCGAAACCTTGGCGACTATGCAGACTTAGTGCCTATTGTATAAATTCTGGCGACTATGCAGACTTAGTGCCTAAACCCCGGTGACGATGGACTTCGTGCCGATTCCTTAGGATGATCCTTAGGAATGTATGAACGAGGAATAGTTGATTCTTAGGGTAGATCCTTAAGAATAAAGCAGATAATAGGGATGGGTGACCCCCTGGGAAGTCCTCGTGCCGACTGGCCCAAAGCGGACAATATTGTGATACGTGCCAGAGGAGATGTTACAAATGATATCAGAGCTAGGGCACGGGTCGATGTGTTCGACGGGGACGTCGAACCCTATAATGGGGGGTGAAAGTAGGTTAGATCTGATCCCACATCGGCTGGGAAGGAGAACTAAGCATTCCTTATAGGGGGTGTGGATACCTTCCCTAACACAACGCGTTTTAAAGCCGTGAGGGCAGCAGATCCCATAAGAACTCTGCAGTTAAGCGTGCTCGGGCGGGAGTAGTACCAGGATGGGTGACCCCCTGGGAAGTCCTCGTGCCGAGTGGCCCAAAGCGGACAATATTGTGATACGTGCCAGAGGGGGGTGTTACAAATGGTATCAGAGCTAGGGCACGGGCGGGATCAGATCTAACCCACATCGGCTGGGAAGGAGAACTGAGCATTCCTTATAAGGGGTGTGGATACCTTCCCTAACAGAACGCGTTTTAAAGCCTGTCGAACACATCGACCCGTGCCCTAGCTCTGATACCATTTCTAACATCCCCCTCTGGCACGTATCACAATATTGTCCACTTTGGGCCACTCGGCACGAGGACTTCCCAGGGGGTCACCCATCCCGGTACAACTCCCGCCCGAGCACACTTAACTGCAGAGTTCTTATGGGATCTGCTGCCCTCACGGCTTTAAAACGCGTTGTGTTAGGGAAAGTATCCACACCCCTTATAAGGAATGTTTAGTTCTCCTTCCTAGCCGATGTGGGATCATATCTAACCCACTTATTTGTAACACCCCCCTCTGGCACGTATCACAATATTGTCCGCTTTGGGCCACTCGGCACGAGGACTTCCCAGGGGTCACCCATCCCGGTACTACTCCCGCCCGAGCACGCTTAACTGCAGAGTTCTTATGGGATCTGCTGCCCTCACGGTTTTAAAACACGTTGTGATAGGGAAGGTATCCACACCCCTTATAAGGAATGCTTAGTTCTCCTTCCCAACCGATGTGGGATCAGATCTAACCCACTTTCACCCCTCATTATAAGGGGTGTGGATACCTTCCCTATCACAACGCGTTTTAAAGCCGTGAGGGCAGCAGATCCCATAAGAACTCTGCAGTTAAGCGTGCGCGGGCGGGAGTAGTATCGGGATGGGAGTAGTACCATTTGTAACATCCCCCTCTAGCACGTATCACAATATTGTCCGCTTTGGGCCACTCGGCACGAGGACTTCCCAGGGGGTCACCCATCCCGGTACTACTCCCGCTCGAGCACGCTTAACTGCAGAGTTCTTATGGGATCTGCTGCCCTCACGGCTTTAAAACGCGTTGTGATAGGGAAGGTATCCACACAAGAACTCTGCAGTTAAGCGTGCTCGGGCGGGAGTAGTACCGGGATGGGTGACCCCCTGGGAAGTCCTCGTGCCGAGTGGCCCAAAGCGGATAATATTGTGATACGTGCCAGAGGGGGTGTGTTACATTGTGTGTGGTGTTTTGGGGAACCCACTAAGATTTGTGCTTACGGTTTGCAGTTTACATGTTTCAGGTTTTTCTTATATTAAAGGAGAGGCACAGCTCGATTGCATCGCATCCATGGGGGAGTTGTCTACCTGATAACTTTTAATGATACTCTGATAAATGTTTAAGATTCTTACAGTTGTCAACTATAATATATATATATATATATATATATATATATATATATATATATATATATATATATATATATATATATATATAAAGTTTTAATAAAAAATTTTGGGTTTGTAATTTGGGGTGTTACAATGGTCAAGGTCAAAAAATCAACTATTCAAGGAGGTCCACTTATACTTAGTACGCCATGCGTACTCAGTTGGTACGCCCATTGTACTATAAATTTTGACTAGCTCATGGGGTGTTGACCCAGTACGCATTGCGTACCAGAAGGTACGCCCCGCGTATGATGCCAACTCTTATTCCATCAAGAAAAGTCTTAAACATGTAAGCCAAATCGTCCAATGCTCAGAACAAGTTCCAAATTATGCCTTAACCCATAAAGTCGATAACTTTGAGCTTTGGCATGGCTTAGTGGGTCCCAAATCCAAGACGTATCTTTACAACTTCAACAAGGAGCTAATACACATGCATGGGTAGATATCAACCACCAAGATTACATTTTTATGCATTTAGGACTCCTAAAATATCCATATCTAAAGACCAAACTTCTGGAGCAACTCTTTCTCATAGGGACAAACCAAAGGGACCAAATTATGCCACAAATCACTCCAAACTAGATCTACTCAAGGAGATGTCAAGACAAGAGCTTTTTACCTTCAATGGATTGAAAAAAGGTGTAACTTCTGGATCTCCAAGCTTCACTCCAAATGATGATTCTTCAATAACCTTCAATATCTTTAAAATGCACAAGAACACACCAAGATTCCTCACAAGAGCTTAAGAACTCAAAGATGGTGGCTAGGGGTCGAGATTAGGGTTTAGGAGGTATGGAGGCTGATAAAAGGCAACATCCTAAGAACATACTAAGCTTAAATAGGGGTAAGACCCTAAAAATGAGGGTTTCTAGCTGAAGTGAGTACGCCCTACATACTCTTGAGTACGCCCAACGTACTCAAATGGCATACATGATCATATCTTCCACTACGCAAATAAGATAAATGACTTTTGAATGTAAAACATTGGTATTTGTCATGAATAAATGAAATGTTGTTGTATAAAAATGAAAAATTTTGTTATGAAAATCGGGACGTTACAGAAATTGACCCAAGAGCCCGCGAATCCATATACTTCAATGAGTTATGTGGGTGAGGTTGGGTTGATGTTTCCAACCCATTACCCGCCAACCCATATATTATATGGATTGGGTTGGGTCAATGTATTCTAACACACCAACCCAAACTCAACCCAATTGTGAGGCCTAATCACGGTGACCTATTAGAGGTTGCGGTGGAACGTGAATTGGTTGGCCTACTTTGATAAAATTGGTATTGGGATTTATGGGAATATCTTTATGCGAGTGTCGATTAAAGTTTGCAATATCTTAGAATCTTTGAGATCTTTTTTTTTTTGGGTTCTAATGATCAAAGATAAGAACATTTACGACTTCTAAGAAAAAAAAATATGTTTTAGCATCAATAGTCTTGCGACTTTCAATGGGGCTCTATTACAAACTTGGAGACGAAGGTCCATTCAAAATCCACAACATTTGTTGGTAAACGTATAAAAACGATTCATCAAAGTTCTCGAGGCATGAGATTGATGTGGGATATGATTAAAATTATTGGAGTGTGGGCGAAAATTTTAGGATTTGTAAACCAATTACACGAGAAAAAAAATTATCGTGCATTCAACTTTGAAGAAAAAAGTGGGGGATAGATTAACAATATAATTTTTGGAGGAGGTTGGGACCGGGGGATAAACCATTAATGATTTCATTTCCTAGAATATTTCAGCTTGAACGACATAAAACTGTTTGGTTTTCGACAGGCGAGACAATGAAATGTGGGTTTAGAACTAGTGCCAAGATCTAATGGGTAGGCTCGAGATGGATCAATTATCGACTCTTTGACAGTGTTGGAGTCGGGGCTTGCTTCCCTCAATAGCATATGTGGTTGTGGATATTGATAACTCTGACGGTTAGTACCATGAGGTTTTATAGAGAACGTTACTCTACCTAATGGTTATTTCATGACGAGATGGAACAAGTTTGTTTCGAAGAAAGTAAATATTCTCAAATGGGGATATTGTTGGATCGAATTTCATCTAGACAAAATTTGGTGATTAAAGGTGTTGAACTGTTGATCTCTCATTTACTATATGGTCGATATGTAACAATCACTTGGAGGAAGTTGATTGCATCTTGTATTGATCTCTCGTTTACTCTATGATCAATACGTAACAATCATTGGGATGAAGTTGATCGCATTTTCTTGGAATGTGAAGTGGTGACTCAATTATTGGAGAAAATTGTTCGTTGGTATGACTTGAGTTTTCTTGCTTGTGATCGGAAAAGTGATTTTGTTGTTTGGCTAAAAATGTTGCTCTTTCTTCTAATAAACATGTGGTGTTGGATGCCATTCTGGAGTATTTGGAAATTCAGGAACTTGTTCGGGTGAGCTATTAGAGGCCAGAAACTAAAAGTAGGTTGGGTTCTATAGATTCAAAATCCTACCCTCACTATCTTTTTGTAATCGTTATTTTTTCCCAATATCTTATTATCTTGCTAGCTATAAAATACAATCGTTTATACAGGTTATTTGCATAAAAACACAAACTATAAGGGGTAAGTTGGTATAACCTTAGTTTTTGGGGTTTAAACTTTAAACACAGTTTTCTTCGCCGGCGACATTGAAGCCGCCGCAGCAGAAGAACACCAGATGCTTAACAGTTACACCCTTCACAAAATCTCGCTTCGCCCTCTCTTTGCACATGAGAGAAAGCTTCCGGCGTCACGTCATGAAACCCTGCAAGTCTTTTGATCTCATAGTATTAAAACACCTCAATTCGACCACCAGTTTCGGCACTACTCAAGGTCAGTACGCCTTCCCCTTCTCTACACTTTCTATCTGTCAAACCAAATCTCCGATCGCTAAAACAACACACATCCCACCTGTAACCCCGCAGTCTCTTCAGAAATCTATCTCTTCTTCTCAGTGGCATTTCATCGAACAGATATCAGGCACCCTTACACCCACCACAATCTCCACCGCCCTCTACAGCCTCCGCACATCTCCCACCCTCGTCCTTCAATTCACCGAGTATCTTAACCCAAATAATACAGATATCGAATGCTATTGTCTATCAATCGCCATTATCTGTCAGCTCCCCTCACCTAAATCATCTTTACAATTTATCAAAACTTTAATCAGTTCTCGTAGGTTTAGCTATAACGATGTCTTTAACGGGTTAGTTGCCGCCCGTGAAAGGCTAGGCATATCGAGTACGATAGTCTTTGATTTGTGGATCAAGGGCTTCTGTGAATTGAAGAGAGCTGATGAGGCGTTCAAGTGCTTTTACTTGATGAAACATAAAGGGATATTGCCAAAGATTGAAACTTGTAACAACATGCTAAGCTTGTTTATTAGATCAAACCATACACATTCTACATGGGTTTTGTTTGCTGAGATGTTCAGATTGAAGATTAATCCGACTGTGTACACTTATAACATAATGGTTAACCTGTTGTGTAAAGAAGGGAAGACAAAGAAGGCAAAGGAGTTCATTGCAAACATGGAAACCTTAGGGTTGAAACCAAATGTGGTTACTTATAACACAATAATCAACGGGTATTGTGCAAAAAAGGATCTTGATGGTGCTAAGAGGGTATTCAACAGGATGAAAGCTAAAGGCATTCAGCCAGACACATATAGTTATGGAGCACTTGTAAGCTGTATGTGTAAAGAAGAAAGATTCAATGATGCATCTAAACTTATGAGTAAAATGGAGGAAATCGGTTTAGTGCCAACTGCAATAACGTACAACACATTGATAGATGCATATTGCAATAAAGAGAATCTTGAAATGGCATTTCATTATAAAGATGAAATGGTGAAAAAGGGCATACAACCATCTGTATCTACATACAATTCATTGATTCTTGCATTGGTGTTTGAAGGTAAAGAGTCAGAAGCCGAAGATATAATGGAAGAAATGAGAATTGAAAAATTAATCCCAGATGTGATCACTTACAACATATTGATCAATGGATATTGTAGATCTGGGAATGCACAAAAGGCTTTTGCTCTCCATGATGAGATGATAACAAAAGGTATAAACCCAACACATGTGACCTACACTTCTCTTATAAAAGTATTAAACAAACGAAACAGAATGACAGAAGCAGATAATTTATTTTCCAAGATTATCGAGAGAGGCGTTTTACCAGATGTTATGATGTTTAATTCATTGATTGATGGACATTGTGCTAATAAAAACATGGAAAGAGCTGTTTTTTATTTAAAGGAAATGGATAGGGTGAAAGTTTGTCCTGATGAAGTGACCTACAATACTTTAATGCAAGGGCATTGTAGGGAGGGAAGAGTTGAAGAAGCTATTAGGGTTTTTGAGGAAATGAAGAAAAGAGGGATTGAGGGAGATTATATTAGTTTTAATACTCTTATTAGTGGGTATAGTAGGAGAGGTGATATGAAGGAGGCATTAAAGATTAGGGATGATATGGTAAGTAAAGGTTTTAATCCCACATTGTTAACCTACACTTCTCTTATTCAAGGATTATGTAAAAATAATGAGGGACATCATGCAGAAAAGCTTTATAAAGAAATGGTTAGTAAAGGTATTACCCCTGATGATAATACCATTGTTTCTTTGATTGAAGGGATGGAAAGTGTTGATAAGTTTCTTGAAAATGATCTTTGATTGTATTTGACATGTAGTCTCTATCTTGTTTAATGATTTTTCTCATTGTGCTTTTTACTTAACATGGTTGTTGGTTCCTTTTTTTTTAAGGTGTCCTTGTTTAAGAAGTGTCGCAATCACTTTTAAGAAGATTTTATTTGAAACTCTTTAGTCATTCAAGAAGAGAAGGATCACATGCTATTTTGCTACAAGACATACACTTGAATTGATGGATATCTGTCATGGGTTTGGGAATATTTCGTTACACATTTCCATATGATCAGATCAACCTTTTGCATCCTTAACATATTCATCATTTGCTTCTGACTGGTTATTGTCACCTTCCTTATTTGGCCTAACATGCATGTCAACATAATAATATATTAAATTAGTGTATGTGATACACTCATACCTACCTTCTTCCCATCCTCAACCTTATCCCTTATTTGACCCAACTTGCATGCTAACATACTAATGCGTTAAATGGTATAATAAACTTTTTGGGAAAATGACTTAAAAAGGTAAAGAAATTTCCAAAATGTTCAAAAAAGACTATTATTTTTTTAGTACATAATGGTATTCTATGTACCAATTGTATACTTCAATGATATTTTTTGTAATTAAAGAACAATTATATTTTTTGAACATTTTGGAAACTTTATTACAGTTTTAGGCCATTTTTATGTTTACCGAAGGTAACTATTTACCAAAAGATTTTATTTGAACACGTATGTACTTTGTATGATATTTTTTGTATTAAAAAAAAAAAAACAATAATGATATTTTTTGAACATTTTAAAAACTTCGTTACCTTTTTAAGTCATTTTCCCTAAAAAAATTTAATGTGCTACCAACATCTTCATCCTTAACCTTATCAACATTCTCATCTTCAACCCTATCATCAACATCTAGGAAGCACAGAAACTCATCTTAGGGTCATGTTCTCGTTTCGGAAATGCCATGGAAATGGATACGCCTACGATGCGTCATGGAAACGTTTCGGTGAAGTATCGGGTAGTCAGGAAACGTATCAGTGAAATTTCGGTGAAGTTTCCGCAACGTGTCTATTTTATTTTAGGTTTTGCATGGGCTTTTTAAGTCCAAAAAAGACTAATGAGTTATACATATTCGTTATTACCTTAAACCGATCAACTATCCAATTCCTAGTTGTCTACTCGTCTCGTCGATCACTGATCAAACGATCACCGGTTCAGAATTCACCAATCGTCATTCTCCTAATTCCTAAACAGGTCAATTATGACTTCTCAAGAACAAGAAACAAAAGGATCATCGTCAACTATATCAATAGACCAACCTTCATTGTAGGACTATGTGACTAAACTGGAAAAACTTGTTGGAGCAGGAGGATGTTAGAAATTTAAGTGTAACATTTGCAGTGAAACCCGACAAGCATGGGGGGCTTAGAGGGGGGACAAAGTGGACAGCTGTACATGACTCAATTTTTTTTATTATATATTTTTATTTAAAAATACAAAATTATAATAAAGATAAGGGCTTTTTTTTTTCTTGTTCGTCCTAGACCTTTAAAAATATTTCATTTTTCAGGACCGGCCCTGCCGATAAGGATCATATTCTAGAGTTAGAGCACATTTGCTTGGTATAAAAGGTAATCTACTAATCTTTGCAGTGTTTGGAGTCCAATTTCATCCATTAAAGTTTAACAGGAAGGCAAATTTCGTCCATTGAAGTTAATTTTCATATGTATGACTATAGTTATGTTCATTAATGATAATATACAAGTATCTCCTGTTAATATATTCCTTTATATTGTTAGTAACTTTTACTATAAACTTTTCATTAATTGCAGCCTAACTGCATAACAAGAAAAAGTGATTCCTAAATATGTAGTAAAAAAATTATTATTAATATTTTATGTATGTGTGTAAGTGATTATTCTGATTTTCTGATTTTCTCATCCCTATATTTATCTGCAGTATAGGTACTGAGATTTCTATTTGCAAGAAACCAACAGTGACCGACAAACTTAACATGAAAAGATTAGAAGATACGTATGAAGAGAAGAAAGTCGAGTCACAACCAAAAAAAGTCGAGTTGCCATGTGAAGTTGGTGTTGGATTTAAGAAAAGAAAAGGTATTTCAACACCTCTTGAAAGAGCTTTTTGTGTTAGAAATTAGGGACCAACCGGATCAAGAAATAACAAGGATGTTTTATACCGAAGGTTTACCTTTTAATCTTGCAAGAAATCCACATTATCTCAAGGCTTTTCAGTTTGCTGCTAACAACAAAATGATGGTTATGTATCTCCTAGTTATAACAAGCTAAGAACAACATTATTACAAAAAGAAAAAGATAATATTCACAGGCTATTGGATCCACTTAGGTCTACATGGAAAGAAAAATTTGTGACTGTTATGAGTGATGGCTGGAGTGATCCTATAAGAAAACCCCTAATCAATTTCATGGTTGCCTCAGGTAATGGTCTTTTGTTTCTAAAGGCAGTGAATTGTTTTGGGAAGTAAAAGATAGATTTTATATTGCTTAATTGATGAAAGAAGTCATCAATGAAATTGGTCATCAAAATGTTGTGCAAATCATTACTAACAATACAACAAATTGTAAGGCAGCTGGAGAGATTATCGAGAGTCAGTTTCCTCACATCTATTGGACACCATGTGTTGTTCATACGCTTAATCTCAGTTTGAAGAACTTTTGTTCACCAATGAATGTGGAAACAAATGAACTAACATATGAACAATACAACTGGATAAAAAAAAGTTCACGAAGATGCACTTGCAATAAAGAATTTCATCATGAACCATAACATGAGACTCTCGATTTTCACCAAGTTTACTCCTCTTAGATTGCTTTCGGTTGCCGACACTCGCTTTGCCTCCATAATTGTGATGCTCAAGAGATTGAAACTTATCAAAAAGGGTCTTCAAGCTATGATTATAAGCGAAAAATGGTCTTCTTATAGATTAGATGACACTAAGAAAACATACTCCATGAAATAATATATTTTTATATGATGATTGGTGGTACAAAGTAGCATATATTCTTAGTTTCACTCGACCTATATATGAGATGATTAGAGTTTGTGACACCGACAAGCCATGTTTACACTTGGTGCATGGGATGTGGGATTTTATGATTGAGAAAGTGAAGATTGAGATCTACAAGAAAGAAAAATGTCTGACGTCTTAAATAAGTTGCTTTTATAATGTTGTGCATTGTATTTTAGTGGTTCGATGGGCGAAGAATAACACTCCCATACATTGTTTAGCTCACTCTTTAAATCCAAGGTATATGATTTTAAACTATACACTTGATTTCTATTATATATTTATGTTTTAACTTTTGAATGTTGTAGATATTATAGTGATTCATGGTTACATGAGGACTCTACAAGATGTGTTCCACATAGGGATGGAGGAATTTCACAAAAAATGATGAAATGTTTTCGAAGATTGTTTCCTAATAATGATGGGTATAGCAAAGTCCTTGATGTGAATGCAATGTTTTCAATGAAGAGTGGTCCTTTTAAAGATTTAACAAGCATTTCAAAGATGACTACTATGGAACCCAAGAATTGGTGGGGTTAACTTTGGTGCTCAAACTCCTTTTCTCCATACTTTGGCTTTTAGATTACTTGGACAACCTAGTTCTTCTTCTTCTTCTTCTTCTTCTTCTTGTGTTGAGCATAATTTGAGTACTTATGCATTTATTCACTAGCTTAAGAGGAATAAGTTGACTACAAGTCGTGCTCAAGACTTGGTTTACATCCACAATAATCTCCTACTTTTGTCAAGGAATCTGAATGATAATGTTTTTGATTCAATGGAAGATGTAGGGTTTTTGGAGGTTGCCGATCTCTCACTAGATGAACTGGATTTTGAAAATGGTTTGATTATTGATAATTAATTACCTATGAAAGATTTAGTATTTTTGACGTTTACACTTTACATCAATATATATCTATTTTGGAATTTCTTATATATATATATATATATATATATATATATATATATATATATATATATATATATATATATATATATATATATATATATATATGTGTGTGTGTGTGTGTGTGTGTGTGTTTATATTGTCGTATCTCTGCAGTTTCTGTATCTTGATTTTTTTTGAGTTTTGTCGTTTCCCTTTACCGTTTTGTATCCGTTTCCCATTGTCGTATCCGTTTCCGTTTCCGTGCAACTTAGATCAACATTCTCGTTTTCTTTTGATTTTTTTTCTTGTCAGAATCCAGATTCATCTCAACCTGCATGATAAAGTATTAAAACACATTTATTGCAAATATAACATAGACTTATTAACTAAACATATCATCACGGAAGACTTTTGCTTCCATCCCCAACTTATTTACTATCATCCCTACAAAGAGGATTAAAAAATGTATCATCATCACAACTCTCGTAATAATTAGTTATGTCTAATTTGTGCAAAGCCCTTGACATTTCTTTGCCACCATAGGGCCCTTACGATAATTGATTAGTTCGTCTTCATATATATATATATTAAAACATCTTCCATATCCAAATATATAAAGTTATACAATGAAAAACCTTAATCAACTGAGTATTGTTATAATGAACTTTAAGAATAAGTTGAGGTCCGTTTACATTGAAAACATGCAAGGGCTTTATTATATTTTGTTTAATATTGTTTCACCTTTGGCTTATTACTCTCTCTTTCTTTCTCTCCCCCTCTCTCTCTCTCTCTCTCTCTCTATATATATATATATATATATATATATATATATATATATATATATATATACACACACACACACACACACAAGTAGGTTCATACGAAAACATAAATACCTTATGAAAACGCGAAAATAGATTTTATCTTATAAAAATCAAACACAAGTACTATAAAATTAAATTTATTAACAATAGATTAAAGATAATAAGTTACATTGGACTGTGTTATGATAATATAAATTTAAAGACAGTTTTAACAACTATTTTTTTTCACATCCTTAACCACTTTTAAATTCATGTTTTTATAATAAAAATGTCAAAAATCATGTTTTGCTAATATGAAACAATTTCTCATGTATCATCGATTATCGTCATGTAGTTTAAAGCTTTGATGGATTATTGTTCAAAATATAAGGTTGAGGTGGCACAATCTCATAGTTTTCTCTTGTTTTCGCGTTTTCGCAAATTATTTGCATTTTCTCATGAACCAGGGAGGGAGGGAGGTGTATATATATATATATATATATATATATATATATATATATATATATATATATATATATATATATATATATATATATTCCTCCCTCCCACCAATTGTTGATCGCATCTCACTATTTGTAATTTTCCATATATATAATCTCCATAGGTACCTACATAACAAAGAGTTCTTTATTTTAAAACATTAACAATGTAAAACAATATATTGTTTTATGAAAATAATACATGTTCCATGCATCTAAAGAGTTCGCCGCCAAAAGGGTCCATGGTGTGACCAACTAATGACTTAGATCTCCTATAAAACCATGCTACAACATGCAAATAAGACATATAAGGATATTATCTTCATCTGAAATTTTGTAAAGCATTGAGTTGTTAAACAACCCAAGTAAATCTATAATATATAATATATCTATAGAATCAAAATCGAAAAGCACCACATCTTAAACTTGCAAATAACATCTTCATCACCCATGTAACATTACGAAACTGTAGAGTGGAGATAAGGAAAAACTTCGAACGTCCAAAATGTAGCTCATTTCTTCCAACTTGATATCAAAACACACCATCATTATGTTCACGATGGATCATTTCAGTAAACATTACTTCAATTTTAGTTACTGGTTCTTCAGTTTCAATCAATGAAATGGTATTCTAGGTTTATCAAACTACAATAACAAAACAAAATAACCTAAAAGGCTAAAACCTAATCCTCATAATTTTAAGGTAACATTTACGATGGTTAAATGTACTAAAAAACAAATGTTTATTGATTACTTACTTGCAATGCATTCATGTTTCTCAAGTGATGATCCACGAGCGTAAATAAATATGACCACATGTTCTGCTAAAAGTTGCTTGCGAATCAGCAAGGATCCTAAAATGACATAAAGCAAATCGATAATCTTTAGCAATATCATATAAATCTTTGTGAATACAATTTAGGATAGTTGACATAAAGAAAATCGATAATCTTTAGCAATATTATGTAAATATGTGTGTATACAATTTAAGATAGTTTCTACAGCCCTTAACTAATAGGTATTGACAACCATTTGTGATATACTTTTGCTTTGAAAATCTTAATAATTTGCTTGTTCCCAACATACTGTTCAACCATGCATACATGCAATCATAAATATCTATTGCTAAAGACTTACGAGAATCCTGTTTAATTCGATATGGGGGCATGTATCTTTAATCCTATCCATCTACATGTACATCCTAATATATTGTTTATAATGTGATTCTTAGCTGACATATAAGAAGGCAAACATGAAACCTAGACTTTATTTGATATCAAGTTTTATAGAGAACATAACATCACTAAGGTTGTAGAGTTATGTGTGTCCATTTTGATATAATAACATTTAGCAAATAAAGAGATGCTTGCGAGTGGTGGTTCATTTTGTTTGTTGGTGTAATTCGTTTATGTTTCATGTAATTATGTTAAATTTTCTATTACATATCATCTTTAAATTTGTATCACATGTATTAAATAATATTTTCAAAATTTATCGTTCACGAACAAATATCTTCACAAGTATTTATGTTTTAAATGTTTCCCATGAAGCTTAAAATGATGCATACATAAATGTGTATCAGTGAGCTTTACTATTGAATTTGGACGTCAATTGTGATAAACACAACATAATTATATTCTTAGTCTTAACTTCCTTTTCCACACCGCTATCTACTCTCTTCTTTACGGTAGTTCATTTGGATGTTGTGACCCCTTAAAGCTTTTATCAACCCAAAAACTTAGAGGATCACAACATCTAAATGAATAACATGTGAGAAAATTTTATGACAAATTTTCTTAACCCTAGACATCCGTCAATATTTAGCTCACATTTAATAATAATGTTTGCATCCACCAACAAATAACATAGGTTTTAAAACCAAGTATTCATTCATTGATATGTGTTTCATTGCATTCTCTATTTTGTGAGAAAGAGGTACCTGTCCCATCTGAAGGAGATACTTTTTTTTATGTATGCACTGACTCTAACAATAGATGATGCAAAATGTTCATTTTGAGAACTATGATTTCAATTTGGGCCATTTCAAATATCTATTAGGGTTAGGATTTAAAGAATAGAAGCGGTGTTAGATGAATCTTGTTCGAGTCATAAACTAGGCTTGAAGGAGTAAATGTACTTGATGAAGAGGAATTACGAGAAATCATAATAAGAAAAGTCGGTGTGAAGGTGTTTTCTTTTGACATATTCCACCGTTCGTAGTTACTAGTAGTTTTTAGCGTACGCACCATCGTTTCTGGTCTTAATATAAACTAAAATTCTTAAGTAAGTTAGATTTTAAACCCATATCCTTATTAAGTTTATATATATACGTGAACAATTGACATCATTAATCTACCACGGATTATTTACGTTGTATGTTAAGAACGATATATAATGAGACAATTTGTATGGGACACTCTCCATCTATTTAATCAATCTTGTGCACATTGCGAGCTTTTCACATTAAACTTTAGTAGTTGTATGGGAAACATCACTTCCATAAATGTTAATAGTTTCATGGGGAACGTTACATCTATTAAACATGTCTCTCAAGAATCATGAACGTTCCATGTTGCACATCAATAGTTTCATGGGAAACAATGATTCCATAAATAACATAAAAATATCATTATTAGTTACTGAGTGTGATATCCTAAAATCTCATTAAGTAGTGACCTTTGAGAGGTCATGCCCACAACGCGTTTAGATGGTTGTTTTCCACTTTAATATATCACTAGAATGACCAACTTCCTGATTCTTCTCAAAAGCTTCATTATATTATCTATAAAGCTTTTGTGGGAATGGGAAGGGTTTCATACGAAATGAATCCAAATGGTTTATTGTTGTGGAAAAACTCCATTGTTTACATCATGGATTTCCTTGAACTCGGGTAGAAGGTTTTTATAAAAGTCTTAATTTCAAGGTATGTAACTAATATCCTTGTATAAAGTGAAATGTAGTGGGCTTATAAGTTTGTTGTATTGTTACAAGATAAGAGGAAATATTATAAGTATTTCAAATGGATTGTTTGAGGAACTAATTCCAAAGACATGCTACTTAAATACACAACGATATGAAGTATACATAATTAGAACACAAGAAAACACAATTCGAGTTGAAGAACAAAATAAACGATAATCTAGAGATTGAGGATCAAATGTTGGAACTAAGGGAACTTAAAGAAATGCAATTATGGTTGATAAAGCATAAAGAAAACATTAGCTTGAAGTATGAAAAATAGAGTATACTAATGTTATATTACTTAAGGTTGGTGTAACATTAACGTTAGTTGTTATCATAATTCTTTGATGCAATATTTGTTTTGTTTGTGAAAATGATTCTTATGGTTTTACCATAAGATGATTATTTAAAACTTTATAATCTTCATTGTAACACCCAAATTTTTAAGCACAAATTTACACCCAAATTCTTTTCCTTTATATAAAATATTATACAACAAAGGTTTCATACATATTAAACATTAAGTTTCAACTTCAGTAAGTATACAAAAGATAGCCCAATGATCATATTGGGTTGTTACAAATATTAAACTATATATTTTATATACATAAAAGTGACTTCTACCACTTTCACGCCTCCAAAAGACTTTGATTATAAACACTTTTAGTTCCTATAAAACACATTAATAGCATCTATAATAAGCTATATGCTTAGCGAACAAAACCATTTTTCATAAACTTGAAACATAACTATCAAAATCATTTCATAATAAAAATATAAATTTTCACATTTCTTAAGTGCTACTTACATCTTTCAACAATAGTATTATCATCACCAAGATTAATACTATTATCATTTTCTAATATTATTATCATTTTCATTGGTATTATCGTCACAAAGACTACCAATTCAATTCATTCTCACTTTGTGGTATTTCGATTACCAAGACTACCACAACAACAATTTCATATCCGGGATATTACAATTGCTAAGACTATCCCAATTTCCATCCATTATAACTTCAACATTCCATCACCAAGATTTGCTAATTCAACCTTTCATCACAACATACATAATAGTATGTACATAACAACACAATATGTTAAATACATAAATTCAAGTTTGTAAGTAAAGCAACTTTTACTCACCTTATCACCTGTTTTTTTATTGCTTGATATCCCAACACCCAAATCTTTATCCTCAACTTTAACTCTTGGGGCTGTTACAAGAATCAAATCATTCATACACTCTTATGTCATTTATATATATACCACTCTCATTCATACCAAGTGGTTCAATTCAATTCAAAATATATATTTCATAATTCCAACACACAAATTTACATTAATTCTAACAATTGATTGTTATCAAACTCTAATTCATTAACTACATGCTTAATATATTCAATTCATCATTTTTCACCATCCAGTTTATAGCAATCAACTTTTAATTCATGAATTTGAACATAATAATCATGCAATAACACTCTTTGTATACTCATTCTTACTTTAATCAACATCATACATCTAAACCCTAACTATTCACAATTAGGGTTCATAGGGAAAAATCCCTAATTCATAGATTAAGTTATGTTAATCCCTTCACACACATATAATTAAAGTAGATACACCCTTAGTGATCTCTTTAGACTTTAATTTCACACATTTCACAACTAATTGGATTAGGGTTCTTACCCCTAATCAGATTTCATATAATTTTAGGAGGATTTCAAGAGATTGAGCCCCTTACATTTAATCTACACACAAACTTGAAGCTTGGTTGTTAATCCCTTCGATCATTCATCAAGATTTGACACTATAGTTAAAAAATCGCCCAAATACTGCTAAGCATCGTCCATGCACTGTTGTGGTGTGATTTAAGCTTAAAGGATGAGTTTTTGTCTTTTATTTTCTTTATGATACATACGACACGTCGTGGTGGTATCATGAGCACGTCGTGGTGACAGGAGAAGTCTTTCGTCATGTTTTAAGGTTATCGCGATTCCATCCGTCACAAAATATTTCCGTCACTAAAATCTTTAACAACCTACTTTCACCACATTGTGGTATATTCTACCACGACTAGTCCTGGCAATCGTGTCGTGTTCGGGTTGGTGTGTTGCGGGTTGGCGGGTCAAAATATGCCAACCCAAACACGACCCATTTAAATATACAATTCACGGGTTGGCGGATTTAGAACATAAACCCATATATGACCCACCAACCCATTTATTTATACGGGTTTATAGGTTGGCGGGTTCGTGGGTTAGATTTGGGTTCGTGGATCCTAATTTTAGACATTTAAGTCTTAAACATCCAAATGAAAATTAAAAACATTCATAGAAACATGTTACAAACTTAGCCTTATAGGTCACGACTTATGACCTTAAACCATCCACCACGAGTCAAAATGTCAAAACAGTCAAATGGTCTATGAATCAATGATATATATTATATAATACTTATTAAATATTAATACTTGATACATAAATACATTTAAAAATAAAATAATTTTTTTATTAAGAATATAAACAGGTTGGCGGGTCAACCCGTTTATTTTTTGAGAAACCCATATATGACCCGTTTAATAAATGGGTTGGCGGGTTGGCAGGTTAGCGGGTTGAAAAACTCAACCCAAACCCATTTATTTCGTGTCGTGTCGCGTGTCGTGTCAAGAATTGTCAGCCTTAGCCACGACGTGGTTCTTTCCAAAGTACACTGCCCTCGTTTTTACGTCAATTAAATCATCGCTTCCTACGTTGTTGCACCACCTCCACCACGTCGCGATTTCAGAACACCACGTCGTCGTTTCTGAGACTTCAGAATATGTTTTTTTATTTCTATTTTACCCCTCTATACCCTTTTAGTCATACATATTGATCCTTTCTCCTCCTGCTTAACTTTTATATCATCATCTTTAAACATAAAAACATAATTTATACTTTCAAAAAATAATAATAATAATAATAACTTACAAATCATATTAAATGACCACAATATCATTCTTAACAATCATGTTCTTGATAGCACATTATACTTCATAATTATCCCACATATACATAGACACTTATATACACTACTCATAACTTATTTATTTAAACTAGGACATTACATTCATTAATAATAATAACAAACAATCGATAAAATATTTATAGTACATTATATTGATTACATTACAATTGTTACTTCAAAAATCCAACAAACCAAACACAATATGTTATAAAAAAACATAGCCTAACTAGAGATGGTATCATACTTACTAGAGAACAAATTGTCACATATTAAATACCGAAAACATAAAAAAAAATTCTACACATGTTTCTGTAATTGTTCACTTGGTTGTGTATTAAGAGACAAATGTTTGCTCTTTAAAGATCATATGCACCACATGTGAGCCTTTAATACATGCTAATCAACAT
The DNA here is from genome assembly GCF_052625555.1 of Lactuca saligna. Lineage (NCBI taxonomy): Eukaryota > Viridiplantae > Streptophyta > Magnoliopsida > Asterales > Asteraceae > Lactuca > Lactuca saligna. Next base: position 247,468,112 of record NC_136421.1, read on the forward strand.
AAAAAAATACATGTAAATTAATTATCATAAGTTGATTGTTTGCCTTCTCACAAAACAAAACAGATTTATAACGAGTTAATCATTTGATTGGTTGTCCTCTTTACAACTACATTAAACAATACAAAACAAGTGAGACCAAATGGATTTTGGTCTAGCGATATCAGAAGTTTACTAATATGCACTCATCAAACAAATGTTGACATTCAAGTCTCGTTGTGGACGAAATGTGCAGATTTAGGAGTAGAAATAATCTATAATTGATTCAACAAAACAAGTGAGCTAGGTTATATTGATTCAACAAAACAATATAAAACTGAAGACCATTTATCAACTTACGCAGATATAGTCTATAATATATGCAATATCATCATCTTCATCCGCATTGTCTCTATTGTCTTCATAAAAAACATCATTTATAAACATAATGATTATGATGTTGTCTGATAGTAGTTTTTTTCTCTGTCATCCGGTCGTTTTATATATACTACATAATATGAATACCATGAACCATTAGTATGAATACCATGAACCATTAACGATAACTTTTGTGAGCCTTGTATGTAACCTATTAGACATGAAACTAGTTGTGTAAAGATTAATTTTCGAATGGTTACCTAAAAATATGATCCAACCTTTGCGAATAACTCTTGTATATGTATATAAAAAAAAGCAATAAAAAATAGTTATTTTATCTATCATAAATTCCCTTTATTAATTTACATTCTAAGATCTTTTTATAACCAATCAAACAATTTTTTCTCAAAAGAAAGGATTGAATTCCATTTCTTTAGCTCTTGAGATTCTAATTCGTGTAGATTCCTCATTCTATATCTTTGGTAAGCGGTTCAACATCAGAAAAATTAGGAACATCAAAATCCCAGGTCAGCCTGCTCAAAGATAACGCAGTCGATCAAACAAGACAACCAGGCGATCATATAATTATTATTCTATTAATCAGTACAGCTCCCCATACCATGTTCTGTTTATCAAACCACTGAAGACGATTTCACCTCTTCTCTGCGCTCTCCTAACACCAAACCAAAAGGCAAACGCAACTTCATGTTTCCTTGATCCTGAATTCCACCTTTTATTTAAAGATTAGCAGTTCAATCACACCTCGAATCGAATCTATCGTGCCTACCCTTGTTTCAAGACAGATTCTGATTCATCATAATCGACTCTAGTTCATTCTGTTTGATGCTTGATTTAGCAGCCCAGAACTAGGGTTTAGAGTCAATGAAGGCCATGGAGACTTTACAGGATCTGATCGAAGAAGCAAAGCTTCGTACTGTGTGGTGGGCTCTTTGTATCTTCGCTGTCTCTTACTTCTTAGCACGTAAGTTCTCTGCTTTCTGATGGGTTGGGTGTATGTATATTGATTTAATCGTTGTTTGCATATTCTTTATGGGTTTTTGTTGTATTCTTACAGACACAAGTAAATCAATGTGGACGAATGTTCCTATAGCAATACTCATGGTATCAGGTTCACGAATTTTGTTAAACGAAGTTGAATTCCGTTGGAAGACCAGAAAAAACCGGCCACTAACATACTTATCGCACTTAGAAAAGAAGCAATTATCTGTGAATGATTCACGGCTTTCCACCTTGCCTCCCCCGCCTAAGTGGAAGAGGAAAGTCGATTCTCCAATGGTGGAGGCTGCCATGGAGGATTTCATTAACAAGCTTTTGCAAGATTTTGTTGTTGATCTATGGTATTCAGATATTACACAAGACAAGGAAGCACCTGAACTTATTCGGGCAATTATTATGGATGTTCTTGCAGAAATATCTGCAAGAGTCAAGAACACAAATCTTGTTGACTTGTTAACAAGGTGGGTATGTCTATAGAATATATGTATATGTTTATACTGGTTATCAGCAACTGATTATCTGATTCTGATTATGTCTGTTTGTTTTAGGGATGTGGTTGATCTAGTTGGGGTCCACCTAGAGCTTTTTAGAAAAAACCAAGCTGCAATTGGAGTAGAGGTTATGGTAACATTGTCTTCAGAAGAAAGAGATGAAAGGTTGAAACATCATCTCATGGCATCTAAAGAGCTTCATCCTGCTCTATTATCTCCCGAGAGTGAGTACAAGGTGTGAGTGGAGTGTTTTGATGTAAAATAATTTCTATGATCATTAACATTTAAGTCTCCTTTTGTTGCAAAGAACAAAACATGTTGTACTGTGTTTCGTGTGCATTGAATGAATGAGACAAAAAGCAACTTTTCACCAAGTTTGTGGGACAAAAAGTAAATTTTCACCTTTTTGGATAATTTTGTCTCATTCAGTGATAAGTCCCACAGTCCAATGCACGCCAAACACAGTACAATCTGTTCTGTCATGTCATGCTGACAGTATCTGATGCTTCTTAATTTTTTGTAGTTTTTGAAACGGATTATGGGGGCTGTCTTAGCTGTAGTGTTAAAACCACGGGAAGCTCAATCCCCTTTAGTTCGATGCATTTGTAGAGAGCTTTTAACATGTTTGGTTATGGAACCTGTAATGAGATTTGCAAGCCCTGGATACATCAATGAGTTGTTGGAGCTTATTTTCTTGACCTCCACTAACAATGGAGGTGAAGATCAATCACCAAATGTTAAAGATCATAAACAAGATCAATCCACAAGCACAAAAAGTTCTGATCTTTCTAATAGTCAAAAGAATGACATGACAATATCTAAACATGATGCAAATATAGAACATCCCTTAGATGCATCTTGCAAAATCGTTACCGATTTAAATCAAGAAAAAACAAAGAGTTTACCTGCTGCTGATTGGGCTCGGGTTCTTGAGGCTGCAACCCAAAGAAGGACAGAGGTTCTTCAGCCTGAGAATCTTGAAAATATGTGGACAAAAGGAAGAAACTACAAGAAGAAAGCTCAGAAGCATGCTACTCGAGGGCAAAATAGTAATATCAAGAAAGATAAGCTTGAGAATTCGAGTTCTGAAAAGTTTCCACCAAGGCCTCATGATGTTGATCAGAGGAATACTTTGAGTCTTGATGGGGGAGCTGAAGAGAGTTCTAGTGTGATTAAGTTTAGGAAATCTAACAGCACATCTGATTTGATAAAGGACACCCAGATTGAAACCGGGTATCCGGATCAAGTCAGTGGGTCAATTATCTCAGAGTTTTATACTGCAAATGTTGGCAAAAAAGATGTACATAATAATGTTAATGCTGCTTCTGATAAAGTATTACGCATTGAAGGATGTGTCCCAAAGCTTAAGTGCAGGGTAAGAGTAAGACCATTCTCTTTTGCTGATTGACTTTGACTTTGACTTTGACTGTGTATATAATATGCTACAGGTTCTAGGAGCTTATTTTGAGAAACTCGGGTCAAAATCTTTTGCTGTTTATTCAATTGCAGTGACGGATGCTGAAAACAACACTTGGTTTGTTAAAAGAAGGTATTGTTCTTGAATTTTTAACAACTACACAATCTTTTATGGTTTCTGGAGATAAATGATTTGTATTTTTTTGTGAACAGATACAGGAATTTTGAGAGATTACATCGCCAGCTAAAGGACATTCCAAACTATACTTTACATTTGCCTCCTAAAAGGATATTTTCATCAAGCACAGAAGATGCATTTGTTCATCAACGTTGCATTCATCTTGACAAATATTTACAAGTATGTCTCTTACTTCTTTATACTATGTTTATCATGCATAAAGATATTGAATGGATTTTGTTATGTATAGGAACTTTTATCAATAGCTAATGTTGCAGAGCAACATGAAGTGTGGGACTTTTTGAGTATCTCATCAAGGGTATTTATCTATCTATCTATCTCTCTTTCTCTCTACATTTTCTACAATTTAACTTATAAACTTGTTATTTTATTTTTATGTCATCACTCATCACTGCAGAATTACTCTTTTGGAAAGTCTTCTTCAGTAATGAGAACCTTAGCAGGTGTGTCCTTTTGTTTTCACATGTTATAATACCATAGTGTTTTGACAGATTTGCCCTTATTTATTTATATATTTTTTTGCAGTGAATGTGGATGATGCTGTGGATGATATTGTGCGTCAGTTTAAAGGTGTTTCAGATGGTTTGATTCGGAAAGTTGTGGGCCCATCTTTCACTGTTGATCCCATGAGCAAAAGCTTAACATGGAAAGCAGATGAACTTAGCAATTCCTACTCCTACACAAGGCAAGGTACATCGGAATCAGCAAATAGTCTTTCCGATAACGAGGAGAATGGAGTCGTTGATTCCATTCCCACTGCACAACCTAACGGGTGGCATTCAGACAACGAGTTAAACTCAAAAGGATTCCCACCAAGAGTTGTCAAACATGATGATCTTTTAAGAAGCTTAGATCATGAGAAAAGAGCTGAAATACTCAATCTTGCTGCAAATTTTCCTTCAACTTCTGATTCCATGGAAGATCCACTCGGTGTTCCAGCAGAGGTTCTTTTTCTTTTTCTTTTTTTATTTATATTATAATCTTTTTTAATTTATATCCCTTGACATTTTTATTTGTGTAAATGTTTTATTGCAGTGGACACCACCTAATGTGAGTGTTCCTTTGCTTAATCTGGTGGACAATATATTTCAACTTAACCGAAGAGGGTGGTTAAGGTTAGTTAACCATGGTAACATAATACATCACACATGAATCCTCTTTAAATGTTAAATTTAAGGGTTTGTTTTGTTGCAGACGACAGGTGTTTTGGATATCAAAGCAAATTTTACAGTTGATGATGGAAGATGCTATTGATGATTGGCTTTTAAGGCAAATACATTGGCTTAGAAGAGACGACATTGTTGCTCATGGGATACGTTGGATACAAGATGTAATTACTTTGCTAATTAGTTAATCTTTTTTTTCAACAAAATAATTATTTAATTATAATAACGATAATTGTTTTTTTTTTTTTGTAGGTTTTATGGCCTGAAGGCATATTTTTTACAAGATTAACTGCCCAAAGTCAAACAGGTTCTTATCATTCTGATCAAGATACTCCAAAAACAGCAACTCATTCATCGGGCAGTAAAGTCTATAAACAAGGGTCGTTTGAGGAGCAACTTGAGGCTGCCCGAAGGGCTAGTGATGTCAAAAAGATGATTTTTAGTAAGAAAAAAATCATCCTTTTTTTTTTTTTTTTCTCTTTATAAAAACGTGTGTTTGTCAAATGTCTAAAATACCCTTTTCTTCTTTTTTAGACGGAGCGCCTTCCACATTGGTGAGCTTGATCGGTCATAACCAATACAAGCGTTGTGCAAAAGACATCTATTATTTTCTCCAGGTAAAATAAATACCTTTCGAGCGTGTTTTGATTGTTGAATGTGAAATGTCTAAAATACCCTTTGGTGCAGTCGGCTGTCTGTTTGAAGCAACTTGCGTACGGATTACTCGAACTTGTGGTCATAACGGTTTTTCCCGAGCTGCATGATATTGTAACTGATGTTCATAAGAAGGAAGCAACATGAGTGTAGATTATTCCAAGATTCCACTCAAGTTTTCAGGGTTTTTGCCTTTTAAGTTTTGGATATGTCGGCTGATGTTTATTTTTCTGTGATTTGGCTATAACTGTACAAAAAGGTGTTAGTTAGTAGTGTGTGCATAGTCTTTGAAGAGTAGATGGTGTTGTACAACCTATCTTATTATGGTTTGAAAGAACCTTTTTGAGCTCAGTTTTGTAATTATGTCTGTTGCTTGACTAGCTTTTGGAGTCGTTTTGAAATTGAATATTCTTCCATTGATGTCTCTAAAATCTTTTGTACCATTTAAAATGCAATGTTGACTTTAAATATTATAGAACTCTCTATATGTCCTAAACTTCTTTTGTTTATTTAAAAGCGAGAACTTTATACTTCATAAAAGTCTCAAGAATATCTTCTTCATAAAGGGTTAAAGATGATAGAATATCTACAAGTTATCTTATATGTTTCACGTAAAGTCATTATTTTATTTGTTAAAGCACCAAGTCATTGTAGTTACAAAAGTATATAGGGTCCCGGGTTATCGGCTAGACATATTAAAATGTGTTGGCATGGTATCTGTGTGGCGAAGGCATGTCGATATTATAGTTATCTGTATTTTTTTAATTTCCAAATATAATTTATGACATCTCTTCTACTTGTCTTTTGTGATTTATTTCATGATCATATTCACACTCTTCATTTCGATTTTAATATGATATTAGGAAACCTCAAAAACTTAAGTTTGAAGGTTTGTTGTGATAGACTTGCTGTCTCTTTGACCAATTTGTATAAAGTTGGAAAATTTATATCTACCACAATTTTAACACCAAAGTTTCTAACAAATGGTTTAATGTATATCAATTCCTCCTTTTATGATTGTCATGAACCACCAACACAAATAACAATAAAATACTCATCTGATTGGTTTTAACTCATGTTATCTTAACATTAACAAAAAAGTATGTTGATAGGGAAATCAAAAAAAAAAAAGCAGTGAAAATTTTGCCCCACCAATCAAACAATTGGTTTGATAATATTTTTTTTTTTACAAAATAATCTCTTATAGGATAACATCCTCAAAAATGTAAGTATTTTCGCAGTCAAATTGACAAGCAAATATATGATTTTTCAAAGAAAAACATCACATATGACGTCATTTTTCATAGTCAACGGGGACATTTTCATAGTCACCATGTTCAAAACATCATTTTGGCAAAAAAAGAAAAAAAAAATTAAGACCAACATTTTCGTAGATGGTTATCTGCGAAAAGTAAGGTTATTTGGGTCATTTTTCATTTTTTGTGGGTGATTAATGGTAAAAGGTTTTACAAAATGTCTATCATAGTCACGTTCTCTATATTTTAACTAGTTATATGTAACGCCCCCTTTCTATTTTCTATTTAAAATGATAATAATATTGGTAGTAAATAATAAAGGGCAATCATAGGTTTTAATCACCATATAATGGTTAAATAAGTAAAATAAATAAATAAATGGAGTTATGTAAAATATAAAAGAGATTTATATATGTTATTTAAAGTAATAAAATAAGTATATGCTAGATAAATACAAGTAAACGAGTGACCTTAAAAGAAACAAAATAGTCTTAGAGGGACTAAAGGGGGATTTTGAAAGTTTATAATGTGAAGATCTTGGTGATTGGGACCAAAAATGTCATTATGGAAAACTTGAGGGACCTAAACTGAAATTTTTGGAATTCTAGTGAATGTGACTGCTACTTACAGATCTTCGTCCCATATGTGAGTGTATGCCACACAAGGAAGAAACCGCAGAGGGGTGGGGAAGGGGGAGAAGAATGCAGGAATGCGAAGAAAAAGAGGAAGAAAGGATCAAGTATCAAAGGTATGTAATCACCCTTCTAATTCCTTGCATGAAAAAGAGAGGCAAGACGTAGGAAAAACTTGATTTTTGAGCTCAGAATCTGCATATCATAAAAATAGTGAAACAATAGACTTAGGGTTGTGATTTTCGAAATCTCCTTAACCCATTTATTACTTCATAAGTAGAAGTGCATTACTGTTCTCTTTACCAAATGACCTATCACACCTCATAATTATTGTTAAGTCCTTATTCTCCAGCTTTGAGGTCGTTTTACTAAGGACATAATGGGTTAAGATGCTAAATTAACCCAAATGCTAAGTTAAGATTTCATATGGAAAGTCATTATTTTGTCATGTTTTTGTAAAAATCATAACTAATTTTCGTTTGAACCTGAAATCGGTTACCAAAGTTTAGAATTTGAGTCTAAGCATGGAAACGGCTCTATTGAGGGTGAAAAGTGCAATTTTTAATGATTGGTCCAGTTTGAGCTGCTATGCCATGATGTCTTCAAAAATTCATAACAAATAGTAGAAAAATCATATGGACTTGCGTAAATAGTCCCTGGAAAGGTAAAAGTCTAAAGTTATGGATATGAAATACTATTGCACTATTGAGGGGTTTTAGAGGAGCTAAAATGGTCTTGAACAGAAGCGCCAAAGGAAGAGGTTGATAAACTGATACCAGGATCCTTACATGGAATCTCCCAATTTCACAATACACGAAACCAACCATATCAACAATCGAAATCAACTAATTCGAATTCAAGTAAAGTAGCATCAACTGAAGCAGCGAGGAGAGAATGCCGGACTCCTCCTTCACTCGATTGCTTCGCTCCAAATGCACGTTCCTCGCCTGGTATTCCTCTGTTCCTGATCACGAAACCGATTAATTTCTGCAAATTCGATATACTTCGTTTCTTATGATTTTGCTTTTGAATTTACATATGTTTTGATTAAATATTTAGCGTTGTCCATCCAATTTGGGAAAAATACTCTTAGATTTTATTACATTAAATGAACGAGAGATTGTAGCGATTTCCCTTTAGATCTGTGGTGTGGAGAGATAAATGGTGGTAAAGATAGATTCACCATTCGCCATTCAACAACAACATCCAACGCCATCCTCCCAATTCACAGCCTCGTATACCACCCTTCTTATGGAAGCTCCTAATCCTATACACAACTCTCCTAAACCCTTTCAAAATGCAAACCTTCTTCTTCATCGGTGGCCTGCTTTTCATCTTCTACGTATCTTCATCCTCCCTTGCATCAACCGGTCCACACCTCACAACTTTAAAACAACCCTTCCTTGCATCAACCAGTCAACAACTCACAGCTTTAAAACAAAACGACCTTCAACCAGAAGATTTCAAATTAAAGGTCGATCCCAGTTTACATTTTGAAAACCCTAGGCTTATGAAAGCTTATTGCGCCTTACAAGAATGGAAGAAAGCAATCTACTCAGATCCACAAAACCTCACAGGAAACTGGGTAGGCCCAAATGTGTGTTCATACGAAGGGGTGTTTTGCGCTCATGCTTTAGATGATCCAAACATTCTAACAGTTGCTCTCATTGATCTCAACTATGGAGATATTGCTGGACAGCTTGTTCCTCATATTGCATTATTAAGCGACCTCGGTGTATTCCATATCAATTCTAACAGATTCTGTGGGATTATCCCTGAAACCTTCTCAAGACTCAACCTCCTGTTTGAATTCGATGTCAGTAACAATCGCTTCGTGGGCCCTTTCCCTAAAGTTGTATTGGACATGCCTCACTTGAGGTTTCTTGACATAAGATACAACGAATTTGAAGGAAAACTACCTCCTGAATTATTTGACAAACGCCTCGATGCCATTGTTATCAACAACAACCGATTCCATTCCACCATTCCAGAAAACATCGGGAATTCACGCGTTTCCATGCTTGTTCTTGCAAACAACAAGTTCACAGGTTGCATACCTAAAAGCTTTGGAAACATGCCACGTTTAGAACAAGTTTCTTTCTCCAATAACCTTCTAACTGGTTGTATACCCGAAGAGATTGTGAATCTTCAGGGGTTGATATTGTTTGATGTGAGTAACAACAAATTCATCGGGAAACTTCCAAAAAATCTATACACGTTGAAAAGAGTCGAGAGGTTTGACTTTTCAAACAACCATTTGACCGGAACGATTCCTAAAAGCATTTGCAGTATGCCTGCACTTTTGGATTTTAGAATCTATAGGAACTACTTTCATGAGATTAGTGGAGAATGTGATAAGCTTGTGGATGAAAAACTGCTTTCTATGAAGGAGAAAGACAATTGCTTCCCTAAAAGACCCCATCAAAGATCCGATAAAATTTGTTCTCAAATGATAAACACTCAAGTTGATTGCAAAAATGTAGGCTGTAGTACACCACAAAACAACGTTGTTGAACAAGGAAACCGGAAAATAACACCACATAAACTGAAACCATCACCACAAAAAGTTCATCCGCCACCAACACCTGTCCCACAACCACCAAAACCAACCACCAAGCCACCACCAGTGGTCCGAGGACTCTAGATGTTATTAGAACACTTATTTTTTTGGTAGAAAACAACTCTTTGTAGACTAACTTGTATTAAACAACTAATGAGAAAAGTTTCACATTTCACATTTCACATTTCACATTTTTTCTGGTTATTATACATATAATAATAATATTAGTGAATAGCTGCTTGAATCATCTCCACTACAGTTCCCATGGAAGGGCGTTTTTTGGGGTCAGACAAAAGGCACACCTCCGCGATCCTAATCATGCCGGAGGCGGAAACATTTTCTTCAACACCAGACATTCGTCTATCGGGAACACCTTTCAATCCTTCTCTCTTTTTTTTCTCCATTACATATTGCCCTAAATTAGTCACCGAAGGTTTCTTTCCTGTAATTATCTCCAACATCAAAATCCCAAAACTGTAAACATCGGATGCTTGACTAAATGACTTTGAAATACTTCGTGTTCGTGTTAATTCAGGCGCCATTCGTCCACAGTTCCTTCTGATAATCGTGGAAGCAGAGATAAGATACGGCGTTTCATAGCTAGAAAGACGAGGTGAGAAGTCGCTTTGTATTAGAAAGTTAGATGATTTTATCACCCCGCAGAGAAGACCTCGACTGTGAATCGACGCTACTGCTTTCGCTGCTCCGAGCGCTATCTGCTGTCTGATTTCCCAATTTAACGGCGTAAACTGAACGCCTTCGCTTCCTGCGAAATTGAAATCGATTAAAGGTAAAAATTAGAAACCCTAGTTTTTGGTTATGGGATTTTACTTACCATGTAGGAGCTCCTCCAAGCTGCCTAAACATAAGTAGTCATGAATAATGAAAGCTTCCCCGCCGTACCAAAAACCAAATCGGAGCGGCAACAACCACCGGTTGCCTCTAAGGCCGCCGAAAAACTTAACCCAGTGCTCGAAATTCCCGCCATGGGTGACGTTTTTACAGATCTTTCTTATTGTGATAATGGAGCCGGAGTCGAGGACGACTTTGTAAAGCGTGCCTAAGGAGCCCTCGCCGAGTCTGTTCTTGGGGAGTTGAATGAGATCGGAGGGGTTGAATGCTGTGATGGTTTCATGGTCTCCGAAGATGATTTTGGTGGGAAGTGTGATTTTGACTTGTAAGGAGATTGGTGTTTGGTTTGTGATTTGGGTGGTGGTGGGTTTGGTGAGTTTGGTGGAGATGAAGGTTATGGCTCTGTGGAGAGTACAGATGAGGAACATGATGAGGAGTAAGAAGAACTGCCATGCGTGATCGATGTTCTTCATTGTTTGTGAGTGAGAGGTTTGGAGATTCGAGAGCAGCCATTGGTTGATGATGAATTTGAGTGATGTTCATAGATGTTTTCACCTGAATCTTTGAAATCATCCTATAGACAGCTAATTTTATGTTTGTATTCTTGGAATCGGAGTATATAGATTGCGTCATCTGTGTTTAATTTTAATTGTAATTACTCAACATAGAAGTAGTACCCAAGTTATTCCTTTTCTTTTGTCGCAGATTCAGAACATGATTTTACAGATATCCCCTCTTAATAAAAAAGTTTTTTTTTTTCGCCTAAGTGGCAGCTTCTCCAGCTACAAAATTTCTAAGACTCTAAACTATCTAATATACCATTCACCTTTTAAAACTCTAAACTCTATCTACTCATCTGTTAATTCCCCAATATCACGCCTCCATTTGCTTCGATTTCAATATATAAACTCCAAGATTCAATGTGCCAATAATTGAGTAATCTGATCATATGTTCATCAATGTAACTAAAATCAAATGATTTATAAGTTGAGGTATCGCATTGTTAATATAAATAGATAAATCGAATCAAACTCTATTGTATTTTGGTATCAATCACTTTAACTTCTTAATTCATGTTCGTGTATGTACCAAACATCTTATTTTAATTTTGTTTCCGCATTTGTTTGCTTTTAGTTCCAAGATCTACAAGGAGATGACGAATAGTGGCATATGTTGCGGTGGAATTGAAAAATATATATATATATATCCGATTTGCAATTGAAGGGCAACTGTTTGTTAATATGTCTCTATGATAATTGATAATCAAAGAAGTAGAATGGATTGTATAAGTATCCTTCTTCTTCCAATAAAGAAGATCCATCACTGCATTCTCGATTTAATATACAAGTCTATGAAAACTATTTCGTTTTTGCCAATCATTCTTCATATCTATTTAATTTAGGTTCGTATAATTCTTCTTCCAGCTTTATTTCTAATTACATACTTCATCAAAATTACTATGACTTAATGTTGGTTGATGAAATTTGTACTTCTTCCAGCTTGTTTTGCTAATTCATGTGACACAAGTGTGTGTTTATTATGTTATAGTTTGAAAAGAAAACTTATGGTTATTTACCCATGTAAATATCCAATTATTTAGAAATCCATGTAAAATTTTCATTGCTCATATAATTGTAATATGAGTCATTTATCATATAAATCAAATTTTATTGTTTTTTAATAGTTTAAGTCTTTTATAAATATTTTACTCGTGGTTCTCACGGGTTGTAACCTAGGTATTTAGTAAAGTTTATTTGATATAGTTTATTGATATACCGATAAACTTGGATATTGGGTTTACGTATCAGATTATTTAATAATATTATACATAGTTGATTATACTGTTTACCTATGATGCTACCAAAATTCTCGGAATAACACCATGGTATGGTTTAATATCAACATGACATACTTCGTGATGACAAACATATTAAATTTGGCGCATCATCAAGGATTTCGGGTCCTAAGAAGTTGTGTTTCTAATATGGCAATACAATTGTTGGGTTATCTCAAATACCTAACTTAGGACGTGTTTGGCACGGAACGTTTGGGAACGTTTGAGAGCTTTTAGCTTTTAACATTTGACAAAACACTATGTTTTAAACAGAAAGCCATGTTCGGCACTACAAGTTTCTCGTGTTTAGTTTAAACAAAATGTTTCAAATCAAATGCTTCTTTATGTAGCGCGTTTAACAAAACGCTACAAATTATCTACTACTTGCTACAAGCTACACCGAACACGCTCTTAATAAAGGACGCATGTCAAGTGCATCTTTCTACACCTATATTTCATCCAATGTTAAAAATCAATTTCGTTTTTCATATCTTCTACTTTTAACGTATGGGTTCTTCTGCGTCATACAAAAGAAGATATTATATATAAATATGGTTAATTGAATTTACTGAAAAAAAAATTACTTTCCTTAATACAAAAATTATATTTTATCAATTTAATAAGTTTTATAAATATTAGATGTTTCATAACTATTCTTAATTATCAATTTTATTTTGCTTTTTTACCTGTGGTTTCAACGGGTATTAACCTATTATTTTAATAAACTAAACCTAAAAATGTCACATTTTCATTCTAGCATGCTTCTTTGAAACGTGTTATTTTTTTTATAATTATACAATTTTCCCCCTTTTTTTTAATAACAAAATTTTCGAAATATATGATAAAGTATTATGATTATTTTACTTAACAGAATAATTCAAAATTACTACAATCAACCATTTTTTTTAAAACAATTATTATTTTTATCTAATATAATAATTTTAAACATACATACCAATGATGGTTTTCACGGGTTATAACATAGTAAGTCATAAAGAAAAACAAAATTACATAAATGGTCCCCATGGTTTCTCAAATTTTCATGGCATCTCTAGTGTTGGTATTTACAAGTTTTTGTGTTTAGGCTGCAAATGTAAGTTATTTGCTTGTGTAAATTCTTTGCCTTGATTTTTTATTATTACAAATAGAACCAATGAAATTATGAGAAACTCAAAGTTTTTAGTTTTTTCCAAATAGATGACTCTAGATTCCTCTATGACTCTCAGTGGGAAAATGAAACTTTGAGAAATACAAAGTTTTAGTTTTATGGTTCTTCAGTAGAATTGTATAAATTCTTTACCTTGATTTTTCATTGTTACAAATAGAACCAATAAAATTATGAGAAACTCGAAATTTTTAGTTTTTTTTTTCATGTATATTGCTTTGACTGTAAACTCTTTGCAATATGTTTATGACTCTAGACTCCTCTATGACGGTTACTGGGAAAATGGTGTTGGATTAGTGTCTAAGTCCATAACTATTTTGGTATGTACTTGATCCGATGGTGTATGGTCCTTTTGGGTTGCCTTCACCAAAGCAACTTGATAGGATGAATTATGGAGAGAGAGGATTAATTATGATTTATTAATATATTATAAGAATAATATATTAAAAGAGAAATCATATTGTTTAATTAATATTAGTCAAGAATTAATTGATAATTAATTTTGTGGCTAAAAGAGATAAATTAAACTTAAGGGACTGAAACTGTAATTATAAGATAATTGCATTTGGGCTATGGATTACTTAATAATATATAAGTTGGACTAATTCTATGGGGAATCCCATTAGAAATCATCCAAGAGATATACCAAAGGAATCCATGGGCTACTTAGGGCTTAAGCAGTCAGATTAGGGTTTCCTAGTTTAAAACCCTAATAGCCTACATATATAAATAGCACCCTTAAGCCCCAAAAACGAGATGATGAGATCCTCTAAGGTTTTGGACGATTTTGGGCAGCCTCCACTCTCTTTGTTCTTCATCCTCTTGCTCTTGGTGTTTGTGAACCATTAGAGGAGTGACATTTGTGATTCTAAGCTTTCTAAAGTCATTACAAGGAGGAATTGTGATTGTTATTGCTACATAACAATCAAGGTAATATCTTAAACCTATTATTATGTTAATATCGATCATCATATGCTAGAATTAGGGTTTATAGTCTTGGATGAATTGCATGTACAATAGAGAAACCTAGATCCAAGCATTAGGGTTTGTATGAGCACATAGGATGTTCTTATGGCTAAAACCCATCAGTGGTATCAGAGCCTTGATTGGTTTCTATTGTACTGATGCCTAGTATATTTATTCTTGTTGCAAAAATCGATTTTTTGGCCCCCTAACTGATGAACTCGGTGAGTTCCAATGTGGACTCGGCGAGTAGCTCCAACTCGGCGAGTCCATAGAGGAACTCGGCGAGTTCGAGCGTCAGTTAGGCGGATTTTTACCTATTTTGACTTAGGATAATCGCCATAATTGCTTAAAATTAATAAAATACGAATTTTATTGATTCCTTGTGATTATCTTTGTCAAAATAAAAGATTTTGGTCATCTAATTAGATAATTGTTACCTTATTTGATAAATGTTAAATTATTTGAATTATTTGATCATTAGAACTAGATCTTATTAGATAACCACCAATTAATTGTTAATTGCCTTATTTGAATTATGTGATCTAGAATATTCTTGACAAAGTTTGGAAAAGTTTCAAATTAATCCCTTTAGGTTTTATAGTTTAAATTTGAATTTAAAAGTTTTGTTTTTGAAATTTAAATAGTTAAAACCCTAATGTTTTGAAATGTTTTAAAACTTGCCCTCAAGTTTTTGAATTTAAAAGTTGATTAAAAGTTTAATCTAGGAATGTTAAATTCTAAAACCCTAGTATTGTTTTGAAAAGTTCAAATCACACCCTTATGGTTTTATTAATTAATTAAGGTGTATAATTAAAAGAGGTTTAATAAATCCATAAAGTTTTGATTTACAATTTAAATTGAATTAAAAGTATAATTATTAAATTTGACCACCTAGTATTTTAAAAGTGTAAAATACACCCTATACTATATATAACATTAAAAGTCTAACATTATATATATGTATGAGTAAAACTCAGTCTTACCGTTAGTATGCCTCATTCACGAAGCTGGTCTATAAGGGGTGTTTAAGGAAATTGCCTATAAAATGGCGATTGAATGGGTATCCACTCTTACCCACCGCACTCTTGACTAGTGGAGGGTCGTTAGCCGAACGGGTAGGATAGGACAAAACGTTCCATTATAAGTATAATGAAGTACAAAAGTAACTAAATGTTTTACAAATTCCCAATCTTAGTTACTTTAGGCAAAACTGAATTGATGCAATTCCATGAAATTACACTTTGTGCCCTTGCGAAGACGTTAGTGGAGCGTGTGTGGTTTATCGGCACACTAAATGGTTCTAAGCAAAGGTAGCAAAGGGTGAGTCAATGTTTGTCATAGTTCGGTGGAGCGTGTGTGATTTACCGACACATCAAATAGGTGACCGTAACATGTGAGGGCACCATGTAAGTTTGCATGGTTATTCACACCCGCTTTGTGATCCTCGGCATCCCAGTCACAAACTAGAGGGGCATATCGAGATTTAAACATGTCATTGAAAAGTTCAATGAATCTCAAAGGGTCTAGTCTCAAAAATGCTCCCGCTTCTGAATCCTTGGGCGATTCTCCCCCACTTTGATTCAGCTAATGCCTTACATCACACAAAACTGGAAGAATTCCCAATTCTTCTCACCACCCATGACCAATCTGCTAGAAACCACGCTTATCATTGCTAGTGTTTTCAACACCAGCTAATCCTAAAAGATCACCCAACTTCTAAAGATATCCGAATAAATCTCCGGTAATAACCCGCTAAACCCAGGAAGCTCCGAATCTCAATTGGAGACCTCGGAATCTCCCACTGCATCACGGCCTTTATCTTGGCCGAATCGACTAGAATATCCTTCTGATTGACAAGGTGCCCAAGAAATTGCACCCCGTGCAATCAGAACTCACAATTGTAGAACCTTGTTAAAATTCTCTCCCTCGTTAAAGCCTCTAGCACCTCCCTCAGGTGCTTCTCATGTTGCTCCTCAGTCTTGGAATAAACCAAGATGACGTTGTACTTTCCCAATCCCGTAATCTGGGGAATTGCACTATCACTATTCACTAATGCTTCTCGGTATGCAATTGGCATATGACATCACTTGAAAATATAATTCAGACTCAAACATAGAATAACTCATAGGTACACTTACTCACACCCTTGGAATGGAAAACTCCATCGTGTAGTTTACCGCACGCGCTGCACCGAATCTGGTCCCGCTGGCCTCTCAAAAGCTAATCCTAAATCTTAGGTCTCCTACCGTGACCCTTCAATATAAGCAACTGATCTGGTTCCCTCTGTGCTCCAAGTCCATATCCCGTTCTCAAGCTCTAGAAGTCATATCATTCAGGGTCTTGCACCCCTAGATACTCACGATCTCCCTGCTATCTTTCTACAGTATGTTCTGATAACTTAGCTTCTTCATTTCCTCACCTGCTGCATACTGTGGTACCAACTAAACTCTCTCTCTCTCTCTCTCTCTCTCTCTCTCTCTCTCTCTCTCCCCCCCCCCCCAAGACTTGGCAGTGACCTCTGCCACAGTCTTAGTAGTTTGGTGGAGATCCAACAACTCTTGCGCCAACTGTTGCGCCTGAATCGCCTGGGCACACTCTGCCCAGAATCTGGTCTAAAAGTCATCCCATGACATAGCATTAACCACATCATCACTCAACTCACTACCATCCTCTTCTTATTAATCTCGTGCTCTATTCCTCAGGAGACAGGAAGTAAGTCCGGCCTTGTCTCCTTTCGAGACAATGTCTAGAACAAAAGTGTTGGCGACATCTGCCAACCATCTGCTGCTAACAATGGGGTCCCTAACCCCCATGACAATCTGAAGCCTCACAAACTCTGAATTCCCGAAACATCAACGTACGAGTCTTTATCATGACTGCCATCTCAGTGCGGAATGCACTCTGCCTCTCATCACAAATCTCTATGATGCCCTCATTGATCACACTGAGGATCACAGGAGTCTGGTCAATGATACTACGCGTAATTTTCGGATGGAATGAACTCCCTCATCTGATCATCAATCTGCCCGGCTCCAGAGTCCGAGCCTGATCCCTTGTCAACACCAGAACTACCATCTAGTCTACAACATAGCGTCAATATATCGGTAATACACCATCACTAACATCACAATACTTATCAAAACTCGAGGGATCTCACACACACTACAATTTCCTTGGTCTTATCTCAACGTTCCTTGATTCGAGTACGGATCCTCTGCTTTCAGTAGTATGGGTCCATACTACCTTCCACATCTATCCATACTTTCCTCAAGTACTGCCTCGACTCCACCAAATCACTTCTAGTACTACTGATCTCTGCTACTCTCATCCTAGGCTTGCCCTAAGGAAATCTCTGACTCTACCCAATCCAGTTCTCAGCTGCTGAAGGCCTCCTTGTAATGCTAATTAGCCATTACCTGAATACCATCACATGTGACGAGGCTCAGATAATCCTTCGAGTAAAAGACTCGTCCCTGCAACGGTTAGACTCAGACAAGAGTTGCGCAATAGGGCCAAATCTAGCACTCTGAGATTATTCAACCCTAATCACATGTGATGTAAAGTATTCACCTAATGGCTAACTCCCATCACTTAGAGTCCCACAAAGCACAAAGCAAGCAACATTCAGAAACAGGAAACCACTCAAGCAGTTCTATTCTCATGACCATAAACTGTACTAACATAAAATGCTAAGTTCATACTATCATGCATAACCTAAACAGGCTATCATACTACTCTCTACTCAATACTAGCATGCAATTCTCATAAAGCTGGAACATATAAAGCAAGCACATAAGGCATCCTCCTAGATCCTTAGTCCTATTCTAGCATGTTGTTCTACTGAAACTGAAACTGATAATCATAACATAAACTTGTATGGGTAATTTAGGAGTACTTACTTAAGCTTGGCTGATTGCATGCACCACACCTTTTTTTTCTCTTTTCAAAGTTCTTCTCTTTCTAAGATTTCTTTTCGCTTTTTCTAAAACTCTTCTCTTTTCTTAAAACTCCCTTTTTACAAAACTGATTTTTCCTTTTGAAAATTTTTATACCAAATCCTTAGTTTGAGTTTAGACACACCCGAAAAATGTGCCCGAATCCCTCAAACCAAGGCTCTGATACCAACTTGTAACATCCCCAAAAATACAATCTGAAAATTTCGTTTTAAATTAGTAATAAAACCATATTCATCAAACGTCATATAAGAATCATAAAGAATGTATCTCAAAATATCTTAACAACTGTCAAATATATCAAAGTATAAACATCCCAGGCTAAACAAATGGTGTGTGCACTGCAATCTTCCCGAGCTCCTCTTTTAAAAATTGAGTACCTAAAACCAAAACTGAAAACCGTAAGCACGAAGCTTAGTGAGCTCCCCCAAACGACCATATACCACACAATAACATATAAAGCATCTACAGGGCCTTGCCCACTGCATCGGACCGAAGTCCAGAAACTGCATCGGATCGAAATCCGGAAACTAACCAGGGCCTTGCCCTCTGCGTCGGATCGAAGTCCGTAAACTGCATTGGACCGAAGTCCGGAACTAACTGCATCGGACCGAAGTTCGGAACTAATTGGGACCTTTTCCCCTGCATCGGACCGAAGCCCGGAACTGACTGGACATAACATAGCATAAACATATCAACTAGCATGAATACATATATTGCATACTGCATCGGAACAGAGTCCGGAACACATAACACAAAAAATGCTTGAATCACAAAGACATCAAGCACTCTAACTACTGCATCGGACCGTGGTCCAGAACTAACTGGACTTAGCATATCATAATCATAGCATATAATATAAACACATATACTGCATACTGCTTCGGACCATAGTCCAGAACACATAACTTATCTGTATCACAAAGACACCAAGCATAATGAACTACTGCATTGAACTATAGTCCGGAACTACTGCTAACTAAACGGGTCGGCATTGTGGCCGTAGACCTGTTCCTACTAGAAGGAAACTCACCTCACATTGTTGAAGTCCCGCAGGTTCAATCCCACACTGCTGAAGTTCCGCAGATTCGACCCCAGCTGCTAGATGACAGATTCACGATCTGTCAACATCAAAATATCACCCAATTAATAATTGGGTTCCACTACATAACTATAATTACATACTTTGGATAATTACTACATTACCCCAAGCTTGGCTTACCCACTCCCATGGTCCAAACCATAGGCCCAAAGTCAACTAGGGATCTGTGACATCCCCATTTTCACGGCCAGAAAATACCGATTTTGTTTATGCTTTATTTAAAAATCAGAGTAATATTTAAAATGAAAGTGTTGCGGAATTTGTCCCAAAACAATATATGATAAAGATTTATCAAAAGCATTTCCATAGAAATGTATTTCATTAAAAAGACTCGGGATGTCATGTTCGATACAGATCATAAGCATAAACAATACAATATAGACCTTATTACATTATTCCGTATTTACAGGCCTAAAATCCATTAATCTCTCATCCCAAGACATCACATCTATGCTCATGCGCCACTACCTATAATATAAGAAACTAAGTGGGTCAGGTTGGGAAACCTAGTGAGTACATATGGTTTTCAACCCACAATAATATAATTATTATGTTTAAACAATCAAGCAATTAAACCGAGTTACCCATCCCTATTATCTTCTTATCTCTTAAGGATCTACCCTAAGAATCAGCTATTTCTCGTTCATTCATTCCTAAGGATTATCCTAAGGAATCGGCACGAAGTCCATCGTTACCAAAGCTTATAGATTACAACTGGTGAGCACGTAGTCCAAAACATCTGGTAAACACTTAGTTCAAAAGTAACTAGTGAACACACTTAGTTCAAAATACCTAGTGAACACACTCAGTTTAAAGATACGTAGTGAACACACTCAGTTCAAAATACCTAATGAGCACCTAGTTCAAAAACACCTACAAGTTACGAGCTTACTAGCGTTCCACCGGACCGTCTAGTATCGCCCATGGTCATCATCTATACTCCACTAGATGACCAGATCACTGACAACATTGATGTCTCCCATCGTGTTATCACAAAACAACTATTTCATCTACCCATGTTTTACCCAACACATTTTGTAGATATAAAATACATATACAGTTTAAATCATTTAAAACATGTATAAAAATCTTTCACCCAACATAGACAGCAAGTATTCAGACAATATGCACACACAACACGTAATTTATATTAAAATACTTCATATCTATGTGTAAGATGAAAGGGACTATGCACTCACCGAAAGGTGGTGACTCAGCACTCGGACAACGCTTCGATACTCTCAAAACGATTTTCCTTCGATAAAACCTAGTACCAATACCACTAGGGTTTAGTCTAACGATAACCGCGACAAATTAATAGTCTGACTATTATTATTATTATATAAGCGTTAAATAACACTCAATATAACTCATAATAATAGCCCAAATAATTATTTTAAGGTCCTAATAACATTACTATAATTATTCGAAAGCTATATTAAAAGTTGCGTATGCGTAGCACACTTAAAGCGAATTTTATCGAAAACCGGAACTTTATTTGGAGCAGCATTTCGAAACCGAAAGACCCTTTTTCTCGGGACTCCGGGAGCCTCGGGGCTTCCTTAGGGTGTTAGGGCTTCACCTAGACTTTAGGGAACTCAAAAGGGGCTAGAGAGAGAAAGTTCTTAGAGAGAGAGTGAGAAAATGTGTGAATTAGTGAAGGAAGAAGGTTGTACCTCGCAACTATTTATAGGCGCTGGAACCTTCGGTACGTTGGGCGTAAGTTCGGATAAGGCGGACAGATGGCGAGCTTCGAGTGGAGCGACGTGGCTCAAGCTGGACCGAGAAGCGCTAGGCGTACGCTGCGCGTACGAGACCGGACGTTGGGCGTAATGCGAAGGGCGACGTGTCGCAAATCCAAAGCGACTCCATGTTCAGCAAGCAACGGCTGAGATTCAGCCACGTCATCTCAGTTCGCAATTTTTCCTTCTCGACTTCTAAAAATCATAACTTTCGCATACGAGCTCCGTTTTCGACGTTCTTTATATCCACGCGAAGGTGGAAACGTACTCTACAACTTTCGTTTGGACTTCGTTGGCTAATTTTGACTCAATTATAAATTTTATATTTTTAAACAGACCGGGACAGGATTGATCCGTTAAATCCTCATAACTTCTTCATCCGACGTCCGTTTTCACCCATCTTTTTCTCATTACGCTAATCTTAACGAGATCTTCGATTCTAGTTTAGGTTGTGTCGGCTAAAAACCGCTCAATCTAATATTCGAATTTCGGGTTGTACACTGCTAATCCGAAACTTCGAAAAATCATAACTTCTTCATACGAAGTCAGATTTGTGCGTTCTTTTTATGGATTTTCTCGGTTTAACATATTCTACGACTTTCGTTTAGATCACTAAGGCTAAAAAGCCCTCCATTGTATATTCACTATTTACGCTTCCCGGTGCCGTGCCGGTTCCGTCGCGAAACTTCAACGGGTCATAACTTCTTTGTTATAACTCGGATTTCGGCGTTCTTTATATGTACGGAAACTTGTGAAATATTCTACAACTTGGTTAAGATTATTTATTCTAAATAACCTTTTGTCGAAAAGTTGTTTTCGACACTTATTGTCTCTAAATTGACTAGCCCGGTTCTACGGGCGTTACAATTATCTCCCCCTTAGGATGATTACGTCCCGGAATCATCAACGAAACAGGATTGTATAATGACTCCATACGTTATCTCTTCATCTTAGGTAATAACTGTAACTTCTATGTTGCTTCGAACGAGTATCTAACTCTTGGACTCCTTGACTGCAGGCGGTGCTCAGTCTTGCACCTGCTCGTTAGACTTTCAATCATGACCTTCGTGTCACAACATCATTCTTTATTAGAGACCCCTTCTTCTTCTTAACAAACTTAGGATAATTTAATTTGATTACTACAATTGACCGATGTGTCATATTCTAATGACCTATCATCGTATGTAAGAATGCTTAGACTTAGGTCTCGTAGAGTCAAATTCCGGAATAGAATATGCCTTCATTCATCGTCTAATGTGATATAATCACATTTTAACATGTAGCATTTATAGCTACCAACTTCTTTAACAACGAGCGTGATACTTTTATTGATCTCTTTGATTTCAATCGTTTGGTTTAAGTCGGACGCTACATCAAACTTGGTTCTCTGAACCACGTAACCTACTCATCGTAGTCGGACTCAATGTGATATGACCACTAGGGTCGAGATAACAACAATCTTCTTAGTCATTACCAAAACAATGGTAACGACATACTTGAATAAAACAAAATCAATTACTAGTTTCTTGGTAACCTTGTGACTTTCCCTGATCCAAGTGTGAGTCATGTGCTTCCGGTAGTATAGGCCTCTACTACCTTTCACACCTACTCATACTCGTCCTAAGTAGTGTCTCACAGTTTTCCAAGTTATTATAACAAAAACAATTTTTAACACATAAAAATGTGTCCAAACAATCACAAAAGTTTCCCTAGACTCTACTAGGACTTCTTCTATGCGTATCTTCAATCATCAATTCTGCTTCAGCTCGGTGGAAATGCCATACGATGGGTCAACTTCATGAATTACGCCAATCATTCCATTATCCTGCCAATCGAAGGTGTACTTCGGACGTACTGTACTGCATGACATATTCTAAAGGCAAGATACCACTCTTATGATATCTTCTGATAGGTGTCATTCACTATCATAAGCCTTTTCATTTTCTCTATTTACTCAATTCTCTATGAGTCCTTATCATGACATTCTATTCTCCAAAACAGGCGTTTGGTGTATCGAGACGAGAATATAGATAGAGGAAGAATTAGATGCGTATTCCTCATTATTACTCCAAAAAGTTACATGCTAGTTCTAATATCGTAATTAAACGTTTAGAAACCTGAGCACATAAAATTTCCAGATCTGGTCGGCAAAAGACCATAGATCCGATCATATAATGCATATCAAAAAATCATTTAGCACATAAAAGCATATTTAGGAATTTTCCCTAAATAAGCTAGTGCTTGTGTCTTTTCAGGTGTATTACCTAAATTTTATTAGACACACTCCTCACAATCATTGCTTAGCATTCTAAGTTTAAGTCTAGAAATAAATCCATATTCCTAGTTCGCTTAAACTAATGCTCTGATACCAACTGTGACTTCCCCATTTTCACGACCAGAAAATACCGATTTTGTTTATGTTTATTTAAAAATCAGAGTAATATTTTAAATAAAAGTGTTGCAGAATTTGTCCCAAAACAATATATGATAAATATTTATCAAAAGCATTTCCGTAGAAATGTATTTCATTAAAAAGACTCGGGATATCATGTTCGATACAGATCATAAGCATAAACAATACAATATAGGCCTTACTACATTATTCCGTATTTACAGGCCTAAAATCCATTAATCTCTCATCCCAAGACATTACATCTATGCTCATGCGCCACTACCTGTAATACAAGAAACTGAGTGGGTCAGGTTGGGAAACCTGGTGAGTACATAGGGTTTTCAACCCACAATAATATAATTATTATGTTTAAACAATCAAGCAATTAAACCCAACTACCCATCCCCATTATCTTCTTTTCTCTTAAGGATCTACCCTAAGAATCAGCTATTTCTCGTTCATTCATTCCTAAGTATTATCCTAAGGAATCGGCACGAAGTCCATCGTTACCAAAGCTTATAGATTACAACTGGTGAACACGTAGTCCAAAACATCTGGTAAACACTTAGTTCAAAAGTAACTAGTGAACACACTTAGTTCAAAATACCTAGTGAACACACTCATTTCAAAGATACATAGTGAACACACTCAATTCAAAATACCCAATGAGCACCTAGTTCAAAAACACCTACAAGTTACGAGCTTACTAGCGTTCCACCGGACCGTCTAGTATCGCCCATGGTCATCATCTATACTCCACTAGATGACCAGATCACTGACAACATTGATGTCTCCCATCGTGTTATCACAAAACAACTATTTCATCTACCCATGTTTTACCCAACACATTTTGTAGATATAAAATACATATACAGTTTAAATCATTTAAAACATGTATAAAAATCTTTCACCCAACATAGACAGCAAGTATTCAGACAATATGCACACACAACACGTAATTTATATTAAAATACTTCATATCTATGTGTAAGATGAAAGGGACTATGCACTCACCGAAAGGTGGTGACTCAGCACTCGGACAACGCTTCGATACTCTCAAAACGATTTTCCTTCGATAAAACCTAGTACCAATACCACTAAGGTTTAGTCTAACAATAACCGCGACAAATTATTAGTCTGACTATTATTATTATTATATAAGCGTTAAATAACACTCAATATAACTCATAATAATAGCCTAAATAATTATTTTAAGGACCTAATAACATTCCTATAATTATTTGAAAGCTATATTAAAAGTTGCGTAAGCGTAGCACGCTTACAACGAATTTTATCGAAAACCGGAACTTTATTTGGAGCAGCGTTTCGAAACCGAAAGACCCTTTTTCTCGGGACTCCGGGAGCCTCGGGGCTTCCTTAGGGTGTTAGGGCTTCACCTAGACTTTAGGGGACTCAAAAGGGGCTAGTGAGAGAAAGTTCTTAGAGAGAGAGTGAGAAAATGTGTGAATTGGTGAAGGAAGAAGGCTGCACCTCACAGCTATTTATAGGCGCTGGAACCTTCGGTACGCTGGGCGTACCGAAGTCTTACGCTGGGCGTAAGTTCGGATAAGGCGGACAGATGGCGAGCTTCAGGTGGAGCGACGTGGCTTAAGCTGGACTGAGGAGCGCTAGGTGTACGCTGCGCGTACGAGACCGGACGTTGGGCGTAATGCGAAGGGCGACGTGTCGCAAATCCGAAGCGACTCCGTGTTCAGCAAGCAACGGCTGAGATTCAGCCACGTCATCTCAGTTCGCAATTTTTCCTTCTCAACTTCTAAAAATCATTACTTTCGCATGCGGGCTCCGTTTTCGACGTTCTTTATATCCACGCGAAGGTGGGAACGTACTCTACAACTTTTGTTTAGACTTTGTTGGCTAATTTTGACTCGATTTTAAATTTTATATTTTTAACAGACCGGGACATGATTGGTCCGTTAAATCCTCATAACTTCTTCATCCGACGTTTGTTTTCACCCATCTTTTTCTCGTTACGCTACTCTTAACGAGATCTTCGATTGTCGTTTAGGTTGTGTCGGTTAAAAACTGCTCAATCTAATATTCGAATTTCGGGCTGTACACTGCTAATCCGAAACTTCGAAAAATCATAACTTCTTCATACGAAGTCAGATTTGTGCGTTCTTTTTATTGATTTTCTCGGGTTAACATATTCTACGACTTTCGTTTAGATCACTAAGGCTAAAAAGTCTTGCATCGTAAATTCACTATTTACGCTTCCCATTGCCGTGCCGGTTCCGTCGCGAAACTTCAACAGGTCATAACTTCTTTGTTATAACTCGGATTTCGACGTTCTTTATATGTACGGAAACTTGTGAAATATTCTACAACTTGGTTAAGATTATTTATTCTAAATAACCTTTTGTCGAAAAGTTGTTTTCGATACTTATTGTCTATAAATTGACTAGCCCGGATCTACGGGCGTTACAGGATCAAAGCCCAACATATGACCCAATTTTCTAAATTTGGCCCAAACCTCTACATGGACTTCCCTTAAGGCCCAACTGCTCAGTCCGGTCCAACATGTCTCATTCTAAGGGGCCAATATCATACAACCATCTAGGCCTAACTTTGGCCCATCTATGACCCAATTTTCCAAAATTGGGCCCAATCTTTCATATGGGCCTTACCCTAGAGCCCAACTAATTACTCTAGTCCATTTAATTATTCTTGGATGGCGCAACACAAAGCCCAAGTGAAATTAGGGTTTCACATCAACTGATAACTAGGGTTAAGTGTTTCTTACTTAACCCATTAAGGACTTAACACACTAGGGACTTAATCTATTAAGGACTTAATCCATTAAGTCCATTATTGCTTAGATTAATTTTTGCCAATGATTATTATTTAATATTCACTTATTAAATAATTCTTGTGCGTGTCCTGATAATTTCTCAAATATTAGGATTTTCTCAATTAGCCCGTTAAGGACTTAGTCCATTAAGTCTTTTACTCTACTAGATAAATGGCCTGGAATAGTTTGGGCTTAATTCACAATCCAATCCCAATGGCCCAAAAATGGGTCCAAATAAGTTCAAGGCCCAAATACTCATAATTGGGGTTTTCCACCCAAACATGGCCCAATTGTTCAAAACCAATCTCTAAGCCCATTAGCGTTTGCTAGTGGGGCACCACCCACTACCACCTCGGGTAGTGGTGGTCCAAGGCGGCTCACGGCGGCGGCCACCACCTTACGGTGGTGGTTATTATTATTATTATTATTATTATTATTATTATTATTATTATTATTATTATTATTCAATTTTCTAATTACAATTACAAGGCTTTAATCCAAAATACACACACACTCACTAACTCATACACACTAACTAATACACAGACACCCAACCACACCATGGTGGCTAGCGGTGGTGCTTGGTGGCAGCCACCACCTCATAGTGGTGGTAGTGGCTTCCTTGCTATATCCAACTAGACTAAACACCCAAAAACCACTAAACTACAATAAACACAAACACACATATGATTTTTGCTTGCAAAACGAACTCAACCACCCACTTGCTGGCGATGGTAACACAAGAAGTCCGCCAATAGCTCCGTATCGGCGACGACCACCATGGGCGACTGCCATGGTGGTGTTTTGTGACTCTTCTTCAACAGGAACCATATGCAATCGCCTTTAATCGGCATCTAGAAACTGAAGCTTCCTGAATCAGCCACCACGGGTGGTAAACAACGACAAGAACCCACCACCGGTTCCCACCGACATACTCGATGTCGGCCACAGAGAGAGTGAAGAAACAGACGTAGGTAGGAGGCGATGGTCCAAACCGAGAGCTCCTTTCCGCTCATGACTTGCACGGTGACGAACACCATTTTCTTTCTCAGTCTCGGTGATTCTCTACCAGCAACGTCGCAAAGGCGACCCTCCATGGCAGTGTAGCGGTCGTTGGCACTCCAACGACACAGCAGGCGGCGGTAGAAGAAAACGGAAGAAGAAGGAAACACGGAGAGGTGATGGAACAGTGGCAGTCACACTCTCGCCGGAAGATGGTGGCCGTTGGTGGCTTCGATAATGGCTAAGAAGCGGCGGTAGGGTTTGATGATGCAATCAGCTGCCGAGGAGCTCCCAAGCGATGGCGGCGGCTGAAGATTGGCGACCTAGGGTTTTGGTTTGAGCGATGCTTCCATACATAGGAGGAATTGACGGTTCTTAAACACCCATCCTATTTAAAAGTTCACCCAACTTGACATATTCGGTCCCTCCTTCCCAAATCCACTTCAACTAAAATCCAAAATATACCAAACAACCCTGACCTCCGTAATCCTTTTCAATTTAATCCCGAACATACTCTTTTAAACCCCGACTTCCAAAATTCTTCACAAATTAGTTCGGGACTCACATTCACTAATTTATTTAAATAAACGGGCGTTACAGTTATCACCAGATGATGCTCATTACGAGTTCTTGATGACGCTTTTTGGGCTCACCAATGCTTAAGCCATATTCATGGATCTCATGAATCGCGTATGCAGACCTATGTTGGATCGGTCTGTGATTGTATTTGATGATGGCATCATGGTCTATTTCAAGACTCATGAGCAACATGAGAAGCATCTAATGGATGTATTGGAGACTTTGAGGAGGGAGAAAGTGTATGCAAAGTTCTCCAAGTGTGAGTTCTGGTTGTATAAGGTGTAGTTTCTGGGGCACCTTGTCAACCAAAGCGACATTCTGGTCGATCTGGCCAAGTTTGAGGTGGGTGGTTCTGAGTTCTCCATCTGAGATTCAAAGTTTCCTTGGATTGGCATGTTACTATCGGAGACTCATTCATGATTTCTCCAAGATAGCCGTTCCTTTCAAATCGGTTGACGAAGAAGACCATCACGTTTCGTTGGAGGCCTGAGCAGTAGGCAACCTTTGAGACTCTAAGATAGAGATTATGTGAGACACTAATTCTGACCATGCCAGAGGGTGTTGATGACTTTGTGGTATATTGTGATGCTTCGATCTTGGGCTTAGGTGCAATTCTGATGCAACGGGGTCATATGATCACTTACGCCTCGAGGCAGTTGAAGCCTCATGAGGCGAAATATCTTATGCATGATTTTGAGTTGGAGCTGTAGTGTTTACCCTTGCGATTTGGTGAAATTACCTCTATGGGGTCCACTGCACTATATACACGGATCACAAGAGCCTGAGGTATTTGATGGATCAACCAAATCTGAACATGAGGCGGCGTAGATGGTTCGATGTGGTGAAGGCCAAGATTGTGAGATCCTTTATTACCTGGGGAAGGCCAATGTGGTGGTTGATGCTCTCAGCCGTAAGGCTGTCGTGACTCCGATCAGGGATTCATGTTTGAGGATGATATTGATTACCCCACTATTAGACTAGATTTGAGAGGCTCAGACTGATGCTATAAAGGAAGAGCACCAGAAGAGTGAACACATTGTGGGTCAGGTGGCTTCCTTCAATTATGATAGTCGGGGGTTATTGACCCTTCATTAGAGGGTGTGGGTTCCATACTGGGGTGGTACGCGACATGTTTTGATGGAAAATGCGCACAAGTCGAGATTCTCTATTCATCTTAGAGCGGCAAAGATCTATAGATATTTCCAACCTGATTATTGGTAGCCATGTGTGCTACAAAACTCGGGGATAAACTTTGCAAACTTATTTCATAGTTTCGTGTTGGATGCTACACGTCTCCAAAATATCGGACTTAGCGTCTGGGCCTCTAAGCAGGTTTTGAATATGTTGTTACCACCTTGTTTAATGTTTATGTCATTGTATCATCGGAATCTTTAGTAGAAATGAACTTTGTTTTTAGTGTAGATAACTTAGGTTGAAAACTTAGAAGCATTTACGTTTGCATATTTCAATTTGGTTTTTAATCGGTTATTACTAATGCTTCATATTCCCATATACATTATAAATATAAAATGGTTTTTGAAAATTGTTTTGAGAGTTTGACTTTGGAATTCGATTATTGTTACTATCCAATTCCTTTCAGAAGTATAATTTTGAGTTTAATTAGGTTTTCTAACTATAATGTTACTATTTTCATATTTACCAAGTTAAAGATTTAGTGAAGATTTTGGATATTTAGAAGACTTTGTAATCCAATATTTAATTTTATATAAATTATTCACTTGAACTATCGTTTTTGGTTCACTTATTACACCATCGTATCACTTGACCAACTTTCAAACATCATGACTTTAACAAATTGGGACCAAATTTGCGTAGCAATTATCAATACGAGGGGTGTTTCAACAAACACTTTATGACTTTAAAAACCAATTTTATCCCATACGACACAAGTAAGAACTCAAACCGATTAGAATCATCTTTGTTGATACGAGTAGTTGTTCTAGGTTTTACTTATTCTAGATTATAACAGTAAAATAAAATCTTTATTAATGAATTCGGTTGGATGAACTTATTTCTAACAATATATTTTTTTAGAAATGAATTGTATCAGTGGTGATTGAGATACAATTTTCAAAACCTTAACCCACACAAGTTTGGGAAAAAATTATGCACTCCGAAATGCCGATCCAAAAATGAACCATAGGAGATAAAGCACGTTCAAAATGTATTTTACGCAAAAATAACCCAAAATATTCGAATGCGGAACAATTTATTTCCCATCTTGTCGGATACTTCGATATACATTCTTTTTAGTTTGAAACGTGTCATTTATCATTTCGGCAAACAGTTAAATAACAATTATTATTTTTGTGAATTTCCCTTTATATATTTCCATCTCTACTAAATATTTTATAGCTTTACATACATAATAAATTGTAGCCGTATAAAGTTTTAGACAATTATTATGTACAACTAAATAAATCATAATTTATGGGGTATAACTAAAAAATGTTGTGGATGACTCTCTCACCCATCACAAATTCATCACAAATTTGGTTTTAACTAAAATTAATTCTTTATTTTTATGTAAACCATAAAGTTAAAACAAGAGTAAATTACATGAATAGTCTCTATGGTTTGGGTTAATTTGTGTGTTTGGTCTTTGATTTATTTTTTTTAACTTGGAAGGTCCTTACTTTTTGGTTTTGTTACGTATTGAGTCCCTATCTTACTTAAAAAGACTATTTTTCCATTGATTTTTAACTTATTTAAGTAAACACACCCTAAACCCTACCCCATCACCTTACCTTATTTACCCATCGTTTTTCTTATGTAAATAATAGTCTTTTTAAGTAAGACATGACCAAGCGCGTAACACAAACAAACAGTAGGGATCAAGCGCGTAATAAAAATAAATAGTAGGGACCAAGTGCGTAACAAAAACAAATAGTAAGGAACTTGCAACTTAAAAAATAATTTAGGTACCAAACCTACAAGTTAACCAAAACCATAGGGACCATTCACGTAATTTACTCTAAAAACAAAGAGATCCGAAAGGGAGAGACAGGCGGACAAAGCGTCACCGTAGTAGTGAAGTAGAAGTCTTCCAGATCCGCAGTGCCTTTCGTTAGTTTCATCCCAGACCCAACAAACACGCGATCCAACTAAACTCTTTGCTTCATCAAAAACCATTACTTTTCTAGATTCCCAAATCGCAGACCTTCTAAAAATGGAACCCAACACCACCATAAAATCGTCATCAAAGGATGAGATAGAGCCAGTCGAAGAGAAACCAGCGGTGGAGCAACCGAAAGAAGACCAGAACGCCGGCGGTGGATGGGGCTGGGGATTCTCTGCGTTTTCTGTTCTTTCAGATCTTCAGAAGGCTGCTGAGGAGATCTCTCGCAATGTAATGCCAATTTATTTGGAAATTGTATTGGGTTCACTTCCTTTTGTATCGCATTTTCAAATACTTTGCTGCCTATGGAATTAGGGTTTTATTATCTCACTTTCACTCGCACTCACTTTTGCCCGATCTAGGTTTTTGTTTTGGTCAATGATCGCAAGGCTTTTTATTACTCGACAGAAATGGATACGAATTGAGACTTCCATTTTTGACGTCAACCTTAGTGCATCTCAAATACAAATATAAAGTATCTGATAGGATTTTCTTACAAAAACAAACACGAGCATTGGATTTTCTATCGACTGTTATCTGGTTTTGTTATTAAACCCCTCTTGAATGTTTCGTGGAAGGAGATACATTTTTGAAATCTGAACTTCGATTCCAAACCTAATAGTGTTTAGATGAAGTTTTTTTTTATGGATTTGGTTGCAAATTTGCACCTAAAACAATATTACTTTTAGTCTGATATCTATTTTAGGAAAGAAATTTTGCACAAGCAAAACATTTAAGTTTCTTCTGATCACTGTTTTGTGTTCACAGGCTGCTGAGGTTGCAAAGACAGCTGCAAATAGCATCTCTGAGTTGCAAAACGAGCTTGAAGGCTCAGAATCTTCTAAAGAGGATCAAGATCATCAAGAAGCATCTGATAAAGATCACGAAAGTGAAGATGAAGATGATAAGAAGCGCAAGGCTGCTCTTGAAAGACTTGAGAAAGCCAGTGAAGACACAATCCTTGGCCAAGCAAGTTCTAAATGATAGTTGAATAACTTGTGTTATCAATGCTTTCCCACTTTTGATTTTATTCTAAACCTTTGATTTTTTTTTTAATTATCCTACAGGGCATAAAAGCTATTGACAGTTCTGTGGAGAACTTTGCCTCAGGAGCTTGGCAGGCACTTGGTAATGCATGGAAAGGGGGTTCCAGTTTTGTTCAAAAGTAGGTCAACTTATTGGCATCCATTTTTCTTATCTGAAAGCAATCAAATATTCAAATCAAATGAATCTTTATAACTGTTTATGTTCTTCAGACTGGAAAACTCTATACAGCAAGGTGGTATACCTGCAGGAGGCTCTGTTGCACCATCTCTTTTAGAGGTTTGCACAAACCCTTTCTTGTTTTTATCTCCTACTAAAAGTTTCTGTTTTTGATTGTTTCTTTTTTTTTTTAACCGATTAATCGAACAGACTGGAAGAGCTTTTACTGCTAAAGGGTTGCAAGTTCTTGAGTATGTTGGAAAAGAAACTGTTGATCTTTTGATTGCAGAATCAGGAATGGAAGTTGACAAAAATGGTGGTGAAGGTGGGCATGGAACTGAAGAGGATCAGTTATTGGAGGAAGTAACATTTGACAGATGCTTTTACATCTATGGAGGTCCAGAGCATCTGGAGGTAGTAATTCTTTCATCTTTTTTTTTTATTATCAAATTCATTTTCGCATATATCAAAGTTTCTTATAATGTTGAATTCCAGGAACTTGAGGCATTGTCAAACCATTATGCCCTTTTATTCAACCGAAGAAAAGCAAAGCTGTCAACTGATGAAAAATCTGCATATGATGTGAAGCTTAAAGAGGTTCAACAGCTTCTAAGTTTAGACACTGAAAATGATGGAAAGAATGTAGAGTCTGAAAAGGGAAAGAATGTTGAGAATTCATCTGATGGAAGTTATGATGAGATCAAGAGCTTTCATGGTTCAAGTGTGAGCAAGGCTGCAGAAATGGCTACAGGGTAATCTCGTCTTTTTAAGTTTCAACATTACTCAATTCAAATCTAATCTTTATACAATATTAATTTAATCACTGTTATATTTTGCAGATTTGCTAATGCGTTAGCTGGACTTTCCCCAAGTGATATTGCTCTGAGAACTGGTGGGAGGCTAGATTCTCTTCACTCTGAGGGCATTCATGTAAATAAATAAATTATCTCTTTATTATTGAATATCAGGCAACAATCAAAGTAAATAATAATAATATTATGTGTATGCAGAGGCTTTCAGAGATGTGTTGCATTGCGGTTTCTCAACTTGTAGCTCTTGGGAAATCAGTTGTGAAGAATGCAAATAAGGATGATGATGATGTGGCAAAAATTGATTGGCCGGAGGATTGTATTGAAAAAGCTAAAACAATAAGAACAAAGACACAATCAATGACTGGATTTGTGGAGGCAGTTGCCATCAGTTTTGTGACAGGTAGGTCTACGTGTATGTGTAGTAAAATCATTGACTATTGGGATTAACAGACAGAGTAAATGACCATTTTACCCTTCTAACGAACAAACACTACAGGCATATCGGATGTAGCAGAAGCTTATGCAGCAGCCATAAAATCTTGTACAGAAGTTTTACCAGAGAAAGTAATTGAAGAAAAAGTGAAGTCGTTTTCTGAAGATCTTCGTGTCAACCGGACAACAGCTGTGGCTAAAATCCAGGATGGCTTACATTTCCTGGCTTATGTCATTCTTTCCACTGCTACTGCTACTGCTTAGGAGATCTTAAAAGTAAAACCTTCTTTGTTTTATTATTTTAGATTATTCAGAGATTTTGGTGTTGTATATATAGATTATAGACTAGTTGTTGCTTTTAGTTTTGGGATTGTGAATCTACTTCTAGGATCTATCATAATTCATACTACTCCCATATTCCAACTTGTAAGTTGTTGTATACTTTTTCAAGTCTTTATTAACATACCCATCTTAGTTTAGGGGATGTTTGATAAAACTCAACCATTTAGTGCTTAGTAGGGTCTTTAACTGTTTGGATGATTTTGATTCGTTCAGAGGTTGTATCAAACATGTTGAATTCTGTTTGATTCGTAGGTTATAAAACAACACCTTTATATACTTGTAATTTTGATTGTGTATATGCTTGCTTTGATGGGATTAGTTTTGGATTAATGTTAATCAAATAATAGCCAAGTTACAGGTTTGTTCTAAAAATGTATTCCAAACAATATTAAGACGCTTTACCATTCACGTTTTAGTTTTGTTTGATTTATGTGAACGATAGAAAGGTAAGATGTGACTTGTTACCTTAATGACATGACAATGATGTGCCAACTTATTTTGTTTGATTTATGTTTTTATGTGGAAGAAAAGAAAGGAAAGATATGACTTGTTGTCTTAATGTCATGATGTCAATTTATTTAGGTGATTTTAATAGTGTGATTCTATTCACTCATCCATATTTATTACTTGCATTTATTGTACAACTCACTCAGTGGGTAACTGTTTTTTATTTATTTATTTATGTGAGTTGAGGTGTATGAATAGTTGAATAGTAACACACTTCTAATTGAACAAATGAATATCTATCTAATGGATGTCATATTTGACGTTTTACTGTTTATCTCAAAATCATTAAAATAATTACTTTCTTTTTACTAATTTTATTATTTAGATAACGGTTGATGCTTCAACTCTTTCAAAATATCACATTTCAATAAATACCCTGTTATTATGAATGTAAGTTGCAGATCATATATTTGTGAATTTCTATATTCACCTCTACAATCCTACAACATTGAAGTTATGTCTAGAATTTTTTATAGCAATGACTAAATCTAAAGTACATATATTTTGTACTAGATCTCTTAATTCTTGACGAGAATTAAACACTTGAATATAATTAATAAATACAAATCTATTCGATATTAACTTAGGGGCTGTTTGTTTTTCTTGTGAAGAGCTGCGCAACCACTTTTGTCTGCGCCGCGCAGACAACGCGCAGACATATGCCCTCGCGGAGTGTTTGTTTTTTGGAAGTGCGCAGACCAAAAAACGTCTGCGCGAGGTCTTCCTGGCGCAGACATGAGCCACTGTCTTCAAAGGTCTTCAGACCTCATTTTAACAAAAAAAAAAAAAAAAAGACCACCCGTTTTTTTTTCTTTATCTTTTTGCTGAAAATGCATTTTTAATCGTTATGACATGAAATTAACTTTGAAAAATTAATTTATTTCAATAGCTGCAGATGTTAAAAACAAACAGTCTTCTTATTGCAGACTGCAGACTACAGACATTTGGTCCACCTCTTCCGCCGCAGAGGCTTGCAGATGTGGTCCGCAGACTGCAGACATTTTGGTTTCAAAAAAACAAACAACACCTTACTAATATACTAATGATTTTATAATGTATCCGTTTATTAATGGTAATGTGTCATCGCCAAAATAATTACTTTCATTTAAGCTTTTATTTTCATCCTCTTCAGTTAGGTGAATCATCATTCTAAACAAAACATATAGAAAAAGGTTACATTTAATAAAACAATGAATGTTTCACCCATCCATTCTTTCCAAATTGCCTTTTTTTTTTCCCATCAAATCTATTCTACTTCTAAACTTCTATTTATCACAAAAATACATTATGTTTTTAATAACATTTACTTTCATAATATAGATGAAAGTCTTTTGTATAACAAATGGAAAGTCTCAATCTTCTATATACAGAATAACAGAAACACATTAACACATTAAACCGAACTTTCATGTTTACCCTTATGTTAATGTTTCATATTCATAGTTCTTATTCAAAATTTAACAAAAAATGGGTTAATTTGACACAAATGAATGTTTAATGAACACAAGCAGTTTATTGATTGACACATAAAATAAGACGGTTCGGTATTATATTTTTATTGGGTTTGTATATATTGTTTAAAATATAAACTTATATCTAAAAAGTAAAAGGATTGATTTGAAAATTGATATAAGTGTAAGGGCATTATTATTCGTATGATTTGAAAATTCATCATAGAGGGTTAAAAAACAAAATAAAAGTTATATATACTTTTTGTTAAAGATATAATCTGAATTTTTAAAAATGAAAAATTAATCTAACTATAAAGATATTTAGCACCCATTTGACAAAAACAAGTTAGTTTATACGATAACTTATTTTAATTTAACGTTTATTAAAATCATAAAAGTAGTTAATCGTATTTTATTATTTTATTTAGAAGCTTATAAACGAACTAATTGATAAACTAGTTTTAGATAGTTTATTGGTAAGCTAGCCTTTGAATTAGCTTGTCAAAGATGGTATTAATGTAAATCAGTAGCATCAACTCTATGATGCGTGAAGATAACTTAGAAAGAGTTTCACGATGGGAATTTACTTTAGTTTATTGCAAATGGTTAATTTTAATTTATCAAATTCATTCATTACTTTTACACAACTGAATTGTGTATATATGTAGGAGCACCTTTTATCTATATGGTATTATGGAAATCGTTAAAAAGAAGTAAGTATTATGTAAATCAATAAAACAAACTTTAACCAAACGGCTTCCCGAGTTGCCCTCTCTCATTGAGGTTGAATGTTCAATTCCTGTTGTGGACATATGTGGATTTAAGAAGTAGTTTAGAAGTAAGTTAGATTGCCGTTTAAAAAAAAACAAACTTTAATATATTATCAATCAAATTTGTAAGAGTTTATTGTGAAGATTTTAAGAGTTTATTTCATTTCTTAAGAAAATTTAAAAAATCCTTGATACATGTTTAAGGGACTGAAAAGTTATTGATAACAAGTTATGTTGACATTTTACATAAACTAACCTAAGATAAACAAAAGTTAATATATGTAATATTAAATGGCCACCAAATCTTATAAATTCTACCTTATTTTTCTTAAAGAAGTGCCATATTTCATATCAAATATCCTTATTTTTTTTTTTATTTTATTTATTTATTTATTTTTTGTTTAATAGTAGCTAGCTAGTAATCTAGTATCAAACTAAACGGCAAACTTTACTATCATTCCTTATCATATTTATCAATGCAACGTTTTCAATTTTGTCTCATTTCTTTTGCAAGCAATCCGTTGATCGGCACATAAAATAAGAAAAACTGTAGTAAGTTGAAAACGATCTCCATGCATCATGCACAAAAACCCATCTAGATTCATAGTCGCCAATTCAAATGCGCATTTGCACCACCATGTTTTAAATTCATAACTTTCGGATCTCAATCCATCAATCAACAGCCATGGGAGAAGTAGATCCAACCTTCATTCAACAACTAGAACACAGACCTAAACTTGAAGTAATCGAAGCTCAAGGAATTCCACAAATTGACCTCTCACCATTGCTAACCTCGTCTCCTGCGGACGTTCATGCAGATCTTGTGGCTCAGGTCCGTGACGCGTGTGAAAATTGGGGATTCTTCCAAGTCTTCAACCACGGAATCCCCGTGGAGAGCCGTGGAAAGCTGATATCGGCGGCGAAGAGGTTCTTCGATCAGCCGATGGAGGAGAAGAGGAAGGTGAGGAGAGACGAAGCGCATCCGTTAGGTTACTACGACACTGAACATACAAAAAATGTGAGGGACTGGAAGGAGGTTTTTGATGTGACGGTGGACGTTCCGACGTTGATGTGGGCTTCTCATGAGCCCGACGATGAACAGATGACAGAGTATCTTAACCAATGGCCTCACCATCCTCCGGAATTAAGGTATATTTATCTATTTTTTTTTTTAAACAGATTATCATTTCTCTCTCATGTTTTAGCTTGAATAATTCATATTTTTTAACAAAATGTTGTAGATGCTAGTTGTACTATTTGTACTATAGTAAACTTTATTTATATGCTTTTAACTTTTTATGATTACAATTTTGTTTCCTGGTAAATTTGAACCGAGAGTACAATCAAATGATCAACTATATGTTTAATAAATATATTGATAAAAGATTTACCCCATCACATCAGTTTTATTATGTGAGGGGTAAATCAAAGAACATTGCAAATTAAGACACTATGTCTTATGTCTATGTTCGATAACGAAGGGATTAGGTGTATAATAATGTGTTATAACAAGGAACATATAAACATATATGTTGTTCATAATTGATACCGACTCATTTTAATTGTTTAAAAATAGGGAGGCATGTGAAGAATACGTTAAAGATGTTGAGAAACTCTCATACAAATTGTTGGAACTTATTGCACTTAGCTTGAACCTTCCTGCAAACCGATTTGAACCCTTTTTCTCCAAGGGCCAAACGAGTTTCATTCGACTTAACCACTATCCACCTTGCCCTGCTCCCGACCTAGCCCTTGGGGTTGGTCGACACAAGGATGCCATTGCTTTGACTATATTGACTCAGGATGACGTAGGGGGTTTAGAAGTTAAGAGAAAAACCGATGGGGAGTGGATCTTTGTCAAGCCTATACCTAATACCTTCATTATCAATGTTGGGGATATGATTCAGGTAATCAATATAATCATCTACTATCTTAAGGTTCGAGTTACGTATGAGTTTGTTCTTCTTATACGTGACTGTAACTATAAGTAGTTTGAGTTAAAAGATTGATATTATTTTTTGTTGTATAGGTATGGAGTAATGACAAGTATGAGAGTGTAGAGCATAGGGTAATGGTGAATTCGACTAGAGAAAGATTTTCGATCCCATTTTTCTTGTGCCCTTCATACTACACTATGGTGGAGCCGTTGGTAGAGTTGACTGATGAACAAAACCCTGCCAAGTACGATAGTTACAATTGGGGCAAATTCTTTGCTACACGAAAACGTAGTAATTTTAAGAAACTTGATGTTGAAAACATACAGATTTATCATTTCAAAAAATCAAATGAGCTAAAAGGGTGATGATAATGTTTCTTGGGTTGAGAATATTGTTATATAAATAAAATATGTATGGTCTCTTTTCATGTAAAGATAAACCTTTATGGACCAAAAAATTTGGTAGATTTGGTGGTGCCCTCTCAATTTAGGGGTGTTAAGAAAAACCCGATCCGAACCGAACCCGAATAAGGTAATTAGGGTCGGATTTAATAGGGTCAAAACTCTTAACCGGGTTACTCGGGTTCATCCGACTAACCCGAATTGTTATTAGGGTCGGGTTTATGGTTGATTTTTTTAAAACAATTCGGGTTTCGGGTCAACCCGAATAACCCGATTAAGAATTTATTACCAAATTTTTTTTTTTACTGCGTTGAATGACATGAATTCAAGATCCCAAGAAATTTTACAACTAATACATATTTCTTACTTAAATAAACCAGAAAGTAAAATTACTATTTATAGAGATGTATAAAATGATATAATTTTCCTCTCCTCTTAATGCAATACCGTTGTATTGTAACAATTTTACCAATTTTATTCACTATTAATGCATTACTAATTATTAATATGGTAAAAGAAACTCCAAAAATTCATATCATATACCAACTTTACATTTTAAGTCCCTATACATGTGGATTATGTATTAAAATGACACAACATAAATTCATCTTATATTCAACCTCAACCCGACTAACCCGACCCTACTAACCTGAAACCCAATTAACCCGAACTCGACTAGCCCGTACCTTACTAGGGTCGGGTTTCGGGTGAATATTTTTTTTCTAGAAAAACCCGACTAACCCGACCCGTTTAACCCAAAACCCGATTAATAGTCCTACCTCTCATAGGTAAAATTATTTGTTCGTAATATCTTTTGTTTATTGCTCGGAGAAATAGACTCCATTTGTTACTTATTTGCAATAAGGTGTTAGATGTTTTCCATAACATTTGAGACAATTTCGTCTTTATCCTTGTAAACTTTCATAATTACGTTTATATTATTGTAAAAATTTAAATTATATTATATTCTTATAAAACCTATAAAGTCGCATATATACCTATAAACTAACATATATACCTAAATACTTAATTTAATCTATTTAAAATTTTAAAACATAATCTTTAAGTTATATTACAGCTAAAAAACTAAAATACCAATCCACAAACCTTCCTATAATAGATCAAAATACCAATCCACAATCCATCTTATAATAGATCTCATTATTCACAATATGATTATTAATGCCTTGATTCTTGTCATTTCACATTCTGTATAATCAATTAGCAAAATCTGGTGATTGAATTTTCCTAATTGATTGTAACAGCAAAACCTGATGATTACAAACTTGGTGATTACATATTCAATTAGCAAAATCGAAGTAAAACCTGATGATTGCAAATTTGATTAACAAAACTTGATGATTGCATATCCTAATCGATTAGCAAAAACATTATCAAATCGTGAATAAGGATATCAATTATGTGAAGGATTGTAAAAGGGTATATGCCCGAGTTTATGAGTTTTATATGAATATACATGTTATTAATTTTTTTTTTAATTTAAGGATATGAAAATAATTTTGAAAAACGTATTTTTATTCACACACACTCACGAGAAACATGAAAAATAATTTACTTTTCAATAACACGTTTGAAACAAAAAAATATAGATAACAGTCATAACTAGAGGTGAGCAAAAACTTCACCGCAACTAAAATTAACCGCAAAAATCGCATGAACCGAAATCAATTAACCGCAACCACAATAAAAACCGATTGTGAGGTTTTCTGTTTTTCAAAAACCGCAAATTTGCGGTGCGGTGCGGTTATTAGTTTTCAAAAACCGTAAAAAAAAAAAAACCGCACCACACCGCATATATTATATACAGTTTTTATTATTATTTATTAATATATTAAATATTCAAAATAAGATAAGTTTCATGGATGAAAGAAGGATAAAATTCTAGAAGAAAAAAATGTTGGTTTTTTCGTATGTTTAACTGTAGAAAATGGTGAAATTTAAAAATTTTAAGATATTTATTTTTAATTACTACTGATTTAAAGTTTTTAAGATATTAGTTGTTTGTAATTTAAGTTAATTGTTTTATACCTTATGATTTTTATTATTGTAAGTAATATGCTTAAACTCTTAAAACTGTTTGAACTCTAAAGTGCGGTTAAAAACCACACAAAATAACCACGTCAAATCCATACGGTTAATAACCGAAATACAAAACCGCACCGCACTGCAAAAATAACTGCCTCACTGCACCGCAAAAATAACCGCACCAAAAAGTTTGAAATAGATTAACCACATTTGCGATTTTGCGGTTAGTGGTGAGGTTTTGACCAATAACCGTACCGAACTGCACCGCGCTCACCCTAGACTTAAGACACGGTTTCTACCAAATCAAATGGAACATTTCAATAATTTACTTTTTAAAATATAACAGGTCATTTGTTCTTATGTTTGCTCCCTTGGTTTCCTTTCTCTTCAAATTTTTTATAACTTAATTTATTACCAAAAACAAAACGTAAGAATGAACATATCCATAGATAAATTAATCAAAACTTACATCATGAAATCATCACCATGTATCATACACAAAAAAGGGTCCAAATACATTGTACCAGCTCACTTGCCACATAGCAAAATTCAGATAGGCTTCTTTCACTCCACCAGTCACCACCACCTTTTAAACTCATCACTTTTCCGATCTTGAATTCATCAATCTTCAGCAATGGGAGAAGTTGATCCATCTTTCATCCAAGAACCTGAACACAGACCTAAACTTGCAGTAATCAAAGCCGAAGGAATCCCACAAATTGACCTCTCGCCTTTCATAAACCCGTCTCCGTCCGCCGTCGCCATAGAAGATCTGATATCTCAGGTCCGTGACGCATGCAAAAACTGGGGATTCTTTGAAGTAATCAACCACGGGGTTCCCGTCGACGTCCGTGAAAAGCTACAGTCGGCAGCCAAGAAGTTTTTCGATCAGCCATTGGAGGAGAAGAAGAAGGTGAAGAGAGGTGAAGGGAACCCATTTGGTTATTACGATACTGAACACACAAAAAATGTGAGGGACTGGAAAGAAGTTTTCGATTTCACTGTGGAGGTTCCGACGTTGATGCCGGCGTCATATGAATCCGACGATGAACAGACGGCGGAGTACTCTAATCAATGGCCTGACCATCCTCCAGAATTAAGGTACTTAATTTTTGACTTAATAACTAATTAACCAATAACCATGATCCTAATCCAGTTTCCGGACAACTCAGGGAGGCATCGGAAGAATATGTAAAAGAAATTGAGAAATTGTCGTACAAACTGTTGGAATTGATATCCATGAGCTTAAACCTTCCTGCAAACCGATTTGAGCCCTTCTTCTCCAAGGATCAAACCAGTTTTGTTCGACTGAACCACTACCCGCCGTGCCCAGCTCCTGACCTCGCCCTTGGTGTTGGTCGACATAAGGACGCCGGTGCTTTGACGATCTTGGCTCAAGACGACGTCGGAGGTTTAGAAGTTAAGAGAAAAACCGATGGAGAGTGGATCTTTGTTAAGCCAACACCAAATTCCTTCATCATCAACGTCGGGGACATTATTCAGGTGTCATTAACAACATATCTCCGATCTGTATATATCGATCTCAATTCTTCTTATTTAAGATCTGTTGGTGTTGTTGTTATTGTTGTATAGGTATGGAGCAATGATAGGTATGAGAGTGTAGAGCATAGGGTGAAGGTGAACTCCGGTAGAGAAAGATTTTCGATCCCATTTTTCGTGAATCCTGCACATTACACGGTGGTGGAGCCACTTGCTGAGCTGACGGATGAAAGAAACCTTGCAAAGTATGAGAGTTATAACTGGGGCAAATTCTTTGTCACCCGAAAACGTAGTAATTTTAAGAAACTTGATGTTGAAAATATACAGATTTATCATTTTAAGAAACCCGAATTAGAGGATAATATTGTTTCTCTTATTGAGAATGTTGTTGTATAAGTAAAAAGATACTATGTGACGTTTTCATGTATAAAAAAAGTTATGGAACCAGGAATAAAATATCTATAACTTTTTTTTAGTTTGGTACTTT
Source organism: Lactuca saligna (assembly GCF_052625555.1). Lineage (NCBI taxonomy): Eukaryota > Viridiplantae > Streptophyta > Magnoliopsida > Asterales > Asteraceae > Lactuca > Lactuca saligna. Next base: position 247,511,280 of record NC_136421.1, read on the forward strand.
TTAAGTTTTAAACCTTTCTAATTAATCATTATAAACGATGAATTCAATTTTAAGGAATGGCATGTGACCAATTTAACTAGAACATAAATCTTGAAAGAACATATCCGATTTTTAAAAGAAAAGCAAACTTTTATTAATTACTTGTAAATATTAATGGACAGAAAGTGAATGAATGAAACAAGAAATTAATGCCATTATGTACAAAAACTATATCCATACGTCTCTCGCAGAGTAACGAAAAAAATGGGATGAAATTAATATGCATGGATGAAGAGTAGCTAGGGAAGAAGGCCAATGTAGATGTTGGGATAAGGGTTAGAATAACTAATTAAAGGTTGTGATGGGTTTGTATGATGAATAACATAGTCCACTGCTTCAACGACAGCCATCAGAAACTCATAAGCCAGCTTCACCAATTGCATACACATTTCCATTTTCTTAATCATCATCATCATCTTCTTCTTCTTTCTACATCATCATCATCATCATCATCATCTTCATTATATCTTTCTATATCATCAGCAGAAGCAGCATCATGATCACCATCCTTATCTTCTTTCTACATCATCATCATCTTAATTTCACGTAAGTCCTCAATCTCTCCCTAGTCCCTATAAATATTTCTCTCTAGATGTATGTGAATGTACACAAGCAAAGCTTCGTGTATTATTTAGTATTTATAGTATATGGCACTCGTCAAAGTAATGCAAATTTCTTTAATATGGCTTTTCGAACCTTGAATGGACATCATAAGCATGTATAACGCACACAACACACATATCAATAGATAAAGATGTGACATAATATTATATAGAACATGGTGGAAACGACCAAAAATATCTCGTTGTTCCTCCATATTCATGATCAGATAACTCTAAAATAAATAATACTTATAAATATCAAATTAATTTGTCGTTTATGTTGCATTTTGTCCCGAATAAATAATAATGTTTTCTTAATTAGGAACATTAATTGGATGTTGAATGAATTAATTTGTCTCTTAGCAAATTTATTACAATATATTAATGAATGAGATTGATTGTTAATCTTTCGTCTTTGTTTTCTTGTGTTAAAAAGGATTAAAAGTACATTAATATTAGACAAAAATTATAATTATATGTAATTCTCTCTTTATATTCGGTAGGTCTCATCTCATGTTTGATCAAGAATCTTTATGAGTGTCCTATAATATACCTCTATACTGAAATATGCGGAATATCATGGAGTCACAAACGGCATTAGGGGAAACTTGTTGGCTTAATAACTAATCGATCTTGAAGCCCTCTATGGCTCTCCATCTGGCACCTTCGTTTATTGTGACAATGGTCATGTTTATCTATCAATCTATCATGTGTCGAGTAACCCTTTTCAACACCAATTAAGAAAACATATTGAACTGAACATCTATTTTGCTCGGAAAAAAAATGCTATTGATCAAGTTGGTGTGCTCCACATTTTGCTTCCTTCTACCAATATGGTGAGTGGTGACATCCTCATCAAAGCCCAAATGTCTACCATGCATGTATATGTTATTCCTAAAATTCAGATTGAATTTGAGCGATCAACCACCTCTTGTTTAAATTGTGGGATGTATTAGAAGTTTATCCTTATTAGACAAAAAATATTGTATAGTATGTAAATATCTCTTATATTTGGGGGATCTCAATTCCTATATATATATATATATATATATATATATATATATATATATATATATATATATATATATATATATATATATATATATATATATATATATATATATATATATATATATATATATATATATATATTAAAATATAAGGGATTTCATGTTAGATAAAAAAAAATTAACTTAAAAAATTAAGTATTTTTATTGAATTATATATATATGTTAACTTAAAGATTATCTAAAACTCGAGGATGTGACGTTGATTAGAATATAATTTAACTTGTGTGACTTGTTGTCTACAAAATAATAGTGTCGTGTGCGACAGCTACAAAAATGTGGACAAATTTCTTTTTGAGTTGGAGATATTAACGAATGTCACTAGCCTTAATTACAGGAGTGCCACCTATTTAGTGTTTAATATTTTGTGCTAGAAAGAATAGTGTTTAAAAGTCAATAAACGTTATTTAATTTCCTAGTGTTAGAAGTTAGAACACATCCACAGCTTGAAAATCGATATTTTAATATTTTCACGTTTTAATGGTAAATATATTAATATTTTTCTTTTCTTCATGGTAATAATGTATATTTTTAATTGTTCGTTATCTTTAAAGTTAAACATGTTAGGTTTGAATTCTAGGAGCTTCTTGTTTAATTTTCAACTTAGTTGTGGCTCAAAGCTTTACTGTTTTGACAGTATAATATAAACAAATACTAAGTTACTAACGGATCTAAATTTGGCCCCAACCCGTCATGGGGTTATGGGTCTTCACCCAGCTTGCTTGCCCTTTTGGGTTGGATCTCAATAATACTTTCATGTCATTTAGTAATTTGTGCGTTTGGTTTCTAATTAATTTTTTTAACTTGGAAAATCCCTACTGTTTGTTTTTGTTACGTGCTTGGTCCCTACTATTTGTTTTTGTTACACGATTAGTTTCTGTCTTACCTAAAAAGACTATTATTTAAATAAAAAAAAATGATGAGATTGGTAAAGTAAGGTGAGGAGGTTGAGGTTGGAGTGTGTTTACTTTTATATATTAAAAAATCAATGGCAAAATAGTTTTTTTAGGTAAAATAGGACCAAACATGTAACAAAAACAAACAGTAAGGATATTCCAAATTAAAAAAATAAGTTAGAGACCAAACTCAGAAATTACCCTAAACCATAAGACCATTCGTGTAATTTACTCTTTTAACTCTTAATTTTAATAGGCTGGGCACGAGTTGTTTAGGGGGTCATAATGTTTTTACATACATTAGTATTAACGACCAAAAAATGACAAATTAGTGTCGGGTTGATGATAAGTTTTGTTTTGGTTAATTTTATAATAATTATCCACTTATCAATTTTTTTATATATATAAAAAGAATTATATTTAGAGGCACATTTTTTATTTTTTATATGATCTTTCAAAACAACAGATCAACCTTATATATAACCTAAAACTTGTAAAATACTCACAAGTGCTACCTTATACATTATTGTTAGCGGTAAAAGTTTGAAATACATTATTATTAAGGATAAAAAAATATAAATGTTTCGTTATTACGAATACATACTATTATATGTAAGAAATAAATGATACTTTATTATTTGCATGCTTCACGTTGTTATTAACAACTAAGTTGTTATTATGACTTTATGTTATGAGTAAATAATATAAAGATAAACTTTCATAATTTATACCTGTTTCCAAAATATGGTTTTTTGAAGAATTTTATTGAAAACGTTATGCATGTTTTGAAGAATTTTATTGAAAACGTTATGCATGCTCTTTATGGTTTCTAAAAATACGTAAATGGTCCTTTTAACATCAACTTTAAGTTTTAACTAGTTAGTTTTTTTAATTGACCAAAATGTCTTTTGGATGAAATCTAAAATTATTTATATCATAATGATCAATTATGAAGTTTTCTTTATAAATTATAAACAAAACTACAAGAATTATCATTATAGTTTATCAATGGTTACAAATTTACTCCCTTTAATTTTTTGATGAACATGATTCCCGTGGGTTTCAAAATTGGCATGAATGATCATTTTTACTGACTTCGTTACGTTTATCCGTTAGTGTGATATTTTGGTATTTTTAAATAGTAGAGATTAAGTTTGTGATTATGGATAAACCATAGGAACAATTTATGTAATTTTTCTTATGTTTTATGAGTTTATGGTTTTCCGTTCACCTTTTAATATATTATTTTGAATCATTCATTTTAAACTTTGAAAAATATTAATTTATATCTTTTTGAATCATTCACTTTAAACTTTGAAAAATATTACTTTTCTCATATGTTTTTGAAATTTTCGTATATAATTTTGTATCATATATAATTTGTTTTTCATTAATAATTTCTATTCATTAACCTAAAAAAAATATTTTTAGTGTTTATTTTTATATGTTTGTCGGTATTTCAAAGTGGTCAATGTTTCGACTTTAATTTAAAACTTTGTTTCGTTAATTATTTTAAAAAAATTACATGGTTTTTTTTATAAACCTGTCGGTTTAAATTCGAGGTTGTCTATGTTTCGAACGTAGATTATCTTTTTTTTAAAAAAAATTTTATCTATTTATTTTTTTCGTTTTTGTATTTAACTTTATGTACGTTTCCTACGTATGGCACGAGTCACATATAATAACTTTTGTTTGTTAATAAAAAAAATACTATATTAAAGTTTGTCTACCTTATACACTTTTGAAAACAAAAATGTTTAAGTTGTCCAAAACAGTCCGTGAATGGAGTTGAACTTTTATGATGAAGGCTGTTAGAAAATTTTAGTTATGTTCTTGGTGTTTTAACTTGTATTCCCCCCCACCCCCTAAAATCTTGAGAAAACATGAAAATGTAGGGGTATGAACTCACCTTAGGTGATTTCAGAAGATTATTGTTGAAGAATGGAAGTGTTTAACTCAAGAACACTTGGAGATGCCTTGAAGATTTTTGAGAATCTAACATCATAGTTATGGAGTTTGTGTAAGCAATCAATGATTTGCGTAGAAGAAGTGAAATAATCATAAGGAGAATGGATTATTCTTACCAAATGTGGAAGAACACTTGATGATCAACCTTGAATCTCGAATTTGGTAGAGAAAGTTTGAGAGAAAAGTGGAGTTGGATCCTTGGTGGAATGAGGGCAAATGAGAGAAGTGAGGAGAGAGGATGAATGTCCAGCTCTCAAAAACGTAGGAAAGGGTGTTAATTGAGTGGAAAGGACATTGATGTGACCTAGGTAAGGTGGGGAGGTGTGGCTGGTCATAGAGTGGGTGTGGGAGTGGTTGCTTGCATCATAAGGTAAAGCAAAGTCAACACTCCACCTCTTTGTACTTTACCCACTAGCTTTTATTATTTAAATAGGGATTTTCATGAAAATATGATTAAATTATGAATATTTAGGGTTTATTATGTTAAAATATAATTTATGGAGAAAATCCCGCGTTAAAATCACGAAAAACGGGCTTAAAATGTTAAAAATATCAAAAATGGGCGAAAAGTGTCATTTTTCGGAAGTCTGGCCGAGGTTTCGGTCTTCTGATGCAAGAACCGAGAGAAGAGAAAGAAGAACCGAGAGAGGGAAAAGAACCGAGAAAAGGGAAAGAAGAACCGAGAGGAGAAGAGAGAGGACCGAGAGGGGGCAAGGAACCGAGAGGCGGGAGGAGACCGAGAGGCGGAGAAGAGACCGAGAGGGGACCGAGAGCCGAGAGGGGAGACCGAGATCCGAGGCTCGGTCCTCGTGAGTTTCAGCCCGAGAGCTTCTCTTCTGCTATAGGGTTTCGGTCCTAAGAAGGGTTTCGGTTCTTAAGAAGGGTTTCGGTTCCTAAGAAGGGTTTCGGTTCCTAAAACCCATTTTACTCATTTTCACTCCGTTTTGAGCCGTTTTTGACCCGGTTAAGGGTCGGAATGACCCGAATGATTCCAAAAAGTTACGGGAACTTTTGAGAGAGATTTGGGAGAGATTTCACATACTTGGAGAGATTTGGGAGAGATTTGACATTGTTGGAGAGATTTCTCATACAAAGAGATATTAGAGAGAGATTTCACATAATTGGAGAGATTTGGGAGAGATTTGACATTCTCGGAGAGATTTCTCATACAAATAGATATTTGAGAGAGATTTCACATTCTTGGAGAGATTTCTCATACAAAGAGAGTTTTGGGAGAGATTTCACATTCTTGGAGAGATTTCTCATACAAAGAGAGATTTGGGAGAGATTCTAAATAGAGAGAGATAGAGTGAAAACGATTGAGAGAGGTTTCGTGTGTGGCATTTGTGAGTGTCCGACTTCGCAATGCAAGGTCTGTAAACCCTGTTAAGCCTTGTTTAAGGATCTTACATACTCCCGATGAGTATGCAACATTGTTTTATCGGTTTGGATCGCCACGTACCACAGTTTTAGGTTAAGGAGATCTAGATGTTCGCACTTTTTGATTTATGATCTCTAGTTAGAATAGAGAGTTGTTTAGTATTTACCTAACATAAACTCTAGTACCCACATGCTAAATGAGTCGAACAGTTTGACTTATTGACTTCGGTTGATTTTGACTTGACCGAAAATTGACGGTTGTCACACCCTCAGCAGCGCTGACTCGGTAAGTCAGATACCCGACTAGTCGAGTCCATTCATTAAACACGTCATCAAGTCGTGATCCCACTCGACGAGTTGAGGCACCAACTCGTCGAGTCCACCCAAAATACTTAAGTTAATATACCTGGAAAACCGGATGTTACAATTATTCTCTTTTCTCTTGGGATTAATGAGGAACATACTCGCATTGGTACTCAACCTCGAGGGTTGGTATGACAACATTCTCTTTTACAGACAACATCGGGTTATTTAAGGACATTCTCTTTACATTCTCTATACATTCTCTTTACATTCTCTTTACATTTTATGCATTATCTTTATACATTCTAATAAACATTAACACACACGCATTATCTTGTATTCTTAGGAAACCGTTGAAGCAGGTTGAGCGGAACAAACTAATGGATATTTTGTTATATTTTGTTTCATCATACTCTGACTGTTTTGGCATGTAATATTCAAATACAATACTCGATGTAAACAATAAATTGTGTTATATTACATGTGTGATGATGATCATGTTATGTTTCAATAATATACTCTGTGATGATACTACAACAATGAAGTCGCGCTTATACCCCTGGACGTTTCCGTCGTCTGCTTCGGGGGTGTGACATTTTTGCGAAGGGACTCGACGAGTTAGAGGCCCCAAACTCGTTGAGTAAAAATGGAAATTTGGACGCGGTATTTAAGAGACCTACTCGACGAGTTGGGAGCCCTCAACTCGATGAGTAGGCTGGCAGAAATGAAACCCTAATTTTAGGGTTTTGTACCTTATTTAAGGACCTTAATGCCTCATTATGGCCTCCCTCATCGCCCCTTCAGCCCAACAAACCCTAATTCATGAGCTTAAGCCCTATTGAGTGTGTATGAGTGAAAAGAGAGTGATTCTTTGGTAATTTATTGAAGGAGTGGAAGTTAGAAGTGCTTAGTTGAAGGAAGAAGCTTTGGATCCAAAGAGTTCTTTGTCAAAGAAGCTGTATTGAGGTATAAAGTCTATACCTTGACTATTCATTTGCTAGATCTCTTCATGGAGGAGTTTTGGGCTTTTAGTAGCTTTTTTTGAAACCATTCTTGGATTTGAGCATGCTTTGAGGTCATGACTTCAGATCTAGACGTTTGTGGCCTCATGAGACTAAAAGTTGCCAACTTTATCTAGCCTTGGCCTTTCCCCATGCCCTAGACCTCTTTTGGAGCTAAGTTTTCATGTTTTTAGCTTCTTGACACCATGCATGGACGTAAAGTTAGCAACTTTACATGGTATTTCAGCCTTAAGGGACCAGATCTATGGTTTGGAAGTGTTGGAATCAACAGAAAGTGACTTAATGGATTAAGACTAAGGGGACTCGAAGTGTTGGTCCCCTGATCTTTTAGATTTATGAACAACTCGACGAGTCTAGAAGATGACTCAGTGAGTTGGACAAAGTTTTATGAGCTCTAAAAAATGGAGAACTCGACGAGTTCAAGGAAGGACTCGACGAGCTGTATGGAAAAGTCCCGATCCGGTTATAGGAAAGAACTTGGCGAGTTAGAGGAGAACTCGACGGTTCAATCGCGATTCAGGATTTCTGATTCATGGAACTCGACGAGTTGATGGACCAACTCGGCGAGTTGAGTCAACCAGGATGCTGAATTTGACCAAAATGTTGACTTTGACGTTTACTTTGACCAAGGTTGACCCTTGGAGGGTTATGAAGTACGAAATGGATTCTAGTGGGGAGTCCCATGTAAGGGTTTGGGCCCAATTTGGAAAATTGGGCCATTAATGGGCTTTCATAGATTGTATAGCATAGATCTCGATGGGCCAGGGGTGAAACAATCATTTCACCCCAAGTAAGGGTTTTGGATCATGATTTGAGACCCAATTGCTAATTCGGTGATGTTTTGGGTATTGATAGTTTGAGGAGTTGCCAGGGCAGCGGCTAGGGAACTCTTGTAGTGGACTTCAACAGTATGAGGTGAGTTACCTTCTAGTAGAAGTGGGTCGAAGGCACCAAGGCCGACCCACTAGTAAGAGCTATAGTAGAGATGATTGTCTTTGTGATAATTATTTGGTATGTCACTATCTGTTATGCTTTATGTGCTAGTATGCTATGATGTTATGTGATAGTGGTAGGAGGGGTAGGATAGACCTCGGTACCGATCGATAGGGTCGATGGGGTATGCCAGCACCCAGATAAGCTAGGCAGTATATGACTTATATGTTTATGCACCAGGATGCTATGTGGTAGAAGTAGGGGGTGAAATAGTCCCTGGTAGCGGTCGAAAGGACCGAAGGGGTCGGCCAACATCCTGATATGCTAGGTGAGGTACTGGTCAAAAGGACCGAATGGGTAGGCCAGCATCCTGATATGCTAGGCGAGGTACCGATCGAAAGGACCGAAGGGGTAGGCCAGCACCCTGATATGCTAGGCAAGATACCGGTCGAAAGGACCGAAGGGGTAGGCCAGCACCCTGATATGCTAGGCAAGTTACCGGTTGAAAGAGACCGAAGGGGTAGCTAGTACCCGGATATGTTTGACAATATGTTTATTGTATGGTATGTGGTATGATGGGGGAGCTCACTAAGATTCATGCTTACGGTTTATAGTTTTGGTTTCAGGTACTTCGTTTTCAAATGAAAGGAGTCGGTGATCGCAGCGCATCACACTATGTTTTCCGCACATGAGATCTTTGGGATTACACTATGATATTGTTTTATGATAACATGTTTTGATTATTGACACTTTGGGTTTTGGAATGGGAAGTTATTATGGATGTTTTTATACAGTTGGTTTTATAATAACTTAATTAAAAATGAATTTTTGGTTTTGAATTTTGGGATGTTACAAATATAGTCCAAAATTTTCATTTTTAAATCAAGTAAAATAGTATTCCAATCATTATCCATACATCCAAAATAAAACAAGTGTATCAAATATCATAAAATCAGAGTTACATATCAAATGCGGAATCCATGTGGTGTGTGCAATGCAGTCACCCCAAGCTCTGCCTGTTGCCATTGGAAGTACCTGAAACATAAAGTGAAAACCGTAAGCACAAAGCTTAGTGAGTTCCCCAAACTATCACATACCATACATAATAAATCATATATTGGGCCCCCACCTGACATCAGGCCTCTCCCGGCATCGAGCCCCGCTCGGTTTACAAATATGTTATTCTCAGGCCTTGCCCGCTATACACATAAAATCTATATCATATAATCATGCTAACACATATAATGATCATAAACACTAACATATGTTCCAGTCCTCATGCCTCACCTGACATCGAGCCCCGCCCGGTATTCATAGCAGCACATAACAGATGCAAGGGTCATGCAGACTCCTAGCATCCTAACATAATCAATAAGGACCGACATTGGTGCCTTAGACCCGCTAAACCTAGTGAGGAAACTCACCTTGAATGCTGAAGCTCATTGAAAGAAATCCCTAGCTGCTGCCTTAATGACTCCTCGAGCTATCAGTACAAAATAACACCTAATTAACACTTGGGTTCCAATCTATAGTTCATAATCCATACTTGGGGTAAAATGACCATTGTACCCCTAGCCTAGCTTGAATCAAAACTGAGGCCCAAATCCATAAACCAAAAGGCCCAAAACCAATTGATCGACTAAGACCCACTTATGGCCTAATTTTCCAAATTGGTCCCAACCCCCATATGGGCCTTACCCTAAAGCCCACTAAATTTTCCTTAGCCCATAAACTGGATATCAGATGGCCTAAAAGGCCCAAAGCAACAAAGTCCAAAAAAGTGGCTCACAACCAAGGCTCAAAGCTGCGAAGCCCAAACTGACTGAGTACGTGCGCGCGTACTCAGCTGTACGCTAAGTGTACATGCTACATGGCTTGTACGCTGCGCATACTGGCTTCTACATCCAACATACTCCTCCATTAAGTCATTTCTTCCATTAAGCTCTTAATGCTCAAGTCTAATGGTCCAAAACATAGATCTGAGTCCCAAAGGATGTCTAGAACCATAGAGTCACTGACTTGGTGACTTTTCCTTCCCCAAAATATCCCAAATTTGATTTATAACATTCTACTTTCAATATAAAGGCCATAACTCATGCATGGATGGTTCTAAGCTTCAAATATGGCAACTTTATGAATCTAAGACCAAAAGAACACCAAGAGTAGAAAGTCTAAGCTTTAAAATTGAGAACAATCCACAAGATCTCATCTATGGTACTAAAATGGAAACAAATGAGATCTAAGTTATAACACAACAAGTTTAGAGCTTTTACCAGAAATGAATGCCAAATGTTGATGATAACCCAGATCTACAAGCTCCTACTCTTCCAATGAAGCTCCAAGATGATTTCCTTCATTCAAAACACTAAAAATGCACCCAAAAGGCCTTCTAAGCTTAAGAACATTCAACTATGGAGTTAGGGTTTCGAGTATAGGGCTGGAAGGACAAGGAGGCTGAATAAATGAGAGTTTCAACTCCACAAGGATGATTATATAGTGGCCAACCCCGAAACTTAGGGTTTTCAAATCCCTTCATACGTCGCGCGTACACTTCTCTACGCCCAACATACACCTCCGGATCCGCGATCAAACCCTTGTACGAGTACGCTAAGCGTACCTTATGGTATGCCCCACGTACAACTCAATGACCAAATTTGACAAATTATATAATGCAAGGCAAAAAAGAAACTTACCAAGATTCAAGTGTTACAATTCTCCCCCACTTGAATTAGACTTCGTCCTCGAAGTCCACGACCCCAAACAACTTTGGATAATACTCCCTCATCTCATCATCGGGCTCCCAAGTCCACTCTAACCCCTTACGGTGCAGCCACTGCACATTCATCAACTCTACAACCTTGTTCTTCAAGGTTTTCGTCTTCCGATCTAAAATTGTCACCGATCTCTCAATATAACTTAAATTGTCAAAAATAGTCTTTTTAGGTAAGATAGGGACCAAGTGTGTAACAAAAACAAACAGTAGGGATATTCCGAGTTAAAAAAATAAGTTAGTGACCAAATACACAAATTACCATAAACCATAAGGACCATTCGTATAATTTACTCAAAATTTAATATAAATATGTTGCTATTGTAAATACTAAATATAAACAAAATACGCTACCTATTAAATTGAGTTGTTATTTCATTTAATTTGCTCTAACTTTATACGTTGTAAATCTTCAATAAAGTATTAAAGTTTTTGTTTTATTTTTCAACAAGATATGGTTTTTTTTTTTTTTGGATAATAAAGGCAAAAAAAAAAAAAAATGCAATTGTTTACAAAAAGAGGCAGGAAGCCAACGATCATTTATACATTTATGATTTTAGACAATAATATTGGATTTTAGTATGTATTTTATAGTGTTTGTAATACAAATACATTAAGGTAAAGATAATATCATATATCATAAAAGAATCCGTTAGATAAAAACATCTATCAAACAAAGAAAATACAATAAGGTAGATACATCGAGATTATAATAAGCTTTGTCTTTTATTTATTATTTATTATTTATCATTTATTATTGTTAAAAAGCAGGACCAGGACCGGTTCTATATTGAACTTTTTTAAGCAAGGGCTTAAGGCTTTCAATTCTACGAGGCCCCATAATATTTTTCAAAGTCCAAAAGTTTAATCCATTAAAAAATTCAATCTAGTAACCACAAAATAAATGAAGCGGAAGAATAAATCAACGATTGTTGCATTCATGAAACTAAAATGATATTGAATTCTTCTACCGATTTTGATTTTTACGACATATTCATCTTCCGAGTATAGCAAAGGCCAAAGAGCTCCAAATTTTTGGTTAGCCTTGAGCCCCAAAATGATTGAGCCGTTTATTTTAAAAAGCAATGTTGTACTATTAATAAATCTACAATAGAGATTTTTGTAGTATATTATAAGTTAAAATCTATTTTTTTTTTATCTAACATCCTAAACGTACAAATGATTGTCGGTTTTTTATCATTTTATGTAAATAAGTTTTTATCCTAAAAAAAAATAAAGTCACGATTTATTCACAAATACGACCAAAGTTTCAATCAAAGATTTTTATGGAAATTTCATTAGACCAATTCCAATGATCCTCTAAAAAACATCATTTTATTGTCATTTATTTATTTTTTTGTTTCAAACATCTATTAAAAAACACAATTTTAAGCTGTGTTGAACACGCTATAGCTAGCTGATAAGCTAGCTTATTTTTCGAGTTTTTAAATTGTTATGTTTGACAAACAAAAAATAGTTTATAAGTTAGTTTATAAGATAACTTTTTAAAAAAATACTTCAACTAGTTTTTTTTTTCTTCAAGTATTACCATTTAATTAATTATAAAAACACATTCTTTTAAATTTATATTTGACGTACTAGTTGAAAAGCTAGTTGAAAACTGAAAACTAGCTATTAAATTAAAAACTAGCTTATAGAAAATGATGTTTGGTATAACTAACTGAAAACCTATCTGAAATAAATAAAATTACATAAAATGACATTTAAGATAATGTATTTCTATAACTAATTAAATGGTATATTTGGAAATTTTTTAAAAAAAATCATAAAAAGCTTATCTAACTAGCTTTTTAAAAAGTTAGCTTATAAGCTATTTTTTGACTTGCCAAACACAATAACATAAAAAAAAAAAAAAAAAAAAAAAAAAAAAAAAAAAAAAAAACTCGAAAAAGAAGCTAGTTTATCAGTTAGCTGTGATGCGCCAAACACAGCCTAAATGCCATTTTATGTTATTTTATATGTTTCAGCTAGTTTTTTTAGTTTGTTTTACCAAATATTATTTTTTATCAACTAATTTTTCTAATATCTATATTTTTATTTAATAGTTAGTTTTTAAGCTATCAATTAGTACGTCAAGGGATAATTTCACACTTCAAATATAGAGTTCAAGACCATTAAAAAATACCATTCTTTTGTTGGGTTAAAATACAATCGCCATTTTAATATTAAAAACACACCAATTTAATGTTTAAAATTGCAACAATGTAGAAAACATACACCATAAGGACATAAAGGTAAGCTTATCAAACCTTGAGGACTAATTTTGTAGTAACCCAAAGATCTCACATATTTATCCTTCAATCATAAAATCTAGAGAAAGAAAAAGTCAAAAACCCCTTGAAGAAATGGCGCCCCTTCTTTCCCTGAATCAATCGACCTGCCTCCAACCTTTATCTCGTATGGCCCTCTCCCTCAATGTTCCCTCAGTGATGCCGTTCAAGGTACGTCGAGACTGTTTTCTTAAGAATCTGGCTATCTATTTCGATTATGTCCGTCTGCTATTAACAAAAATTTAGGTTTTCATTGTGCAATTTGAGTAGTCTGTCGTGTATTATCTTAACGAGTGCTATAATCAAAACTACGGTTTCACTTCTGAAGTGAAATTGGGTAAAGTTTGAATTTCGAAATAAGCATGAAATGTGTATAGTTTTTCCAATTCGATAACGCTACTATTAGTTTTGTTACCTATTACCTACCCAATTTTAGGGTAGAGAACCAGAATTATTGGTATAATTGGTCAGATAAGAGTTTCTGAGTTTTGTGATTATTGCAACCTGAATCACCACTATCTTCTCTCTAAATTCATGCCAAAAAGCAAACAGAAATCCAGATTATTGGTTCCGAACCTGTAAATCAAACAATACTGGATTGACTTTTCACCTGCATACATCCATTTGGACTAACAAATCTCTTAAACTGACACAGGGTTGGTCGAATCAATCTAATTTCTTAACTTGTAAACCAAATGGATTATCATCTGCAAAATCTTGTTCAAAAGTCATGTCTGCAATAAACATGAATGCATCACAACCAAACGACCATGGAAAGCCAATTGTTGACCTTGTAACAGAAAAGGCAAGAAAATTATGGGATAATTCTCCTCAAGAAATCAAGAACTTCCCATGGACAAGAGCCTTGGAGAATTTCACCCAACTTATTATTGACATCATATTAGTAGTCACCAAATACCTTTATATACCTGTAATGGCAATCACTTCTGTTAGTGAAATGTCATATTGTGCTCATGAAAGGAAGCTAGTCATAATCCCTCTTCCAATTCTTATTGGTGTTGCTGTAGCTGGGGTTTTGAGAAATAGAGCATTGAAATTATCTCCATTTCTCAAGGTATCTTATTATGTTATATCATCTAAAGATCTTTATATAAAATAAACTATCTTATTCTAACTTGAATCTTTATCTCATTCTCTCTTTTTCTCAGGATGCTAAAGTTCCATGGCATTTATATGCAAATATGCTTTTTTTCACATTGATCAAATTACCGGGCCCGTTTTATCCGTATTGGGGACGCATTTTTATACCACATTTCGCGAATGGAGGGTTGTTTAGGACTCTATGGTTTCTGTTTTTATGGTACAAGATGCCTAGGAAAGTAGTGCACACTAATCTTGAATGATCAAGAATTGTATTTCTTTAAAAGTAAAGACATTTTTGTTAGATTAGCAAGCTAGTTAGTATAGGGAAGAGTATTCATTTTTGTTATGGGTATTTTGTGCTCTTTTACTCGGTTGTCTTTCTTGACATGACAGGACAAAACAAAACAGAAAAGAATGACCTTGTACTGCATTTGATGCTGGTGGTGGGTGTCGGTCAGTGTTTTATAATATTAGCTACACAACAACAAAGCAAACTCTCCGCAAAATTTTATTCATTCGATTCAACTTTTAAGAATCGATGTTGGCAAATTATTACAAAAAGAAACGAAAACGAACTAAAAGTGACAAAATTTGAGCATTTTAACCCTTATGGTATTGATTAGAAATCGGCTTTCCTCTTCCCATCGTAAAACCCCTTGTCCCATCTGGCATTCGTGGGCCTTTAGGACATTGTTTCATTGAAGATGCTTCCAAATGGATTACTGAACTGCTTGTTTGTGTTTGTGGACTCGGTGCAAGAAGCCCACGACTACTGTGTGTTGGGGTCCGTGACTTTGATTTCCCATGGGCCCGTGCCCATCCCTTCTTTGAATTCTCCTCACCCTATCAAAAGATCAATACTCAATTATAACAATCTGCTTTAAATGCTTCAAAAAAATTTTAAAAAAAAGTTTACATTGTTTTCGATGTCTAACTCTGCGGGTGCACTATTAGGCTGAGAAGACTCTTCTGACAAGTCAAACACATCATCATCGTCATCAAGTAACCCATCAAAATCTGACTTTCTAGTCTTCAGAATAGATTTTGGCTGAATTTTTGGATTATATAAATAAATAAATAAATAAGTCGATTATGATAATCTTTTTATATAAATAAAGAAAGAGATTGGATTAGAGATCACATACTGAACGTCGAATCATCAACCTAACACGAAACCCTTTTCTCCAGTTTCTCTCATCGTTCAATTTATCAACCTATAAACAAATTATTAGAATCAATTTTCAAGACACAAAGGAAAAGTGTGTTAAATCAAAAGAGTTTAGTTTAACCATAGAAACATACTGCTTTTTCTGCTGTTTCGGTAGTTTCATATTCCACTAAAGCATGGAGCTTATTGCTAAATACATATTCCCCTTTTGAATGTGATGAGTTAGGCTCGGGGGGATGACATATACGAATGGCTTTCACACTGATCAACATTTTTTTTTCTTAGAATTAGTTGATTTGTGTTGTTAAAAATATGAAAAGTTTGAAGCTTTTTACCTTCCAACAACACTAAAGATCTTCTCAAGATTTTGATGAGAATGATCTTCCGGAAGGTTCTCGCCAACAACAGTACGAGACTGCACAACAAATCAATCATCAAACTTTTGCAAACCCTAAGCTGGCTATACTGTTTTGCCCCATGAGCATCGAGATGTAAACCAGATACACAGTGGCCCACTAAGTGGCTAGAGTGTGATTGGTGAGACTCAAACCTGTAATTCTTCTTTATCTTTCTCTGTGAAGGGGTGTCTACGTCTAACCTTTTTCCCATCATTGCTTACAACCTAACAAATTGAAGCATTATTTTTTTTAAATCAGTAAGAAAGATTTCCAAAAGATGAAATTTTGAAAACTAAGGTTGAAGAACAAACCAACTTTGAAGAGGAACGGAGAGCTTGGGCAAGCAAATGGTTATTAGTGATGCAGGATTTGATTTTCTTCATAGATGCAATAACAGATATAGGAACTGTAACAATATGTGCATTTGGAACGAAATCAAGACAACATTTTAATGGTGAAAATGGTGAATTGTGATCAATCTCACCATAGCCTTCTGGATCCTTGCTAATGTGTTTCACCAAGGACTCGTTTGCAAGCAGGCTCAGCCCACTGAACTGATACTCCACCTGTTACAGACATGGATTCATGGTAGCAAATAGAATATTGAGATTGAATATGAAGAAAAATTGTATGATGTATTCAAGAATTGTTGTAATATAGCGGGAAAATAATGATGGATCAAACTCACTCAAACCAAAACAAGCAAAAGGGACCTGTTTGATGATCTTTTGTTGAAGATCTTCAGTGAGGACATTCTTCGAATAGTTGGGGATCAAAACATTAGGGTTCGTAAAAAGATGCATTTGCTGGTCTTGATCAGCAGCAGTAGCAGCGCTAGCATAAATCCAATCAGCCGATCCACTTCCATCGTTCCCACCCATATCCATGTAACTAAAATACGGGTAAAAGTAACCCGAAACTGGAGATTGGGTACGTGAACTTGGAACAAATTCGGGTGCTTGTGCATTGAATTTGAAAGATGTAGGACTCGAAATTGAAATCTCCCTCTTTTCATCCCTCTTTGTCGTCGTCGACTCCTTTTCGAGCTTTTCCTGTAATTTTTCTTCTGGGTGTGCTTGCGCCATTATTGGTTTGATTTCTTCATCTCTTTTGTTTTTCGTTTTTTGTTTTTTGAGGGGTTTTTTTTTTGTTTTTTTTTTTTCGGCTAATCTAATCACTCCCCATTATGAAATTATAAATCTTGTTTCTTATTCTCTCCTTTTTTACTTCTTCTTTCTTCTTCTTCTGGATAGACAACAAGAAACGTAATTTTTTTTTGATAGAGGGGAATTGGTGTTGGAGCTGGGAAGTTGCCATGGATTTCTCAAGGCAACAGTAATTTGATGTCCGATCCATATTTGGCGCCGAAAGAAAGATTCTGTTACCGTTTCATCTTGTGCATGAAAACAACGAGGGATACTTCATACTTATTAACGTTAGACTAAACCTAAATTCGTATAGATTTTTAAAAAATGTATTTTTTTTTAATAATTAACTTAGAGAGTGTTTGACTAAGGTGTTGTTTGTTTTTCTGAAACCAAAATGTCTGCAGTCTGCGGATCACATCTGCAAGCCTCTGCAGCTGAAAAGGTGAACCAAACGTCTACAGTCTATAATAGGAAGACTGTTTGTTTTTTAACGTCTGCAGGCTGCTGAAATTAACTGAATTTTAAATAAAATGATTTTACAAACTTAAATGATTTTTCAACACCAAAATTTTAATAATAATAGTTATACAACACTCAAAATAAAATTGATGCAACTAAATTAGTAATACAATAAAAAAAATAGTTTTACAATAACAATTTATATTAGAATCGAAATGCAATGCTTTTATAAATACAAAAATTATTAATGATTTATATAATTCATATTAGAATCAAAATGCAGTGTTTTTATAAATACTTTAATATAACTCATTGTTTTGATCTTAAACAATAGACATATCACATTTTTTTTAAAATTCTAGTCTCACATCATAAAAGTAAAAACATGGTTTTAATGTTCTTTTTTTTTTTCTTTTAATATTATTGAAAAAAAATCAATAAACACACACACACACACATATATATATATATATATATATATATATATATATATATATATATATATATATATATATATATACACACACACATTAATAATTAAATAAACATAAAATAAAAAAGTTATAATCACTTATATTTTCAATATGATGGATTGGGAGGTGCCGAAAGAAAAAAAAATGTGTATGTTTTTTTTATTTGTTTTGGTTTAGGTTTATTGGACTTGTGAAGACCTTAGAAGACATTGGTTCATGTCTGCGCCAAGAAGACCTCGCGCAGATGTTTTTAGGTCTGCACACTTTCAAAAAACAAACGGTTTGCGAGGGCATATGTCTGCGCGACGCAGACAGAAGTGATCACGCAGATCTGCAGACAAAAAACAAACAACACCTAAGTTTAAAAAATAAGTTTTTTTTTTTTTTTTGAATATAAATTAAAATGAGTGTTTGGATAGACTATTTTTTTAAAAACAACTTATAACGGTGTGAAACCGAAGATAATCATTTTTGATAAGTTACTAAATTATAAGTTATCAAAACTCTTTATAATATAGTCTAACATCTCTAGGAATCCCTTTTATGATTATTTTACTAAACACTAAAAATGATTTTATCGATTTATAGCGTTTTGATAATGGATAAGTTAATTTAAATATCTTTTTAAAAAGTCTATTTTAATATCGTTATAAATTAATAAGCTATAAATTTAAAAGTTAAAAACATTTTTAAATGACAAAATTGTAAAAATGGTCAATGTGATATGTATTTTTTTGGGGTTTTGATAAAAACCCCGACCTTTTTGGATTGATGGTATTTTTGGTCATGTTTGTACGTAAATTTGGTCCCTCGTAAAATTGAAATGACAAAATTACCCTTGTTAGATTTATTTTCCATTTTCCTTTTTTATAAGTATTTTTATATATTAAATAAAGACTCTCTCTCTCTCTCTCTCTCTCTCTCTTCATATTTATTTACAATCAAGAACACCCCACTAAAGGTGGAGCTGTTTTCCGACCACCTATGAACACCGCTGCCACCATCCATCTTTCCACCTCTTTGAATGACATTGTTAACCGCAAATTGAAACTTGGACGAATGGTGGGTCGTAGGATTGGGATTCAAACAAAATTGAGACCCACTATAGGTCTCTTGGTCTCGACTGGGCATACTGACAATGGAGAACACAAGAAAGGGTGGTGATAGATTACTAGCGGTAGTAGGTGGCGGTGGCGGACTGCAACAATGGTGGAAGGGCAGCAACGACGATGGTGTTTGGTGCTCGTCGGTTACGATAGGATGGTGGCGGAGAGACTGCCACCATCGGATGTGGTGGTCATTTTCCCCGGTGAAGTGAGAAACGGGGCAGAGTGACGAGGGGGAGTGGTGACGGTTGGTGCCTGACAACCTTCTCCGGTCAGTGGCATAAAAGGGAGAACCACGGTGGTTCTCGGTGGTTACACATCATCAACACCAACCTTGGTGGTGGTGTTTCTTGGTAGTGCAGGAAGAGGCTGCAGGTGGTGGAAGAAAGAGCTCCAACAGAAACACTAAGGTGACGATGTTGGTTTCCGCTGGGGAAGGAGGCAGTGGCAGTGGTGATGCTATGGTGGAGTAATGGTGGTTAAAGGTGGAGAAAATGGGAGGAGGGTAAGGGAGGTTTTATGGATTTTTGAAGAAGGAGAGAGAGAGAGAGAGAGAGAGAGAGAGAGAGAGAGAGAGAGAGAGAGAGAGATCCCATAATTTTTATTAATAAAACTTTATATTAAATAGAAAAAACATAGAAAATGTATCAGAAAGGTATTTTTGTCTTTTTAATTTTACGAAGGACTAAAACCACAAATCAAATAACTCAAATGAACCGTCAATCTAAAAAAATCGGATTTGGACCTAAACCTCATAAAAATGCTTACCAAGTGAAAAGTCGGCCTATTAAGCACCATTGTGCTAGTCCAGATAAATCGTGTCAAATTACTATGCTATGAATATTTTAATCATTCAAAGCAAGCACAAAATCTAGTTTGAGCCCCATAAGCGTAATCGATCGATTTTTGTGCGCATTAATTTAGTGCCCGTTTCACGTATTTATATTTTCAAAAACACACAATTTAATATAATAAAATTCGGTGTTTGTGAATAAGGGTGATTGAAGATTAGCTCACGAGCATTTAACTCCTCTCATTTTTCTCATAACATACAAAGATTAGCTTACGAGCAATCAGGAAAAGTTTCTTGAGACCGTTTTTAGTATCATCATAAAATGTTAGATTATTTAGACGTACACGAGCATTTAACTGCTCTCATTTTTCTCATAACATACAAAGATTAGCTTATGAGCAATCAGGAAAAGTTTCTTGAGACCGTTTTTAGTATCATCATAAAATGTTAGATTATTTAGACGTACACGAGACGAAAGGGTACTTAGGCAAAGCTCACGGGTTAGGAGGTGAGGAGTACACAATCCTATAAGCTAGTTCGAATATATGTAGGACAAATAGAAATTGCCCATTACTAAGGTGTTGTTTGTTTTTTTCTAAAAAACTTCTTCTAACCAATTATTGTTGTGCCGCACAACACACGCGCATCACTTGACCCTTCGCATCTGTTTGTTTTTCAGAAGACTTCTGACTTAAAAACCGATGCGCGTGTGTTGCGTAGCGTAACACTTGACCCTCTGCTTCAAATCTCTTCACACCTTACTTTAACTTATTGCATCAGTCTGCAAAGGTTAAAAAACAAACAAACTTTTGATTACATGTTGCAGCCGTTTGGTCCCCCTATTCTGCTACAGAGGATTGCAGAGGTGGTCCATAGACTTCAGATATTTTCTCTTCGAAAAAATAAATGGCACCTAACTTGTGATGCATTAATAGTGGACCCATATACATAGGTGAGCATGTGTTAGCTTTGACCTAAAACGGAACCCAAAACCGACTTATTTGTTTTCAAAAAATTAAAACCTAGCCCAACCAAAAACTGACGGGTTCAATTTTGGGTTTAAACCCAAACCAAATTAAAAAAACTTCGTTAGCTTAGAAGAGAATGGGGTTAATCTCTCTTTATAAGGATACGTTGGGCACTGTTTATTCTTATAGGTGATGTGGGATGCGAAAGTGGAAAGCTTAAGAAAACTATTTGAAGGATGCACAACTTTGCTTTCAAAATAAAATGTGCGATATATGGAGGGGTATTGGATTCGAACACGAGACATAAGGGTTGGAGGTCAGAACACTTAAGCACTGGACCAAGCTTTTGTTTATGTTCTTATTTCACGAAATTCCTATACATACATAATTCGGTTTAGTTTTGGGTTTACTTGGTTTCTTATTGTAACACAGTAAATTTTCAAACAAAATTTTCATTTAAAATCACATTAATATCATTAGCACAATCCCAAAAATCCTTCGTTTATATCAAGTTATCAAAACACATGTTTAAAAGTTGTTTATAACACAATCCAGGATCCTCCAAAACAAATCTCCAACTCGTGTGTGTACAATCAAGCTGGTGCCTTCCTATGATCCTGAGAAGTACCTGAAACACATAACACATAACACAGTAAGCACGAAACTTAGTGAGTTCACCAAAATATCACACATATCTCATTAGCCTCTCATGGCTATGCTTAAATAAGACCCTCCGATCAATGTGTCTCAGTGGAACCCTTCGGTCCCACAACTCGGGTGGACCATCTGGTCCTAACTCAGTAAGCTCAGAATAATACACATCATAAATCACAAAGACATAATGCAGGATATCACAATACCCAATATAAACACATAAGACCCTCTGGTCACACAAAGATTACCACTCTAGGTAAGTATAGTGAGAAGACTCACATCGTAAGCAAGCAAGTAATAATCTCGTACACGAATCTCGAACTAGCATCCGCCTAACACATAAGATAATTATCTCTAATTAACATTTAAATCACAAATCTAAATAAACTAAGTTATTCTCTCTCTCAAACTCTTGGAATTGGTAAAATACCATTTTACCCCTTCATGGTCCCATAATCCCTACCTTGACCAAACCCTAAAGTCAACAAAAGTCAACACTCGAGTCAACATTTCATGTTGACCTGACTCGCCGAGTGCATCTAAGTGACTCGTCGAGTCCCCATTGTTCCTTCAAAAACATCGCGAAAACCCAACTTCACTCATCGAGTTGTCTCATTAACTCGTCAATTTACCTATGTCCAGACTTATCGGGGAAAACCCTAGCTGACTCGTCGAGTCATCTCATTGACTCGGCGAGTCCATTCAATCTGTATTCTCATTCAAACATTTTAAGGCAGATCCACCCCTCCAAACTGTAGATCTAGTCTCCCAAGGCTCGAATGTCACGTAAATCTTCGATCTTGATGTTCATGCATGGCATATTTGCTCCATAATGCCAATACAAGCTCCAATAAGGGTTTGATGCTCATAGGCTTGCCTCTAGCTCCATAAAGCTTGGGGCCTTTGGGCTCATGTGACATCCCTAAAATCACGGCCAGAAAAGACCGATTTTGTTTATGCTTTATAAAAATCAGAGTACTTTATTTTATAAAAATGTTGCGGAATTTGTTCCCAGAAAAACATGGTAAATACGTTATTAAAAGATTTTCGAAGAAACGTATTTATTTCATTTTAGAACGTTTGGGACATTATCTTTAATACAGAAACATAAGCATAAACAGAACTTACAATTATTTACACTAGTGATCTACATCTCTTTAAATCTCTCAGTGTAATGTCACTTCATATCAACACCTGTGATATAAATAAACTAAGTGGGTCAGGTTGGGAAACCTGGTGAGTACATAGGGTTTTCAACCCACAATAATATAATTATTATGTTTAAACAATCAAACAATCAACCCAATTACCCATCCCCATTATCTTCTTTATTCTTAAGGATCTACCCTAAGAATCAACTATTTCTCATTCATTCATTCCTAAGGATCATCCTAAGGAAACAACATGAAGTCCATTGTTGCCAATGACACATTGGTCAAGCGCAGCTGCTAATATTGTCACTTAGGCTCAGCTGCCAGAATTAGGACATTTTCTATGAGGCGCTTCTGCCGGTATTGACCTTTAAACACTACTATCATGGTCATAAGGCTCCCTATTAGGCGCAGCTGCCGATACTATCCTTAGAGCGCAGCTGCTAGGATGTTTACCGTAGATCTAAATCATCTACGGGTTGTGGCGCAGCTGCCAGTGCTCATCTATAGGGTACTAGGTCCACTGCTGCCAATGTATACCTATAGGGCACTAGGTCCATGTTACTAATGTTCCTCTATATCAACTTTTATCGCTCATTATTCATCTACCCATGTGACCCAACATATTTTGTGGATATAAAATACTTTATACAGTTTACATCATTTAAAACATGTATAAAAATCTTTCATCAGCATAGACAACAAGTATTCAGACAATATGCACACATAGCACGTAATTTATAATAAAATACTCCATATCCGTGTGTAAGATGAAAGGGACCATGCACTCACAACACGTAAATTATATAATAAATACTTCATATCTATGTGTAAGATGAAAGGGACCATGCACTCACCTGAGAAGGTGGTGACTCGGTACTCGGACAGCACTTCGTTTACTTTAAAATAATTTCCTTCGACGAAACCTAGTATTATCACCAATAGATTTTAGTATATTATTCGCTGAGACTAATTAATAGTCTAGCTATTATTACTATTATATAAGCGTTAAAAAATACTTATATAACCCATAATAATAGCCCAAGTATTTATTATATGTTCTTAATAACGTTAATATAATTAAATAAAAACTATATTAAAAATAGCGTAGCCGTAGCTCACTTACAGCGGGTTTTATAGAAAACCAGGCTTTGCTTGGAGCAGCGTTTCCGAGCCGAAAAGCTCTTCTTCTCGGAGCCGTCGAGCACTCCGGGGCTTCCGCCTTGTGCTAGGGAGGTTCCCTAGGCTTTTCGGGGCTAGAGAGAGAGAGAGAGTAAAGAGAAGAAAGAATGGGAAAGGTGTGAAGAAAATGAGAGTGGGAGAGGTGGTATTTATAGGGTGAAAATGGCTGAACTTGGTGCCACATGTCACAATCTAGTGGCAAGACTTGGGGAGAAAGCAATGGCCAAGATTGTGCCACATCACCCATTTTCGCACAGCACACTTCCGACTTCTAAAATCCGTAACTTTCACATATGACCTCCGTTTTTGACGTTATTTATATCCACGCGTAGGTAAAAATAATATCTACAACTTTCATTTTGACTCCGTCGGCTAATTCTCGACCGATCTTAAATTTAACAGTACGAGACGTTTAGACTGTTAAATGACCGCGAAGAATTCGTAACTCCTTCATACCGACTCTGTTTTCGTCTGTCTTTTTACCGTTGAGTTCCTATTAATGAGATCTTGAACTCTCATTTAGGTCATGTAAGCCAAAAACCACTCAAACTAAAATTCGAGTTTCGGGTCGTGGACTGCTAAGCCGAATCTTAGAAAAATCATAACTTCCTCATACGAAGTTAGATTTGGGTGTTCTTTTTATCGACGCTCTTAGTTTAACATATTCTACGACTTTTTTTTAGATTGCTAAGGATAAATCTCGCTCTATCGTAAATTCACTATTTACGCTTCCCGGTGCCGTGCCGGTTTTGCCGTAAAACTTCGACGGGCCATAACTTCTTCGTTATAACTCGGATTTCGGCGTTCTTTATATGTACGAAAACCTTGTGACATATTCTACATTTTGGTTAAGATTATTTATTCTAAATAATCTTTTGTCGAAAAGTCATTTTCGACCCCTATTGCCTCTAAATTGACTAGCCCGGATCTGCGGGCGTTACAGCTCACAAGACCTCTTATAATCCAGATATGAGGTTTCAACCTCAAGATATGCTCAAGGGACTCAATAACACAAGAAGGATGGGGAAAACCCTAGAACTCCCCAAACTAAGATCTCACAAGAAAAATGATCAAGATAACATCTTTTTACCTCAAATAGAAGCTATCCACTAAGAACCTTTAGATCCAAACGTCCCTCTTTTCTCCAAGCCTTGATGCTTTCCTCTTCTTCTTTCAAGGTGCACTAAAATGCTCAAGTTATCCTCTCCTTCTCACACAACAAGCTAAAACTCGATTAGGGTTCTTCACAGTGCTCAAGGGTGATGAGGGAGGCGAAAATGAAGGCTTAAGGCCCTTTAAATAGGACTCAAGCCTAGAAAATTAGGGTTTCCTTACACAACGCCAACTCGGAGAGTCGGCTCTCTGACTCGTCGAGTTGGTTAATAAACCCACGTGGCCAATTCGACTCTACTCGATGAGTTAGGGCACCCACTCATCGAGTCGCTTAGTTAACTTGGAAATAACTATGTATAAATATTATACTTGGTAGTTGGGATGTTAGAATTCTCACCCACTAGAATCAGACTTCTCCCATGAAGTCATGCTCCGGAAATAACTCTGGATACTACTCGCGCATCTCAGACTCCGGATCCCAAGTCCACTCGGATCCCTTCCGATGTTACCACTGGACCTGAATTAGGGATACCTATTTATTCCTCAGAACCTTCACTTTTCTATCCAAGATCGCTATCGGCCTCTCAATATAATTCAGGCTCGCATCCACCTGAATGTCCTCTAATGGTACCACCAACGTCTCATTGGCTACACACTTCCTCAACTGAGATACATGGAAGGTGTTATGAATCAGACTCAACTCTGCAGGTAGCTCCAAACGGTAAGCTACCTTACCCACTCTAGCGATAACTCTGAAAGAACCAATGTATCGGGGCACCAACTTTCCCCGTTTCCTGAATTGGATCACCCCTTTCCATGGGGACACCTTCAAGAGGATAAAATCTCCAACCTGGAACTCTATATCGGATCGTTGCCGATCTGCATAACTCTTCTGGAGATTCTGGGCTGTTGGTAACCTCTGTCTGACCTGTTGAATTTGCTCGGTCATCTTCAGCACTATCTCAGTGCCACCTATCACTCGCTGCCCTACCTTTCCCCAACAGATGGGAGTCTGACGCCTCCTCCCATATAAGAGCTCGAAGGGAGGCATACAAATACTGGAATGGTGGATTTTTTTGTAAGAAAATTCAGCCAAAGGCAAATAGGTGTGTCCCAACTTCCTCCGAAGTCCATAACACATGCACGTAGTTGTGGGTGGTATATGGTAGTGAAGTGCAAACGGGTACCCAACTCCTCATGAAATTTCTTCCAGAACCTGGAAGTAAATCACACATCTCGATCTGACACTATCAAGCTCGACACTCCATGCTGTGCTACCACCTCTCTCATATAAATCTCGGACAGTTTCTCTGCAGAAGAGCTCTCACTGATGGTGAGGAAGTGAACACTCTTCGTCAACCGGTCTACAATCACCCATATCACGTCAACCCCATGCAAAGTCCACGGTATCTTGGTGATAAAATCCATTGAAATATGTTCCCACTTCCATTGGGGAATCTCTAGAGGCTGTAATGGACCATGTGGACGCTGGTTCTCCGCCTTAACTAACGACATGTCAAACACCTCTCAACTACCCATGTCATGTCCTTCTTCATACAGGGCTACCAATAATCTCTCTTTAGATCCAAATACATCTTAGTGGCCCCTCGGGTGGATCGAGAATCTCGATCTATGTGCCTCCTCCATCAATACATGATGAGCTTCGCCTGTACAAGGCACCCAAATCCACCCACGGAAAGTCATAAGCCCACGACTATCTGTCTCAAACTCGGAAACCTGCCCAATCACCCGTCCTTCTTGCGGTTCTCCGGTCTCATGACATCCACCTAGGCCTCTCAAATGGTATCTAAGATTGGAGTCATCACTGTCATCCTCATACACACATCTCAGATCAGAGCACTCGCTGCTCTACGGCTCAGGGCATCGGCTACCACATTAGCCTTGCCTGGATGATATAAAATCTCGCAGTCATAGTCTTTCACTACATCCAACCACCTTCTCTGTGTCATATTCAGGTTGGGCTTATCCATGAGATACTTTAGGCTCTTGTGCTCCGTATATATGGTACACCGGACTCCATACATATAGTGATGCTAGATCTTGAGGGCGAACACCACCACCCCTAGCTCCAAATCGTGGGTGGGATACCTCGTCTCATGAGGCGTCATCTGCCTCGAAGCATATGCTATCACGTGTCCCCTCTGCATCAACATCGAACCCATCCCTGATATAGAAGCATCACAATAAACCACAAAGTCCTCCACTCCCTCGAGAAAGGCTAACATTAGGGCTTCACACAATCTGGCGAAAGGTCTCAAATGAGGCATGTTACTCGGGCCCCCAAGCAAAAGTAACACCCTTCCAGGCCAAACCTGGTGAGAGGAACGAAAATCTTGGAGAAATCTCTAGTAAACCTCCGATAGTAGCCGGCCAAACCCAGAAAAATTTTGATCTCGGAAGAGGATCTCGGCACCTCCCATCTCATAACCGCCTCAATCTTGGCCGGGTTGACCAATATCCCATTCTGATTAACGATGTGACCCAGGAACTGGACCTCTCGTAACTAGAAATCACACTTGTAGAATTTGGCATAAAGCCTCTTCGTCCTTGATACTCCAAGAATCTCTCTAAGATGCTCCTCATACTGCTCTCTAGATCTTGAATACACCAGAATATCGTCGATGAACACGATCACTGATTGATCCATCATAGGCCTGCACACCCAGTTCATGAGGTGCATGAAGGCTTCCGATGCATTGGTGAGTTCGAAAGGCATCACCACAAACTCATAGTGGCCATAACGAGTCCTAAAGGTCGTCTTCTGGATATCCTCCTCGTAGACTCTCATCTGATGATATCCAAATCTCAAATCAATCTTGGAAAACCAAGATTCCCCCTATAACTGATCGAACAAATCGTCGATACTCGGTAGTAGATAACGGTTCTTGACCGCCAACTTGTTCAACTCCCAGTAATTAATACACATCCGGTGTGAACCATCCTTTTTCTTCACAAAAAGGATTGGTGTTCCCCACTGTGAGCTACTCGGTCTGATAAAACCCTTCCCCAGCAGCTCCTGGAGTTGTGAGGATAACTTCTGCATCTCTTCTGACACAAGGCGATAAGGTGCCTTGGCAATAGGCTCCGCTCTCAGAACCAAATCAATCTGGAACTCCACCTGCCTCTCGGGAGGTATACCCGACAACTCCTCGGGAAAAACATCCAAAAAATCGCACACTATCGGAACCTCAGCAATATAAATCGGCCTCTCAGTAGCAACCCGCGTATCCATCACGTACGCTAAAAAGCCCATACAACCCTGCTGTAGACTTTGTCTCGCTCTGGCAGCAGAGCAGAAGGCTGATCCAGATCTGGTACCCTCGCCATACACCATAAGCACTCCCCACTAGGGTCTCTTATGGTCACCATCGGACTCTCATAGTCGATCACAGCTCCAAACCAACTCAACCAGCCCATGCCCACTATGACACAGACATCACCCATCACGATCGGTACTAAGTCTATCGGGAACTCAACACCAACAATCTCTAGTACACACCAACGAATCACATCAGTAGAAAAAACTGCATGCCTGTCGGCTATAGAAACCCTCAAAGGACGACTCAACTAGGTGTGTCAAAAACCCCGTGGGACCCCAATCCCGTACGAGACTAAATTTTTTAAAAAACCGGGAGCGGGAGCAGGATCGGGGGCAAAATTAAACCCCGCTTACTTT
The DNA here is from genome assembly GCF_052625555.1 of Lactuca saligna. Classification (NCBI taxonomy): domain Eukaryota; kingdom Viridiplantae; phylum Streptophyta; class Magnoliopsida; order Asterales; family Asteraceae; genus Lactuca; species Lactuca saligna. The sequence goes on from NC_136421.1 coordinate 247,539,965, forward strand.
CGAGACCATGGTTGGGAGTTGGTATTTCCGTCCCGTACTCCCGCGGGGCCCCGGTTGTAAATTTATGTAAAAATATATATATTTAATATAAAATACATATACAAAATATATTTTCTAATTTTAAGTGTAAGTTAGGTTTCACTTTCCCGTTTCCAATGAATAGATATTGAAGAGGTAGTGAATTGATCATATATTTTTGGATATGTAAGTATTTTATATTTGTAATATTGGATTTGTCATATTTTATATATTTAAGATTGATGGAATTGTCGTTTTGTAATGTTGAATTCGTAATGTTGGATTTTTAATTTTTTAGTTTCTAAAAGATTATGTTTTAAACTTTTAAAGTTATTAAAAATAAGCTTTTTAGCCTAACACAAAGTAGTTGTTTAGCAAAAAAAAAAAACGAATTTTAAGCGGGGGAACCGGGGGGGAACGGGGGTGATAGACGTAACCGGGGGCGGGACCGGGGGCTATGTAAACAGGGGAGCCGGGGGCGGGACCGGGAGCGGGGGCAACAATTTGATTTCGGGGGCGGGAGCGGGGGCAACTATTCCCGCTCCCGTTTGGTCCCGTTGACATCCCTATACTCAACGCCTCACATCGAATAATGATGTGATGACTAAAAGCTAAAGCACAAAGGATCGACTCGCACCTAAGTCAAATAACACCAAAGCAAGTACAGAACTCACAAGGAAAGTACTTATACACAACACAATATAAGCACAACATATCTCAAAATAACATAAATAAGGAAATACATACCGGCCACGACGTCAGGTGCTGCATGGACCTCCTCCGCTGTCAGCAGAAAGGCTCTCCCACAAATCCTCGGTGTCTCGACCTTCGCTGGCTGATTCTTAGTAGCACGTAAAGCAGTAGGTGCAGATCCCTGTGCTGATCCCTTAAGGAGCTGAGGACACTCAGTCTTCCGATGGGCGGTTTGGTTGTAGTGAATGCAAACTACAAACCCCTTGGGGCAATCCTTCGCCATGTGCCCCGCTTTGCCACATTTGTAGCAAATCCCCGCCCGACACGATCCCTCATGACTCTTGCCTCACTTGCCACAAGTTTTACCCTTCTGGACCCCAATACTCGTATCAGTGGGTTTATCCCGCTTTGTATCCGGCTACGACTGCGCTGGTCTCTAGTCCCTACTTCGAGACTCCTCCTCCTCCCTTGTCTGTAACTCTAGCTCAATCTTCCTCCGTCTGGCATTGGTCTGAAGCACAACCAATGTTCGGTATGATGAGTTCTCCATGAACTCTCATATATCCCTCCTTAGTATGCTCAGATATTGGCTCACATGTGCCTGCTTGGTAGACACGTGCTTAGGGCAAAACAATGCCCTCTCGTGAAACATCCTTGTAATGTCAGTCACTGACTTTGTCTTCTGTTTGAGAGATAGAAACTCCTGGGCCAAACATTCCCTTTCCACCGGGGGAACATACTAATCTCGGAAAAATTGAGTGAACCTCTCCCACATCACTACAACATGGTTTGCAGGAGTAAAATTGGTAGTCACAAACTTCTGCCAGTCCTTTGCCCCCGTGCGAAGCTGGTTCAGCGTAAACCGAACTCTCAAATGATCAGGGCATGAACACATATAAAAACACCCCTCAATATCATAGATCCATCTCATATCAACAATAAGATCCCGTGTCCCATCAAACTATGGTGGCTTCGTGTTGCTGAACTCCAGAAACAACAACGAGTCACCTCCCTGTGGCCTGATAGCGGCGACAGCTGCAGTAGCTGCAGCAACATCTGCCTCAGTAACAGCAGCTTACCGCTTGTAAAATTTCTCAATTAGTGTGGTCTTAATGCGGCCACCTCCTCATGAATCATCCTGCGAATCCCATTATCACTAGTCCCACTGCTCCCGGGGTTGTGGCGTGTACCCACCATGATGTCTCTGAAACAAAACACAAAATCATTAGAGACTCGCTCAAGCATTCTCACACTCGATCACCCGTCCCTACTTGTTCCTTATCATCCAAAGGTTTCTTACTTGGGTTGCATACAGATCCAGTGTTTTCAGTAGTACGGGCCCAATACTACCTTCCACACCAACTTGTAGTCACCCCAAGTCCTCCTCCTAGGATCCCGATTCACAAGTACTCTAACTCTCATGAATAATAGACTACCCTCTCGGTAGACCTCTCATATGGTCATCTAGGTATCTCTCCTAGATTATCCCTCAACTCAGAACCGTCTCTAAGTGATTCCTGCTAAATACTCCTATTCAGCAGATACTCAAAGAAAATATCAGATAGCAGCATCTCCTAGGCTAAAGCATCACAAATCAAGCAACTCTAGCCCTAAATATGAAATACCTACCCTATCCTCTAGCATGCATCCCTAACATCACACAAATATCTCATAACACAATTAAGTAAGGGTATTTTGGGAAATCACCGTTCGAGCTCTGGCTGATTGTACACACTGCTCCTACTCATTTTTCTTTTAAACTCTTTCTTGTTTTAGAAAAATAATTTCTTTTGAAGGTTTTTCTTAAATCCTCAGTTTGAGTCTAGACACACCCAAAAATATATCTGAATCCCTCAAACCAAGGCTTTGATGCCAACTTTTAATACCGTAAATTTTCAAACAAAGTTTTTATTTAAAATCACATTAATCTCATTAGCACAATCCCAAAAATTATCAGTTTATATCAAGTTATCAAAACACATGTTTAAAAGTTGTTTATAACACAATATAGGATCCTCCAAAACAAATCTCCAACTCGTGTGTGTACAATCAAGTCAGTGCCTTCTCATGATCCTGAGAAGTACTTGAAACACATAGCACATAACACGATAAGCACGAAGCTTAGTGAGTTCCCTAAAATACCAAACATATCTCATTAGCCTCTCATGGTTATGCTCAAATAAGACCCTCCGGTTAATGTGTCTAAGTGGAATCCTCCAGTCCCACAACTTGGGTGGACCCTCCGATCCTAACTCAGTAAGCTCAGAATAACACAAATCATAAATCACAAAGACATAATGGAGGATATCACAATACCCAATATAAACACATAAGACCCTCCGATCACACAAAGATTACCACTCTAGGTAAGTATAGTGAGAAGACTCACATCGTAAGCAAGCAAGTAATAATCTCGTACACGAATCTCGAACTAGCCTTCGCCTAACACATAAGATAATTATCTCTAATCACGACTCTAAATAAACTAATTTATTCTCTCTCCCAAACTCTTGGAATGAGTAAAAGACCATTTTACCCTTCCGTGGTCCCCATAATCCCTGCCTTGACTAAACCCTAAAGTCAACACTCGAGTCAACGGTCCATGTTGACCTGACTCACCGAGTGCATCTATGTGACTCGTCGAGTCCCTATTGTTCCTTCAGAAACATCATGGAAATCTAACTTAACTCATGGAGTTGTATCATCAACTCACCGAGTTACCCATGTCCAGGCTCATCGGGGGAAACCCTAGCCGACTTGTCAAGTCAGCTCATTGACTCGGTAAGGCCATTCAGTCAGTATTCTCATTCAGACAGACCCACCACTCTGAAATCTAGATATAGTCTCCCAAGGCTCGAATGTCATGTAAAGCTTCGATCTTTACGTTCATGCATGGCATATTTGCTCCATAATGCCAATACAAGCTCCAACAAGGGTTTGGTGCTCATAGGCTTGCCTCTAGCTCCATAAAGCTTGGGTGTTTGGGCTCACAAGACCTCTTATAGTCCATATCTGAGGTTTCAACCTCAAGATATGCTCAATGGACTCAATAACACAAGAAGGATGGGAAAAACCCTAGAACTCCCCAAATTAAGATCTTACAAGAAAAATGATCACGATAACATCTTTTTACCTCAAACAGAAGCTATCCACTGAGAACCTCTAGATCCAAACATCCCTCCTTGCTCCAAGCCTTGATGCTTTCCTCTTTTTCTCTCAAGGTGCACTAAAATGCTCAAGATAGCCTCTCATTCTCACACAATAAGTTAAAACTCGATTAGGGTTCTTCACAGTGCTCAAGGGTGATGAGGGAGGATGAAATTAGGGCTTAAGGCCCTTTAAATAGGACTCAACCCCGGAAAATCAGATTTTGCTCACACAGCCGCCAACTCGACGAGTATGCTCTCTGACTCGTCGAGTTGGTTATTAAACCCACGTGGCCAATTCGACTCTACTCGACGAGTCGAGGAACACACTCGTCGAGTCGCTCATTTAACTAGAAAATAAGTATGTATAAATATTATATTTGGGAGTCGGGATGTTACACTTATATTTACAAAACCGATCCTACCTCGATTTTTTTGGTTAGAAATATAAACTCAAAACCGACGGTTAGGGTTTGGTTTTGGTTTTGCTCGGTTTTCTTTTTTCTTTTTTGTTTTAGGGTTTGGTTTTGCACACCCTTGTGCATATTTTGCATTGAGGTCTAAAGGTAGTTCCTCAAAAAATAACATCTAACTCAACCTAAATTCTTACGATCTGTTGAAGATTATACAATGGTTGGTGAAAAGAAACTATGTTCTTAGTGATATTAAAAGTGAGGGTGAGATAAATGTGTATACATCAAATTCATTGTATGGTTTGATGTGTTGAAAATTCAATGTACCGATAAATCTCCAAATTAATTGCATACTCGGTTATGAGTCATCGTCATAATGTAGGTTGTATCAATAAATGTAAAAGGCTATAGATTTTTTCTAGTAATGTGGCATCTCACCAAAAGCAAAATAGTTGAATAAGTAAGATGTTGATAAAAGTACATAACCTATGATGATATCTAAAGATGTGGTCTTATAGATTATAAGACCTTCAAATCATGAAAACACCAAGTGTATACAAATATATGCAAGTTAAGAAATTCAAGTATGTTAACAATAATGAAACTTGGGGAGTATGTATCTTGAAGTGTCATAGATTGTGCATAATAGAGTACAAGCGGGTGTCGTAAACCCAATAATGAAAGCATCATCACCATTTATCTTTCTTGCAATCTGTTCAACACATGAAACATATTGAAAGTGATATTCCTTTTATCCATCAATGAGATACAAAAGGACATATATGTGTTTTACATGTTCCTTCACAATATCAAATATGGTTTACCAAAGATCCTCTTTGAATAGTTTCATAATAGTTTGAGCATTCATCCTCCAAATTAAAGGGTGTATTATTCATTATAATTACATAGTTACCATTACGAATGTTTTCATTTATTTTTATCTTGTATTTGTCTATTTATACACTATTAATCTAATGATAATGATCAATGGAGTCATTACTATGATAATGGTGATAATTTGGATGTCAAGATTCTAAAAAATGAATGTTCCCTTATAGCTAAAAGGTTTGGAAATATGAAGCCTTCATGAATGTTTACTCGAGACTCTAGAAAGAAGAAGTATGATCTAAGAAACCCCATAAGGCTAAAAAGACTAAAATCAATTCCTTAATGTTAGACACATTTCTATAGATGCTCTTTTCTTTGTTGTTGTTTTTCAATATTTGTATTTGGAATTCTAACATTCTTGTTTTTTGTCTTTTTTTTTTTTGTCTATTTATACAGTTTAACTTTTGAAAAACTAAAAAAATAAAAATAACTAAATTACATAAAGTATGAAAACGGATTAAAATTAATAAAATTAAAATCTCAAATTTGTTAGAAGGTTTTAAGGTTAGTTCAAAATATTAGTTTAGAAGGACTATTTGTGCTCAGTTTGGGAAACTTGTGTATAACTTGAATTTAACCAGGTAACCTTGTATTGAGGATTTAGCTGTAATCAATTAATTTTAGAAGCTAAAGTTAGAGTTTCTAAATTTTTAATGTTGATAAATGTCTTTTTTGAGAGGGATAATGACTTGAGAGGGTAACACACTATTGCTTTTGGTCACATTTAGTGACTAAACTTTTTTTCCTGATCTAATAGCCCTTTAGCTTGTTGATTCGTGTAGATTTTCCCCTTCCGACTGCTTATTTCCGGTTTCAACGGTTGAATCGGTCATAGGTGTCTGTTTATCCTTCATGGAAAATGAGGTGACATGTAGGGATAATTAATAAGGCTAGTATTAAAAGATAGATGTAGACAAAGTTTATTTAAGAACCTTTCACCCATGGTTTTGTTGATAGGGAATGGATATTCAACATCATCTTCTACATGGTCAACAGAATAAGTGTTCGACAAGACTGACTCTTCATCCTCTTCACAGTTGTAGTCTTCATCTTCAATTTCCTCTTCCCCAATCCATTCAAATATTGGTTCATTCTGGTGGTCCACATACACATTCATTCTCCTCTCATTTGCATAAGCCAAATCCAAATTTTTTTTGTAATCACCCTCATTCACCAGTGTGTGAATTTCTTGACTTAAAGACTCTTGTGGAAGGCAGAAGTAGATATCTTTGCTTCTCGTTATGGTGAGCTTGTGACGGAATTCCAAGAACTCCTTGTACTCAAATACACTGAAGTCAATATCTCGCACTAACGTTTTATCGGGATCAAAGTATACTAATGGGTTGGGTGCAAACGTTCCATGTAATGGAAATCCACTACAATAAAGTTTCGATCAGTAGGACATTGTGATGAAGCCATTATTGAGACCGAGTGAAGATTGAAGGAGGCTAATGAGACTTCTTGCCCTAATCAAATTTAAGGACCAAATGAGACTTTGGTATTAACTTTAATAAGGAAGGGAGACAAAATCAGGGCCTAAGATTCAACCATTGAAAACTGGCTAAAATCGATCATAAGGGAAAAATCTACATGAATCAACAAGTTAAAGGGATATTAGATCATGAAAAAAAGTTTAGTGACTAAAAACAATAGTATGTTACCCTCTCAAATCATTATCCCTTTTGAGAAAATGTAAGTTAGACAGACTAAAAGTGTCAATTTGGTAAACTAATGAAGATAATTTTTTCATTATATTCGTACATCAAATTATGGTGATCTAATGTCAGTTACCTAACTTTATATATAGATCCCCTATGGATCTATTTAAACCATTTTTAACAATGAATTTATTAATAATAATTTTTGATTAAATTTTACTGCCCACCTTAAAGTCCATTAAGTATAGAAATCACTCATTAGAACTATAGCTTGAAAATGGAATCTAATGACTAAGCTCATAGTATCTAATAAATTTCATTTAGTGACATACATTTTTAATAACATATAACTGATGTGTCAGTGTATCATGTTTTTAGTGGCATATTTTATATGACACTATAAATATTAACGAATTTAGTGGCACTTAATATTTTTATGTCGCTAACATTCATAACTACTAGTGGCATACTATTTTAAAATGCCACTAAATGTTATATTTAATTAAAAATATCGAATATTATATGTATTATAGTAATAAAATTAAATTACAACAATATTCCGAATTTTTATTGAAATACCAACTTTCACAAGGATATTGAAATTATTCCACCTCTGTTATTGTATTTGAGATATTATATAATGATTTAATTCAATTTAGACTTCAATCCATTTAAGTTAAGTACAATTCCATTATCACATATTATCTAACCAGATACTTTTATCAATTTCCATCTAGGTCTACCAATATGCACTAATAGAGTAAGACCTGAACCCATCTAACAACGATGATTTGAATGTACGATCACCACCATCTTTTCGTTGCCGCTACACTATCAAGTTGCCATCGTTGTCATCCAGGTCGCCATCTCCGTACGCTACCGTCAGTTTCATTTTTTCTTCATTTTAGGTGTAGTATCGAGGAAGGTTTGTATGACAGGGTGAATGTAAACGTAATTTCTAAAGGTACATTATAGGAAAACATTTACCGATTACTGATTTGCAAAGAACAGATGTCGATATCCCCTAAAATCATCTCTGACAGTCTAAAGATAGATTATAATCGGATTTCCACAATTATTAGGGTCATTGTTTCAATTATATTATACATGATTTTTGCGTTGTGTAATTACAGTTGTAATCGATGAAATTGATTCAACAAATTGTGGATTATGGATCTGAATACTATTTATTGCAGGAACTCTTTGATTTCATATCATTGAATCTAGCATTGTTCATATCAATAAAACCAAAAACAGATCCCATTGCTCCAAAAGGAAAAATAAGGTTCATTTAAGATGAATTAGATGGAGAATTGCTGATCAAAAATACATTTTGTTTGCGGCCATTCTTTACTATCATTCCCGAAGATGTAAGATTTTACGTCTTCATTTCTATTATCGATTGATTTTCATATGAGAATCATGAACAATCAGACATCCATCTGCATCATAGTATATAACTAGTGCATAATTTCAATATGACCTTATAAATTTTCTTCTTAACTGCCGATTTAGGTTTTGATCAATGCATATATTCAACTTGATCTGGAAATTTTCCTTTAGTTATAACTTACATTCTAAGCATGAAAAGAGCTTAATAATACTCATTAATGTCACCATGTGTCAGCATCAAGAATTTGCTCTTTAATATTGTCTTTTTTTTCCTTTTCTGCCATTAAATACCACCTCAACGCCAACACATAGTTACTAGGATCTCCCCCCCCCCCCCCCTATGTTTTCCGTTCCAGATCGGATGTTCCGGAATTGGGACCAATAGTAATCCAAGTGCCTACTAAATCGCGATCCAATTGCCTACTAAATCACGATCCAATCGCAAAAGTTATCGATCCCTAATCGTTGAAATTTCAATCCTATATCAATTTTGAACACGATTTCAATCGACTGCAATCGACAACCCATCAACGTCTGGAACACGATTATGGAAAAAGCATATTGAAAAAAATGCATCGGTAGGTGAAACGTTCACTTTCGTTCCAAAATCGGGAACCCAAATGGCTAAACAAAAAAGAAGAATAATTACGTATGGGGAACCCAAAATCTATTACTCACTCCTTTTTTATCACCCTATTTCACATTCACGATCATTTATCAGTTCCACATTTTCAAAATTCTAGTCCTTTACTCCATTTTTCAAGTTCTTTATTTCTTCTCAGTTTCTTTGTTGCAAAGATGGCATTTGGAAAAATAATCCCATTCCATAAAGTGTTGATGTTACCTTGATTGATTATGATAATCAAGAGGGAGTTCTAGGCGACGCAGAGAAAGTTGAAGTTCCTCAAAATACCCAGGCTTCGAAGGATGATAAGCCCCTATTGCAGGAATTCGACATAGTTTGTGTATCAGGAAGTAAAAATGTAGGGTGTTCAAAGAAATGGGTGTGTAAGCACTGCCACCAGATGTTTACCCGCTCTTATACACGAAATCATGTACACTTTTTTGGTTCTGCAATAGGAAAGCACCAGAAATTAAAAGGTGTCCTATTATACTTAAGGAATCGGTTAAATATCAAAGCTTGTTAAATAGAGTAAATGTTGTTAAATTAAAAAGGTGTTTCCAAATCTTTGAAGAACTCTATAATTAATAAAAAAAAATCTAATGGAAAGAAACCAATCGAAGATTTTTTTGGTGTGATGGAAATAAACAGGGTTTATATGAAGATTATGAGAGCGTTATGTGCTAATGACATTCCTTTCAATGTTCTATGTAATCCTCAGTTTCAAAAGATGATCACAGCTATAAACAGGGCACCTGCTGGTTACAAGACTCCTATATGATAAGGCTCGAACGTTTTTCCTTGACGAGTGTGTAAAAGATGTGGAAAAGGGGCTCACTTCAGTGAAGGATGCATGGTATACACAGGGGGTTCCTATTGTGTCGGATGGCTGGTCCAATGTTAAACATTAACCGTTAATTAAAGTTATTGTTGCCAACAGTCGTGGTACCATGTTTATGTATGCAGATGACTTTTCTGGTGTAGAGAAGAGAGGAGCAGTAATTGCAAACTTCTTGCTTGGAGCCACTAAAACCGTAGGACCAAGTAACATTCTTCAAGTTATAACCGACAATGCAGCAAATTGTAAGGCTGCTAGAAAGGAGGTGTAGAAGGTATATAAACACATTTTCTAGTCTCCTTCTATGTCCATACTTTGAATTTAATTTTTAAAGATCTTACAATCGAATGTTTTTGGCTAATGGACACATATAGGAAAGGGAAAACAATTATTAAGTATTTTCTTAATCACACCCATGCATTGGCTATTTTTAAAGATAATTCACAAGTGGAATTGTTAAAAGTAGGCAAAACAAGATTTTCATGTAATTATATTTTGCTCAAAAGGTTATAGGATTATAGAGAGTCTTGCTACTATAATTATCCTTAATTCATGGAGAGAGTGGCTAAAAATGGATTATTAGTTGCTGATACAATTATAAGTGTAGACTTTTGGGATGATTTGGAAAGTGTTCTTACTGTTTCAAAACCAATATACTTGATCGTTAAATTTTATGATGGTGAGGGATCAAATATGGGAGAAATTTACGAGAAAATGGATAACATGCTAGGAGAGATTAAGGATGTCATGATGAATCATCATTATGATAGGTATTACCCTCGAGTGGAGAAGATCATACTAGCAAGATGGGAGAAGATGACAATCCCTTTGCATTGTTTAGGATTTTCATTATCTCCACAAATTTATGATAAAAACTATCTTGAGGAGATGGCACTAGGTGAATTTCATAGGAAAGCTCCAAATCTTGATAAGGAGGTTGTAGTTGGTGTAATGGAATCTTTTAAGATGATCACGAAAAGTGGAGAAGATGAGTGTCTTCTATGGGAGAAATTCACTACTTTTTACATGAAAAAAGGTCTTTATGCATTGCAGACAACTCACATGGATGTGGTGACCATCGATGCTATTGACTGGTGGTCAAGTTATGGGTCAGAAATGCCCAAACCTGCTGTTATAGCAAAGAAAGTTTGATCACAACCTATTAGTAGTTCATCAACTGAGAGAAACTGGAGTATGTACTCTTACATACATAATGTCAAGAGTAACCAATTGATCTCCAAAAGGGCTGATAAATTGGTGTTTATACATTCAAGTATTTGTCTCCAATTGAGATTCTCCGAAAGTTATACATCCGCACCACACAAGAAGTGGGATGTAAATCCCGAAAGCACTAAATTAGAAGAGTCAAACACAAGACTTGAAGAACTGAAATGGGAAAATCTAGAATACGTTGAGAGAGTGGCTGATGATGGGAATAAAAAAAAAGGCAAAGGAAATAGTAAAGTTGGTGAAATTTTGACATGAATTATGAAGTTATTTATTATTATTTTTTTTAACTTTGAAATTATTTTAGCTTTATCTGGTATTGATCTTTTGGTATTGAAGTTATTTTGTTACTTTTGTATTGAACATTTGAACTATGAATCGAAGTATTGATCTTTTGATGTTTAGTATACTTTTTATATTCGTAGTATTATATATTTTAGTAATATATGGTACATTGTACCACATTACATGGTATACCATTCCACGTACCAAAATAGGGTTTCAAAGAAGACTACCCCCTTGTACCGAATTTCATAGATTACCGATCCTCGATCCCGTTTCCGTTCCATGTACCGGAACGATACCGTTTTCGTGTAACTATGTGCCAACAACAAAAGCATAAGATCTTGTTTCTTTGGAACTGAATTGGTATTGTCTGCAATGGAATTGGTTTGGTGTCTAGGATTCATCTCTTTAGTTAAAAACTCCAATAGTTTCATTGTGTGTATCTGGGTTGCAATTTGTAACTTTCAGGGCTACACAAATATGGTTTGGATTTGTTTTATTCGTATCTCTACAAAAAATTATAGTGTCATTGTTCTCCCTGTATATCTATTTCATTCACTCACTCACTCACACACACACAAACACACACACACACACACATATATACACACACACACACACACACACACACTATAACAGTTATTGAAATCATTATGTATGTGCATCATTTCATCCGCATCTCAACTATATTCTCTGCTCTTACCATAAACGATGGCAGAAAGTATTCTTTCTGCCAGTTGTCACTCCTGAAAGCATTGTTAATCCAAAACCAAGAATATAACTCTATGTCAAACTTGTATTCATTTCAAATCACTTTGATGGAGAACTGATAAGATTGATATCAATGTACTTTCGTGGGACCAAAACATTTTTTTTATACTTTTACCCATTTTTTTCTTTTTATATTTTGTTTAGTTTCCACGAACCTAAGTTTTGTGAAATGTATTTTCGACCCCAATGATCTTCCCTTGAATGTAAAACGTGAAATCCTCCAAGAAAGTCTTGTTGTAAGTGCATTTAACATTATTTTTTCTTTAGATTATTTGGAAATAACTCGATTATTAAATTTAATTTTTCCAAAAAATGTAAGGATAATGAGAAACCATCGGTCTGAAAGGTGTTTAACATGATTCCAGGAGAATTTCAGGAAGCATTTGAAATTGGTCTATAAATATGGAAAAGTGTATTTTTTTATTGTTCTTTTATAAAGATAATAACCACCCAAGCACAATAACAATTATCATGTTTTTTTGTCACACTTTCAAAGGGTTACATGCCTCCCATATGTAATATTCGTACACAAAGCTATAAAAAAAAAATTATGATTAACCTATATTTTGTGAAATTTGTTCATAAAAATCCATGATTATATTTTAGGTTGGATATTCTAATGAGGTTATCTTTATCATTCTAATTAAAATTTGTATATTGATGGTAGATTGATACATATATAGAGACTCATATACATGTCAAGGATGATGAGTCTAAAATAACGTTAGCAACTATGCAATTTATTTTAGAATAACTTTTTAAATACCAGAATATTAAAAAAACTATTTTTTTTCACATTTTCTCTTTTTTCATAGATTGCTTCTATAAAATTTTAAGATTATGGCTAATGTTAATATTACTATGGAATTAGCAGAAATTGATACTGAAGTATGTTAATTTTTCCCCCTAATGTTAATTCTATAGATATGTAGAAAATAAAAAGACCATTTAGCCATTTTTTGCACTTTGTTTATGGTAAAGGGGTTGATTGCCAAATATAAATTTCACATTAGCTACAGAGGGGAAGCTTTAAACATTTTTTTGTCTCACGTAACGAAAATGGTTTCATTCCTTTTGGAGTAAAAGTGAAATTACTCTTATACCCTTTGTAAATTGTTCAAATGGGTAAGTGCTGATAAATTACCTTACACTATTACCTATGAAAATCATAAACTGATGAAAACATTTACTAGGGAAACACTTCCAGTTCGACAAATCTTCCATGCTTGTTATTTGTAAAAATACATATATCTCCATGTGCTTGCTTTTGTTCATATTTAAGAATCATGAATATCTTCTAGAAGATATCCATTTCCATAAAAAATAAAAAATAAGAATAATAAATAACTATCATATCGTGACTAGTTTATTTTCACTAAAATATTCAAAAAATACATATTATATTATTATAAATATTATTATTTGCAAGGCCAAGATTATTGATATTAATGAGGGGTCTAGCAAGAAAGTAGAATGTGTTTATAAGGAGAGTGAAAGGGTTATAACAATTTTTAAATCCAATAAACATTCAGTTACATAAACTATGTGCCACAAAAAGTAGCATCAATTTTTAAATCAAATAAGCATTCAATGACATAAAATATGTGCCATAAAAATCTTTTCTTCTATTGTGACAAATAAAAAAATGTCATCAAAAGTTGAAAAACTGGAGCGGCAAACACAAAATGCGTCACTAAAAGGTTTTAGTGAGAGCGTTTGTAGTGACACTTATTATGTGTGCCGCTTATTCTCTTAGAAGCCTTTAGTGATATTTTTTTGGGATTTTAGTAACATTGTTTGTGTGCCACTAAATCACATATTTGTTGTAGTGTAAGATGAAAATGATTTTGTAAAGGTAATTGAATTTTTATATAATTAACAAAACATGATGTAAAAGATGTTTAAATGATATTGGATATAATTGGAAACATAAATGGTTTTAAATCAACTTAAGTTTATGTATTTAACTATCGTGAGGCTAACATATTTTGCATTTGAGGTTGATATACATTGTTGCTTTAATAATCACCGAGGCTGAGTTGATCACCTTGAATGAAGCATCGAAGGAGGCTTTGTCCTTGAAGAATTAAGCTTTTGAGTAATTTTGGTTTTGTATTAGATCTGGTGGTGGTTAGTTGCGAGAGCTATAACATGATTTATTTAGATATAAATTTGGTTTTCAATTAAAGGACAAAACATATTCACATTCAATAATGTTTCCTAACGACTATACACAAAGACAATATGATTGTAGTCATGAAGATTCCTACATATGATAATGTTTTAGATTCGTTTACCAAGGCTCTTATTGTTGAAAGGTATGAGGATTGCTTGAAAAACATTCCTCTGCTCGAGTGTTGATGTCACCCAAACATTTAAATGAGATGGTTTTGTAAAACTTGGGATGTTTTTTGGGTACTCATACGCTACACATTTTTTGACTTCGATCATCTTGGGTTTTAAAAAAAGTTGTGTTCTGGTGTTGATCGTGTAAGCTTCAGTAACATTTTGGGTTTTAGAACAACTTTTGTTGAGGTGATTATCATGTCAAAGCTTGGGTAACATTTGGACTATTTTGAGTAGTATAATGTTATATTCTATTAGGAAATTGGTTTTGGTAAATTTAGGGTTGTGGGGGTATTGGTGTCAAGAAGACGCATTGTAATTTAGTGATAAGCATTATACTTTGTCACAACTATCCAAGAATAAGGTTGTTGGATTGCGATCTTGCATTATTTCTTTGTTGTTCACTTGAATTTGTTAGACATCGTAATTTTTAGTTACACATTCTATTTGTTTCATTTGATTATTGATCTAAATCGTCACATATATTTTCCCAAAACTACAAGTGTTGGAAATAAATTTTGAATTCTTAGTGGATAAGTATGGGGTAAGTAAGAAACGCACTCATCCGAACCTCGAACTATTACATAAACCTAGAGAGTGTATAATTTTATTGATTCTAAAAACAAACAGATAAAACATTCTTTATACATTTATTATATCTACTTGTATTTTCAAAAACATTTTCCAGAACCAAGAGAAATGAATTTCATTATCATTATCATTTCATTTCATTATCATACATACTTATAAAGTTTGCATTTTTTCTTGAATCTAATGCATTTGAAACCCCCATAAAAATTTGCCAACGCTTCATGCATTTGAAACCTCCACACCCTTTCACCTTCAAAGTAATTAATCACACATAATCCCATTCCAAGAAAATCACACACTCTATAAGTTCAACACCTCATGCATTTCAAACCCTCACACCCTTTCACCTTCATTATATATGTAGTTATATTAGTACATTTTGTCACACCCCAAAACCATGAATGGCGGAAACGTTCTGGGGTGGAGGACGTCATGTAAAGTATCACAACACAGTATAACAGTAAATAAGCAAACAACATCATCCATTGCATTAAATATATAATTTTAATACAAGTGTGTTCTTTACAGTTATAGACACCAAAAATAATGTAAATCAAAATAATAAGAGGAGTCTTGAATGCGCTCCATCTTCTTAAAAGCTGGCATCGGTACCTGTCTACTGATGACCTAAGAATACAAGTTATTTTGAAAGAGTTTATCAGCATAAAGCTGGTAAGTTCATAAGTATTTTAGTGTCGGTGTTTGTTATCAAAACGTTTGAACATGTCTCAAGTGTAAGTTTGTAAAATGTATGTAAATGTTGGTAAGTGTTTGTAAAAGTTTGAATCTCTCAGAAAAACCTATATTTTCTATTAAAGTAGCCTTCTACCAAGGCTTAACTGTTTTGTATGTTCGTTTACTGTAAAAGTGTGTAAGTTACTCAAGTGTAACTATCATTCTCAAAATATAGTTTGTACATAAATGTTTAAGTGAAAAGATCACTAATTTTGTAAAGAGTAAATTAATGTAGTACTGTAGTGTTGTATTATAGGAACTACTGCTGTACTAACTACCTTAAACCGGATTTATATTAAGGCATCATGTGATTAATTGCACCATACTATTGACTGGTAACAACGACATATGAATGGTCGTAAAATGGAATGACGTTTGGCACCCGCAGACCTACAGGTCCGGCTGTAGCTAGCAGCAAGGTGTAGGATAGTCAATCCACTATAGAGCAAACTCACGCTCTCCCTCCAAGAGAATTCTGGCTACAACTCGGGCCATGACATTTAAGGCATGCTCTGATACAGTGGATCATAATTGTTAACGTATTCATGTATATCTAATGTAATGTTACTTGTTCTAGTATCGTTGTATATGTTCTTCTCTAGTATAGTTGTATATGTTCTTCTCTAGTATAGTTGTATATGTTCTCTTTCTAATATAGTTGTATATGTTCTTCTCTAGTATAGTTGTATATGTTCTCGTTATAGTATAGTTGTATATGTACTCATAGTAATGTAATGTATATGTTCTCATAGTAATAAGTATTGACTCATAAATGAACTGACTCATTGATCTAGAAATTGTAGTAGTATGATCCTGTGTTACCCCGATGGTAACTTACTAATGATGTAACTAATACGCATGAATATGGAAGTACTTTTTATGTCTATATATGTACAATTGATATATAATTAATATTGAAACGACTTTCGGACGACTACCCGGAATCCCACCAGACCACATCTCAAGCGCGAAAAGGAAATAGGGTGGATGGCCTTCCTAAGCCCTTTAAACATTTCTTATATATCTATACATATACGGACATGTAATTTATAAGAAGTATAACAAAGTTTAAATAAAAGTATTTGGTAAGAAAAGAGTTTGTAAAACATTTTGAAGTAAAGCAGTTTGATAAATAGTTTAAACAGTGATAAAATCATTGGTTCTATAGTTATTAATCACATGTGATTGATGTAATAACTATAAGTATTTAACTTGTATCCCCCCCCATAAAAGTATTTAAAACATTTAAAAGTATTTCAAAGGTTAATTAACATGGGTATGAACTCACTTGTGGTGAGTGGATTGGATTGAAGTATCGGATACCGTGCTAGGTGGCAAACGGAGACTTGTACACACGCACGAGCCTAGTTATCATATAATGAACATATGTATAACTAATTAGCCTTATTATAATTAATAATATGAGTTGGGACACTCTAGAACCTGAAAACACTTTGTTTCAAGTGTTAAAGTTCACAAGATTTGCATCCGAGTGCTAGTAGGGCATAACTAGGGTGTTTGGGGTCCAAGGGTAAACTCCTTGGGAGTTTACGGTCTAAATGACCTTTACCCTTGGAGTTTACGGCATTAAACTCTAGGGTTTACGGTCTAAACTCCAAATATTGCAACCATGAGTTGTTTTGGAGTTTAACAAGTCCCTAGAAGCAACCTTGCTAAGTGGTTTAGCTCTTGGAATGGATTAAGGCTACAAAACACCCACCTTGAGGTATTTACAGCCTAAGGGTAATTTCCCTTGGGTTTACTACCGTAAACCCCTATGGGAAGTGGTATTTCCATTGTTTTAAGTCCTTAACACCACTAGGTAAATGTCTAAGTTAGTTTTTAGGGCTAAGAAAGGAATATTTAAACACCTTTTTGGGTGTTTACGGTTTTGGGGCATCCTAAGACCGTAAACACCTATAAATGGTGATGTTTGGTGTTTTTCAAAGCTTAAACATATCAATGTAAGGTTCAAATATGTTAAGGTAAGTCTTAAACTTCAAACTAGGGCTAAACATGGGACTTAAGTCCATTTTGGGGGACTTTATGGTGTTTGCGGCCCAAGTATCATCTTGGACCGTGAACACCTCAAACATGGTGTTCTTGACCGATTTTCTTGGTGTTTGTTTGATATACTATCTTACAAGCACTTAAGGATGAGAGTACTTACTATAATGGTGCTTGATTCGAGCTAAAAGGGCCAAGAACACTTAGTGTGTGTTCTTGGTGTTTTGGAAATCTAATCAAAATACACAAATAAACGGATGAATAGGTGTACAAACACTAGATTAAGTGTTTTACTAACTTGAAATGGTTAGAACACTTACAAGATCAGAGTTTTGGAGTTAAAGGTTGGATGATAGTTAAGAGGGTTTTTGGGAGTTTACTCTTTTCACTTTTTGGGGAGTAAACACAAATGGCTAGTTCTTGGGGAGTAAACTCATACATAGATATGAGTTTACGGTTTTTGGGTGATTTTCAAACCCAAAACATAAAAGTTTAGCCAGGTGATCCTAATACGGGAAGTGTTTGCGGTTTTCAAAATAAAAACCCGAGACGACACTTTCTTTTACCCGTTCGTTTAAAAATAATAATAAAATAATTAAACGAACTTTATATTTCTTAAAAATAAGAAATAATGATATTAAATCACGTTACAAAGGGGTTGACTTTTAAGGTTTGACCAAAAGGAAATTTCGGATTGTCACACATTTTTCTTACAAAAAGTTGTTATTTGGTTGAAAATATTATGATTCAAAAGTTTTCATATAGTTGAAGCATTCACGATCCAAATATCATCATTTGAAGAAATGGGTTATGCTGCATCGATGGTAATTGTAATATGATTTTTTCTTTCAACTAAAACAAAGGACGCTTTTCTGTTCTTGATTTCTTTCTTTATATTCAATTTCTCATTTGATGATTTGTATATATTACTCAATCTTGAATGTGACTCTCCAAACATCAACGTTTTGCTTGGAATATCTTTCTCATTCTTCTTTTTTAAGAAAAACATTTTGATTGCATGTTAGTGAAGAATTGTCATCAAGTTTCTATGATTGAATGGTATTCAATAAAGAAAGAAGATTCAGAAAACGAATATAGTTTTTTTTTTTTTGAGCAAAGTAGAAGAATGTTAGTTTTTTCTTTTGATTTAAACGTATATTTATGCAACATTTTTATTTATATATTCAACTACCCAATGTTCTTATTTATTTGATTGTAGTTTTTCTATTTTGATTATGTTTATTTTCTATTATTTTTTTTGTTGGGTATCCTACACAACATTTTTACAAGATAATATTTAAAAGATAATATAATTTTTAACATTTGATATGTAATTATGATGACTTATCATGATATGTTCTTCATATGAAAGTAATTTATCCATATTACTACGACAAAATTACATATGTCATTTACGAAAATATATATTATATGTGATTTGTTTAACATATATATGCACCTATGTATGTTAAAAATTTATAATTAAATATCTTTATGTTTAATAATTGAAGGGATTAAATTGATGCATCAAAACCAATTATTTAGACAAATATAATAATAATAATAATAATAATAATAATAATAATAATAATAATAATAATAATAACAAATACACATTTTCAAGTACTGTATTCATTTGAAACTCACACTACAACTCAAAAGTTTTCTAATTTATGTATATTTATTGGTTACAACTTAAGAGTTTTTAATTTATAATTATTAATTAGTAATCACTAATAACTTTTTATTTTCCTTTCTTTTATAAGGTAGTAAAGTTTTGCTCATTAAAAACATTAATGTATTTGAAGAGATTTGTGATTTAAATATGAAAATTTAATATAAATATTATAATAAATGTTTTAGTGTTTTTATGTTATTAAAAGTTGTAGTGTTAATTTTTCATATTATTTTATTATTCGTTGTGTGTGTGTGTATATATATATATATATATATATATATATATATATATATATATATATATATATATATATATATATATAAGTTCAGGTTCATTTGAGACCATTTTAATTTTGTGAGACCGTGAGACCAAATCTAAAAATAATTTTAAAATGCAAAATAAATGGAAAAATCCAAAAATTCTTTTTTTAAATATTATTTTCGGAACTTGAATTAACTAAAAAAAATAAAAAAAAATCCCCCCTTTTTTTTTTTGAAAAATACGTGAAATTTCTAAATAGAATGTTACACTGACATATTCTAAAAAATAATTTTAAAATGCAAAATAAATGAAAAAATCTAAAAATTCTTTTTTTTTTTAAATATTATTTTCGGAACTTGAATTAACTAAAAAAAATTAAAAAAATAAAAAAAAAATCTATTTTTTTTTTAAATACGTGAAATATTCTAAATAGAATATTACACTGTACATATTCTAAAAATAATTTTAAAATGCAAAATAAATGGAAAAATCAAAAAATTCTTGTTTTAAATATTATTTTCGGAACTTGAATTAACTAAAAAAAATAAAAATAAAAATAAATAAATAAAAAAAATGCATCTCACGGTCTCACAAAATTAGGCCGTCTCACAAGAACCTTACTATATATATATATATATATATATATATATATATATATATATATATATATATTAATACAAATGTTATAATGGATGTTTTTGTATTTTTATGTTACTAAAAGTTGTAATTCATATTTTTGTTCATACATTTTGTTATCCGTTATATACAGATTATCATAAGTTTGATATATAATTTACACATTTTTAAACAGTTTATAAAATTATCATAGAATTATATACATTACAATGACTTAAAAATTAAAACTATAATCATCATATTATACTATATTATAAATGCAACATTTTTTCTTTCACCACGTTCATTTGAAACTCCAAACTTTTCATATTTCAATACAATATACTTAATTTATTAACTTAAATATTATTTTAGTTGTAAACATTATCATAAATGGAAGAATTTGTGATTTATCAATATGATATACTTAATTTGTTAACTTCAATATATAGTTAAATAAATAACCTACATTAACATATCAAATAAGCTTAAAAATTTAGTGTAAAATTTAAAACCTAAAGTAAAATATCAAATAATATTTTAAAAAAATTCGATATATATTTTTTAACATAGTTAAAAGGAAAACATTAGATATAATAATAATAATAAAAGAACCTAAATTGACTGTCCGAAAACTATATTCTAACAATATATTTTTAACATGCGCCGCGCAACGTGCGGAAATTCGTCTAGTATACTTATAAAGGAAACATTTTTCCTTGCACCACATTCATTTGAAACTAAATTTCAATATTAAAATAATATATTTACTTATACTAATAAAGTTATGTTTTTTAACTTATAACATATTATGCTTAATTTATTAGTTTTAATATATTGTTGGATGTAAACCATTATCATTATAAATATACAATTTTAGAACAATTTGTATAAAATACTTCAATTATTAACTTATATATAAAATTATAGGGTTAACTTAAATATAAATTTTAGTTTAACTTAAACAACCCAAAGAATATTTTGTAAATAGTTAAAGTGATAAATTGTAGTGTCTTTCTAATAATAATTATAAGTTGGCTAATAAGGTTAAATAAATACCAAACCTAAAGTGTAATCATAAATAAACTAAATTTCAATTTTAAAATAATATCTTTACTTCTACATATAAAGTTATGTTTTTAACTTTTAACATATTATACTTAATTTATTACATTTAATATGATGTTAAATGTAAACCATTATCAGTTTAAAGCTACAACTTTTGAATAATTTGGACAAAATACTTAAATTGTGAGCATAAATATAACATTACAATGTCAACTTAAATATAAATTTTAGTTCCACTTAAAAAACTAAAGAATATTTTGTAAATAGTTAAAAGTGATAAATTATAATGATAAATGCAAAAACTAAATTGTAATTTCAATTTAACTAAAATATTTCCTAATGATATTTTTATAATCGTTAAAAGTTTTCATATAAGTAGCTTAAAATAACTTACAATAACAATAGTTAAAAATAACTATATATAAATGATTATATTGTCACCTTTAAAATCAAAAAATAATATTTGATGTTTTAAATAATTATAATGATAGAAATTAAAACAGTAACCAAATAAATTTTAAAAAGTTAGTTAACAATAACAACAACTATAAATAATATTAAACCTTAAATTATTTTTAATTTTATTCATGTGTAGCTCGCAAGTAGAAGTCATTCAAATGATTGTGATTATAAAATTATAATTGATGTGTATATTATCATATAATTTAAAATAATCAATATGTTATATCAATTTACTATATGAATTATTATATCAAATTTAACAACAACGTTATATATATATATATATATATATATATATATATATATATATATATATATATATATATATATATATATATATAAACTTCAACTATATAGGTGTTTCTGCACATTACAATGTCAACTTAAATATAAATTTCAATTCCACTAAAGAAACCAAAGATATTTGTAAATAGTTAAAAGTGATAAATACAAAAAAAAAAAACTAAATTGTAATCTCAATTTAACTAAAATATTTCCTAAATGTATTTTTATAATCGTTAAAAGTTTACAAATAAGTAGCTTAAAATAACTTACAATAATAATAGTTAAAAAAAAATAATTTTATATAAATGATTATATTGTTATCTTTAAATTCAAAAAATAATGTTTGATGTTTTAAATAATTGTAATGATAGAAATTAAAACATTAAGCAAATAAATTTAAAAAAAAAAAAAAAAATTAACAATAACAACAACTATAAACAACATTAAACTATATATTATATTTAATTTTATTCATGTGTAATTCGCGAGTAGAAATCATTCAAACGATTAAAATTCTGAAGTTATAATAGATGTATATATTATCATATAATTCAAAATAATCAATATATTGTATGAATTTAGTATAAAATTATATGAAATTTAACAACAACGTTATTGTTATATTTAAAAAGAAACATATATATGTAATTACTTCAACTATATATATGTTTCTACGAAACGCACAGACATTCGTTTAATTATGCTTATATTCTTGAAATTAACACCCAATCACCCACGTATGCCTAGCAATACTATCTCACAGATTTTCCATTATTACATATAAAAGACTTGCATTTCTTTTATATTTATATTTTTATTTTTTGGTATTGGACTGTCAGACATTCAAAGGGGGTGTTTGGGAAAACTTTTCAATGCTAAAAGTTCTTTTTGTAAAAGGACTTTTTGGCTAGTGACTTTTGTCAAAAGAAAATTTTTAAAAAATGTTTGTATTTGCTTTTAAAGTAAAAACTAACTTTTCAAATTAAAAAGTCCTAAAAGTCACAAAAAGATAGGATTTTGTGACTTTTGAAACACTCTCTTTTCCTTCTATACAAAAAGTCATTTTAAAAGATCTTTTTTAATACCCAAACATCTTTTGTATATTTTCTAACTTTTTGAAAAAGTTAAAAGTTAAAAGTTGTTTTAAAAGTCATCCCAAACACCCTCTAAACTTTCTTCAATTGTTTGTAGAATAAATAAATAATATATCTTTGGTAATTAAATTTTTAACATTTAATTAATCCAATAAGTCTTACATGGTTGCTTAAATAATAGTATAATACGGAGTAGCATACAATTGAAATTATAAAATGCGGTAAGTTTGTTAAATAGCCAAAAGATATATAGTGGGCGATTGCAAAGTGTTATTCATTCAAAATTTTAATTCATATATTTACTATGTCAACTCTTATGGAATAAAATATTGTTTGACTAATAGGGCTGTGTTAAAAAATAATAAGTGAGATGAATTTATTTTAATGAATAATCTATGTTAGTTTATTGTTGTTGGATATTGCGAAGGTGATCGGTTCATGATTGGTTCTTAAATTGAATATCATGAAAATAGAACTTTTTTTTTTGACATTCATGTGATATTAAGGATGTGTTTAACTTGGAACATTTCAGAATTTTTAGTTTTTAAATTTTGACAGAACTTCCAATCAAACAAAAGCTACTTGATTAGCATTTACAAAATTCTCTCTCTCTCTCTCTCTCTCTCTCTCTCTATATATATATATATATATATATATATATATATATATATATATATATATATATATATATATAGGATATAGATCCGGTAAGAATTTTTTTTTGGTAGGAAGGTAAGAAGTTTTTTTTCTATATATTTTTTTGACGAACAAAATAAATGAATCACTAGATGATTCATTTGAAAGATGATTCACAAGAAAAAATTCCCAAAAAAACATCTTTATGATTCATTTTTAAGTAAATTAAGAAAAAATTGATTTTTATGACAATTTTAGTGAATAACAACAAAATCATTGTATAAATGAATCATCGAGATGTTTTTTTGAGAATTTTTTTCTCGTGAATCATCTTAAAAATGAATCATCTAATGATTCATTTTGTTTGTTCGCGAAAAAAATATGTAGAAAAAAAGCTTCTTACCTTCCTACCAAAAATTTCCTTCTTATTTGATCTTGACTATATATATATATATATATATATATATATATATATATATATATATATATATATATATATATATATATATATATATAACAAGTATCCTTTTATGTATTTTTGCATATTTCAAAAGCTTAGTAGCTACTTTTGGTAAATATTCCTATAAGAAGTAAAAGCTACAACTTTCGGCTACCAGCTACATACTATCAACTTCCAGCTAACTACTATTTTTTCCGAACACGCACTAAGAAGATTTGTGAGGGTTGACCATGAATAGAGTTGGTAATAATGTTTAGTTGATATCAAAGAGCTTTTAGCCAAGCTGTATCAGGAATTGACGGATGGGTGACCTTAGCGAAATGATGAGGTTTCAAGTCTTATTTGGTACAAAAGGTGTAGATTATGAATAGAATAGTGGAGGTGTATGTGTAAGTCGTTGCAAAAAATATTAAGTTGTTGTGTCTTCTTCTACAATTAGGTATGCACACCGTGAGCTAATTTTGCTTCGACTTGTATAGCTATTGCCAAACTTTTCTTTGGTTCGAGGATGTGCCAGCCGACATATGGAAGAGGCGACATTGTTCTTTAACAAAAGGTTACACAAGTCAATTGGGGATATCATGGTTTGTGGATGACCTTTTTAAAGACATCCAATGTCGATTTTTTTCTTTACCATTTTGATTTGATGGTCCACGGTTGTACTCAAGAGTAGAAACTTCTCCTATGATTTTGTGGTCTCTATGACCCAATCTTAGGTGTTACAAGACTATATTTTACGAGACAATACATATATGGTATATATTCTAGCTTCATGTAGTTTTTAATATAATTTTTCATTCAAAAAAATATGGGATGAAATTTGATTATATTTCTGTTTTGGCTTGTCTATTGGAAATCATGTTAGAACCATACATGCATAACTACCAACATACATTTTGATTTTTCGATGGCTATGAGGGAAACATTCATATGTAGATCTAACATGGTTTCCCTCTCGTAATCAAGGTTTCATTGCAAGAAATATTGCTTTAAAGTTATCTCACACAAAGTGATAAAACACGAGAAAACGTGTATTGATAATCATTGTGTTTTCATATCATTCATGTTTGATCATTTTGGTTTCCTAGCATCAAAGACCTTGGAGATCCTCAATATAATCCAAGTCGTGTAGTAATGTTATGACCTTGAAATTTATGAAAATAGTTTTTAAAAGAATTAGTTTTACAATTCAAATCAGGCTAGCAACATATATTATTGTTTGTTTGTCTTCTATCTCGAGATAACGATTGTTAAATGTTAATGGCATCACGTCAATTTAAATCGTCATAGAAATATAAATAGTTTTCTAATCTGTCTTTGTTACTAAGCTGTTCAAAAAAAAAAATCTACGTCTTTTTTCTTGAAATAACTAGAACAATAAATGGAAATATAATATACGATCAACTTACTTTAATGATAATATATAATATAGATTTCAGATAATTAATACATTAAAACGAAATTCTTAATATATTACTATTTCAAAACTAAAAGATCTAATTAAAAGATCCTTGCCTTTATTTTAATTATTTTGACAAAGACATGAAGAATATGATAACCCAATAAGAAACGAGTCATTAATAGATAAGTTTTTCTCAGTTTGGGGTTGAATTGAATAAATTCGAAGATTCTTGCGTTCATCAAATCTTTGAATAATTCTTTTTTGCAAGTTTTAGGTAGGGATTCCGCGATTAGGACAAAAAGATAAGCTTGTTTTCTAATCTTATTTATATAATTTAACCAACGACTGATATATCATTAAATAATTGCTTAATTTATTATTTTTATTTAAGTATTATTTAAAAGAAAGGGTTGAAAGTTGAATAACCGACTACTGACTAATATGAGTTGATGTTGATGTTAAGTTTATCTCATATTCTCATACAAATCTTGATAAAAATATAATCATTTTGTTTATATCCGGAAACGTTTATTTATTTAAATACTATTTAATTCTATATTAATTAATTAATATATTGCCAATCAAAACGTTATTATTTTTAAATTGAGGGTGGTGTGATTAATTAATATTCGTACAATGACAATTGTCTTGAGTGGTAAGTTAAAAAAGGCATCTTCAAAAGTACCACAAAAATTGTCTCTCACAATCACTATCCGTTTGCATTGCATGAAAAGCCAAAAATACCCTTGACACTACATCAAAATTACATTACCCTATATTTTCTAATTCAATCAAGTTTCAATCATAAATAAAATCATCCAAAATTTAAGACAAAAGATTCAAGATTTCTTGAAAAATGATATTAGGGACATAATAAATATGCTTAAAATACTGCATACTCCAATCATCATCATGTTCCTCATCTCAAATACAGATGTGCTTCACATGAAACTACTTGGACAAAGAATCCAAGAAAATGGCAACAATTTAAATCTATAAAAGTTTGATATAAAAAAAAAAGAAAAAAAGTAAAAGGAAACTAATCCTGCAAAATTTCATCCTTCTTTATGTATAAGTTATAATTTATATATATATATATATATATATATATATATATATATATATATATATATATATATATATATATATATATATATATATATATATATATATATATATATAATATAATATCTCACCTATATTTATTTTTCCAAAAAACTCCAAGATTTATACATCATGATGAGTGATGACCTTTCCAGCAGTAGTTTTCAGATTTGTCATCTTCACCATCACTATTGTCACCGGTGGTGGTTGTGGTGCCGATAAGGAGTGGACCATCAGGGGAACCGGAATTAGAGATTCCATTCTTTGGGGATTCAACATATGAATCTTGGGAACCCATCCATAATCCTCCCAAAACGACACCAGATTGATTTGCAGATGAGGTGTTAGAAGGTGGTGGAAGTCTTCGTGTATGAAGTCTGTATTTCTACAATTCCCATAAACAAAACTTCAATATTTGTAAAAAAAGGTTAAAGCTTTTATCATGATCATGTGAATTTTAATAAATCAAAACTCACTTGCAAATGGCTTTTGACTTCATCATTTGTAAGGCCATCGACTTGCATAAGCTCTCTAATCTGCTTAGGAGTTGCAGCTGCAAAAGAAATTCAAAATTTTCAGTTAAAATTTGAATTAAAAATTAGGGGAAAAAGACGAAGATTTTTCAAGGGCTAACCTTGTGAACCACCGAGTTGCTGTAAGGCATTGACAAATCGTCTATGCAGCTCTGTTGACCAGCATCTTCTTTGTTTTCTAGATGTTTGTTGAGCATTTGGTGAAGAACAAGGAAGCAATCTGGAATTGGAATTGGAATTGGTTTTTGTAAGTAAAAGGTTTCCCCTCACTGGATTCTTGATTCCAGGGGTGATTAGAGAGAGCCCAGGAATCGGTGATTCCTCCTTATCTTCCTCCACCACTGTAAACCCACAAATTCCCTTATACGGGATAAATGCTTTTGTGGGAAATGGATCATCGATCATTCCATCATCTTCTTCATCACTTGTCTGCGATCACAAATACAAATAATTCAGAATGCTTTCGGTTATAAAAAGGCTTATGGTACAAGATCGATCATGTACCCTTTTAATTTACCTTGTTGGGTATTTGGTGAATTGATTTTGGTTTCCAAATTTGGGTTTGATTTGTGTTTGGATTTGGATTGTTCCAAAGCTGAGTGGTGCTCAACCAATTCTTCTTGTCTCCACAGCACTTTTCTTTACTCATGGTTTCGAGTTTTGCATCTTCATCACAAGTGTTCTTGAGGGGTATGAATTCTTCAAGTACTGGCTCAGCGTTTGATGATTTCTTCAAAACAATCGACTCCTCTTTCAATGTAATGATTGCTGAAATACGAAAGTAGAGTTAATCGTTTAAAAAACAGATTATCAAACAGTTTGTCTGCAGTATACTAGATTATCCCCTTACGAAATAGATTGACTATGGCTTTACTTATCAAATTGTGAAACAGTTGGTGAGAAAGAAATACATTGTTATCAAGATCTCGGAATACCCAAATATCATCTAGAAAAGAATAATCACACTTCACACCAGGTAAAAATGAAAACGAAAAAAAAAAAAAAAAACTCGTGTACGTAAATACAGAGAAAATCAAAAACCCATTTCCTAATGGCATTAAATCAATCGATAGATACAAAAACCAGGTGGGAGAAGAGAAACCTAAGTAAAAACGAACCGTCATTAATGAGGAGCATGCAAAGAGGGAGTTCCCGTTTGAAGGCATCGATTTTCCGCATTTCGGCTTCTAATCGGGTAACAAAATCATCGAGTTTCAATATCTTGTCAGATAGCGTAGCGATTGTGGATACTTGTCCTAGAAATTGACTGATTGTTTTGGGGATAAAAGTGGGTTTGAAATCCAAACTCAGCTCAGGAGGCGGATTCAAGCTCCCCATCTTTTATCTCTCCCTGTGTGTGTTGTTCCGATTTGATTATTTTTTTTTTTGTTGTTGATGCTGATGATCAAAAAGGATACTAAGAGAATGTGAAGGGAGTGAGGATCTATGTATGCTTGTAATTATGTCATATACTGAGAAATTTGTGAAAAAGAAGAATATTGGAATCTAGATAGAGAGAGAAAGAGGAAGAGATAGAGAGAGACGTAAGATTCCGAGAGAAATAGAATGAATGGGTTTTTCATTTTTGAGATGGGATGTATACCGTGTATGTGTATGTATGTGTATCTGTCACTCCCTCGGTTCGTCGCGTAATTTCTCATCTTAGCCCACCCACTACTTCATCCACAGAATTAACCCGGTTAAAATTTTAACATGTGAAATACCCAATATACCCCAGGTTTTCCGGATCATTCATTGGTTTTCTAGTACAAGTTAGGTCGATATCAATTTTATATTTTTATATTTACTTTCCGAATAATGTTATTTTAAAAAGTTCTATGCATTAAAAAAATATATTTTTCATGACTTCCGATTCATTTGGCATCTTTTGTTGTTGGCTGAACTTTTTGATACTTATTTGACACATTATAGACTCGCTAATAGTAACCTAATCAAAAATTGTTATATCGGTTTTGTGGAATATAAAAGTTACAATTTTAGGATACTTCAATATTTCTTGATTTTTAGAGAAAAGTGTAAATTTGGTCGTTTTTGTTTCCTGATTTTTACGTTTTTTTTTATCCGTGTGGATACAAAATTACATTTTTGTCATTTTCAGCGAGTTTTATTGTCGCATCGGTCAAAATTAAAAAATGTTGGGAAATAGTTTCGTTAAGTATATTTAAGTGTAATTTATTTGAGTTGTTGACAAAAATTAAACTTGATGAATAGTATTAAACAAATAAAGAATGTATGGAGTACACATTTGTTTAAATTTATTCTAAGATTTTATGTAAGTGATAAATTGATTTCGGAATTGGTTTGAAATCGAAACAAAAACAATTTTGGAATAAGTTAGTATTGGATCGAAACTGATTTCGGAGTGTAGTTGATCTTGGACAAAAATTGGTCTCGGAATGGAATTAGTCTCGGACCAATACTGAATTCGTAATTTGAAGTAATGTGAATGCGATCAGATGCGAATGAAATTTCAGAATATTGAATGCGAATGCACTTTCGCAATGATAGTATGTTACTGTTCAATTGTGATCAATCACATCTAGTTGTAACGCAATACTTTGGAATTATCGCATTGGGTTGGATCGCATCGGATAGCAAGTTATTGTTTAATTGTGATCATTTGCAACTCGTTGGAACGATGTAATTCAGAACGATCCTTGCGATCGCATCTGAACAATCTTTGATGGATCACTTCGGTATGGCCCACATAGGATCGTATCAAAACGATCGCAATGAAATTGTTTAAACAAACATGAATCGCAACAAGCTTGCATCGGAACGAGTGCAGTTCATTGCTTTACTCATCGATTCATTGTTTTATCTAATGGTTAAAACAACTGTTTTTGTGACAGGTTTGACTGTTGATAACAGTTTTTTGGGACACATGTCAGGTATGCTTTTATCCATTGGTTAAACGTCCAATCTATCTCTTTTTGAACATTGGAAACTGTTTTGTAACCGTTTGCAAAGATACATATAAAAGATAAGTTTTGGTCAAACTTTTAAGTATGGTACTTTACATTGAAGAACACAACAAACAAAACAAATTTCTCATTCTCTTTCTTGTTCTCAAACTTTTGATTATGATCCAATTGAGGATTTAGGAGTACCACCCAAATACTTCGATTTGAAATTGTTAAACACGATCTCAAAATTTCCAAGTGTCTTTAATCCCAAATCAGTGATAGAAATAGAAACATATTTGTAACAAAAAATTGATTTATATTCTTAATTAAATTTATTCTTTCCTTTAATATTTACTAAACATTAATTAATTCTAAAATAGAAAGTAATCTGTATTAGAAGATTCACAGATATTATGAAAAATATGTTCGTGAAATGATTTAATAGTAGAAGTTAGGGCTGACAAAATTGTACCATGGAAAACCAATCAACATGTTTTCAATCGAACCAAGAAAGTTGGTAGCCAATATATTTGGTAGCAAACATGTTTGTTTGGTAGTACCGTACCAATTGAGCAATGTTGGTACGGTAATGGTACAAAAGTTTGAATATCATAGTAATACTGTACCAACCAATATATATATATATATATATATATATATATATATATATATATATATATATATATATATATATATAAATGAAATCATATATTTCAACTGTTAATCGTGTTTAGTGTTTATAGTTTTAAGAAAATTATATAAGTCATTTCGTTGCATTAGTTAGTAGTTGTTACAAAGTTAAAGCATAAAATTAGATTGCTACTTTACCGTTACTTCAATAGAATTTTTTTTATAAACTAAAAGAATTATGTAACTAATTTTTATATTAAACATCAAAATTATCCGATGTTTTTGCGTATTTTTAAATATTACAATAGAAAATTTAAAAAAAAAATGATATATACCATTACCAATTTGTACAAACAAAACTTATTGGTAGCCAAATATATTTGTACTGCTTAGTATGATACCAATAATAATTTTTCTATACCAATTATAGTTGGTATGGTACATAGTTTAGAGAAAAATGAATCGGTATCGTACCAATTTCACCCCTAATAGAAGTAGAAGTGGAAGCCAGTGAATTGATTCGAGTATTCTTTGTTATTTTGAATCTTTTTGTATCGACCTAAGAAAATGTTTTAGATAGTCATTATCATGAATATTCTAATTCTTAACAAGTGTACGTGATTAAATTGAAAAAAATAATAATAAATAATTATGCGATAAGCAAGAACGATGTGTAATCTTATTTTTGTCCATTGAAAGGAGATCAAATGGATTATGGTAAAATTGTAACGTGTACGCAAGAAATGTTCTATATATGTTCCTTTAGAATCCACGATTCTTACCCTTTTAGCATATTAATGAATGATATATTAAACAAGATATTATTACCAAGTACTAGGGGTTTTCATATAACAGGTCTTTTAATGATCAACATTGCAATACTATGTATGCTTTGTTGTCTCTTAGGAAACAAGAATTGTTAGAAAATGGGATAATAATATCATTGGAAATTCTGAGAATTGTGATTTTATTATCAAATCAAAGTATTGGATGGTACTCCCTAATCTTTGATTAGATAAGACTCAGAAGAGAAGAGAACAGAGAATAAAATATATGAATTTCGTGAGTACCAGAAAAAACTAATCAAAATTGGTTAAATACCTCATTTGTCTGAAAACTGTCAAAACTGTCATAAAACAGTTTGCCAACAGTCAAAAAACTGTCATAAATCCTGGTTTTCTATAATGATTAATACCAAGCCAAAAAACAGGTCAAATATTCTAAATTTGGATTTCTGATGCATTTTCAATACAACAATATAACCCAAATAACCTGGCAGCTCGATCCAAGCCAGGGGCTCTGCCCCCTTGGACCCCGCTAGGGGCTGCCGCCCCTTGGACCCCGCTCCCAGGGGCGCTGCCCCCGAACCCCCGTTTGTTTAGGGGCTTCTATAACATCTAAAAATTTTCAACCAATTTAAACTTTTCAAAAACAATCCATGTTCCATTAGTTATTACAAAAAGGTTTCCCAAATATTATATTATCAGAGTATCCCATAAACAACATCATAAAAATGAGGAGCGGTACGATCACGCCTTTGCCTTGCCACGATCTCCTGATGTCCCTGAAACAATAATTGAAAACTGTAAGCCCGAAAGCTTAGTGAGTTACCCCCAAAATACCCATACACATACAACCATACACATACAGAAATGAACAACATACTATAGGTCCATTAAACCACCGGGTTGGAATACCCATGGCCCTTAACCATCGGGTTGGAATGCCAATATACTACGAATCTAATCATTCTTGGGATGGGATACTCTCGACCCACAACCATTGGGTTGGAATGCCCACATTCCTACACATATAATAACTACTACGGGTCCAATCATCCATCAGGATGGAATACCCCAGGCTCTCAACCATCAGGTTGGAATGCCCACCTACTATGAGTCCAATCATCCTACCGGGATGGAATACTCCTGGCCCATAACCATCGGGTTAGAAATGCCCACCTACTATGAGTCCAATCATCCTACCGGGATGGAATACTCCTGGCCCACAACTATCGGGTTGGAATAGCCACCTACTATTAAACATGTGCACCTATCGGATAACCATATAACAGTTTACAGAGACAACATACTAGGGCCCTATCGTCCTCGGGATGGAATACCCTCCACTACAAATCAACCAAGTGCACATATAACAGGTAATCTCCTACCAGCATACCGAAAGTCAGACCTAACTATAGGTCATTAAGCATAACCACATCCAATCTACCAGGATACTGATCTATCATGTCACAAACGTAACTACCTTAAATACAAATCAAAGGGCCGACCTTGGTGCCTTAGACCCTTGAGTATAGTGAGAATAAATCACTTTGCAAATGCCGAACTGAAGAGATGAGATCAAAACTCCCGATCACCGCCACGAACACCACCGCCTAAAACTTCATTGAAATCATAACCATCAGAACCCAAATTACCAAAATACCCTTTGAAGTCAAATTGTTCAACTCTTGGTTAAGGTCACACTCCTGGTCAAATTCAACCTTCCTAGTTGACCCTACTCACCGAGGCATCCTAGTGACTCGCCGAGTTCATGAACCTAGAACCCCATAATTCGTGACTGGACTCGCCGAGTCACCCCATGACTCGTCGAGTCCTTCAATCCTAGTCCTAGCCTGTCCAACTCACTAAGTCACCACTCAACTCACTGATTTGCATCATAACCAGTTGGTTTAGGGTTTGCGACCCAACTCGCTGAGTTCAAGAACAGACTCACCGAGTCTACTTAAGTCATCCCTATTCAGACAATTTCAGACCATCTCACTACTTCCAACTCATAGATCTAGATTCCTAGGGTTACTTTCACACATAAGGTTTCCAACTTTACGTGCATGCAAGGCGATACAGGCTCAACACAAGCTAGAAAGAAGGTTAAATACAAGAATGCTCTTATACATGCACAAAGGTTGATGCTTTATGCTTCCATGGACCAAAACCAGCCTAGATCTGAAGTTGCAACCTCAGATCTAGTCCTTACACTCGAAATGGATCCCCATCAAGCTAAAAACCCCCAAAACCTTAACCATGAATAGATCTAAAAGGGAAAAGCTCAAGGTAACATCTTGTTGCCTCAGAAATGTGCCCAAAACGAAGTAGATTCCAGATCTAGAAGGATTCTTCGATGTTAGCCTCTTGATCTACAAGCTTCCTTCTTTATATTCTTCCTCCAAAGCTCAAAACTCTTCAATAATTAAAGCTCAGATGATTTTAGGGTTTACTGATTCTCAAGGGTACAAAAGAGCCTGAGGGGAGGACATAAGGTCCTTTAAATAGGGTGCAAACCCTAAGATTTAGGGTTTTCTCTTCCCAGCACTGACTCGTCGAGTCCAGCCGCCGACTCAGCGAGTCAGGTCGCGTATCACATGGCCAACACACGTTCCGACTCGACGAGTTAAAGCTCCAACTCACCGAGTCTACTTTTCCATTTACACTTTACACCTCTGAACTCTTGCTTCTGAACTTGGAATGTTACAATTCTCCCCCACTTAATTAGGCTTCATCCTCGAAGCCTGCTGCAGCACACGATTTCGGATAACACTCCTACATTGCAACCTCCGCTCTCTCAACCATCCCAATTTTCTTCAGGCACTACTACCACGCCTTTTCTACGGCAACTCCTTCCTGTGCAGGATTCTTGCCTATCACTCCAAACCATCCACCGGCCTCTTCTCCTTAATACCTGCACACCTCGATCTAAGTACCACCCGATGATACTGTCACCTTTCCCGACACGCACATACATTTTTTTTGAATTGCAATAAATGAATACTACTATAATCCACTGGGCTTTGCCATAGCACTAAGCTATCTTTCTCCTGTCAAAACTAACGATTACTTGGGTAAATTGCAATATTGGAAACTCATCCAATTCTCCTCCTGCATCTAATCCCTTTCCGTGCTGACAGGATGACGCATCCTTCAACTTCCGAACAACTCTCATGAACAACCAACTTAATCACATAAACACTCATACCTGGCCCAATCAGCCTCGAGCTGGAATACCAGGTACATCTATGACGGGTCCAGTCATCCCTAGGATGGTATACCCTCGTATCCTCACACATGTTTGGCCCAATCAAGCCTCGGGTTGGAATACCAAACACATCAGGTCCAATCAATCATAGGGTCCGGTCATCCTCAGGATGGAATACCCTAGATTGGAATACCACTACATACATAACCCATGTCTACAACCATACTTGGTATCCAAGGATCTATCCTTGCATTTCCTTCAAACTTCTCTGATTCGACACAACCGAGAACAGCTCACCCAAATCTCAACAATACGTTTAATCTCAGATCGTCTATATAGTAAAAAAGACAAGAAAGCAATACGCGCCTAGTAAGGCTCGGAAAAGAGAAAGTCCGAAATCATTGTGTTCGATCCCAATCAATGGTTTTTTGGGGAAGCCGATTTTTGCTTTCCCCTATGCTTTATGACATCTTTTCTCTTCTCCGTAGTGATCAGTGTATGCACGTAGCATCACTGCCTTCTCTCCAGAACTCCAGTTTGGCTTGATTACTGGAACTCAAAAGCCCTAGCTTCTCTTACCTTCTAGAACTGTAAGGGAATTTCACTGAACCGTACCGTAGTATGAAGAAAAGGATGCACTCAACACTGCCGCTCATCCAACAGGATAGGCCGGAAAACCAGGCGCATAAAGCGTAGCTGATGAAACCGCGTTCCCTTCTATTGGCTCCTACGGATGCTTTCCTTGAGTTCATACCGCTTTGGAGAAACCTCTTGCCATTGTCTTTTTCGGTACCTAGGTTAGGTACAAAATCACACAATCTCTAAGCCCACATCCCATGAATGGAATACCCTCACATGGTCCTCAGCATAGGTCTGGATTGCTTCCGAGTATGTCCAAAACTCCATTCTGGATATACTCACCTCCTTCAAATCCAAGGAGTCTTAACCCCCCCCCCCCTCTGACCTTGCAGCATCAGTCATTGACACAACATCGAAGCTTCTCTCTACACTATCCATTTGTAGATCATGATGCCATTCCATAACACATATACTCAACACCTGAACACACAACTGATAACCTATACA
Organism: Lactuca saligna; assembly: GCF_052625555.1. NCBI lineage: Eukaryota > Viridiplantae > Streptophyta > Magnoliopsida > Asterales > Asteraceae > Lactuca > Lactuca saligna. The sequence goes on from NC_136421.1 coordinate 247,575,829, forward strand.
AAGTCCTCATCACACTTCCTCAACATATCCATCACTTGAAGACAGACCCACTGATTGCTATTAGCATAACAATATACTTCTTACCCGCACATAGATCTACCGTTCATACAGAGTCGTCAGCATAACTGGGCCGCATTGCACCATTCTAGTAACCGTCATCCAAACTGCATCAGGCAGCATCTTCCAAAGCGAACGTCCCATCCGAGAATTTCCAATTCTCCCCCACTTAGAACAGTAACTATTGATTACTGGAGGCAAAACTAGTACGCGACTCAATTGTCCCTATCCAAGGCAACGAACTTCCACTTATCCGAGTTCCTGCTGATGATTTCTGAATCCCTGAATCTCGACTGCTCGATCTGGTCTAACGATTCTCTATCCTATCTCTTCCACTTGAACGCACCACTGGAGCCCGCCATCTATGATCCCTTATTAATTAAATCCTCCCTTGCATCTCCTATGCCCTAATAACTTACGCAGAAAGAAACGGAAACTTATAATACAAATATGAATGAAAGATAAGAGAAAAGACATACCGGTTGTCACCTATGGCACTGTCCTGGTCTCCTCGGCCATAAACTGATAAGCACGTCCATGAGCCTTCGGAGGTTCTGCTCTGCCCTAACCCCCGTCAGTAAGTCTCAAAGTGGCTGGTGCTGGGGCCTACATTGGTCTGGCAGCCAAAAGAGGACACTGGGCCTTCATATGGCCCACCTGATCGCAATGATAACAAAGTCGGACTCCGGCAGCTGGAGTCTGTTGCCTGCAGTCCCTGGCTATGTGACCCTTATTGCCACACTTGTGGCACCCATAAGAAGACCGAAAACCTCTATCATGCACCTTGCCGCACTTCCCATAAGCGCGACTCCCCTGACTTCCTCGTTGATAATCAGTGGCCCTCGACCGTTTCAGCGCAGGCTGAGACTGCACTGGGGCCTGCCTCTGCTCCCTCAACTGGAGCTCGATCTCTAACTCATGCCACCTGGCGGCCTCCTGCAACTCCAATAAGGTATCACATTTTTGCGTAGACACGAACTTCCTGATATCACTAGCATACACTAGCATGTTGTTCTATCATATCACAAAATCAAATAGCTGTATGGTTTTTTGGGGTCTACTTTTTGGCTCCGGCTGATCGTACAACCTGCATCCGCTTTTACTTAATTTGAAAGCCCTTTTAGAAATCAGTTTGAAAACTTCCGTTGTTTTGAGACTGGATTCACACGAATGTTCCTCCAATTCACTCAAATCAAGGCTCTGATACCAACTTGTAACATCTAAAAATTTCTAACCAATTTAAACTTTTCAAAAACAATCCATGTTCCATTAGTTATTACAAAAAGGTTTCCAAATATTATATTATCAGAGTATCCCAAAAACAACATCATAAAAATGAGGAGCGGTACGATGACGCATTTGCCTTGCCACGATCTCCTGATGTACCTGAAACAATAACTAAAAACTGTAAGCCCGAAAGCTTAGTGAGTTCCCCCCAAAATACCCATACACATACAGAAATGAACAGCATACTATGGGTCCATTAAACCATCAGGTTGGAATACCCATGGCCCTCAACCATCGGGTTGGAATGCCAATATACTACAAGTCCAATCATCCTCAGGATGGGATACTCTCGGCCCACAACCATCGGGTTGGAATGTCCACACTCCAACACATATAATAACTACTATGGGTCCAATCATCCATCAAGATGGAATACCCCAGGCCCTCAACCATCGGGTTGGAATGCCCACCTACTATGAGTCCAATCATCCTACCGGGATGGAATACTCCTGGCCCACAACCATCGAGTTGGAATGCCCACCTACTATGAGTCCAATCATCCTACCGGGATGGAATACTCCTGGCCCACAACCATCGGGTTGGAATGCCTACCTAATATCAAACATGTGCACCTATCGGATAACCATATAAAAATCTATAGAGACAACATACTAGGGCCCTATCATCCGTGGGATGGAATACCCTCCACTACTAATCAACCAAGTGCACATATAATAGGTAATGTCCTACCAACATACAGACAGTCAGACCTAACTATAGGTCATTAAGCATAACCACATCCAATCTACCAGGATACTGATCTATCATGTCAAAAATGTAACTATCTTAAATACAAATCAAAGGGCCGACCTTGGTGCCTTAGACCCTTGAGTATAATGAGGATTACTCACCTTGCAAATGCCGAACCGAAGAGATGAGATCAAAACTCCCGATCACCGCCACGAACACCACCGCCTAAAACTTCATTGAAATCATAACCATCATAACCCAAATTACTAAAATATCCTTTGAAGTCAAACTGTGACATCCCCGATTTCACGGATAGAAAAGACCGATTTGTTTATGCTTTGTTTTTAAAATCAGAGTAATCTTTTAAAGAAAACAGTTGCAAAATTTGTTCCCAAAACAAAATATGATAAGAATTCATCAAAGAATTTCTTTAAAGAAATGTATTTTCATTACATAACAAAATCTCGGGATGTCATGTTCAATACAGACCAAAAGCATAAACAGAACAAAATAGACCTTACAACAGTTATTCATAACTAGTGGCCTATAATCCAAAATCTCTCATTATGTCAGCCAACTTATGCTCTCGTGCCATAACCTATAATACAAAGAAAACTGAGAGGATCAGGCTTGGGAGTCTGGTGAGCATATAGGGTTTTCAACCCACAATAATATAATTATTATATTCACTTATCAAACAATCAATCCAATTACTCACCCCCATTATCTTCCTTTGTTTCTTAAAGATTTATCCTAAGAACCGATTACCCTTCTCCCAATCTATCCTAAGGATTTCCCTAAGGAACTGGCACATAGTCCAGTGCTGCCAAGGTTCTTAGATTACCTCTAGTGAACATGCAGTTCACAATAATTAATGAACACTTAGTTCCAATATTACCCAATGAACACCTAGTTCACAAACACTTAATGAACACTTAGTTCAAATATCCCTGATGAACACTGAGTTGAAATATCTAATGAACACTCAGTTCGAATATCCTTAGTGAACTCAATCACCTAAGGAACACAGAGTACGAAAGCTCTTAGTTCAAAAAATGTGATAATAAAGTATATCTCGATCCTGCAAAACCACTAATATTATAAACACATATAAATCATATTTCTAAAACAATATATCCCATCCCATCGATCCCCACATACTGACCCTATACAATGATCTTACGAGATATAGCCTAAGGAATCGATATGAACCACATACTGACGAAGTTGCTTCGGAAATTCCATGGCAGAAAACAAGGATCAATAAAGACATCAAATGAGGGGAATGGAATAAATTTCACCCCGAAACTGTGTTCGTAAAAGAAAGATCGACAAGACATTTTAAGTCGGGGGTTTGCCTAGGTGTGGTGTGACTATCATGAGGTATTATACCCCCAGACTCTACCTATCCCAGCATCGAACTTTTCCTAGCAGTGACCTGAATATCATGAGGTATTTCACCCCCAGACGCACCCTATCCAGCAATATAACACCAGACATACCTAGCAGTGGTCTATTACCGACACACTTTATTAGGTAGTCTACGAAGTTCCCTTAGTTACTTCGTGAAAGAAAACGCTGACATATGAAGCTCGGTTGATCACTTCATAAAAGAACCGCTGACTCCAAAGATCTCTCAAAATAAAAGTATGGGGAAATACTACTAGAGTACTCCCGTACGCCCCCGTAAATGACACAAAAATTTGTCAAAAAGACTTTGTACATGATAGTACTTCTGGCACATTATAGTACTTTGGTATGCAAAAGACTCATACCCTAGAACATAATAGTACCCTGGAACAAGCAACACCCAAGACACAAAGCTTTGAAAAGGACTTCGTACATAAAATGTACTTTTGTACGTAGGACGTACTCCACCGATCATCAGTCTCACAACACACATACTCTTAATAAGAGGCTACCCAATGTCCAAACTTAATGGAACTAAACATCCCTATTTAAGTCTTAACCCATCACTAGGCAAGCCTACAATGCCTATAATCAATTTTCGATACTATCTCCGCCTGGAAACGCTAATTATGAGTATACTTAACACAAAGTCTTTACATCTTAACACGTATTGGACCATAACGGGTTCGTACGTTGTATATCATCAATTATATATAACATACATTTTGAGCATTCACACACACACACACACACACACACATATATATATATATATATATATATATATATATATATTTCATACTTTTATCAATACTCGTATTAAAATCACATTCCTAAAAGGGACTATACACATGATACCTTATCGAATGAACACATAGTTAAAAAATACATAATCCGTACTCCCGGATCTTAAATTTGCCTCATTACCTAATCCATAATCTCGGATCTAAAACTAGCCTCTTGATCTGACCCATACTCCCAGATGTATAACAAGTTTATCTCTTTACCCTTTTATCTCATGATCTAACTTATCTTTTATCACATACTAACAATCTTATCTACCTATGTTCTACCAAATATATTTGTAGATACAAAATACATATACGGTTTAACTCATTAAAACATATATAATTCATCCATTCCACAATCATCTCAAATAAATGACAATATATACACACATAGCACGTATTTCATAGCAAATACTTAATATTTATGTGTTAGAAGAGAGTTACTATACACTCACTTGATCAGAAGATGACCGGGCAGGACTATGGCTTGTAGAAGTAGTATTCTTCGGTGAAATTGTGGTCTCTTCACACACCGAGCTTCTCGCGGGCAGAGCTTCGACTCGGAAACTCTTTTCTTCTCGGGATCTTCGGAACTTGGGACTTTCTTCGGGTCTCGGGATGATATCGGGGCTTCGGGGGGTTAAAAGAGGGCTTAGAGAGGGTATCGGGAGTGAGAGAGTGATAAAGTAGCAACCTAAATCGGTTGCCCTTTGATTTCTATTTATAATAATGTATTTATCACGTTTTATTGGGAATAAATTCTGCAACATTGTTTTTAAAAGAGGTACTCTGATTTTTATAATGCAAAAAGAAAATCGATCTTTTCTGGCCGTGAAAATGGGGATGTCACAGAACATATATGGATGTTATGTTGAAATGGTTCAACATAAGGAAATTCTATATGTGGAAATATTGTAGAAAGAGACTAGTAAAGTATCACATCTTTATGTGAGACATTATGAATCGTATCTGATATGCTTTGGGTATAGGATCATTTGCATATGCTATAATATTTAAATGCTCCATTTTTTCAAATGCCTAGGGCATTAAGAGGGAAAGGGACTAGAAGTGGATATGACTAAAATGATTAAGCAATTGTCGAGGACAATTTGAGATTTACCAAAGATTGATTGCTCATGGACAATTGGAAGTATAGTGTAAAATTTGGAAGGACCATATTGACATATTCTGAGAAGAGGCAACTCTTCTTCAGAAGTGATAGTCAAAATGGGAATATGTAAATGTTTCTATAGGTGGAAGTTATTCATTAAATCTGTATAAGATTAGAAAGCTTAATGCAAGAACGATGTTCAAAGGAATGTATTTTGAATGTGAGACTGCATTTACATGGAATTCCTCTCAATTGGAATACTTTGTAATTTCTGTTGCCAAGTCTCTGTGACTTTTGTGCATAGTCATTACAAGGGGATCATTGCATATAAGTTTAGAATCTAACAGATTATTGTAAATGGCAAGAATTTGTATTCGTACATTTACGGGAAAGATTTGGAATTGTGAAATGAGTTTCATTGAAGATCTTTTCAATTGATCTATTTCACAAAGTAAGATCTATAGATAAACATAGTGTGCATGCTTGGAGCATGGGAAAACTATTGTTTTAATTCAAGTATTAAGTTGATTAAAACATTATACAATGAATAATGTGTAATCAATATGGTGATTAAATAAAAGGTGTTTTATTTATATTCGTAAGTTCTGAGACCATATTGAATTCAACTATTCTTGTGTTTCATTTTGCATGTTTTGACTTCCCGAATAATAAAATTATTCAAACTATCCACAGTCAATCATACTTTGGAAGTAGGTATTGAGGAAAAACTATCATGAATCAGTTTGTAAGATTGTCTAAGGTGTTAGACATAGCACAAGTTTGCTACAATATTCATGAGTACTCCTGTAATAAGATTTGAGTATTGGATTCAACCTATGCTCATTTGAATCACTTCATGGATTTTATCACGAATGATTGTGAGATGATAATATCTTATATTCTTGAAACCAAGACATGTGAGTTGTAATTTACAAGTCGGTTGCACATTGACATACGTAAACTCGCCCGTAACTTGGTGTTATAAAACATATTATTGTGTGTGAATTGATGAATAAGTACAAGAAAGTATATGAGTCGAAGTTTATCTGCTCCTTTTACCCTTAAAGGGATAAAAGTGATATCTGTGGGCCCCTCGATGATTTACTAATGACAACCCTAAGTGCTTGGCCAAGCTTGGGCCGATTTGATTTGTTCACTTAGTCGGTCGTCATAAATCGAAAATCAAGAAACAACAGATGGTCACAAAGAATGATTATAATCCATGTCTCATGTCCATATGATATCTAGAATGGAGGAATATATGATCCCTATCTTACGGACGCATCATTGACTAGGTCAAAGTTCGTCTGCTACTTTTAAGAGCTACGATTACTAGTCTGGATTTTGGAGTCGTACTTGCAATAATATTTATTGGACTTATCCAAGTGGGATACTATTGGATTAGGTATCTAAGCCCATAACTATAATTGGTATGTGCTTGACCTGAGAGTAGCATGGTCCATTTCAGGTTGCATATCACCAGGACGATTTGATAGGATAAATAATTGAGTAAGAGGTTACTTATGATTTATTAATATATTATAAGTTCTAATATATTAATATGAAATCATATTATTTAATTAGTATTGATCAATAATTAATTTGGAATTAATTATGTGATCAAAAGAGACTAATTAAAGATATGTGGACTGATTTGGTAAATCAATGATTCTTATAATGTGGGATAATTTCTATTTAGGATGGGCTAAACCAACATGGTAGTCCATGGATAGTCCATGGAGGTTTAACCCATGGAGGTTTAACCCATGGAGCCTAAGTAATATGAAAGGTCATGGGCGTTTGGGTTTGCATGGATGTAACCTTAGACTTTGCCACACTATAAAAGGACTCCCTTAGCACCCAATATCGGCCACTTGAGTTCTTGGAGTTCATTAGAGCTGATTTCGGAGCTAGAAACATCTCTCTCAAGTTCTCATTTGTCCTAGGTGTGTTGTGAACCGTTTGAGGCATCACCATTGGGGTGCTAAGTTCTTAAAGGCCAAATACAACAAGTTCTACAAGCTACATAAAGAGGTAAACTCCTAACTAGTATTTTATGTTGTTTATGTCAATTGTATGCTAGTTGTAGGCTTAATGCTTTGGAAACATTGTTGCGTGTATAATTAGAGAAAACATATATCCAAAGCAATTAGGGTTGTATGTGTACCATATGATGCTATAGTATACCAAAACCCAACATTTGATCCATACTCCCGAATCAATAACTATGCCCATTCCATACTCTCGGACTAGGGACAATTGACTGTCTTAATCTATACTCCCGGATTAATGACAAATAATTACATCCTATCCATACTCCCGGACTAAGGAAAACTGACTAAGTCTAATCCATACTCTCAAATCAGTTACGAATGACTATGCCCAATCCATACTCTCAGACTAGGGAATAATGACTATGTCTAATCCATACTCTCGGATTGATGACATATTTTAAAGTTCTACCCTCCGTGTATATCTCACTCATACTCATAAGAATATACTACCTAAGATTCGTATGAATTAATTTAGGTTTACTTTGTATCCTAAATCATCATATATTATCATATATGAACTTAACACGTATTTCAGGCAATAACAAATATTTCACACACACACACACACATATATATATATATATATATATATATATATATATATATATATATATATATATAATACTTTAATCAATACGTGTATTAAAATCATGTTCATGAAAGGCACTATGCACTCACATTAGTAGAGTGATTTGATAGAATCTAATAAGAAACGGTCAGTGGTTCGTGATCGTCGGGCTCGGGACGTGGAATGCCTTTAACAAACGATAGAGAGAGAGAGAGAGAGAGCGAGACAGAAAAAAGAATTTGGTGTAAGGAAGCTTAGGGTTGAAGTGAGTATTTATAGGCTGACTTTTGGCCTCTCACACGTGATCCATACATGCTCGCGTTGTGAGCCATGCCTGCTCACCCCCGTAGAATTTCCATTTGCGTTTATAGCTCCGAAATGTGTCCGGACGACTTCTCACGTCGTAAGAATGATATGCTCACATCGTGAGCTTCCAAGAGTCATCTTGTAGCCTTCCCATGTGTTTTCTAGGCTCGATTAGTGTCTGTTTGACTTGTCACATCGTGATAATTAATGCTCACGTCGCGAGTCCAATCAAATTAGGGTTTCTAACACGTATCATGCTCTCAGATAGCTTCATCTTCGAAAGGTCATAACTTTTGCATACGAGCTTTGTTTTTGACATTCTTTATATCCACACATAGGTGGAGATGTACTCTACAACATTAATTTAGTCCCATAAGGCTAAAAATTATTTATCGTAAACTCACTTTTTACGATTCCCGGTGTCGTGCCGGTTTTGTCGCGAAACTTCTACAGGTCATAACTTCTTCATTATAAATCGGATTTTAGTGTTCTTTATATGTATGGAAACCTTGTGACATATACTAAAACTTAGTTAAGATTATTTATTCTAAACAATTATATATCAAAAAGTCATTTTTGACGCTTATTATCTCTAAATTGACTAGCCCGAATCTACGGGCGTTACAATTATCTCCCCCTTAAGATGATTACGTCCCGGAATCACAACAAAATAAGGCTTGTATAATGACTCCATGTGTTATGTTTTCATCCTAGGTAAATCATAATTTCTATGTTCCTTCGAATGAGCATCTAACTCTTGGACTTCTTGACTGCAGGCGGTGGTCAATCTTGCACCCGCTCTTTATCCTATATTGGACTTTCAATCGTAACCTTCGAGTTACAAAATGGATCCTTATTGGAGACTCCTTCTTCTTTTTAAAAAAACTAATCTTAAGAGAAGTTCTTTACTTTGATTATCATAACAAACCAATGGGTCGTGTTCTAATGACCTCTCATCGTATGACAACACTTAGAATCAGGTCTCTTAGAGTCAAAATACAGAATGGAATATACCTTCCTTCATGTTCTAATGTGATATAATCACTTTCTAGCATGTAGCACTTCTAGTTACAAGCTTCTTTATTTAACAATGATCGCGATACTTCTATTGATCTCTTTGATTATCTTTCACTTCAATCTTCTGGATTAATTCGGATGTTACATCGATCTTGATTCTCTAAATCATGTAACATACTCGTCTTATTTGGACTCGATTTGATATGACCACTAGGGTAGATATATCAATCATCTTCTTAGTCATTACCGAAACGATGGTAACGACATATTTGAATAAAACGGAATCAATTACTAACTTCTTTGTAACCTTGTGACATTCCCTGATTCAGGTGCGAGTCCTGTGCTTCTGGTAGCATAGGCCTCTACTACCATTCACCCCTACTCATACTCGTCCCAAGTATTGTCTCGTTGTTTTCCAAGTCCTTATCACAAAACAATTTAACATATACGAATGTGTCTAAATAATCATAAAAATTTTCCCTAGACTCTACTGGGACTTCTTCCATGTATATCTTCAACATAATTCTACTTCCACTCGGTTGGTGATGGAAACTCCAAACCATGGGATAACTTTATGGATTATACCAAAAGTCTTTCTTTCTACTAATCGAAAGTGTACTCTTCCGATACTAAATGTATTATTCATTAGATGCATTCTAAAGGCAAGTTATCAGTCTTACGATATCTTCTGATAGGTACCATTCAATATCGTAAGCATTCTCATTTCCTCCATTTACTCAATTCACTACGAGTCTTCACCATGATGTTCTGCACACCCAAGCAGTCGTTTTGTGTATCGAGACGAGAATTTAAGATATGAAAGCTTTATTTACGATAGACGTATAAATCTCCTTATTATTCCGAAAATTTCATGCTAGTTCTAATATCGTAATTAAACGTTTAGAAATCTGAACACATAAAATTTTCAGATCCGGTCGGCAACATACCATAGATCCGATCAAACAATAGCATCATAAAGTATCGCAAATCATTTAGCACATAAAAGTAATTTAGGAATCTTCCCTAACTGAGCTATTATTTGTGTCTATTCAGGTGTACTTCCAAAAATATATTAGACACACTCCTCACGATCATCACTTAGCATTCCAAGTTTAAGTCTAGAAATCCTACAAATTCCTAGTTCGCTTAAACTAATGCTCTGATACCAACAGAGAGATCCTCAAATTTCCTGGCCAGAAAATGATTTATTTATGCTTTATTTGAAAACCAGAGTATATTTTTGAAGAAATGTATTGCGGAATTTGTTCGCAGAAAAACATGATAAATATATTATCAAAGCATTTCTGAAGAAATGTATTTTGCTCATATTAAAGCTTTGGGATGTAATCGTCAATACTGAAACATAAGCATAAACAGACCTTACATTTATTTACACTAGTAATATACATCTCCTTTAAATCTCTCAGTGTAAAGTAGCTTCGTATCGATACCTGTGATACAAATAGATTGAGAGAGTCAGGTTAGGAAACCTGGTGAGTACATAGGGATTTCAATCTCACAATGTTATATATATATATATATATATATATATATATATATATATATATATTAGAACACACAAAATATACAATTCCACCATATATAAGCAACTTTACCCCACCCCGTCGATCCTCACAACGACACAATCTATACTCTCAGATCTAAAATTAACCTCTTTACCTAATCCATACTACCGGATCGGGTATGTTTGATCCATACTCTTATATCAATAACTATGCCCATTCCATACTCTCAGACTAGGGACAATTGACTATGTCTTAATCCATACTCCCAGATTATTGACAAATAATTATGTCCTATCCATACTCTCGGACTAAGGAGAACTGGATAAATGTAATCCATACTCTCGAATCAATGACAAATGACTATGCCCAATCCATAGTATCGGACTAGAGACGAATGACTATGTCTAATCCATACTCTCGGATTGATGACATATTTTTAGGTTCTACCCTCCGTGTATATCTCACTCATACTCATAAGAACATACTACCCAACATTCCTCTTAATTAATTTAGGTTTACTTTGTATCCTAAATCATCATATATTATCATATATGCTCTTAACACGTATTTCAGCAATAACAAGTATTCCATACACATATATTTAATACTTTAATCAATACTTGTATTAAAATCATGTTCATGAAAGGGACTATGCACTCACATTAGTAGCCTGATTTGATAGAATCTAACTAGAAACGGTCAGCGGTTCGTGATCGCTGGGCTCGGGATGCGAAACGCCTTCAACAAAGAGAGAGAGAGAGAGAGAGAGAGAGAATAATTTGGTGTAAGGAAGCATTGGGTCGAAATGGCTATTTATAAGCTGATTTTTGGCCTCTCACATCGTGAGCCATACATGCTCACGTCATGAGCCATGCCTGCTCACCCAGTAGACTTTCCATTTGTGTTTATAGCCACTCTTCCAATGACTATTGTATATTGTCATTTGGAAAGTGCGCAAATTCAAAGAACTCAAAAACAAAATTGATGCTTGCCATCGTGAACTACTCAGTCTAATAAACCCCTTGTCTAACAGCTCCTGCAGCTGTGTAGACAACGCTTGCATCTTTGGCGGTGCTAACCGGTAGGGTGCCTAGGCTATAGGAGTCGCAACTAGCATCAAATCAATTTAGAATTTCACTTGCCTCTCCAAAGGCACTCCAGGAAATTCCTCCCAAAATACATATGAGTACTCTTAAATAATCGGAACATCCTCAACCATCCTCTTTCTCTCCATACTAATGTCCACTACATAAGCTACAAAGCCCAAACATCCATGTTGAAGATATGTCCTAGCTCTCGTAGCTAAACAAAGAGTTGGTCCGCATGGAGCACCCTTGTCCTGAATAACTATTTCTCCCCCACTTAGGGTTCGAACCTACACTAACTGGTGCCTGTAATCAATCATCGCCCAATTAGGGCTCAACCAATCCATCCCCATAATGACCTTGCTCTTGTGGAAAGGTATAGGAACCAAATCAATCAGGCCCCTATCTTATAATAGATCAAGAGTAAAACCTTGATGAAACCTCGATACTCTCAATGAACGATCATCGGCGATCTCCACCTCTAACATATAATCAAACTCCCCAGGAGCATCACCAAATCTAATGTTGATTGTAAGAGATACAAACAATCGAGTAGCGCCCGAATAAATAAAACCATAGTAGGAAATCCATTCACTAAGAACATCCCTAGACATCACAACATAAAACATAAGCATAAAAAATAATGAAAGCAAATAAATGATTTGAAAACATACCCATAACCATGTCAGGAGTCGCACACGTCTCCTCAATTGTCAGTTGAAAAGCCCTGCTCTTCACCATAGGAGCCACCTACTTACCCTCCCGGCCATCTCTAATCCTTAATGTCGCTAGAGCTGGTGTTCCAATCGCTCCCACCGTCAAACTCGGACAATCAGCCTTCTTATGGCCCCTCTGATTGCAATGAAAAAAAATTAGACCTGAAGCATGGGTGGTGGTGGTTGATAGTGCAATCTATACTGAATTTCCCTATCCTACTGTACTTATAGCATTCCAAACCACCCGCCCCGCAAACTCCATCGTGTACCTTGTTGCGCTTGCCACAACTGCCCAGACCTCGTTGGCCCCTCGATCTTGACTCAAAAACCTTGGGTTTCTTCATTGGACACCCAGATGTCTGCACCTACTTCGCCTTCCTCTTCCTGTTGTGCTCCAAATCGATTTCTCGCTCCTAGGCCATGGATATCATGTCCTCCAATGCTATACATGCTTAATACCTAACAAACTCCTTGATGTCTGATCTCTTCATGTCATGGTACCGAGTCTTTTTCATCTCCTCATTAGAAGCATACTAGGGTACCAATAAATCTCTCTCTCTCTCTCTCTCTCTCGCGGAACTTGGCGGTGATCTTCACCATGGTTTCAGTCGTCTGCCACATATCATGGAAGTCCCTCACCAGCTGTTGCACCTCAATAGCTAGTGAAAACTCCGCTCGGAATGGGGTCACAAAATTTGACCAGGTCATGGCCTCAATGACTGGGGATCCAGAGCATAACCAACCTCCTCCACCAATCTCGGGCTCGCTTTTTTAGACAACCCACAACAACCCTCACCTTCGACCCCTCAGGGAAGAAGCTAATCATTTGAGCACACTTCATGTCGGTTATCCAGCATCTGGAGGCAAGGGGTCCTTTACCCCAATGAACTCTAGTGCCCTACAACCCCTGAAATCCTTGAAGCAAAGATTATGGGATCCATAACCCCTAGTAGCTAGCTTGGTTCTAAAGGATTGGAAACTCTCATCCATCAACTCGATGATACCCTCCTTGATTGACCTAAACATAAAGGGGTCGCATCACGAATGTTTCTTGTAATCTAAGACGTAATGAACTCTTGCAACCCCTCATTAATTGGTTCGATGCCCGTGCTCGAACCTAATCTAGATACCAAACCTCCTGCTTCACCACATATCATCACCATGTTGAAACATAATACACAAACAATCAGTATACACACGAAGAGGTTTACACTCCCGAAGTTTCCCAAAATCAGCAAGACCTTCCTTGTCTTCGGTATAGATTCTGTGTTTTCAGTAGTACCTTCCCAATACTACCTTCCACACCTATATATACCTTCCTCAAGGATTGTATCAAATCCTCCAAGTTACTTCCCTACTATTAATTATTTCACCCATACAATAGAGCGCCCTACGTGCTAAGACATGTCCTAGGCTTTCCTAGGGTTCCCTTTTCTGATCACCCTATTCCATCAGCGCTAGAAGAGACTCCCTCCAATAGCTTCTAACCACATCATGAATACAATAACATGTTATCTACATCTGATAATTTTTGAATGCTAGATACCACCCTACAGCGGTTGTACTCAAACAAGAACTGTGCAATATGGTTGAATCTAACCTTCAAAAATTGATTTATCCCTACAACATGTAATTTAACGCATTTGCTTAATAATTAGCTAACACCAATGGAGTACCCAGAAGCACAAATCAAGTAACATTTGAGCATTAAGTTCTAAACCAATACACTACCTAATCAGACAATCTTATATATTCATCTGAAATCTATAGTAGCATGCAGTTCTAAAGGCTCATACAACTGAAATACAAGGCATCTCTCCTATCATCCTACCATGCAATTACAAGTGAATCCTTATCCCTAATCTAGCATGCTATACACATACATATACTAAAACTATAAACATGTATGGGTAGTTTTGGAAATACTTACTTGAGCTTGGGTGATTGCACACATCATGCCCCTTTCTTTAAAGAAATTTTTTTTTGAAAATCCATTTTCTTTCAAAAAGATTACCAATTCCCCCGTTTGAGTTTAGACACACTCGAGAGTGTGCCCAAATCCCTCAAACCAAGGCTTTGATACCAACTTGTAATTCTTGAAAATTACTAAGTAAAAAATATCTTTTTAAAACCAACAAAAACATCATTCACTAATTTCAAAAAACCCATCAAAATGTGATAATGTATAAGATAGTTATCAGAATACAAATCATGTCATAAAATGTGGAATGTTGGTGGCTATGATGCAGTTATGACGGACCCTTCGCTTTCGAACTGGAAGTACCTGAAACGGTATACATAAAACTATAATCACAAATCTTTGTAAGTTTCCCCCAAAATACCCCATACCATACATACATAACAATTCAAAACTAACCTGGGTCTATTTCACCCCCTTCGGTATCTCTTAGTCGGTACTAGGTTTATTTCACCTCCTTTTAATCTTTCAACTGGTACTGGGTCTATTTCACCCCCATCAGTCTCTTTCAACCGGTACTAGGTATATTTCACCCCTATAACTAAGCATACAATCATATCAGCAAGAGTCACAAAGACAACAAGCACATACCGATATAATAGTACGTGTCACAAAGACAACTATTATCCTAAAAACATAATTATACAATCTACCTTCGGTATCTCTTAGTCGGTGCCTTCGACCCATGATTATAGTGAGGAGACTCACCTAACAAATTATGATAAACTTCTACTGCTCTTACTGTTGCAAATACGAATGATACAATCTACCTATTCAGCCATACAAAGTACAACCTTAGCTTTCCTTCCAAAACTAGCGGTTTGACCAAAAGTCAATGCAAGTCAAACGACAATATCAACAGTCAATGTTGACCTTCCATGTCGTGGCCATCCTTGGCCACGTTGTGGCCTTCAAAGACCAACGAATACACATTTTCCCCACTCTCCATTCCATGGCAACCTAGGCCACACCGTGGGCACTAGGTTTAAAATGTCTTAATGGGTTAAGTCGAATGCTCCAATTCCACAGGTTCTAAATTCCATATCTAATCATTTCTAATGTCTAAATGGATAAAGTTTCCACCGTTATCCCTTGAGACTCACCGATAGGTCCAGATCTCAAGTCTTAGATCAAAAAGGCTAAAAAAATGGTAAGGACATAATCAAGAAGGACTTAATCCTTTAAGTCTCAAGCTCATTTGCTTTAAGAGGGCTTATGACACTAAAAATAACCTAAAGATTGGCGCTTTTCAGACATTCTTGTCCAATGCAGGTATTGGGCTCAACTTATGTCAAAATGGGGGTTTATGATCAAAATCTTATGCGTGGCTCATGTTGGATTAGTGTTTAAATCCATAACTATTTTGGTATGTACTTGACCCGATGGTGCATGGTCCTTTTGGGTTGCCTTCACCAAAGAAACTTGATAGGATGATTTATGGAGAGTAAGGATTAAATATGATTTATTAATGTATTATGAGAATAATATATTAAAGGAGAAATCATATTGTTTAATTAATATTAGTCAATAATTAATTGGTAATTAGTTTTGTGACTAAAAGAGATTAATTAAACTTAAGGGACTGGAATTGTAATTATAGGATAATTGCAATTTGGGCCATGGATTGCCTTATATTAAGGGATGGACGAATTCTAATGGGAAACCCATAAGGAAATCGTCCATGGGCTTAATTAAAGGAGTCTATGGGTTGCTTAGGGCTTAAGCATCCAAATTAGGGTTTCCTTGTTAGATAACCCTAATAGCCCAACTATATAAAGATCCCTTAAGGCTCAAAAACGTGGCTAAGCTTCTTGTAAGGGTTTACACACGTTTTTGGCAGCCTCCATCCTCTCTCCTCTTCATCCTCTTGCTTATGGTGTTTGTGAGCCATTAGAGGAGTGACACTTGTGACTCTAAGCCTTCCAAAGTTAATACAAGGAGATTTGGGATTGTTATTGCTACATAACAATCAAGGTAACACTATAAACTTATTCTCATGTTAATATGATTATATCTATGCTAGAATTAGGGTTTATAGTCTTGGATTCAAAGCATGTACAATAGAGAAACCTAGATCCAAGCATTAGGGTTTGTATGAGCACATAGGATGTCTTATGACCAAAACCCATCAGTGGTATCAGAGCCTAGTTTGGTTTCAATTGTATTGATGCATTGTATAACTGGAAAATCGTTTTTTGGGCTTTATGGCTGAGGAACTCGGCGAGTACCCCTCAACTCGGCGAGTACAGTGTAGTACTCGGCGAGTTCGAGCGTCAGATAATGCTTATCTCTGGATTTCTTGTTGTTTTTGCATTTGGATAGTTACCTTATCATGTTAGATCAATATAAATCCGATTTTATGATATATATGACTATATTCTTGATCTAATTAAAGATAATTATCAATTAACAAGATAATTGTTTCCTTATAAGATAATTGATTAATTATTTTGAGTAAATTGATAAATTGTTTTGCAAGAAATCATTAAATAAATCAAATATAGATAATTATGTGATTAAACGTTAATTTAGATTATTTGTTATTTGATCCTTGTTGTTATAAAAAGTTTCATATTTTACCATTTACGTTTTATAGTTTAAATTTGAACCTAAAAGTTTTGTTGTTTTGAAATTTAAATAGTTAAAACCCTAATGTTTTGAAAAAGGTTTCAAAACTTGCCCTCAAGTTTTGGAATTTAAAAGTTGATTAAAGGTTTAATTAGAAATGTTAAATTCTAAAACCCTAGTAATGTTTTGAAAAGTTCAAATCACACCCTTATGGTTTTATTAATTAATTAAGGAGTATAATTAAAAGAGGTTTAATAAATCCATAAAAGTTTAGGTTAACCATTTAATTGAATTAAAAGTGTAATTGTTAAAGTTAACCATATAGTATTTTAAAAGTGTGAAATACACCCTAAACTATATATATAAGATTAAAGGTCTAACATTATATATATGTATGAATAAAAGTCAGTCTTACCGTTAGTAGACCTCATTCACGAAGCTGGTCTGTAAGGGGTGTTTAAGGAAATTGCCTATAAAATGGCGATTGAATGGGTATCCACTCTTACCCACCGCACTCTTGACTAGTGGAGGGTCGTTAGCCGAACGGGTAGGATAGGACGAAACCTTCCATTATAAGTATAATGAAATACAAAGTAACTAAATGTTTTTCAAATTCCCAATCTTAGTTACTTAGGCAAAAGTGAATTGATGCAATTCCATGAAATTACACTTTGTGCCCTTGCGAAGACGTTAGTGGAGCGTGTGTGGTTTACCGGCACACTAAATGGTTCTAAGCAAAGGTAGCAAAGGGTGACTCAATGTTTGTCATAGTTCGGTGGAGCGTGTGTGGTTTACCGGCACATCGTATAGGTGATTGTAACATGTGAGGGCACCATGTAGTTTGCATGGTTATTCACACCCGCTTTGTGATCCTCGGCATCCCAGTCACAAACAAGAGGGGCATATCGAGATTTAAACATGCCATTGAAAGTTCAATGAATCTCAAAGGATCTAGGAGTTTTCATAGATTTAAAACTTAAATTTCTTTTTCGTTTTTCATGGTGGAAACTAGTGAATCGTCAGTCACTTACCTTCAAATGTTCTGCAATTTGGGTTACGGCATCCCTCTCCCGAGTTGTAGGATATTGTGTTGGGTCCTAGCCTTGGAATTTCATTTGGGTGATTTACCAAGGACTCAATCAATCAACTAACTTGAATTCGTTTTTTCTCCCGATGTCAAAGTTCGACAACTATGGTCTTCTCAAATCCTGTGGAACAAGCATTCCACATGAAGATGATATTCCACGATTCGATCGAGGAACAAGAAATCATGCTTCACTTCCTCCTTCTCCTCCAATTATTCTCCCTAACCCACAAGATTGTAAAATTGAATGGTTCAATATCACTCAAGCCCTTTTGGCAAGTGAACATAAAGAGGGCAAGTCGGTGTGTGCACACGTCTTAGGGATGAAGTCACACATTGATAGATTAAGAATGATGGGATCCGTTGTCGGTGAAGCAATGGCTGTTGATTGGGTTCTTCAGTCACTTCCTAACTCGTATAGTGAGTTCGTAAGAGAGTACTATATGATGAACCACGACGTGACACTTATAGATCTCACCTACATGCTTATTGCTGCTGAATCAACAATGGTTTGGCGCAACAGAAAAGCAAAGTTGATTGGTGAATCTGCCTTCAAGACCTCTATGGATATAGAAAATGGCAATGAAAGACATGCAATGATCGAAAAGTTTGATCATAAGAGAAAGGCGATGTCTGAAGTAGTTCCATGTGTTGTTCCAAAAGAGTCAATTTGCTTTTATTGCCAAAAGAAGGGGCATTGGAGATGAAGTTGCCCTATTTACCTAAGAGATCTAAGAGATGGGAGAGTCAAAAGTATGACTACGATTTAGGTAAGAATCCACTATCTAACTCCATTAAGTTCCTATTCATTGATTCTTAATACATGATGTGATAAGATTGCATTTGAATGTTTTGAAGGATCGATGAAAAGAAAGGAAGCTTGATAAGAGAGCAAGATGAATCTAATCACAAGAGATGGATCTTGATCGCGTGGACTTGAAGATTGGATTTTGAGCTTAGATAGTTGTGATAGAGTTGTTAGAAATTTTCTTTTTACATAGTTTTCAATAGATTGTGCATTGTAAGGACAAATGCTTTTCCGCTGTTTTTATAAATAAAATAAATTTTGTTTGACTTATTTATTTATTTGTTTACTTCCTTGCAATGAAATCGTTATGTGAAAATTGATGTTTGCATATTTCTACAACGAATGGATATGATTCTTAGTTATGTTATTTATGGAAATGTCGAGAATTTACCAAATAGGGAGAGTTTCTCATCGCCCAAGTTTCAATTGGACAGAAACTTGGAATCATGCAACATGGATGCACAATGAATGAGAAATTACGTATTTGGAAATTAGACTAACTCATTGACAAAGTGTCAAGTGAAGGACTAGGAGATCGAGTACACAAAGTTGTGTGTTGATCAAGTTCACCATAAGAGTAACAAAGATATTCGTCATGATTTACTAAAGGATTAGTAAATATGATTACACTTACAAGATTAAGTGTAATTTTGAATTGATTAAAGGGTTTAGATCAATAGCAAAACAAATAAGAAGAATCAAGTAGGCAGAAAGATAAGAGTTTCTCCATTCTAAGAAGAAGGGAGAGTAGCTTTTATGCTTTATGATAGGTCTTAATGATTAAGAACCATATCTCAATTGATCCTCTAATGAGTCTTGGTACAATTGTATGTCCAAGAAGAGGAATCAAAGATTAAAGAAATGGTCAAATCAAGAAGTCAATCATGCTTCGTTCCAAAACAAGTCTTAAAGTCAAGATTGTGAAATTGAGTGAATAGTATTAAGAAGGTTTATAACATTCATCAATTGTGGAAAGTTGTGATGTCTTGGATAAAACAAAGACCAACTAAGACCAAAATTATGAAGTGTTTTGTTTTGATATAAGCTACACTAACTCTTGAATATTTGTTTGTCAAGAAATGTTTTGATAAGAGAATCGTATATGTCAAGGAGTCAGTGGGAGTCTTAATAGTCTTGAAAAGTTTCAAGAACAAATCAAATAAACCTTATCGATCATCACTAGCACACGAGTTGAGGTTTACAACCTATCGTGAAGACATTATTTTGTTTTTGTGCCAATCCAATCAAGTTAATTATGCATATGAGTCCTATGAGTTCTCATTTGAATGCATAAAAGGCAAGGACCTTGATCAATGGAAAGTACATTGATAGGAAAGGGTGAGCTGCTTAACTACTTGGAAGACGTGGTGGGCAGCTGTGCTACCATAAGGCAAGAAATCAAGATTAAGAAAGTTCGATCCATATGAGTTTGAATTTGTCGTAAACTTTGGTTTTAACAAATTCACATGGATAGGAACACATACACCGTTTAAATCTAAGTGTCATAAGATTTCCTCCTTCATGAAAATGATTGTGAGTAAATGCTTTCACTAAGAAAGATTTTAAAAGATAGTGGTTGTAAAATTGCTTTCTCGAATTCGATCATGGTTACGGCATCCCTTTCCATAATTTGAATTGTGAGGTTTGGCAATTAGTCTTAATTGTTAAGACACACATATGAACTATCTAAGGCAAAAGTGTATAAGTTCAAGAAGTCTTGATAAAAGATTATCAAAGCACTAAGTATTAGAAACATGAACTTAAGAAATTCAATAAGGATTGTTTTTCTAAAAGTTAAGATGTTTATGAATATATATCGAAGCTAGTGGGAGCATAAGTGTTATGTTTTATAATAATCATCATGATAGTGGGAGCATAAATGTTATGATTGTATGATTATTAAGGCAAGTATTGCATAGTTGGAAATATTAATTATAGAAAAGAAGAGTCATACTTTGCAAAGTTGTAAGAGTTGAAAGGTTGTTTTGCTATAATTAAGGGAGAGAATATTATGCTTCATTTCAAATCTAAAGGATTAGGTTGTGAAATGTTAATAAATTTAGTCAAAGGTACATAGTGTGTTCTTAAAATTTCGATTATGATTACGACATTCCTCTTCACAATTCGAATTTTGAGAACATAGCAAATAAAACATTGTGCATCATGTCCCATACGCTTCGGGTATAGGATCGATTGCAAATGCTTTAATGTTTGACCATTCTAAAATTTTCCAAATGTCTAGCGCATTTAGAGGGAAAAGGGACTAGAATCGGTTTTGACTAAAATAATTAAACAACTGTCAAAGAACAATCCAAAGTTCGACGAGGATTGGTTGCTTGTGAGTAGTTGGAAGCATGGTATTAATGGACCATATTGACATTATGATGAATAGAAAAGATTCTATTAAGAAATGAGTTGTCATGTGGAAAGTATGGAAATGTGTCCATATTGGGAAGTAAAGATTGAAAATCTATGTCTAGATTAGAAACTTTTGTGCAAAAGGATGTTCAAAGGAATGTACTTTGAGTGAGAGACATCACATCTAAGGAATTGTCTTGTAACAATCTCCGATAGAGGACTTTGTAATATCATTGGCAATAGTCTTTGAGACTTTGGTGCAGTGACATTACAAAAGGATCGTTGCATAAAGTGTTAGAATCTAGTATATTCTATAAGTAAGAAGAATTTGATATTCTTACACTTAAGAAAATGGATCTGGAGTTGTGAAATAAGAATGATTGGAAATGTGTTCAATTTATCTATTTCACAAAAGTAAGAACCATAGGTAAACATTGTGTGCATGCTAAGATCATGGGACAAGTGTAATGATTCAAGTAAAAAGTTGATTACCCGAAACGACAAATAATGAGTAATCGATATGGTGATAAATAAAATGTGTTTTGTTTATACTCAAAGGTTTGAGGGCATATGGGATTAGTATTATTCTTGTGTTTCACTTTGCATGTTTTGACTTCCAGAATAATTGAGTTTATTAAGAATAATCGAATTATTCAAACGGGCCACAGTCGTTCATATGTTGGAAGTAGATATGAATGAAGACTGTCGTGAATTGGTGTGTGGATTGTCTAAAAGAGTATTAGACATAAGCAAATGTTTGCTGCAATGTTCATGAGTGCTTACGAATATGATTTGAGCATTGGATTAAACCCACGCTCACTTGGATCACTATCTCGAGTGATTAGTGAGACGATAACATCTTATATTCTTGAAACCGAGATGTGTGAGTTGTATCTTGCTGATCGGTCGCACATTGATAATATGTAAACGCACCAGTAGCTTGGTGTTATAAAACATATTGTTGTGTGTAATTCGGTGAGTGAGTGCAAGCGAGCATTGTATCAAAGTTTATCCGTTCCTTTTATCCAAAGTAGGATAAAAGCGATATCTTTGGGCCCCTCGATGGTTTAGTGATGACATACGTAAATGCTCGGCTGGGCTAGGACTAATTTGATTTGTTCAATTAGTCTGTCGTCATAAATCGGAAATCGAGATATAGTACAAAGAGAATGATTTGAAATCATATCTCATACGATATCTAGAATGGAGGAATATATGATCCCTTATCTAAGGACACGCGTATCTGATATGATCAGAGTTGATAGCGGCTTTGGAAAGCTACGATTGCAGATCAGGATCTGAAGTCATAGGCAGAATAGTTGTTAGACTTATCCAAGTGGGAGACTGTTGGATTAGTGTCTAAGTCCATAACTATTTTGGTATGTACTTGACCCGATGGTGCATGGTCCTTTGGGGTTGCCTTCACCAAAGCAACTTGATAGGATGATTTATGGAGAGTAAGGATTAAATATGATTTATTATTGTATTATGAGAATAATATATTAAAGGAGAAATCATATTGTTTAATTAATATTAGTCAATAATTAATTGTTAATTAGTTTTGTGACTAAAAGAGATTAATTAAACTTAAGGGACTGGAATTGTAATTATAGGATAATTGCAATTTGGGCCATGGATTGCCTTATATTAAGGGATGGACGAATTCTAATGGGAAACCCATAAGGAAATCGTCCATGGGCTTAATTAAAGGAGTCTATGGGTTGCTTAGGGCTTAAGCATCCAAATTAGGGTTTCCTTGTTAGATAACCCTAATAGCCCAACTATATAAAGATCCCTTAAGGCTCAAAAACGTGGCTAAGCTTCTTGTAAGGGTTTAAACACGTTTTTGGAAGCCTCCATCCTCTCTCCTCTTCATCCTCTTTCTTATGGTGTTTGTGAGCCATTAGAGGAGTGACACTTGTGACTCTAAGCCTTCCAAAGTTAATACAAGGAGATTTGGGATTGTTATTGCTACATAACAATCAAGGTAACACTATAAACTTATTCTCATGTTAATATGATTATATGTATGCTAGAATTAGGGTTTATAGTCTTGGATTCAAAGCATGTACAATAGAGAAACCTAGATCCAAGCATTAGGGTTTGTATGAGCACATAGGATGTCTTATGACCAAAACCCATCAGCTCAAACATCCCACCTAACTCCAGATCCAAATTATGAACCACTACAAATGATCTAGAGATTCATAAATTTGCAACCTTTATGAACTCTCATCATCCCATCTAACAAGATCAAGAAGAAAATGGGACAAAATACAAGATCTAGCACTCTATAATAAAAAAGGTGGAACCTTGAACACTTATAAAGCTCTAGAATCGAGCTAGGAAAGGAGATAAGGATTCTCTTGCTAACCCCTGGCTTACTCCTTCGTGGTTCTTCCTTCAATACCTCTCAAAATCACTCAATGAATCTTCAAAAATGGAGGAAAAGAGTTAGGATTTTCTTCTAGACAAAAGAGGACGGTGGAGGCTGAGGGTGAGAAAACCCTAGCCTCCTCATTCCTTTAAATAGTGTGAAAACCCAAAAATTTAGGGTTTAAGATGTCAGCGGCGGCCACACCATAGCCTTGCATGCTACGTCGCGGCGGGTCAAAAAGACCCGCAAGTAAAAATTCTTTGCCAGTCGTGGCCATCCTACCCACATGGTGGCGACTCCCCAAGTCAAATAAAAACAAAACGTACCTCAGAACCGAATGTTACACCAATTTAGTTATGTCCTTGGATACCTATTCCAACATAAATATTCTTCAAGTCTACGTACATTTTATCTACTACAGGATGAATGGACCATCTCGTCTTTTAAGCCCCATCCATGACTAGATTCGTGGTTCTACCAAACTTTAGAACCCAAATCTAGTTCAAGAAATATTTTGATCCATCATCCCTGAGTTCGATTTGTTTCTCTATTCCTCTTAGGCACTCTGTATCGATGTTTGGTTCTATGAGAGCCTCATGCTAGGCATTTCAAATTGAATTCATGCAATCAGATTTGATTGGATAATAATCATAAGTGCTCTAACTTTGCGAGGTTTGACTCATTCTTTACGGATCAAGGCATCATCCACTATGTTGGATTTACCTGGATGGTAATGAAATACACATTCATAGTCGTTCAATAATTCTAACCATATTCATTATCTCATGTTGAGCTCCTTTTGATAGAAGATGTGCTAAAGGCTCTTGTGTTTTGTGTAGATGGTGCATTTTATTTCATAAATATACTGGCATCAGATCTTCAAGGTGAAAACTAACACCCCTAATTATATGTCATGGGTGGTGTAGTTATTCTCATGTGCCTTGAGTTGTCACAAGGCGTAAGCTACAACCCTCTATCTTTGCATCAATACACATTCCAACCCTTGACGTAAGGTATCGTAATACATGACGAAATCATCAGTGCCTTCTGGAAGTGAAGGTATTGGTGCACTACACTACATTTCCTTCAACCTTTGGAAAGCATCTTCTTGTTTGTCTTCCCAAGAAAACTTTACTTCCTTCTGTTTCAAGGTTGTGAGAGGTTTGCTATCTTGGAGAACTTCTCTATGAATCTTTGATGATAACCTGCCAGACCTAAGAATTGATGCACTTCAATTAGTATCTTTGGTGCTTCCTAGTTCTTTATTGCCTCTATCTTTGAGGGATTGACATGGATTCATTTGTTGCTGACGACATGCCTTAGAAAGTGTACTTCTCTAATCTATAATTTACATTTAGAGAACTTGGTGTACAACTTTTCTTTTCTCAACAATTCTAGGATTATCTGTAGGTGTCGTCCTTGTTCTTCCTTGGTCATAAGTATATTAGTATACCATCAATAAATACAATCACGAATTTATCCAAGTAGGCTTTGAAAACATGGTTCATGAGGTCCATGAAAACAGTTGGGGCATTAGTCAATCTGAATGGCATAACCAAGAACTTATAATGACCGTAACAAGTACTGAATGTAGTTTTTGGAATGTGTTCTTCCATGAATCAGAGTTGATGATACCCAGACCTCAAGTCGAACTTCGAGTAATAACAAGATCCTTGTAATTGATTGAAGATATTGTCGCCACCAGGAGTAGGTATCTATACTTGATGGTCAACTTATTCAACTCTCGATAGTCAGTGTAGATTAAAAAGACTCATACTTTTTCTTGAAAAACAACACGATGCTCCCCAAGGCGAGAAGTTTGGTCTCATGAAGCCTTTATCAAGTAGTTCCTATAGTTGGATGGAGATTTCTTGCATCTATAATGAGGCCAATATGTAGGGGGATTTTGCCATTGGTTCTGCTTTAGGAACTAGATCGATTCAACACTTCACTTGTTGCACTGGTGGTAATCCAGGTAAATCCTTTGGATATATCTCAAGGTAATCACACACCTGAGGTATATCCTTGATTTCCCTCCCCTTACCCCTTTTATCAACGACGTGAGCCAAGAAGGTGTAACACTTCTTGTGTATGTAATTCTTTGCCTTCAAACAGGCTATGACCCTAAGGTTATTGTTGGTTTTGTCTCCATAAACGATTAGTGATTCCTTATTTGTTAAGGGAAGACACACTGCCTTCTCGAAGCATAAGATCTCGACGTGATGAAAGGATAGCTAGTACATGCCCACTACGAGATCGAAGCCTATGATGATCATAGGCATGAGGTTGACGTGAAAGGTGTGATTATTTAATGTTAACATGCAATTCTCTAATACTTATTGTGTACTATCGACTTGACAATTAGCCATCTCTACTATATAAGTTCCCCTAAGCTTACTGGATGGATGGTTCAGTAATTGTCTAAACTTAGGAGTGATATAGCTTCTATCATCACCTAGATCAAAACGTATATTTGCATATAAGTTGTTAATTAGGAATGTAACAGTAGCCACATTCGCATTCTAGATAGCTTCC
The DNA here is from genome assembly GCF_052625555.1 of Lactuca saligna. Taxonomy (NCBI): domain Eukaryota; kingdom Viridiplantae; phylum Streptophyta; class Magnoliopsida; order Asterales; family Asteraceae; genus Lactuca; species Lactuca saligna. Next base: position 247,602,152 of record NC_136421.1, read on the forward strand.
CTAGCACCAATCACCAATGCCCTACCTCTGACATATCATCCTTGGTCTCTTAACTTTGGGAAAATCCTCTTGAAATGCCCGATTTCTCAATATTCATATCAAGATCCACTTCCAGTGGCTGATGTGACTCCTTAGTTCACGGCTAGTGTTTGTGTGGATGCTAGGAACCTGCATTTGTAGATGTGATGATCCTTCTTGCCACATTTGTTTCACAACCAACATGCATCAGTATGATGATAGCTACACAAGTTGCACTTTGGGCTACTCTATGTATAGTATCTTGGGGTGATAGTTGTCGTTATTATTGATGGATTAACCACATATACCTTCACCATTTCCTAAATCATCTCAGATTGTTGCCTCAACCTCCCTATAGTCCCTCCTAAATTCTCTCTTATTGTCTATTGTCTTTGGGAGACCATCTTTCTAAACCATCGTGCCTCGGTGAATTTCCTGGTTAGCCAGGATGAAGGCTATCCATTTAGTACTAACGTAGGTAGATGGTTTAGAAGCGGTGACTAATCCCTATATGGTTTAGGCCAATCCCCAAATATATCTTTCTATCTTTTGGTATTCCAAAGTGACCATTATGGGCAAAGGGTGGCGATATCAACGAAACGGTCGGTGTAGGTTGTTATATCAACTTCTTTCATCATCATATTCCACATCTCATGTTTACTCTTATGTATTTCCCCATATGGGAAATATTCCTCGATTAGAGGCTACTTAATTTTGCTCCAAGACATGGCATTAGGAATTCTAATCCCCATGGTTTTTGTGTAACTATTCCACCATGAAAAGGTTGCATCCATAAAAGTACATGCAACAAATTTCACCTTTTAGTACTCTGTGTAGAAACTGACGTCGAATACTAATTCTATCTTTTATATTCATTCGTTCAACCTGACTACCCCCTCATTTCCATAGAAATACTTTATCCTACAATTCATAAAATCTTTATACATACAGGCTAAGCCCTTATTGGACTTCGGTTATCACCATAAGAACTTTCATATCTAATTTATCCACCCAATCCTACATCCCTGACGGCTTCAATGTAGCCATTATGTCCGCGAAACTAGTGAGGAGTCGAATTGGTTAGAGTCTGTAATGAGTCGAAATCCAAATGATTTCGACTCTCTATCTATTTTACAAGGAACTATTGTTTTCATACTTCAATGTATAGTCCATGTAACTTTTTTTTCTATCTGATGTTCCCTATAATTAAGGTAGGTACATAGAGTAGAGTAACTTTTCAAATCTTGGAGAATTCTCTTGTTCTCTTTTCACTTGTCTACTCATTCAGACCAATTGAGCCAAACATACACTATTTACATCTTGTGTTCAATTACATCTTTGAATGTCTTAAGCATTTGTGTTCATACTCAATCCTAACACACTTCATTTTGTATCAAAGCAAGATTCATCCAATCGATTGTAGTTTTCTCATGTTTTTCATTTTTTTGAATCGATCTTTTCGATTCAAAAACTTCCACAATTTGAATTAGGAAACTTGTTCTGATCAATTGTTTTGAATAGATTTTTCACTCTGCGTGTTAAGTCGATTGATTACTGGTCAATATTTGTATGATTACCTTCTTAAATCTTGTTTTAAATCTAAAAATCCTCTTTCTTCAAAAATCCATACAAAATTGGCGAACTTCAATCCGAACACAATGATGAATTTCTCTCACTTTCTCGGATCATCAACTAAGATTACGATGCTGATTCCTGAGTACTACGAGTAATGGGATGATAGGATGGAAGAATATCTAAATAGAATTGATGAAGACTTGATGAGATCCATCAATAAAGGTCCATTTCTTCCAGAGATGCTTGTTACTCTAGGAACTACTGCTACGAACAACGATATGATCACACAAGGAAACAGGATGCAAGCAAATGATAAGAAATGTCTACGTGAATTACGTGGTGCTCTTCCGCTAGTATTTTACAACTATGTTTGTGGAAGTTCTACAGCCAAGCAGATTTGGGACACTTTGAAGGAGAAGTATCAAGGCAATGAGAAGACACATAATAGTTTTGTGAAGCAGTGCTTGCTAGAATTGGGTAAGTTCAAGAAGAAGGATAATGAATCAATCTAATCATATTATGATTGATTGAATGAACTGATTTTCAAATGTTCTCGATATGGAGTGAACCGTTCGTCATTGGAGTTCAATCTTACTTTTCTTATGGGGTTACGATGGGAGTGGAGAAACATTAGTCCAGTGATTAAAACTCAAGATAGGCTTTGATGGCTACTCTCTTGCAAACTTATACAATGTCTTGAAAGCTAATGAAAGCGAGATCAATGACATTGCTAAAGAGAGTAAGCTAAGTTATGGAGGACCACTATCTTTGGTTTCAAAAGTTGCTAGTCTAGAATCTAAAGTCAAATCTGATGAAGCAGTTTTCCTGTTTAACTCCGATAATGAAGTCGTTTCTTGCTACTGGAACAACAAAATGAAGAAATTCTTCAATAAGCCATTTAATCCGAAATTAAAGAACAAAAATGAGGTTAAGGGAAATAGTTCGACTGGAAAAAGTATGAAGGAGGAATCAAAACTGGAGAAGAAAGATGTTAAGAGTTCGTTTGAGAAGAAGAAGGAGTTGAAGCTAAAAAGAGACTCAGGTTATAACTGTAACTATTGCAATGGGTCGAACCATTTGGAAAATATTGCATGCTTAGGAAGAAAGTAGAGAAGAATGAGAAATTTAAGGATGAAGTGTATTATGCTAAGATGATAGAGGAGATTAGAGCATAAACTAAGGGTTTTTCTTTGGTGGTGAGAGGAGGTGATGAAGAAAAAGGAACTTATCAGATTTGGTCTTTTGGATCAAATAATGAAGAGATGCGAAACCCGATTCATGGATCCATGTAAGTGAACTTGGAGGAAGATAACAAGGAGGAAGTTTCTTTGGACGAGATGAGTGATGAAGAGATTACTAGCTCGTGTTTCATCTCTACTGAATCGACTAAATCATCGATGATTGCTAAGGTACGTGATCTTCTTAACTCATTTAAAATTCCTTCATCTTCATATAATGAAGTCTTGTTCGAGTTTGATAATACATGTGCTTATCTCAATGACATGTTAATCTCCATGAGTAGTGAAGCAGAAAAATCGAAGTCCCAACTGTATGAAGCTAGAAATAAACTTGAGGAGAAGAAGGGACTACTGGAGCCGCTTAATCTTAGAATTAATAATCTTTTGGTAGCTAGAGATTCACTTAAGATGGAAAATTCAATGCTTATCAAGCAAAGAAACATTAACTGTAATTCTGCAAAACTTTTGTATTGAAAATTAACAAAAATTTATCACTCTGCTGATATTTGTGATGAACATCATTGGAAATTGCTTCCCTTTCTTTCATATAAAAGAGAACAAATTGATGAAACAATCTGTGACTGTGAAAGTAACATTGATGCGTATGATAAATTCCAATTGATTTGCATGCGTATGGAATAGTGAATATAAATGACTGTTTGAATGCTGATGACCTAGTGCATATTCTGAATGAGACCTTAACAAAAAAAAAAGAACAAGTCAAGATTTTGAACATGACTGAGAAATCGACAATTGATTCTAAACTAAAATTTGTTGATATTGAAGGCATTTCTGATGCTATAAGTGAAATTGAGGAAGAGGAATGTGCCGATTGCTCACGATCGTCAGTCATTAGTGTTAATTCAATGGCTTAAGGCAAAGAGAAATGTAATGATACGATGCCGAAAGAAAACCGTGATCAACCTTCTACATCCTAAGTCTGTGATTTGCATGATCATGTTGTGGTTGAAGATTATGTAAGTGATGAGGATGAAGTTTCAAATGATAAACCAATTCCTAGAGTGGGGGTCGATCAAGTCTTCTAAGACTCTAAGGAGTATTCGAATTTGTTGAAAAATAAAGAAAAAAATTATCTTGAATTGAATTTAGTGGTATATCCTAGGTTCATGGATTCAGAAGAAGTTGTGTTTCCTAATCAAGTTTTAGTCACCAAAGGAAATGGTGATAAAGTGGATCCTGAACATAACAAGCTGGTCAAGGAAAACAATGAAGGTGTAACGAAAGAAGAATTCTATTCGAAGCAGAACACCATCAAAAATGTTCTGAACAAAAATTCAAAAATTGTTCACCAAAATAGACCGAAATGTGTTTGGGTTGTAAAAACTGAAAATCAGTTGTTGAAAAAAACAAAGAAAAATATGTTGATTCTTTAATCAATGATTCAAAAAATCAAACTGTAAAAACACAAACTTTTAAAGAAAAAGTTGAAAATTTTGCTTGTGATGAAGGAATTTCAAAATCAAAAGTCCAACATAAAGCCTATGGAAAATGTAAAAGCTTTACATAAACAAAAAGTTTTTCAAAGAAAATCTTCTAAAAAATCCTCTGAATCAGGCAAGACGTTTCCATAAAATGCAAAGCACTTTAAAAAAACAATCAGAAAAACAAAATGGTTTTCAAAAGAGTTGAAACAATGTCCAAAATCATATTCAACCAAATAATTTTCAAAGAAATGTTTAAAATTCAGGACAAAGGAGCTTTGTTCAAAACCATGGTCAAAAGAGTTTTGGTCAGAGTCATGGAAATGGAAATTTTGCTCAAAAGAATGGACAATGGAATTTTGTTCAAAATCATGGACAAAGAAATTTTGGTCCAAATAATGTACAAAGGAGTTTTGAACAAAATATAAAAGTTTTTCAACAAAATGCTATTGGTTATCATAACTAATATCAAATCCGTTTTAAAAAATCGTCCAAAAGGTCATTTCTAAAAAGAGAATTTGTAAATTTGGAAGTTAAAGGAGAGAAAAGTGAACCATTCAAACCTAAAAATCCATATTTTCTAAATCCCGATTCGAAACAGAAGATGAAAGCATCATTTGCAAAAGGGAGAAGTGATGTTAGGAACACAAATTACTGGCTTGAGGGAAAAGGAAAACAATATCAATAAGGAAAATATACTCATGAACAAATCCAAAATGCTTATGAGAAGTACTTGAACGATTCGATGTGTGGAAGTAATTTGTCTCAAGAATCTACTCCCACAGTGCGAAAGTGGAAAGAAAGTCCAAAGAAGAAAGTTGATGCATTTTGGAAAAAGGATGAAAAAGAGAAAGTCAATGTTGAATCTTTCCCACTACATGATTACATTTCGATGCCTAAAGCCAATGAAATTGACTTAATTGACAGTTTCATGTCAAAAGTTTGTAGTTGGGTATTAGGTTATTCGTTGCATACTGTGTTCCAAAATAATCTCCAAAGCTCCAAAACATGTTGAAGACCTAAATTCTTCAGACTGATTGCATGTACTATGTGACAAGCAATACGAAAAAAAACAGGTATATCAATAGTAGATGCTCGCATCATAGACTGGAAGGAAGGAGAATTTGCTTGATTTTAGGAAGTTGGACAATGTTGGAGATGTCAAGTCTGGAAATAACCAAAAGTGTAAAGTCAAAGGTTATGGAAAACTAATGAATGGAAATTTCTTTGTGAATCAACTTGTATATGTTGAAGGACTAAATCACAGTCTGATTAGTGTTTCACAATTAGTTGTGCGCACTAGCAATCAGGTTCTTTTTTTTTGAGGAAGGAAATATTATATCCAACAAGGAAATGAAGGAGATTCTACTTCGAAACCAAAGGGATCTATGTTCACTCTTGACATAAAACCTATTGTGGGCATTCCCCCAGTGTGTTGGTTTTCGAAGGCTTCTTCAAACCTAAGTATGTTATGGAATCGACGTCTTTCTCATTTCAACTTCAAAAATCTTAACAAAATTGTTCTAAATGATCTTGTTTGAGGTTTACATGTTTTAAAACTTGACAATGACTCATTGTGTGTTGCATGTGAACAGGGAAAAAAACATCGTCAAGGTCATCCGATCATCATCGATTAAAAAATCATCGAACCTTTGGAACTTCTTCATATTGACTTGTGGACCTTCGACTGTTGAGACTCTTAATAAGAAGAAGTACACATTAGTCATTATTGATGATTTTTCCAGGTTTGGTTGGGTTTTCTTTCTTCGACAGAAGTCTGAAACTACTCACGTGATGATTGAATTAATCAATAACATAAAATTGGGATTAAAAAGGAAAGTTCGAAGGTAAAGAGTGATAATGGAACGGAATTCAAAAATTGAATTCTAGATTCATGCTTGACCGAGTTAGGCATATCTTATAATTTTTCATCTCTTTACACACTACAACAAAATGATGTTGTAGAAAGGAGGAATTGTTCCTTATGTGAAGCTATAAGAACGATGCTTACTTATGCGAACTTGCCTCAATACTTTCGGACAGAGGCTGTTTCGACAACTTGCTTCATTCAAAATCGTTTTTTCATTCATCGTCGTTTTAACATCACATCTTAGGAAATAATAATCAAAAGGAAACCTAATGTTAAACTTTTCCATGTCTTTGAGTGCAGACGCTTCATCATGAATCTCAAGGATAATTTTTCCAAATTTATGTCGAAAGTTGATGAAGGAATCTTCTTAGGATATTCTCACAACTCTGTAGCCTATATGATGTTGAAAAGACGAACAAGGAAGATCAAAGAAGCTTTCAATCTCACATTCGATGACTGTTACGTCAAAAAGTTGAACAATCTTCCGTTCAAAAACCTATTATGGCTTAAACAAATGTTGAATCTAAGCCAATAAATACTTTTAATATTGACATCGATTTAATTTTTTGTATTCCTGATAGGGAAATCAAGGCAGAGATCAATGCTTATGATTATCAAGTTCCCGAGGCATCGAAACACTCTGATGGTTCGATAGTCACAGTTCAAGAAAATGAAGCATATTCTTCATTGACCACAAGAATGAATGTTGAAAGAATACTTGTTTCGACTGGTGACCAGGTGGAGGGGGAGGACTTGATTTCCATGTGTCAAAATGAAATTCATGATTCGCATGTTGAGGGGGAGCATATGAAATCTCAAACTTAATTCGAGGGGGAGTGTATGCCTAACCATGCTAATGTTGAGGGGGAGCATCTCATCTCAAATCCAAAGGTTGATGGGGAGTCAAGTGGACCAAATCATGATAATTGTAATGATCAAAATGATGATTTTTTTGAAGTAACTGATAATATTTCAATTTTAGGAGAAAAATTCGGATGCTGAAGACATTTTTGAAGATGCACCTTTAGATTTTGATCATTCACGTCCACCAATGGACAAGTGGACAAGAAATCATCCAAAGGAACAGAGTGTTAGTGATCCAAATTCTGGAGTCTTAACGTGAGCCCATATTCAATCCAAAAATGAGTTGTTGAATGTATTCATTCGAACTTATGTACTAGTTAAGTGTCCTTAGAGGCATGCTACAACATGTTATCCTCAAGCCTCATAGACTCTATGTATTCGAAGCCTTAATGAAACTCTCACTATGAAAGTTTCTTTCCAATCCGGTTGGATTCACATTCGTCGAAAAGCTACCTTTAACTTCTCACATTGAGTAAAGAGATTTCTGCATGGTCCATATCTTCGGCAAAGGTACACTGAGCTCTTATAACCAATTTTTTTAGCCAAAATTTCTTTCACGATCACACAGTACACTGCATATCCTCTACATCTTTGGTCGAAACCTACAAGAATGTAGATACAACAAAACTTTGTGTTTATGCTCCTGAGTCATTCTTCCATGATGGTGAAACCCAACGAATCTAATTGTCAATGAATTGACACTGACACTTTTGTTCAAGATTATAATAAAACACTTGTTTTTGTAACTTTTCGATATTCAAAATCTCATTCCATTCGGATTGCGTGATCTTGATAAAATGTTCTACCACCAATACATTTTTACCTAAAAACATCCAATACTTTAAATGTTTTTTTGGAATGAGATTTCCGTCTAAATATGTTTTTGAACATTTTCACTCAAAATCATGTCCAACCATACTTGTTCTTGACTACACTGGTCATGCAAGTAATTTTGCTCAATCAGCTCACACTTATGTTGTAAAAACCCGAAATTTGTTCATCGCCAAAACCTGTTCTACCCGGAAAAAGTCGCCGTTATCGGATTCGTTCCGATTTCTCTTTGGAAATTATTTGTATAATTTATATGTTTATTTTATCCTAATGAGTGTCTAAAGCACTCAGGAACTTATGTTATTTGCCCAAAAACAATTATTTCACAAGTTTTAAAAATGTTCCTGTCGGGTGACGGAAACTCAATCGGGGGCGACCAAAAGCCGCGTTTAGCGTCGGTATCGGGTAGAATTCCACCGCGTGCAAATTTTAGGGACTATATAAACATGTTTCAGCCTTCATTTGAATCTTTTCCTTCTCTCTCTACTCTCTCTCTAACCTCTCTCCAAAATCCAAAGATTTAGTGTCCAAAACTAAATTTTAAGGCTTCAAATCCTTAAGGTAACTCCCTAGCTTTAATCTATAGCATCTTTAGCCTTAAAATTCGAGATTTAAACATGAAATTGGACAATGTATGTGAGTTTACGGCCTAAGAAGATGCTTAGGCCGTAAACACCAAATATGATGGGTTTTGAGCCTTTAAACCCTTCCTTGACTAGTTTGGACCTTGGATATGGCTATGGGACTTTAAAATATGGAATCTAAACATGTAAAACATAATTTTTGTGATGTTTGAAGGAGTTTACGGCCAAGGAACATTCTTGGGCCGTAAACTCATATAATGAGGGTTTTCATGCCCTTAAACCCTTCCAAATCACCCCTATAGCTTAGATATGAATTATAGGACTTTGATTCTTACATTTGGACACTTGAAACATTAAGTTTGAGGGACTTAGATGAGTTTACAGCCAAGGAGAGTTCTTGGGCCGTAAACTCCACAAAACTTGACATAAATCTCATTCTAAGGTGTTAGAAAGCCATCCAACACCACCAAAGGCCTTGGAATAAATCAAGGGACCAACCAAAAATACTTTGAGGGCCTAAAAGACAACATTTATGGGGTTTCTAAGGGTTTACGGCCAAGACATGTTCTTGGGCCGTAAACTCCAAAAATTTTGGTGTTAGAATGCAAACTACACACCCCTAAGGCCCTTAGATGAATTTTAGAAGTCCTTTCATGCACGTTTTAGACCTTGAAACACCTTGGAGCACCATGTATTAGAGTTTACGGCCATGAAGGGAGCTTCATGGGCCGTAAACTCCACAAACACCTCAAAAATCACATGCAAACTCATGTTAGGCCTTGGATTAATTCTACCAATCACATGTGATTTGTTCTAGCACCATTTAACATCATTTTCTTGGAAAAATAGGGGTTTACGGCCATGGAGATATGCTAGGCCGTAAACTCCCATAAAGAGGGTCAAATTGATGTGTTAAATCATTCCAAGTCCTTAAACCAAGTCTAGAAATTATCCCCTAAGTGTTGGAAGTCCAAAAGGCACCATAAACCACCCATCATGAGTTTACGGTCGTAAACTCATGGGGAAGGGTGTTTTGGCCGTAAACTCCCTTAAAGGGAGTGTTCCTTTGATGTCCCAACTCATCTCCCAAGTCCCTTGTGTCATTCATGTCCCTAAACGCCACCCGGGTCCCACCAAACACTCGTACCGGAGTGTTTTCGCGACTTGAAGCAAGTGTCCCTATCATATGAATAAACTAAATCCTAATTAGATACAAATGTGTATCTTCACATCATAACTAGGAACCTCGTGTGTTTACAAGTTCCGGATCAACTCTTAGCATCCAAACCGTCTCGTATCTCGTCCGGTGAGTTCATACCCCTACGACTTTTTCACTGTTTTCAATGTTTTCAGGGGGGGAATACAAGAAAACTATAACTGTTCTCCAATCACAACATTGATATGTTTCAAACAATATCTGACAAACTTATAAACTCTTTTACTCCTTATGTAATCTGCTGAGAATAAGGAATGACTACTCGATTTCAACTAAATGGATTTTAGTTAAGGAAACAATCAAACTAATCAAATTATTATGGGAATAATTTGGGGGTCTTTTCTGTTCTTTTTATCGTATACTGATATCTATACCGAGTTATTAGATAAACTATGACTGTTTCAGTTTATCTCCGTATCATTTTAATGTATTGTCAGATAATTTCATGTATGTATATATACTTTACTGTGCTATGTTTCGTAATCTTCTGTATATCGATATCTTACAAGAACCCTGTGAATAGTTTAGTACTAGTTTGTGAGATAGTCACTACCCTTTATGGATGATCAGTAAATCCTCCCCGGAAGTGCAACCAGAGTCTCCTGGAGGGAGAGCGCGGAATTTGTGAATAGATCTATTCGGGACTGACAATCCCACACCTTAACTGCTAGCTACAGTTAGGCGGGCACGCCTAGGGTGACAAATTTCTGGATATCGTTCGACGTCTGACAAACGTCAAGGAGGTCACGTTGTCGTATTAGTATGGTTACCCGACTCACAATATGTATTAATACCAGCTTATTCACAGTTTGGGTTCAGAATCTTTATCTCGTTCGGGATTGTAATCCCATGGTATTGTTTCTATGTCTCTTTCGGGATAGTGATCCCATGGTATTATCAAACTATTATATATCTATGTCCTATACGGGATAATGATCCCATGGTTTATTCTTATATCTCTTTCGGGATAGTGATCCTATGGTATTAACTAAACTATTTGGTATCTAGTTCGGGATAGTGATCCCATGGTTTTATGTCTACAACTTGTACGGGATGTCTTTCCCCATGGTCTTTAACTATACTTTATACGGGATAGTGATCCCAAGGTTTCGTATCGATATCTTACGGGATAGTGATCCCATGGTTTTCTAAATCTATATATGGGATAGTGATCTCAAGGTTTTCTAAATCTATATCTTATACGGGATAGTGATCCCATGGTTTCTAAAAATTGTATCTTATTCGGGATAGTGATACTATGGTTTCAAATCTATATTTACATATATACATTAACTTATCTCGTGTTAGTCCGGGATGAAAGTCCCATGATCTTGAACCTGTACTTTCGAATATCTCAAACTAACTTATATGTCTTTCGGGATAGTGATCCCAAGATTTTCATTATATAGTTTTGTGTGTTAAACTATACTTTGTGATATACCATTGATCTTACAATTAGGAAAATATGGGATTTTCCTGGGGTAAATACAATACATAACCGAATTGGTAACAAATGATAACTTAACCAACTTCACATAAGAAAATATGGGATTTTCTTGGATAACAAATCTTTTCGGAAACTAAAGGAAACCGATACATTTTCACAAAACAAAACCGCTTATGAACTCACCAGCTTTATGCTGATTTTCAAACCGCTTGTATTCTCAGGTCCAAGTTAGACAGGTACCCAGTGATCTCTTTTGATGAAGACGGAGTGCGTGGAAGACTCGTCTCAACTTTTGTTAATATGATGCATATGTATATCTTGTATAACTTTACTTTTGAAACACATGTAAACTTTCATATATATGTAATGTAATGTTTGTTTACTGTGATTACTATGTACATTGGAATTGATACACAACTTGGAGTCAACCCCGGAGACGTTTCCGCCTTTGGTTTTCGGGGTGTGACAGATTGGTATCAGAGCCCTTGTTTATAGTGAACAGAGTATACCAAACCTTACATGGTATAAAACTATAAACACTAAAGGGCCTCAGTGCTCTGAATTAAAAGTATCTTCAAAACTATAAGTATTTTCAAAAGTATACAAGTATACCGAATCATCAAAATCTGTAACTTCAAGTAGAACAAAACATAAGTAAATGGGTGTTGTACACTGCGGTTAAACCTGGGCAGTTATGTAGTCGTGTCTAGAGTCAATATAGCCTGGCCAACTATATTCATTCGAGACACGGCCAACATGTGTTTGGGAGTGACTGTGGTACGCAGCATGCCTAAAACTTACCTAATATCCCAAACAACGAATCGCCGCTACAGCGAACCATGAAATACTATGGGAGTATTTCTTGAGCCAATACTTCGTAGAAAATCCTCGTATACGCGATGTTACTTGATCCTTCCGCTAGCGATAAAACGTTCTGTCTTGATAACTCTTTCCTGCTTTATCGCTTAGTATGATGCTATATTTGTCTTGATGAGATATCCCCTGTTCAATATCTCTTGATTCAATTCAGAGGACTTATAATCCTCTCTTTCCTGATCTTTTTAGATCAAAATGCCTCCGAGAAAGAGACCCAACTCGAAGAACAACGATAATCCTCCTCCGCCACCACCTTCTCCTCAATTTGATCTCGCATCACTTCAAACAGTTCTGACTGCTGCAATGGTGGCAGCTATGTCTCAAATGAATCCCGGTGGCTCCGGAGGTGGTCCCCAACCACAAAACCCAGAAGGCAGCCAGGAACACCGAAGAGGGGGTTCCTACAAAGACTTGATGAACGGAAACCCACGACCTTTGATGGCACTGGAGGTGTCATTTCTCTAACTTGATGGTTCGAAAAGATCAAGTCAATCTTCGAAATATGTGCCTGTTCGGAGTCTGACAAAGTCAAGTTTGCTGCCTGTACTTTCCTTGACAAAGCCCTGACTTGGTGGAACGGCCGAGTCAAATCCTTAACTCTACCTGTAGCAAACGCCATGGGTTGGGAAGCTATGAAGGAGCTTCTACTTGCAAAATACTGCCCTCGGGGCGAAATTCAGAAACTGGAACACGAACTCTGGAACCTGAAGATGAAGGGTTCCAACATAGCTGCTTATACTTCAAGATTCGATGACCTGGCTTTACTTTGTCCGGGAATGGTTACCCCGGAGAGTAAAAAGATCGAAAGATTCATCTGGGGATTGACCCAGCCAACCAAGAGGAATTTCCCCAAGACAACTACCACCACTGATCCCTCTGTCGCCGCAGGTATACTTCTCTTTGATAACTCTTATACCTGCAACTCTTTTCAATTCCCGTGTTTGGAGGGAAACCTGTTATCTATTTATTCGAACGTTTTCTAAGCCCGATTCCTCATGTGTGATCAAGATGTGCATCATCGAGACGACTAACCAATGAGATGGAGAACACTAACTTCGTACCTATAGATTGAATCCTCGGTCCGGAGGACTATTCTGTTCCATTTGGTTAAATGAGAAACCTTTCGCGAAAATACCTTGATGCTACGTTTAACATGGAATGACGGAGTCCCATTCATGCTGTTATCCTGGTTTCGAGAGGGCCACCTGTCTATATCTCTTCCTCGACATAACTCTCATGATCTCCGGCATCAACTTTCGTATTATGTCATACTTTAAAACTCAAGAGTTTTTCTGGTACGAATTACCGCATACCTCGTTTCTGTGGTCATTGAGAAACGAGAAGTTAGTAGTTCTTTCTACTAAATGTCTGTCCCGAAGTGTTTCCGGGAATTTCATTCGAACATCTAAAGTTTAATTCCATATCGTATGTTTCGAAACCTTCGTAGAGACCCGATTCCACTTGAGAAAGTGATGATCCAAAATATCGAATCCATTCGAGTTTCATTTCAAACTCATGATCTATATCCTATTCTTTGAATTTCAGGACGAAATTCCCTCTAACGGGGGGATAATGTAACAAACCGAAATTTGTTCATCGCCAAAACCCGTTCTACCCGGAAAAAGTCGCCGTTATCGGATTCGTTCCGATTTCTCTTTGGAAATTATTTGTATAATTTATATGTTTATTTTATCCTAATGAGTGTCTAAAGCACTCAGGAACTTATGTTATTTGCCCAAAAACAATTATTTCACAAGTTTTAAAAATGTTCCCGTCGGGTGACGGAAACTCAATCGGGGGCAACCAAAAGCCGCGTTTAGCGTCGGTATCGGGTAGAATTCCACCGCGTGCAAATTTTAGGGACTATATAAACATGTTTCAGCCTTCATTTGAAGCTTTTCCTTCTCTCTCTACTCTCTCTCTAACCTCTCTCCAAAATCCAAAGATTTAGTGTCCAAAACTCAATTTTAAGGCTTCAAATCCTTAAGGCAACTCCCTAGATTTAATCTATAGCATCTTTAGCCTTCAAATTCGAGATTTAAACATGAAATTGGACAATGTATGTGAGTTTACGGCCTAAGAAGATGCTTAGGCCGTAAACACCAAATATGATGGGTTTTGAGCCTTTAAACCCTTCCTTGACTAGTTTGGACCTTGGATATGGCTATGGGACTTTAAAATATGGAATCTAAACATTTAAAACATAATTTTTGTGATGTTTGAAGGAGTTTACGGCCAAGGAACATTCTTGGGCCGTAAACTCATATAATGAGGGTTTTCATGCCCTTAAACCCTTCCAAATCACCCCTATAGCTTAGATATGAATTATAGGACTTTGATTCTTACATTTGGACACTTGAAACATTAATTTTGAGGGACTTATATGAGTTTACGGCCAAGGAGAGTTCTTGGGCCGTAAACTCCACAAAACTTGACATAAATCTCATTCTAAGGTGTTAGAAAGCCATCCAACACCACCAAAGGCCTTGGAATAAATCAAGGGACCAACCAAAAATACTTTGAGGGCCTAAAACACAACATTTATGGGGTTTCTAAGGGTTTACGGCCAAGACATGTTCTTGGGCCGTAAACTCCAAAATTTTTGGTGTTAGAATGCAAACTACACACCCCTAAGGCCCTTAGATGAATTTTAGAAGTCCTTTCATGCAAGTTTTAGACCTTGAAACACCTTGGAGCACCATGTATTAGAGTTTACGGCCATGAATTTTAGAAGTCCTTTCATGGGCCGTAAACTCCACAAACACCTCAAAAATCACATGCAAACTCATGTTAGGACTTGGATTAATTCTACCAATCACATGTGATTTGTTCTAGCACCATTTAACATCATTTTCTTGGAAAAATAGGGGTTTACAGCCATGGAGCTATGCTAGGCCGTAAACTCCCATAAAGAGGGTCAAATTGATGTTTTAAATCATTCCAAGTCCTTAAACCAAGTCTAGAAATTATCCCCTAAGTGTTGGAAGTCCAAAAGGCACCATAAACCACCGATCATGAGTTTACGGTCGTAAACTCATGGGGAAGGGTGTTTTGGCCGTAAACTCCCTTAAAGGGAGTGTTCCTTTGATGTCCCAACTCATCTCCCAAGTCCCTTGTGTCATTCATGTCCCTAAACGCCACCCGGGTCCCACCAAACACTCGTACCGGAGTGTTTTCGAGACTTGAAGCAAGTGTCCCTATCATATGAATAAACTAAGTCCTAATTAGATACAAATGTGTATTTTTACATCATAACTAGGAACCTCGTGTGTTTACAAGTTCCGGATCAACTCTTAGCATCCAAACCGTCTCGTATCTCGTCCGGTGAGTTCATACCCCTACGACTTTTTCACTGTTTTCAATGTTTTCAGGGGGGGAATACAAGCAAACTATAACTGTTCTCCAATCACAACATTGATATGTTTCAAACAATATCTGACAAACTTATAAACTCTTTTACTCCTTATGTAATCTGCTGAGAATAAGGAATGACTACTCGATTTCAACTAAATGGATTTTAGTTAAGGAAACAATCAAACTAATCAAATTATTATGGGAATAATTTGGGGGTCTTTTCTGTTCTTTCTATCGTATACTGATATCTATACCAAGTTATTAGATAAACTATGACTGTTTCAGTTTATCTCCGTATCATTTTAATGTATTGTCAGATAATTTCATGTATGTATATATACTTTACTGTGCTATGTTTCGTAATCTTCTGTATATCGATATCTTACAAGAACCCTGTGAATAGTTTAGTACTAGTTTGTGAGATAGTCACTACCCTTTATGGATGATCAGTAAATCCTCCCCGGAAGTGCAACCAGAGTCTCCTAGAGGGAGAGCGCGGAATTTGTGAATAGATCTATTCGGGACTGACAATCCCACACCTTAACTGCTAGCTACAGTTAGGCGGGCACGCCTAGGGTGACAAATTTCTGGATATCGTTCGACGTTTGACAAACGTCAAGGAGGTCACGTTGTCGTATTAGTATGGTTACCCGACTCACAATATGTATTAATACCAGCTTATTCACAGTTTGGGTTCAGAATCTTTATCTCGTTCGGGATTGTAATCCCATGATATTGTTTCTATGTCTCTTTCGGGATAGTGATCCCATGGTATTATCAAACTATTATATATCTATGTCCTATACGGGATAATGATCCCATGGTTTATTCTTATATCTCTTTCGGGATAGTGATCCTATGGTATTAACTAAACTATTTGGTATCTAGTTCGGGATAGTGATCCCATGGTTTTATGTCTACAACTTGTACGGGATGTCTTTCCCCATGGTCTTTAACTATACTTTATACGGGATAGTGATCCCAAGGTTTCGTATCGATATCTTACGGGATAGTGATCCCATGGTTTTCTAAATCTATATACGGGATAGTGATCTCAAGGTTTTCTAAATCTATATCTTATACGGGATAGTGATCCCATGGTTTCTAAAAATTGTATCTTATTCGGGATAGTGATCCTATGGTTTCAAATCTATATTTACATATATACATTAACTTATCTCGTGTTAGTCCGGGATGAAAGTCCCATGATCTTGAACCTGTACTTTCGAATATCTCAAACTAACTTATATGTCTTTCGGGATAGTGATCCAAAGATTTTCATTATATAGTTTTGTGTGTTAAACTATACTTTGTGATATACCATTGATCTTACAATTAGGAAAATATGGGATTTTCCTGAGGTAAATACAATACATAACCGAATTGGTAACAAATGATAACTTAACCAACTTCACATAAGAAAATATGGGATTTTCTTTGGATAACAAATCTTTTTGGAAACTAAAGGAAACCGATACATTTTCACAAAACAAAACCGCTTATGAACTCACCAGCTTTATGCTGATTTTCAAACCGCTTGTAGTCTCAGGTCCAAGTTAGACAGGTACCCGGTGATCTCTTTTGATGAAGACGGAGTGCGTGGAAGACTCGTCTCAACTTTTGTTAATATGATGCATATGTATATCTTGTATAACTTTACTTTTGAAACACATGTAAACTTTCATATATATGTAATGTAATGTTTGTTTACTGTGATTACCATGTACATTGGAATTGATACACAACTTGGAGTCAACCCCGGAGACGTTTCCGCCTTTGGTTTTCGGGGTGTGACATATGTTAAGTTGTGACATTGTACAAAATTAGAGCCGCCTTCAAAACCAATGAAAAAGAAGCCATTCGATGCTCATCAATGAATATTCAATTGTAATTCACGAGAAACCACACAATCAATTCTTCATCTCTCTTGATGTCGAATGAAGAGATCTTTTCCCAGGATCAATCTATTTTTGTATCAAATAAAATTTGATATCACAATAACAACATTTTTTACTTGATTTTGTCTCATTCTTTGGCAATCAAATTTACTGAAATCCATGAGATTATGGGTCTTACCAACTTGAAACTTAGATTTTGAAAAGAATGGCATATGATTTCACTTCCAAATCCCAAAAGCGAATGAGCCCAGCCTCCATGCCGAAGGATTGGTCTTATCTTGGTGTCAAATCTCATGTTGTACTGGTATAAAGCATGAAACTTGTGATAGTTCTTATCCAATTGGGAACAAAGAAAGATCCAGTGGATGTGACGGTTCAGGATTTTCACAGGAATCAACGAGTACATGATGATCACTTTTATAATGTTGACCTTTTTACGGTGGCGGTTAAGTAGCCAACACAATACATGGCATTTCCTAAATGGTTATTGGTTCAAAATTCAAAAATAACTCCGATTATAAAATGAAGATGATAGGTTCCTAATAGAACTTTATGCTCTTTGATCAAACCTCCAAGAAACCTAATTCTTCATTGTTTCCAACTTACTCCAAAAATTTTCTACAATGGCTGCTCCTCATCCCACTATTGATCCAACAAACACCAATGAAGAAGAAGCCTCACAACCGATGATGAAAATCCAAAACACGATTTTTTTTCTGGTTCCATCACTTAATCAATATCCAGAGGCATTACGGATGCTTGTTCAAACCTTAAACAACTTTGTATTAGCAACTTCCCTTTCTTCTTCATTTGCAATTCTGATGGAATGGATTTCTCTTGCTAGTTCAACTAATAAATTCAACAAGGCTACTAAGGTGGTTACATTTCAATTGTCGAATTCAAAGACCAAAAAGCTCACTTGGAAGCAATTCACCCAAATTCTCAAATTACCAGGTACGCTCTATGAAGTCATGAATGACCAGGTGGTATATATGTTTAATGAAATGGGGAATCAACCAATTCACAATGGAATAAGTCATTTTAAGAAATCTAGTCTTCATTGTTTTTGGAGTTTCCTGTTTGGAATTGTTCTACAATGTTTAACACGATGAAGCTTTGGGCTCGACAAAGCCAAGCTTGAAGTCTAATCAGTCCTTTTTGGATTGTATTATGGTTTGCATATGGATTATGCTACACATGTGTGGGAGGAATTTAAAACTTCTATCTCACACACCAATCTTCTAATGGTGTTTTGAGTGCTCGTTTTTGAAGCTTGATTTTATAGGACGTTTATCGTCAAGAGGATATTTTGGTTCCTTATTATGTTGAAACTGCTTAGTTTCTGGCTATGGCTGCACAAGGATTAATGTTGATGATCCGACTGTTTTTCCTATTGTTGCTCGCATTCCAGATGTGATGCTTAAGCTTGTGGATCCCAAAAATAAGATTCTTGTGCAATACTTGGCTTCGATTGACTATTATTCTACACCAATAGTGGTTCTTCCACAAAAGAGGGTAGAATGACCTTCTAAAGCTTCCAAAGCTCCAATGAAGAAGAAGCAAGTCGAAAAACCACCAAATGTGGAGGAGGAAAATATGAAAGAAACCACCCATTCAAAATCGGGGGTTCTCAAAAGCACGAAGAAACCAACAAAGAAGCCTACCGATTCACCAATCAAGAAACCCATACAAGACTCTGTAATTGAAAGTGTTGAGCCAAAGAATGTCGATTCTTCAAATCCTATTTCTTCTCAAAAGGGTCTAATGAAGATTCGAAGGCCTCAATTTAACAATAAGGGTGTTTTGTTTTGTGAAGTCTCTATTCCTGTTTCACTAGCTTCAAAGAAGCGTCAAGCTCTTGATATGGCTCACAAGTTACAAAAGAATAAATGTAAGATTCCTGTTCTACTTGACAATGTGAAGGTAAAAACTGATCAAGATAGTGATAGTGAAAGGTCATATATTCGCATCGAAGATTCTTTTACTGGATCACCTCAAATGGATTCTCCTATCAAATCAAATTTCGAGGTGACAAGGAATCCTGATGTTAATGTAAACCTTTCTAATATAGACAAAAACATCATTTCAAGTGATCATCAACCAACATCCATCCGTGAGAAGACCTTGGTCTTACTATACTGGGTTTCGCATACCGAGTCCAATACAAAGGAGGTTTGAACTCCAGACATCCTTGTAAACTTATCTGATAAGAACACACATGTCCACAAGATGAAGGGATTGATAACAATAAGTCATCTGTCACTTCTGCCATCAAAACTTCCACTACAACTCATCTACCATCGAAACTTCCACAGTCGAAATTTCAACAGCTTTACCACCAATTTCATCACTCGTTACAACTTCAGTTCCAATTTCAACCATATCACCAACATTTGCTAGTATCATGCATGAACCTATTGTAATTATTTTCTCATCTCAATACACTGAGGCTGAGAAAGTGGTTCACAACGTGAAACCTAATGATGATGATGTAATGGTGTCATTTGTTGATCTTCAATTTGATTATGAGGAGGAGAATATTCCTGATGACTTAATAATGTCAGGTAAACAGTTCAAGATCCTTAACTCGAAAATCAATTCTCTTCTTCAGATACAAGCTGATACTGGAGGAAAGTACTTTGTGGCTGAATTTGAAATGGAATATTTGATGAAAGCTCCAGAAACTCGCTTACGAAACTTGATTGAGGGTATTGAGTAGAAACAAGCAAAAAGGTTAGTGTTTCATTCGAAGAGCAATCACTATGAGATTCAGAAGCTTCGTGACGTTGCAAAGGAATGTCATGAACTCTTTGTCAAGCAAGTGAATACAACGAATGAGTATTTGGATCTCAAAATTTATGAACTCAAATCCTTGTTGTCAAAAGAAGTTCAGAAAATGGAGCAAAACTATACATTATTGCATGGAAAATTCAATGTCATTACGAGTGTTACCACTAAATTGGTTGAGTTCAATTCTAAGTATACAAAAAAGCTTGAAGCCAAGTCAGAAAAGGATACACAATTTTTTGACAAGATGGAATAATTTTTGTCAAGTATCAAGAAGTCTCTTTCTAAGTTTGATCTTTCGAATCAATCGAAAGTATCTCAAGATTATCTTTCTCCGAAGATTTCGAATATCAAGTCCAATGTCAAATCTGAGCTTGCTCCAATCCTTGAGTTGGTCCTTCGTTTGCCAACTAACTCTCCACGTGTAGTGCAAGTGTCACAATGAGTGCTCCATGAGTGCAATCTCTACTAAAATGATGAGTCAAGCCACAATTAAATCAGCCCCCTTTTCATTAAAACTTCTTTCTTGAGTCCTCCCACACTTGGCCTAACGGCCATAGTCCTGATGGCCTCGTGATCGTGAATCTAAAGTCTTGGGCCTCTTCGCCTGACCCACTATTGTTTGTACCTGCTCCGGCTTGCGCTTCATCCAAAGCTACAACTCAATCCCTTGTTCCCAGGCTCTATTTTTCATGGCATCCAAGGTGTTGCCGCTCGTCTTCTTCATTTCCTCATCTACAGTGTACTACCGAACCAACAATGCTCTCTCTCAGAACTTGGATGTGATCTCCTTCATAGTCTCTATAGTCTGGTGTGACATCCCCAATTTCACGGCCAGAAAAGACCGATTTGTTTATGCTTTGTTTTTAAAATCAGAGTAATCTTTTAAAGAAAACAGTTGCGGAATTTGTTCCCAATACAAAATATGATAGGAATCTATCAAAGCATTTCTTTAAAGAAATGTACATTCATTATCTAAAAAAATCTCAGGATGTCATGTTCAATACAAACCAAAAGCATAAACAGAACAAAAATAGACCTTACAACAGTTATTCATAACTATTGGCCTATAATCCAAAATCTCTCGTTATGTCAGCTAACTTATGCTCTCGTACCATAACCTGTACTACAAAGAAAACTGAGAGGGTCAGGCTTGGGAGCCTGGTGAGCATATAGGGTTTTCAACCCATAATAATATAATTATTATATTCAATTATCAAATAATCAATCCAATTACCCACCCCCATTATCTCCATTTATTTCTTAAAGATTTATCCTAAGAACCGATTACCCTTCTCCCATTCATTCCTAAGGATTGCCCTAAGGAACTGGCACAAAGTCTAGTGTTGCCAAGGTTCTTAGATTACCTCTGGTGAACACGCAGTTCACAATAATTAATGAACACCTAGTTCAAGAACACCTAATGAACACTTAGTTCCAATATTACCCAATGTACACCTAGTTCACAAACACTTAATGAACACTTAGTTCATATATCCCTAATGAACACTAAGTTCAAATATCTAATGAACACTTAGTTTGAATATCCCTGGTGAACCCAATCACCTAAGGAACACAGAGTACGAAAGCTCTTAGTTCAAACAATGTGATAATAAAGTATATCTCGATCCTACAAAACCACTAATATTATAAACACATATAAATTATATTTCTAAAACAATATATCCCATCCCGTCGATCCCTACATACTGACCCTATACAATGATCTTACGAGATCTAGCCTAAGGAATCGATATGAACCACAAACTGACGAAGTTGCTTCGGAAATTCCCTGGCAGCAAACGAGGATCAATAAAGGCATCAAATGAGGGTAATGGAATAAGTTTCACCACGAACCTTTTTTTGTAAAAGAAAGAACCGCAAGATATTTTAAGTCAGGGGTAGTTATCTAGATAACAATGCCTAGGTGTGGTCCGAATATCGTGAGGTATTTTACCCCCAGACTCTCCCTGTCCAGCATCAAACTTTGCCTAGCAGTGGCCTGAATATCATGAGATATTTCACCCCCATATGCACCCTATCCAACAATATAACACCAGACATACCTAGCAATGGTCTATTCTCGACACGCTTTAATAGGCAGTCTACGAAGTTCCCTTAATTACTTCGTGAAAGAAAACGCTGGCATAAGCAGTTCGGTCGATCACTTCATAAAAGAAACGCTGACTCCAAAGCTCTCTCAAAATAAAAGTATGGGGAAATACTACTAGAGTACTCTCGTATGCTCCCGTAACCGACACACAAAATTATCAAAAAGACTTTGTACATGATAGTACTTCTGGCACATTATAGTACTCTGGTATGCGAAAGACTCGTACCCGAGAACATAATAGTACCCTGGCACAAGCAGCACCCAAGACATAGAGCTTTGAAAAAGACTTCGTACATAAAATATACTTCTGTACATAGGACGTACTCCACCAATCATCAATCCCACAACACACATACTCTTAATATGAGGTTACCTAATATCCCAACTTAATGGAACTGAACATCCCTATTTAAGTCTTAACCTATCACTAGGCAAGCCTACAATGCATATAATCAATTTCCGATACTATCTCCGTTTGGAAACGCTAACTATGAGTAAACTTAGCACAAAGTTTTAAGTAATAATATCATATATACACATCTTAACACATATTGCACCATAACTAGTTCATACGTTGTATATCATCAATTATATATGTAACACATATTTCGGGCAATAACAAATACTTCACATACATATATAATTAATATTTTAATAAATACTTGTATTAAAATTATGTCCATGAAAGGGAATATGCACATGATACCCTATCGGATGGACACTTAGTTCAAAAATACATAATCTGTATTCCTGGATCTAAAATTTACCTCATTACCTAATCCATATTCCCGGATCTAAAACTAACCTCTTGATCTAATCCATACTCCCGAATCTATAAGAAGTTTATCTCTTTATCCTTTTATCTCATGATTCAAATAATCTTTTATCCCATACCAACAATCTCATCTACCCATGCTCTATCGAACATATTCGTAGATGAAAAATACGTATACAGTTTAACTCATTAAACCCTATATAATTTATCCATTCCACAATTATCTCAAATAAACAACAATAAATACACACATAACACCTATTTCATAGAAAATAATTAATATTTATGTGTAAGAAGAAAGTGACTATACAGTCACTTGATCAGAAGATGACCGGGCATGACTACGGCTTGTAGAAGTAATATTCTTCGGTGAAACTGTGATCTCTTCACACACCGGGCTTCTTGCGGGAAGAGCTTCGGATCGGAAACTCTTTTCTTCTCGGGATCTTCGGGCTACAGGACTTGCTTCGTTTCTCGGAATGAGAAGAGATTGAGCAACCAAACTCGGCTGCCCCTTGAATTCTATTTATAAGGCTGATTTTATGGATTCACGTCATGAATCTCAACTATTCACGTTGTGAGTTCAGTCGTCACTGCATGCGTCATCGCAAGTTGTGTCCGTCAGGCTCCAGAAGTCATAAATACTGTATTCACATCGTGAACTCTGATAGTTTTGGGGTTTCGCGCCCCGAACTTCAGAAATTCATAACATTAGCATACGAACTTCGTTTTCGACGTTCTTTATATCCACGCGTAGGTAAAAACAAGATCTACAACTTTCATTTAGACTTTGTCGGCTAATTTTGACTTTATTTTTAATATATAAATAATATATTATTTTTAGTAGGCCGGGACAGGAAAACTCCGTTTGAAATTCATAACTCCTTCATCTGAACTCCGTTTTTGTCTGTCTTTTTATCGTTGGACTACTATTGATGAGATATTCAATTCTCATTTAGAAAGTTTTGGCTAAATATCACTCGACCTCAATCTCGAGTTTCAGGCTGCATACTGCTAATGCTGAAACTTCGAAAAATCATAACTTCCTCATACGAAGTCAGATTTAGACGTTCTTTTGGTGTACGCTCTCGGTTTAACGTATTCTACGACTTTCATTTAGATCTCTAAAGCTAAATGTCACTCTAACGTAAATTCACTATTTACATCGCGCTGTGTCGTGCCGGTTCTTTCGCGAAACTTCAACATGTCATAACTTCTTCGTGATAATTCATTTCGGCGTTCTATATATGTACGGAATCCTTGTAACATATACTAAAACTTAGTTAAGATTACCCATTCTAAATAATCTTTCATCAAAAAAGTCATTTTTGATGCTTATCATCTCTAAATTGAATAGTCCATATCTACGGGCATTACATATGGCGAAGCTCTTGGAACTCACTCACCAATGGCCAAAGCTCCCAAAGCATGTCCAACCTACTCCCACCAATCATGGGCTCCATCCTTCAAAAGGAAAGATGTAAATCCTACTTTCAACCCCTCGAGGTAGAAACTCCTCCGCTGAGCATTCTCCATGTCATCGATCCATCTTCGGCAAGCAATAATTCAAGTACTTTGGTTCATATTAAAAACTAGAAAACTGAATGGAAACAAATCACCTCGGGTACTTTGGTTCATCTTGAAAACTAGTAGGTATAATTGTGCACTCTCAAGTGGATATTTATTCGTTATTCACCGATTCATAAATTGACTGGTTTCCGGGTTTAGACAAATAATCTTTTGATTTTTAAAACTTTTAATTGAATTGATCAAGTGAAATAATTATCCCAAAAATCAGTTTTCAATTCGTATTATGATTGATTTGAATTATTTGCATCAAAGATCACGAAGCTACTACATACTAATGATCATAATATGTATTTTTACTTATTAAAATTACAAACTTTACTATTTAACCCTAGGTTTTGATCAAATACTAGTCATACGAATTTATAATTCATAAAATCATATGATTCAAGAACATTAATCTAGATTGTTAATCTAAACCTAACAATACTCAACAATAGACATAAAGTATTGAAACTTTAACACATAAGGATCTTTTATCAATGAAACATAATAAATTAAATAAGAATAAATAATCTTAATAGCAAATTAACCCATAATCTTAATGATTCATCTAGTCTAACACAAAGCAATAGGGTTTTGAAGCCCTAAATGAAAAATTAAAACGTATAAAAATCATAACGGAATGCTAATCATGGTTAGAACAATAAACCAAATGATTTAAGGCATGAATCGGCTCACTAATCCTTCATATCTTCGCTCCATGTTAGCTTAACGACCCTCCAACTTCCTTCTATACCCTCACAATGGCAGATATGAGGTTTATTTTTGTAGGGGGTGAAATAGGGTTAAAGATATTTCATTAGGGCTAATTTACGTCTCCATTTATAGGTTTCAACATTGGCACAACATGGAAACTGACTTGCCACACCGTAGGTACTGGATTCAGAACGTTCACGAATTTTTTAATTTTCCACTTTGTTCAAATGGCTTTGCCATGGTGTAGGAACAAGGAATCTAAATTTTTTAAAAACATAAAAGTCGTTTGGAATTTTTTCTAGTTTTCATAAATTGTTTAATCTCGTCAATTAGAGTTACGAGCCAAGAGATATTGTCAAAACACTGAAGAGAGGTAAAGGTGTCCAACAACATTTTTTTTTGCATCTTTGAAACTTCTTTCTCTTCCTTTTGCATTCCAAGCTACCATTTTAACTTTAATTGAACGTTTCAAAGCATATTAAGTATTATATATCTTAAAATCTAACATTATTACTCAAATATATTAGGCTAATGGTCTAAAATACATAGTTAAATAATGTCATATCATAGCACTGGTTACATGACATCGAGTTGTGGTTTATTTGAATTCGTGAGACAAGAGAGTCTTCACACGATACCGTGTA
Organism: Lactuca saligna; assembly: GCF_052625555.1. Classification (NCBI taxonomy): domain Eukaryota; kingdom Viridiplantae; phylum Streptophyta; class Magnoliopsida; order Asterales; family Asteraceae; genus Lactuca; species Lactuca saligna. The sequence goes on from NC_136421.1 coordinate 247,627,970, forward strand.
GGAGGGTAGTTGTCTTGATGACTCTTGCATTGGTATGTTGAGTCGGACCCGTTTTTATGTCGGGTTATGTTTGTATGTTGGTTTGGGCATGTTTGTAAGATGAGCGGGACCCGATATGTGGGTGAGGCCTAATGATATGTATGGTATGTGGTATTTTGGGGAACTCTCTAAGCATTGTGCTTACAGTTTTGTGGTTTAAACATTTTCAAGTACTTCCAGTTCCAAAGGGAAAAGTTTGGCTTAACTGCATAACATCCCCCGATGATTTTCCGCACCGATGATTGTTATTTTACTCTGATGATTGTGATACATTTACTATGAATGATGTTGAAACAAACATTGCGTGAATTTGATGATTTGAATATGAAATTTTTTATTAGTATTTTTTGGATGTCACACTAGACATTATATTTATGTGGAATAAGAAAAAGGAACATGTTTGGTATATCTTGTGTTCATGCTCAAGTTATAGCCTCATTAACGATTTAATGGACTTAGGATTGTAGATCTAGCCTTGGTATGGATTTTTAATGGATAGAGTTGGAAACTTTATCCATTAAGTCAGTGTCAAAGAGTAAACTAAAGTTTGGGGCTTAGATATGTAGGGACTAATCACTTAAGGAAGAAGTTGGCATTCTACCAGATCCCATGATAAGGGCTTGCCACATCGTGGCAGTACTCTGATGATCGACTGTTTTGTCCTTAGCTTGTCATAATGTGGCCAAGAGCATGTCATATTATGGGGGTGGTTGACCTGTTAACCATTGACTGTTGACTTTTCGGATGGTTTGACCTTGGGTCAAACTTGAAGGAATTCGGTTATTGATTAAGGTTCCACCTTGGTTTGGTGTTAGTCAGTTTACGGGAGCGATCAGTAAAGGAAGTAAGCATGTTGATGTGTTTCCTTGGGTCTTCGATTCACATGAGTTTCTTCTTCTCCGATGATGATGGTGACAAATAATTCTAGGGTTCCAGCGAGAGGTTGTAGTCTGACGATGTAGTGGTGGTCCGACAAGATTAAAGAGAGAGAAATGGTGTTTGTGTGTTAAAAGAGACATTTGGGTGTAGTGGGATTATTAGGGATGGGTGGTTGTTCTCCGGAGACAACATAAGTCTACGACGTAAACGAAGATAATGTTTTTGTTCCAAATTTGAAACGAGGGTTTGTTGGGGAAGATAGTGTCTTCGACGAAGGGTTTATAAGCTCAAATAATAAGGACGACCAAAGAAAGAGGATGACGGATTTGGGTTCGTTCGACAATAGATCGAGTCGAAGAAGGACGATTATCGCTCTTCCGTCTTCGTCTTTCTAGATCGACCGTAAATGCCGGTGACGAACATATCTGGTGGCACGGGCGAAGTTGCCGTTATATTCAATGGTTTTCTGATCTATGTGGTTGTACCTCTTCGCCCAAAAGGATTACAAGTTGGATGAACTCTATCATTACCTTTTAGAAGAAATGCCTTCCAATACCAATCTCGATCTTGAATTGTCACAACGTATTTTGTATCCAATCGTTTCTCATATTCAATTCTTTTTTCCCACCAAGCATTGGATTCAAATGTATGTTTCTGAGAACTTGGATTCCTGATTTGACTATATGTGAAGCAACGTGATGAACGATGTTGGCACTAGAGTTGTCTCCTTCGAGGAAGATGTGAACTTGAGTCTTTAGATTATAGGTATGGACGTAAGTTGACCATTCAAAATCAGAAAGTAAAGAGAAAGATATGGGAAGGAGGAAGAATGTTGAAATTCCTTTTAATTATAAAAGTATTTAAATAATTAAATAAATAAAGACAAAACTGTAAGATTGGTCCCTGTGGTATTCAAAAAACTTTGGATGGGGTCCAAAAAGTTTTTTACTTGCATAGAAGGTCCAAAATCAAGGTTTTTCTGTGTTTTTGGTCCAAAAAAACTTAAAATGACGATTATACCCTTTACTTTATTTTTTATATATATTTTTTATTGTTCAAATACTATTTTAATTTAAAAATAAATAGAAAAGGAAATAATTATCTCTCTCTCCTTATTGCTTTAAGACTTTTACAATACGTATTCTTATAACTTCATCTTCTCCAAAAATCCAAACCTACTTTGAACTTGAATAATTATAATCTCCATCATATTGGACAAAGAATAGACGAACGAAAGGCAAATTGACGGGAGCTGAGGTGCAGATGGGAAATCGCAAGGAGGGGCAATAGGTTTGTTAAAACCGACGACCCTTTATAGGTTCACTCTTCATCTTCACTGATTGGGAGAAGTAAGAAGGAACACAAATAGAAGCAGTCAAAGTGGTGATCTGTTGATCAAACAGATCGCAAGAAGGAGTCGATCTCCGGCAAACTCCCCTAGGCTCTTCACTCGTCGTCGGCAGCCCAAAATCGAGGGGGAAAGGGAACCGACTGGATCGAAGGGAGAAAGAAGAAGAGGGAAAGCAGAACAGGGATGGTTCGATAGAGGTTTGGTCCATCACCAAAATTAAAGAAGAAAACGAAGGTAGCTTACGCTAGTGGGTGACTGTTACAGCAAGGGGGCTGCTCCAGTGGCCTCCTTGGTTGTTCTCCTTCTATTCCATTGGCAAAACACGACGGGTAAGGGGAAATAAACACTGAAGTATCAGTCGAGGGAAGCGGCGATCCTCATGGGTCTTTGGTTATTTCCGATTAACGGGAAGGAAGGCGGAGGAGCATTGCCGGTTCCCCCTTTTTGTCGTCATGGGTGTCGAAACGATATATATATATATATATATATATATATATATATATATATATATATATATATATATATATATAGAGAGAGAGAGAGAGAGAGAGAGAGAGAGAGAGTTGTTTCCTTTTCTATTTATTTTTAAATTAAAATGGTATTTGAAAATTAAAAAAAATAGAAAAACAGAAAGTAAAAGGGTATAATCATCATTTTAAGTTTTTTTGGACCAAAAACACAGAAAACCTTGATTTTGGACATTCTATGCAAGTGAAAAACTTTTTGGACCCTATCCAAAAATTTTTGAATACCACAGGAACCAATCTTGCAGTTTTGTGATAAATAAATAAACAAAAGATAAGGCCAAAATCTTTATTATAAAAAAGTTAAAAACAAATTGGATCAAACTTATAATAAAATCAAAATATTGAACCAATTGTGATAACCCAAAACATTTTGGAATAAAGCGATAATTTTTAACCAACTACAAATTATTTTTACAGTTTTATGTATAAAACAATATATTATTAAAATACAATCACAGATATCATCATTTTCTTTTCACTATTTTTAATGTAAAAATGTAAAATACGATTCAATATAGTCTAACATGTAATTTATTAAGAGTAAGATTTTATTAAAATTATAGTGTTTTAACATTTAATTTCTTAACCATGGATTAAAGTTATAAAAATAACTGTCATGTTTATATTAATTAAGAAAGGCCCCACTGAACACCAACATTCCATATTTACCCTCTCTAAAATTATTTGAGCACGTACCTTAGTCATGAGTGTCCAACCACCCATTCACATGCACCATAATGTACTCTTGTCTTGACTTCACAATTTTGTTTCTTTTTGTTTTGTTTCTTGCCCTACTTTTATTCATTCTCTGATATTAAACATCATAATATACATACGTTTATACATCTTGGTTTGACTTTTTACGTAAAACAAGTATTTTTATGGTTTCTTCGTTTTTTAAGTTTTTGAATGACTAGGTCCCTTAATATATAAAACACCCGATTTTTTTAAAATAATTTAGTCGATTAATACATGTCACATATGTATACATATGTTTTAAATATATATGGAACAACATATTAACTCTTTAGAAGATCCCTTGAGGAGAGAGGGTAAACTCCAACATATACAGTTACTTATGAGACCATATCGTACTGATGCTATATAACTAACTCTTCCCATCATAGTCGGAGGCGCAATAATGATATATATACAAGAATGTGCTGAGTGATAGGAGTGTGGTATACCGACTCTAATACAATATAAATATACGTAGATCCTCATATTAACTCTCCAAAAAATCCCACTAATACACATGGACATTGTCAATATATTTGACACTTGTCTTGGTCGTTAATCTTTAATGAGAAATAAGATCTTAGATTAAAAGAAATGGTTGATTGATCCATGCGTTATACTTGATATAAAAACATCGTCCACATAAGAAGCATTATGGACCAAGTTTTATTCACCACAAAGTTGTTAGTTTTAAATATACATGAATTGTGAATATATCCTTTAAAACTTGGTGTTCGGATATGAAACCTAACATTATCCAAAGTCCAAGAGTCGCTACATCGTTATCAATTAAATGGTTGTGATATTGTTAGTACAGGTGTATGATCATAACGTACCAACTAATCTACTAGTATTCTAGTTGATCATGTTTAGGTTTTACATAAAAAGTAAAACTTTAGTTAATAATAATGTTATTATTATCTATATTAATAGATCCATTATAAAGGTTTAAGATAGACAGAACTAAAAATAATTAATTAAGTGATGTGAATTAGAACCAATAGATATGCAAGAAAACCGATAAATAATATTGAGAATTATGTGTCGATTAGTCGCGAATAGTAAATCTAATTATTATTAATATGATTACCAAGTTTCGTACAGAAACCATATCAATCATTCTCGATTAGATATGATTATAAGAAAAGAGTGGAAGTAGACTGTCATGTTACTGGACGAACGTAAAGATGAAACAATAATGTAAAACCAACTCGTTGATGGACGATCTTGACCATAGAATAACTGCACGGATTGAACTCATGTCCTTAAAGATTTTTACTTCGCTTCTGTCGGCTGTAACTAACACAGTAAAACCCCAGGATTTAATGCAGATTTATCGAGTTTCCAACAACAATGGAAAATGATAAACGCAAAGTGAATAATGAGAAACTAGAAGAAACCGCACACAGAGAGGGGGGGGGGGGGGAGAAGTTCAAATTCGTGTATGAAATACGGCACCCAGAAGGTTGTATCTATAGGTATTGAAACCCTAGAAGGCAATAAAGAGGCCCCTCTTGGACCAATCCCCTAGAAACCCTAGGGAGACGACTTGCTCTCTAAGCTAGCCGTTATCTAAGCCTTCTAGAATATTTTGTTTCTGTATGCACGAAGTCATCTGTTTAACCAGATTGGTCAAACCGACCTGACCCAAACTTTGCCAAAAATAGAAGCTCCTTAGCTCCCATCAACCGATGCGTTGTGCCAAGTGCCAAGTGCCAAGTGCGCCTAAATCACTCCATTTTGCGCACTTGCGGCGTCAGTTGGTGCTAGGCTAGGCTAGGTGTGCGTGTGTGGGCTTCGCCCATTCCTTTGATCCATTAAAGCCTTTGAATGCCTCTCAATGGAATAAGCTTATAAACCTACTAAATGTTTCTTTCCAACTTGCAAGATTACCTCTATAATTTCCACAATCCCCGACAAAGTTGCAATGTTTCCTTTCACTTAGACACATGATGTCACTTGGGTGTAACGAAAATTTAAACCCTATTTTAATGAGAACAAACAAGAAGAGACCAATTAAATGGTATCCTTATAGGTTTAAACCATGAACCTTATGACCTATCCGGTTTACCCCCACACATCACATATCATCTTTACATTCTCCCTGAGCGCTAATATGGCCATACATTATAAATCCTTTTCATGACCCTTTAGAAGATAAACCACTAATATTCATTTGAGGTGGCACCACATCTAGGTCATATAGGCAAAGTTGTACAACATCTTCATGACTTTGATGTCTCTAAAACTTTGTTAAGAGTTGTAATTCAACATCGTTCTAGGAAAAGACATACTATCCTACCTCACATAGATCTATCATTAATGGTAGTACCTTTTATCGTTAGTGACTTTGTTGTTACCCTTTAAACTTGAGAATTAGGAGCACTAATTCCAAGTTGGGTTTCCATCACTAAGCGATTCTATTGTGGTTTTAGATCCATAACTCTCGTGGTAGATGTAACCAGATCTCTCGTCAAATATTTGGTAAACAGATCTGCCAAGTTCCTACTTGTCTTGACATAGACAACTTTGATGGTACCATTCTCAATTAGTTGTTTCACAAAATTATGTCTTAGACCTACATGTCTCGACTTCCCATTATGTATCGCATTATATACTTTAGACAATTTGGCCTCACTACCATAGTACATGGGTATAGAAGGCACTGGAATATCCCACAGATGGATATCCATAAAGTAAATCTCGAATCCACTCAACCTCTTTGCCTAGTGCTGCTAAAGCAATTAACTCTACTTCCATCATTGAATGAGTTATGCATGTCTGTTTCTTGCTCGCCCAAGAAATAGCATTGCTAGCTAGAGTATAAATCCAATCACTTATGGATTTCGATTCACTAATGCGATCTATCAAGGTAGCATCAGAATACCCTTCTATTATTCCATTTGATGACGAATACGTCAACTCAAAAGTACTTGTCCTTTTTAGGTATCCTAGTACTATACCCACTATCTTCTAGTGCTCAGTCCCTAGATTGACAGTATACCGACTTAATTTTCTTACATCGAATGCGATGTCAGGTTGAGTGCAATGCGTTGCGTACGTCATGCTCCCAATTGCACTTGCATATTCTAGTTAAGCCATTACTCGACTTGTTGGATTAGGTATCTAAGCCCATAATATTTGGTATAAACTTGAATTGATAGTAGCACAGCCCTTTTGGGTTGCCTTCAAACCTGGCGATTGAATAGGATGACTGTTAGAGAGAGAAGAATGATTTATTACTTGGTTAATAAGTTAATTATAAATGATTTATTAATGTATTATGCAAATTATATATTAATTAGAAATCATATTGTTTAATTAATATTTAATCAGAAATTAATTTTGAATTAATTTTGGGATTAAAGAAATTAATAAAAACTACAGGGACTAAAGGTAACAATGTTCAATAGTTGATCATTTGGCAATTCTAGAGCCTCCCTATAGTAGGGGAATGAAATCTAGATGCTCCTAGGGTTTCCTTGGGCTCTAAGGGAACCTTGGATGCCTTATGGAGGAAGTTAAGGGGTTAGGGTTATCTTGGATACACCTGCCTTATCCAATACCTTCCTAACACCTATATAAACCCTCCTTAGGGTTAAATTTCGGTTATGAATCCTCCAAGAGCATAAGGTCCGAAATATCTCTTCCAGTACCCTCTCTCTAAAGTATTCCTTGGTTGCTTGAGTTTGTTTGTGAGCCATTAGAGGCGCGACACTTGTGACGCTTGCTACCAAAGGTCTTTCAAGCAAGGATTCAAGATTGTTTACAATAACAATCTTAAAGGTAAGTATTATAACCATATTATTTGATTATTATCCATAGATCTAGGGTTTATACTTTTTTGTTCATTATTGTATGTTCAATTAGAGAAAACTTAGATCTTCAATTAGGATTGCATGTACACATAAGATTGTATGTTTTGCCTAAAACCCATCAGTGGTATTAGAGCCTAGGTTTGGTTTTCTGTTGAATTGATACTAATAGAACTTGAACAAGGAGGAGAAAACAAAATCGTCATTCTATTCTTCAAACTCGTCGAATTGTTTCTTTGGACTCGACATGTTGGATTGCAACTCGATGAGTTAGTCCTCCAACTCGGCGAGTTTATGCGTCAGATCCTAATTTTGGATTTTCTTGCCTAACTTGATTTATTTGATCAATATTTGGTAATTATCTTTTATTAAGTCTGCCATAATCCAATTTTGGTAATGTTAGATAATTTAATGTTATGAGATAATTAAGAATTCGATAATGTTGATTTTATTTGATTATACTTATCCTTATGGATATGATTAATAATTTAATTAATTGTTTAATTAAAGGATAACTAATATATCCATAATTGGTAACTAAGTAATTAATTTGATTATAAATTAAAGTTAATTTTAGGGTTGTTTGAAATTTAAATTAAAATGTTTAATTTTTGAAATTTAAAATGTAAATCCTAAATTACATTCTTATGGATTTTGTTAATAATTGAATTAAATGATTAATTAAAGGATAATTAATAAATCCATATATCGTATAAATTTAATTAAATTAAAAGTTTAACTTATTAAAAGATTAAACCCTTGAAATTTTAAAATGTTTAAAATTCACCTATATATATATATATATATATATATATATATATATATATATATATATATATATATATATATATATATATATATATATACCCTAATAAATGTAAATGTTATTGCCACTTGTCATTCTCTCATTTATTTGGCCACATATCATTTTGTCATAATTTTAAAATATATTTATTTTCCACTTGTCAATTACTTCATTATTCATTTCCACTATATCATTAATTTAGTTTCCATAAATTAAACCTACTATAATAACTATTAATTTCAAATTTCAAATTTCAATTTCAATTTCAAATAAATTTACACTTTAAACATTTGTATTTAACATTTTATTATAATAAACCGTTTAGTACACGGGTCTAACAATTAAGCACATAACTTTAATTAATTTATTTTTTGCATGTTTTTTTTTATTTTATAACTTTCACTTATTTCATATTTCAAATTCAAATAAACTTTTCATTTAATCGCTCCTGTTTAACATTATGTTTTAATTAACCCATATAATATACGGGTTTCACAACTAGCATATATATATATATACATATATATATATATATATATATATATATATATATATATATATATATATTATACGTATAAGAAAAGTCAATCGAATCGTTAGTATGCCTCATTCACGAAGCCATACTATAAGGGAAGTTTAAGGAAGCGACCTGTAAAATGACCGACATTGGGTATCAATTCTTACCCACTGATCTCTTGTATGGTGGAGGGACGTTAGCTGAATGAGTTCGATAGGACAATTAAATCTCATTAATAAATATAATGTGATATAAAGTAGCTTAACCATTTCCTAAAATCCCCTTCTTAGTTACTTTAGGAAAAATCTGAATTTGATGGTAACCCATGAAATGGCACATTGCACCTTATTGGTCGTTAGTGGAGCGTATGTGGTTAACCGACACACTAATACGGGACTAATATTGTTGGCAATGGGTGTCTCGTAAATTATCATTGAACTAATGGAACGTGTGTCGTTAACCGACACATTAATTTCAGATGATAAATGACATCGAGAGTATCGAGATAATTTGCATGGTTATTCACATCTCGTTTGTTATCATCGACATCCCAGTCATAAAGTGAGAATATAATCGAGATTAAACATGCCATTGAATAGTTCAATGAATCTCAAAAGATCTAGGAGTTTCATTAAATTGAAACTGGTAAATGCTTACCTACCTAAAATAGATTTGAATTTGATTAGAGCATCCCTCTTCAGAATTCGAATTGAAAATATGGATCCTAGCCTTAATTTTTTTTTTTTGGGTTATAATAGTTAAGGATTTAAAATCAACTAACTTGAATTCTCTATTCTCCCTTTATAAATGTCGAGTTCAGACATCAATGGTCTTCCTCGTTCTTCTGGAAACTTTTTTCCTTTCCTATTTGAAGATGATCTTGTTGGAATAGTGTCTAAGCCCGTAACTATATTTGGTATGTACTTGACCCGGTTATGCATGGTCATTTTGGGTTGCCTTCACCAAAGCAACTTGATAAGGTAATTTAAGGAGAAAGAGGGAATATTATGGTTTATTAATATATTATAAGAATAATATATTAAAGGAGAAATCATATTCATTTAATTGGTATTAGTCATAAATTAATTAGGAATTAATTTGGTAACTAAAAGAGATTAATTAAATAAAGGTGTATACACTGTTAAATGTATGATATTTAAGTTTTAGGCTAAGGAAACCTTATGGGCTTAAGGGGGAACGAAATTATGATGGGGATCCATCATATTTTCATCCAAGGCCTTGTTCCAGAAGGTTCCTTGGGCTGCTTGGTGGTTAAGTTGTCCATTAGGGTTTAGACTGAAACCCTAGCAGCCTGCAAGTATAAATAAGACCCCTAGGCTATGGAAATTGGCTACACATGCTTCTAAGAGAACCCTAGGTCTGATTTCAGCACCTCTCATCCTTCCTCATATGGCCTTCTTGCTTGTGGGGTTTGTGAACCATTAGAGGAGTTATAATTGTGACTCTAAGCTCAAGATCAAGAAGATTACAAGGATTTCAAGCTACTTGAAAGAGGTAAAACACTTAGATCTGTTTTCTTTATGATAACTTCGAATTATATATGATAGATCTAGGTTTGTAAGTCTTGGATTCAAAGCATGTACAATAGAGAAACCTAGATCCAATCATTAGGGTTTGTATGAGCACATAGGATTGTTTCTTACGCATAAAACCCATCAGTGGTATCAGAGCCTTGATTGGTTTCAATTGTATGTGATGCTTAACTGTTTTACTTGCTAAAAATCGAGTTTCTTGCCTCTGCCCGACTCAACTCGGCGAGTCAGTATCTGGACTCGATGAGTTGGCCCCTACTCGGCGAGTTTGTGCGTCAAATAGAGAATATTTCGGGATTTAGTTGCTGTTTTGTCTTGGATTTGATGCCTAAATCATTTTTTGAAGTTAAAATCCGAATTTTACCTTAATTAAATGATTATCCATGCCAAAACAGTAGATAATTTCAAATCTTTTGAATATTGGTTGTTTATATGATAAATATGGATTATTTAAAATTATTTGGTAATTATCTTATGACTAAATATTGGATTATGAAATTAATTGTTTAATTTAAATTATTTTTTATTTAATCCCTTTAGTTTTGAAAAAGTTCAAAACTTGTACTCAAGTTTTGAAATTTGAATTTGGTAATTAAGAGTTTAATTTTGAAGAATTAAAATTTCAAACCCTTAGAGTTTTACAAGTTTAAACTTCAACCCTATACTATTATATTATTACAAGCTTAATGAATATATATGTATAATTAAAATGCTAGTCTTATCGTTAGTAGGCCTCATTCACGAAGCCGATCTATAAGGTGGGTATATGGTTGCTGCCTATAAAATGACGCTTAATGGGTGTACACTCACACCCACCGCTTGTGATTGGTGGAGGGTCGTTAGCCGAACGGGTAGGATAAGACAATCCTTTCCTCATTAAAAGTATAATGTATGATATAAAGTAACTACATGTTTTTACAAATTCCCAATTTTAGTTACTTTAGGGTAAAATGTGAAAATGATGCTAATCAATGGAATTACACTTCGTACCATTTTCAAATGTTAGTAGAGTGCGTGTGGTTAACCGACACACCAATTTGGGATTGACATTGGTAGCGAAGGGTGACTCGATGTTTGTCATAGATTAATGGAGCGTGTGTGGTTTACCGGCACATTGATTAGGTGATAGATACATTGAGTGCACCATGTTGATTCACGTGGTTATTCACAACTTGTTGGCGATCCTCGGTATCCCAGTCGCAAATTTGAAGTGCATATCGACATTTAAACATGCCATTGAAAATTTCAATGAATCTCAAAGATCTAGGAGTTTTCGAATACATTTAAAACTTAATCTACTTTTTCGTTTTTCATGGTGAGAATTAGTGAATCGTCACTCACTTACCTTCGAATTATTTACTTTTAGAGTACGACATCTATTTCTAAGTTGTGAATAATGTTGTTGGGTCCTAGCCCTAATTTCTCATTTTGGTGTTTAATTAGGGACTCATTTCTAATCAAACTTTGTTCCTTTTCTTTTTCAGATGTCTGCAAACAACAACAACAACAACAACAACAACAACAACGCTTCTGGGTCATTCTCGTTGATGAACCTATGTCAAAAGGTGACATTTGATGGCTTAAACTTCAACGAGTGGATGAGTTATATTCGCATGATCACTCACTACGAGGACAAAGAATATGTCCTTGATGAAAAGCTTGAGAAGATCATCCCATGTGTTGCTACTCCTGAAGAGTTGGCCGCCTTTGAGGCCCACGAGCGTGATGCTACGAAAGTTCATTGCATCATGCTGGCCACCATGAACCTCGAACTCCAAAAGTCCAATGAGGACATGTATCCATATGAAATGCATCAGGATTTGCTGGACCGGTACCACCAAAGCACGAGGCAAGAGCGCTATGAGATCATTACTAACATGATCACCACCAAGATAGGGAGTGGAGAATCTCTAACCTCTCATTTGCAGTAGAGGTATGTTGATCGTCTTCTCAAACTTAATGTTAAGTTTGATGAGGATTTGGTTATCGACATAATCCTCCACTCCTTGCCATCCCGTTACAACCAGTTCAGAATGACCTACCACATGAATAAAGAGGAGGTCTCCTTGAGCAAGTTCCAAGAACTGCTGAGGACTGCTGAGAGCAACCTCAAAGACAAATCTGTTGCACCATCCCCTGCTGTGGCTGCTCCCATGTTGGAAATTAGTCAAGGAAAGGGAAAGAAGAGGAAGGCTCCATGTAAGGGCCACCATAAGGGTAAGACCCAAGATGGTTCCTCTTCTAGTGGAACCAAAGTTGGTTCGGTCAAGCCCTCTTCCAACCCCAAAGAAGCAGAGTGCTATTACTGCCACAAGAATGGCCAAACGAAGTTGCCCTCAATATCTGCAAGACATAAAGGATGGGAAGATTAATCCCACCTTCGCAGGTATGTATTCTATTAAATCTAATAACTCATCATTTGCTACTTCATGGGTTCTTGACACAGGTTGTGGTTACCACATTTGTTCTGATTTGCAGGGCCTAAGAAGAAGTAGGGAGATGGAACATGGGAAGATAAACTTGATTATGGGAAATAGAAGATCGTCGCATGTGACCAGAGTCGGAATTTATTCTTTAGTGCTGAGTAATGGGTTAGGGTTAGATTTAGAAAATTGTTGTTATTTGCCAGATATGGAAAGAAACATTATTTCATTTTATGGATTGTTTAGACAAGGTTTCAGATATTCTTTTGATAATAGTAATGGTTCTATTAATGTTTATTTGAATGGTGTCTTTTATTTCAATGCATTACCTTGTAATGGGATTTATGAATCTGTGATGGTTGTTGATAATTTAGGAAATGATGTATTGAATATTGATTCGTCTACTAGCCTAGACAAAGCATGCTTGTAGCATTGTCACCTTGGCCATGTCAATAAGAAACGCATAGCCTAACTCCAAAAGGATGGAGTGTTGGAGTCATTCGACCTTAGGGACAATGACGTGTGTGAATCTTGTTTACTTGGGAAGATGACCAAGTCACCCTTTACTGGCACTTGTGAAAGGGGCGAGGGTCCATTGGATCTCATACACACCGATGTGTGTGGGCCCTTTAGATCCACCACAAGGGATGCTTCCCGTTTCTACGTGACTTTTACAGATGATTATGGCAGATATGGATATATCTACTTAATCAAGCAAAAGTCGGAAACCTTTGAAAAGTTCAAAGAGTTTAAGAATGAAGTGGAGAATCAGTTGGGCAGGAAAATCAAGATGCTTCGGTCAGACCGAGGAGCAGAGTACCTAAGTCTTGAGTTTCACGACTATCTAAAAGAATGCGGAATTGTTTCGTAATTGACACCTCCGAGAACGCCACAATTTAATGGTGTGGCTGAGAGACGTAATCCAACCTTGTTGGACATGGTTTGTTCTATGATGATTCGGACTTCGTTACCAATATCTTTTTGGGGGTATGCCTTAGAGACTGCCGCCCATATCCTTAACTTAGTTCCCACCAAGAAGGTTACCAAGACTCCTCACGAGATGTGGACATGGAAAGCTCCCTCGTTGGCACATATTAAGGTTTGGGGCTTCGAGACGTTCATAAGACGAGAGACTCACGACAAGCTCGAACCTCGTAGTGAGAAGTGTTATTTCATCGGCTATCCACAAAAGTCTTTTGGCTATCTTTTCTATACACCGAATGACAATGTTGTCTTCATTGCTAGAAGAGGATTTTTCCGAGAAAGGGAATTGATAAGCCAAGAACACATTGGGAAGCAAATTGATGTTGAAGAGATTCAAAAACAAAGCGATGAAGGAACCTCTAATACTAGCGCTCAACCCAAGGAGGAAACTCCTGTTGAACCCGTTGATGAGTCCTTACCTCTTAGACGTTCTAATAGGGTTAGTGTTCAACCCCAGTTTTATGGTTTTCATATTACTACTGAAGGGGACACGTTTATTAGTGATGAAACACTAATGAATTTGGACGAACCTAGCAGCTACAAAGAAGCCATGGCAGGCTTGGAGTATGCTAAATGGAAAGAGGTGATGGACAATGAGATTCAGTCCATGTACGACAACCAAGTTTGGAATTTGGTTGATAATGTACCGGGTCAGAAGACAGTCGGGTGCAAATGGATCTTCAAGAAGAAGAAGAACATGGATGGGAATGTGCACAGTTATAAAGTGCGATTGGTTGCGAAGGGCTTTACTCAAACTCCCGGAGTTGACTATGATGAGACCTTCTCACCAGTTGCGAAGATAAAGTCTATTAGGTTAATGCTTGTAATAGTTGCGTTTCATGATTATGAAATCTGGAAGATGGACGTGAAGACCGCTTTCCATAATGGGAAGTTGGCTGAGGATGTGTATATGAATCAGCCAGAGGGTTTTGTCGATACGAAGCATCCAAATAGAGTGTGTAAGCTTGAGAAATTCATTTATGGATTGAAACAAGCGTATCGCAGATGGAATCTTTGTTTTGACGAGAAGGTTAAAGAGTTTGGCTTTCTGCGAAGCGAAGATGAATCTTGTGTATATGTCAAAGCCAGTGGGAGTATAGTAAGCTTCCTCGTATTGTATGTTGATGACATACTACTCATAGGAAATGATGTCCCAACCTTGCAGGAGGTCAAGTCCTGGCTTGGGAAATGTTTCGCTATAAAGGACCTTAGAGAGGCTGCTTATATTCTGGGAATAAGGATAGTAGGAAACAGGGAAAAGAGATTGATAGGACTTAGTCAGGATACATACTTGGATAAGGTACTAAAGCGTTTTAGTATGGAAAATTACAAGAAAGGCGAGTTGCCAATCCAAAGCAATACCAAGTTGAGTAAGACTCATAGCCCGAGTACAGAGGCAGAGATAGCTGATATGAGCTGAGTACTTTACGCTTCCGTAGTAGGCTCTATCATGTATGCTATGACTTGTACTCGCCCTGATGTGGCCTTCGCTTTGAGCATGGTCAACCGATATCAGGGGAACCCAGGCAGAGCTCATTGGATTGCGGTAAAGAATATTCTTAAGTACCTACGAAGGACCAAGGAATGGTTTCTAGTCCTCAGTGGGAGTGATGACTTAAGGGTACGAGGGTATAGTAACGCTAGTTTTTAGACGGATCGGGATAGTTACCAATCGCAGTCGGGCTAGGTTTTTACCCTAAATGGAGGAGCAGTGACTTGGAAAAGTTCCAAGCAGGAGACCGTGGCTGATTCAAAGTGCGAATCAGAGTACATTGCGGCAAGCAATGCATCAAAGGAGGCTATATGGTTGAAGAAGTTCATTGGAGACCTTGGAGTTATGCCATCCATAAAGGAGCCAATGGATTTTTTTTGTGATAATAAAGGAGCGGTTGCCTTAACCAAGGAACCAAGAGATCATGGTAGATCTCAACATATCGACAGAAAATACCATTTTATCAGACATCGGGTAAAAGAGGGACTCCTCGTTGTGAAGAGGGTATCGTTAGAAGAAAACCCAACAAATCCCCTTACAAAGGGACTGAGTAGGATCAAACACTTGCAGCATGCTAAGAGCATTGGGCTGAAGGATGATATAAGTTTGGATTAGATAGGAGACGTGTAATAGATAGTTTGTACTTGACATTTGATGAATAAATAAAGTTGTGTTATTTATAAGTAAAGTTACTATCTTGTGTTGGTTATTTATCTATTGTTTCAATTTTGCATGTTTTGACTTCCTGAATAATAAGATTATTCAAGCGGTCCACAATCGTTCATGTTTTGGAAGTAGATGTGAATGAAAGACTGTGATGAATTGTTTGTAGATTGTCTAAAAGGTTTTGGGCATAGCAAAGTTTCGCTGCAAAGTTCATGAGTGCTTATGAATTTGATTTGAGCATTGGAATAAACCCACGTTTGGTGGTATCACTTCGTGGTGGTGTACCTAAAGTGATTGCAAAGCGATAATCTCATATAGTCTTAAAACTTAGAGATATGGTTGTTGTGTGCTAGTTGGTTATGCATTGATGATGTGTAAACGCATTAGTAACTTGATGTTATAAAACACATTGTTGTGCGTTACTTAATTAGTAAATAATGGATGCATATGAGTTGAAGTTGATCTATTCCTTTTATCTTATGATAATAAAAGTGATATCTTGGCCACTTGATGATTTGGTTTGACTTATGTGTCGGGCCCGGTCAGAATAAAGTTGATGTGTTCAACTAAATTCTATGTCAAACAAATCGGAAATCGAGAAACAAATGCCAGACAATGAGTATTGTCAGCAAGGATTTCAAGCTACTTGAAAGAGGTAAAACACTTAGATCTATTTTCTTTATGATAATTTCGAATTATATATGATAGATCTAGGTGTGTAAGTCTTGGATTCAAAGCATGTACAATAGAGAAACATAGATCCAAGCATTGGGGTTTGTATGAGCACACATGATTGTTTTTTATGCATAAAACACATCAGATCCTCCACATGTTGATCAAGGTGAAAGAATGTTCCCTTCTTGAAGCAATGGTGGAATTGGAAATCATGCTTTTTTGACTCTTCCTCCACCTCCTCCATTAATTCTCCCTGAGCCACGTTTTCTTAAAGCTAAAAAATATGAAGTCACTCAATTCACTATTAGCAAGTAAACATCAAGATGGAAAGTCTGTATGTGCATATGTTCTGAAAATAAAATCTCACGTTGACAGATTGGGAATGTTGGGTTTCGTTTTCCCAAGGGAGATGGTCATTGACTTGGTTCTAGTTTCGCTTCCTGAATCGTATAGTCAGTTCATTAAAGACTACATTGAGAGGGAAACATAGTATAATAGTAAACAATTAAACAACATCATCCATTACATTAAATATATAATTTTAATACAAGTGTTTTCTGTGGTTTATAAGACACCAAAATATGAATCAAAATAAAAGATGAGTCTTGTATGTACTCCATCTTCTCAAAAGCTGGCATCGATACCTGTCTACTGATGACCTGAGAATACAAGTTATTTTGAAAGAGTTTATTAGCATGAAAGCTGGTGAATTCATAAGTATTTAGTGTCATTTATTTGTAGAAACTTGTAATGAAAGACTCATAATTGTATTGAGGAAAAGTTTGTATAAGTATGAAAACTCTACAAAATCCCATATTTCCTACTAGTATAAAAAGTAGTCTTCTACCAAGACCCGACTGTTTTGAAAGTATGTATCATTGTAAAAATGATGGTTTTTCCCTTGTATAACTATTATTATAAAAATACAGTCTACCTCATCGTTTATGTGAATGCATCACAAAATAAAGGTAATAAGGAAAATAATATATTTATATCAAAATATATCCTACCTCATCGTTTATGTGAAAGTGTGAAAAAGTAGAGGTAATAAGGAAAATGGTATAATGCTTAAGAATGTATCCATTTGTAAAGGATAAACATGACGTGGTAACTTGTCGAACAGTACAACCGAGAACATCCGAAGATGAACACACCTTCTGTTGTGAGCAGCCAAGTGTAGGATGGTCAGTCCATGAGTGTGTAGAAGTATAAATTCATGAAGTATGTGGTAATGTGTCCTCATATAGTATGTACTAGTGTCTCTTCGTACAGTATGTACTAGTGTCTCTTCGTATAGTATGTATTAGTGTCTCTTTGTATAGTATGTATTAGTGTCTATTCGTATAGTACGTATTAGTGTAGTGTATGTATTGACTCATGTATGAACTGAATCTCAGTGTGATTCCTTGTACTAGGCATAGTAAGTAGTATAACCCAAAACTATACCTATTATAGTTTAATAGCAATATTGAGTGTATAACCGAACGTACTGAAATAAGATAACAAGCTTTTATGTCTCTACATATACACAACATATATAACTAAGGATCAAATTACACTCGGACAAACAATAGGGTACTCTAAGTCCACAACCAAACAAGGAACAAGAAATAGATTGTATTATTAGTCCTAAGTCCTTCAAACCTTATTTATATAACTATATATGTATCGGACATGTTTTGACAATGAAAGGGTTTAAATTGTTGACAAGAAAGATTTGTAAACTAAAGCTAAGTTTTATAAAGAGTTTAACATGAAAAAGTGTTTGGTAATCATTTGCAAGTAGTTCTGTTGATAAAACAGTTTGAAGTCATTTGTTTAGAAAAATAGTTTGAAGTGTAGTAAATCCATATGTATGCTAGTTATTAATCACATGTGATTGATATAGTAACTAGTATGATTCAACTTGTCTCCCCCCATATAAGCATTTAAAAACATTTAAAGGGTTAGTTAAGGGGGTATGAACTCAACTGTAGTGAGTGATGCGACGGTAGGATCGGTTTAGGAGGTTGAGTGTCAATTGTGGACTTGAGCACAAACAAATCCTATTAACCAGACAATAACATATGTATGTGTACAATTAGTGTTTGAAAAAACTAATTATTGGATTGGGACCACCTTAGGGACTAGCATACACTTATATTGAACTTTTACAATCATATATGATTGTATATAAGGGGTGTATGGCTATACAAGGGAGTGTATGGTCAAAATTTACCATATTGGTATGTGTGCGGCCAGGGTGTGTGTGCGGCCGCACACTCCCCATAAAGTGTGTAAAAACATATTTTGAGGCCTTAGAACTCATCTAGAAATGTTTGTCACTTCATGTTCTAGCCATATATGGAGTTTATTGCTATTTTAGGACCACGGAGGGGTGTGTATGGTTACACAAGTTGTGTGCGGCCGTACACTTGGTATGTACATCCGTACACACTTGAAGATCATGAGAAATGGCGTTTTTCAGGTATAACTTCAAGTATTCTTAGCGTAAAACAAGTTATAACAAGTATATACACGTTATAGAGGCTATAAAAGGGTGATTTAGGGTCCAAAACTTAGTGTGTGTTCTTGGTGTTCTTGAAGATCTAATACACAAAATATGTGATTTCATGGATCAAAGTAGGGAAGAAGGCTGGTTAAGTTCAAGTATCAACAAATCAAAAGAAGTACTACTTACTTTTATGAAGAACAAGATGAAGATGTGGATGATACTTGAGAGAAAACATGTTCCAGCTTAGAAGGAGTCGGGAAAAGGGTTCAAAAATGACTAAGGCTGACTTATATAGGTAGGAGTGTGGGTTGGGTTGGGTGTGCGGCCGCACACTCGGGTGTATGGCCGCACACTCATGTGTGCGGCCACACACTCCTCATGTTGGAGTGTATGGCTCGAATATGCTTCCTACGACTCAAGTTAACGCATTCCTAGGCTCCTACCTTGCTTATACTAGGTTTAGAACACTCAAATAGACCCCACACAGTGTTACAAGATAGAAAAACAAGTCTAAATTTGATTGAATTGATCTATTTTTCGAGATAGAAATTTCGGGTTGTCACATCATCCCCCTGTTAGAGAGAATTTCGTCCCGAAATTAGAGTTTAAGCAAGTAAGTAGTTACAAATAACTAAGCGAGAAGGTGAGGATATTTCAATTTCATTTGATCTTTGCGCTCCCAAGTGAATTTCGGTCCTTGCTTGACGTTCCAACGAATCTTCACTATTGGGATGTGGCTTTGTTTCATCTGCTTGGCCTCTCAGTCCACGATCTCTACAGGTTCTTCCACGAAGTTGAGGCTCTTGTTGATCTCGATCTCGTCGAGTGGGATTACAAGAGTCTCGTCGGACAGACACTTTTTCAAGTTGGAGACGTGGAATGAAGAATGTACATTACTGAGTTCACGAGGTAGATTGAGTTTGTAAGATACAAGGCCGATTCTAGCGAGAATCTATAAAGGCCCTATGTATCTTGGATTGAGCTTCCCATGCTTTCCAAAGCGTATCACGCCCTTCCAGGGGGAGAATTTCAAAAGAACGCGGTCCCCCACCTGTAATTCCAAAGGTTTCCTTCGTTTGTCTGCGTAGCTTTTCTATCGGTCTCTAGAGGCTTTCAATCGTTCACGAATCTGAACGATCTTCTTCGTTGTTTCCTGAATGATTTCCGGACCTGTGAGAGTGCTGTCAGGAACTCGTCCTGTAGCTAACTTGGTGTCACCCACTTCAGCCCAGCACAGAGGGGATCTGCACTTTTGGCCACATAGGGCTTCTAATGGAGCAGCCTTGATACTCGTGTGGTAACTGTTGTTGTAGGAAAATTCGACAAGGGGTAAGTGAGTATCCCATGCCTTCCCAAAGTCGATCACACAGGTTCACAACATATCTTCCAGTGTTTGGATGGATCTCTCACTCTATCCATCAGTCTAAGGGTGGTAGTCTGTACTCATGTCCAGCCTTGTTCCTAGGGAACTTTGTAGTGACTTCTAGAACCTCGAAGTGAACCTACTATCTCTATCAGAGATAATGGATATAGGAACACCATGCACTCATATGATTTCCCTAATGTATGTTATCATAAGCTTCTCCACCTTGTCAGTTTCTTTGATAGGCAAGAAGTGTGCGGACTTGGTCAATCTATCGACGATGACCCAAATGGTATCAAGTCCACTCGTTGTCTAGAGTAACTTGATTATGAAGCCCATAGCGATTCGCTCCCACTTCCATTTTAGTATCTCTGGTTGATGTAGTAAACCAGAGGGTTTATGGTATTCGACCTTGACCTTTGTGCAAGTAAGGCATTTACTCACGAAGGTAGCAATCTCTACTTTCATGTTAGGCCACCAGTATAACTTTTTAAGATCCAGATACATCTTATCTGAACCTAGGTGAACGGAATATTGAGTGTTGTGCGTTTCGGTCATGACAGAGTCTCGGAAGCCACCGTGTTTTGGTGTCCAGATCCAGTCCATGAGGTATAAGGCTCTGCCACTCTTGACTTCTAAGTTTTTATCCATCCCTCTAAGGGATTCACCCACCAGGTTTTAACGTTTCAAGGCTTCAAGTTGAGCCTCCTTAATTTGTGTGGATAAGTGTGAACGGATAGTCATAGTCAATGATTTGACCCTTCGACCATAATGTTCTTTCCGACTTAGGGCGTCTGCTACTACATTGGCTTTACCCAGATGATAACGAATTTTGCATTCGTAGTCATTGAGTAGCTCGACCCACCGTTGTTGTCTCAAGTTGAGCTCCTTCTAATCAAGTATGTGTTGTAAACTTTTGTGGTCTGTAAAGATAGTGCTTTTCGTACCATACATATAGTGTCTCCAGATCTTCAGAGCAAACACAAATGCTCCTATCTCAAGATCGTGTGTGGTGTAGTTGACTTCGTGTGTCTTCATCTGTCTCGAGGCATAGTTGATGACCTTACCTCGTTGCATCAGAACATAGTCGAGCCCCTGTTTGGATGCATCGCAGTATACAACGAAGTCTTCTATCCCTTCGGGGAGGGATAGTATTGTTGCGGTGCATAAGGCTCGTTTTGACGTTTGGAATGCCTTCTCTTGTTTCTCTTCCCAGTTAAAGACCACGCCCTTCTGGGTCAGTGTTGTAAGAGGTTTCGCGATCCGCGAGATGTTTTGTATGAATCTGCGGTAGTAGCCAGCGAGACCTAGAAATTGACGAATTTCAGGTGTCTTTGGTGGTGACCAGTTCTCAATGGATTTAAATTTGGAAGGGTCCACGTGGATTCCTTCTTCGCTAACCACGTGTCCTAAAAATTTGACTCTTCGGGTCCAAAATTCACATTTTGAGAACTTCACATAGAGATTCTATGATTGTAAGGTTCCTAGAACTTGTCGCAGGTAATCGCCATGTTCTTCCTTACTTCGAGAGTAGATCGGTATGTCATCAATGAAGACGATGACGTATTGATCCAAGTAAGGATGACATACTCTATTCATTAAGTCCATGAATACTAAGGGCGCATTGGTCAATCCAAATGGCATCACTACGAACTCGTAGTGTCCGTAACGAGTTCAGAAGACTATCTTTGGAACATCCTCCTCTAGCACTCGTAACTAGTGATATCCGGATCTTAGATCAATCTTGGAAAAGTAACTCGCCGCTTGCAGTTGGTCAAAAAAATCGTCTATGCGAGGCAGAGGGTAATGATTTTTTACCGTAAGTTTATTGAGTTCTCTGTAGTCGATACACACACGGAATGATACGTCTTTCTTCTTAACGAACAATACTAGTGCTCCCCAGGGTGAGAAGCTTGGTCTAATAAAGCCCTTGCTGAGTAGTTTGTTAAGTTCACCAGATAGTTCCTGCATCTCAGCTGGTGCTAATCTGTAGGGCGATTTGGCTACTGGGGTAGCTCCTGGAACTAAGTCGATTCTGAACTCGACTTGTCATTGCGGAGGTTATCCGAGTAGTTCTTCTGGAAATATCTCAAGAAAGTTGCTCACTACAGGGATGTTATTTAGTTCTTTCGTTTCTAGGCTCGTATCGACAACGTGAGCAAGGAATGCACGATATTCCTTACGTAGGTACTATTGTGCTTGAATACTTGAGATGATACGAAGAGTACTCGTGTCGGGTTTATCGCCGTAGATGATGAGAGTCTCGCTAGACGGAAGATTAAGGTGTACAACCTTTTCTTAACACATAATGTCGGCACAATGAAGACTCAACCAATCCATACCGATGATGACGTCGAAGTTTTTAATCGAGACCGGCATAAGGTCGATTGGAAATGAATGGCTATCTAGAGTTAGAGTACATCCTATGTATACGCTACTAGTGCTCTCAGTCTTCGCATTATCCATTTCTACAGTGAATGGTTCTTTAAGTGTGCATGGTTGTTGTTTAAGTAAGCGTGCAAATTTCTGGTTTATGAAACTTATCTCTGCCCTACTATCAAATAGTATGCATGCATAAGAGTTTTCAAGGAGAAACGTACCAGTCACCACTGTAGGGTCAGCAACTGCTTCCACATGGCCTATAGCCAGAACTCTTCTCCCTCCACCATCATTTCTTGCTTTAGGGCAGTCCCTTTTGTAGTGACCCACTTCACCACAACCATAGCACGACTGAGTTACACCAGCACCAGGGACCTGGTTGATTGGCCTTGTCGGGGATCTGCAGAAGCGGACAGTGTGTCCCTTCTTGTTGCAGTTGGAGCACTGCATATCCCGGCAGGGTCCATTGTGGTGGAAACCACATTTGTTGCACTTAGGAAACTTTCTAGAGTACCGCTTCACCGGGGTAGTAGCGGCAGGTGCTATCACGGCATGAACCGCCACAATTTGCTAATTTTTGGCAGCTTTTTGTTTCTTCTTGTCATCCCAGAACTTCCGCTTGTTGTCAGCGGGTTTGGAGGGTTCTAAGATGGCCAGGGTTGTTGTCGATGACGGGGATTGGACTCCATGATCGACAAGTCACTATGCCAATCATTTGGCACTGTCGAAGGTAGCAAGGTGTGAAGATAAGACATTTCCCTGATACAGAGGCACCAGCCCCCAAATATACCTTTCGATTTTCTTTCCCTCAGTGGGAACCATGTTTGGACAGAGGGCCACCAGTTCGCTGAATCTGGCGGTAGAAGAGACTATGTTGGAGCCCTTCATGGTTAGACTCGATAGCTCCTATTCCAACTTCTGGATTTCTCCCCTCGGGCAGTACTCCTCAATCATGAGGTCTTTTAGGGTTTCCTAGCCCATATCATTTGCCACTATGAGAGTTAGTGACTTGACATGGCTATTCCACCACGTCAAAGATTTCTCCTCGAAGGTACAAGCAGCAAACTTGACCTTGCTCCATGCTGGACAGGAGCGGATCTTGAAGATCGACTCCGTCTTTACCATTGTGATAGGGCAATGACTATGCCAGTCCCTCTAAAGGACTTTGGCTTGCAGTTGGTGAAGTCCTTGTACGAGCACTCTCTCGACCGAACGAGGATTTCACTTTGGGTAGAATTAACGGGTGTTCCACCTCCGCTAGAACCTGTAGAGTGATATTGAGCCATGGTTGTAGCCACAACCACAACTACTACAACATAAAGATCTGTCGTATTGATTAGTGGAGGAGGTGGTAGTGGTGTTTGATTTTCCGGCCTGCCTTTGGTAGGACACGGGCAAGGAGGCATCTTTTACTGCATGTTTTAAGTGATGATGATGATAGTAAGAATCAACTACAAAGTAGATTGAGAGTGATCCATGGACTAATGCTCCATAGCCCAAACATTAGAATCAGTGTATGAGTTGAATAGACATACAACAATAGAGTTTGAAAACACAAGAGTATAGACTTTCCAATAGGTTAGAAACTGTACATATTACTGGTATTGCTGATGTCAATGAGTCTGGAAAAAATGACCTATCAGAAGGTCTTACATCAAACCATACGAGGGGAAAATGTTGACATTTTAGTAGACTAGATAGTGTATTGAAAGACAGGAATAATTTACATACAAGTGCTTCCTAGAGCACAGGTAAGAAATGGCTATCCATAAATCAAAAGAAAAAGACGTGCTAGACATCTTCTAACGGCGGCGGCAGGCGTTCCTCGGGCGAACCCTAAGGTCTGCCAGTTGACGTTCCATGTCAAGAAGGTGTCGTTCGTAGACTCTCTAGCGAAGCCGGAGCTCTATGACTTTAGCCCGAGTCTCAGCTAGTGCTTGCAGCAGGGCCTCGTTGTCCGTTGCAGACCTCTCCGGAGCATGCTCTAGGTGGCTGGTGCGAATGGAATGCATCATTGCATTTGCATCAACCTCTGTGATACACTGGAGAGCTATCTTGCCCATGATTTCGTTGTGGGAAACTCTTCGGACCAGGATTGGCAAGACTCTGTCCGTTGTTCCTCCTTCACTCGTGTTATAAAATCTTCGGTCTCCATTGAATGGCATGGGTTGATTTTTCTCTTCGCCCCATGTTTCTATGCATTCCACACATGTAGGCGTCGATCCTTGAAAAGCCTAACATGGGTTAGGATTTGGGACCGGAGCCACAGGGAGTAGGTTATTGACTTCAGGCTCGGAGTCGGATCCATCCGAGAAGCCTTCTGCGTGGTGATCATGTAAAGGGATTGGATGCTCATCTTCGTGCTCTTCTTCAAGCCATCCAACATTGTCGTGGTTTGGGAAGTATGGGTCGCCATGATGATGGAATCCAACCATGATATATACGCGAGAAAAGGGGTATAAGAATCTTATTTAAATAGGCGTACTACTTAAGATAATTACAAGATAGTCTTTATCAGTTACATCAATACTTGCATAGTGCTTACCAGTTATATGAAATCAAAGCAGGATAGACGTTTGAATAAGTAACCCTAACTCCAAATCCACAACCAAATAAGGAACAGGAAGTAAAGAAAAGATCACACATTCTAAGTCTTTGACACCTTAATCTCATATAACCTTAGTGTATTCACTTAGTAACTATTGACCCACTAGTAAAGACCTTTTTAGTTCTCAGATAAGTAATTATAGTAACACAAATACTCCTATAGTATTTTAGACTTATGGTCTGTTCTAGTGTTTTCATTGTAGTAGTGTTGGTAAGTTTTTAGACTTATTGCCATATCACAACCATTCTTGGGCATATGCTAATCAGTCCTCGGACCAGCATAGTTGATCAGGCTATGCCACTCCCAGGACTGACCATACATCCCTGAGCTTACTTGTGATATTCAACAATCGTAATACTTTTGTGTTTATCATTGTGACACCGATTTTAGTATGAATGCAGGCTTGTATACTTAGTTAAATATTTTATTATTTAAAAGTATAAACTCTTGGTCCGAGTATTTTAATCCCATTGTGTTTATAGTTAGTATATCTTTTATGGGTTGATATACTAGATTCACTATAAACGATGCTCTGATAACAATCTGTCACACCCCAAAACCAAGAATGACGGAAACATTCTGGGGTAGAGGACGTCATGTATAGTATCACAACACAGTATAATAGTAAACAAGTAAACAACATCATACATTGCATTAAATATATAATTATAATACAAGTGTGTTCTATGGTTTATAAGACACCAAAATATGAATCAAAATAAAAGATGAGTCTTGTATGTACTCCATCTTCTCAAAAGTTGGCATCAGTACCTGTCTACTGATGTCCTGAGAATACAAGTTATTTTGAAAGAGTTTATCAGCATGAAAGCTGGTGAATTCATAAGTATTTAGTGTCATTGATTTGTAAGAACTTGTAATGAAAGACTCATAATTGTTTTGAGGAAAAGTTTGTATAAGTATGAAAACTCTACAAAATCCCATATTTCCTACTAGTATAAAAAGTAGTCTTCTACCAAGACCCGACTATTTTGAAAGTATGTATCATTGTAAAAATGACGGTTTTTCCCTTGTATAACTATTATTATAAAAATATAGTCTACCTCATCGTTTATGTGAATGCATCACAAAATAAAGGTAACAAGGAAAATAATATATTTATATCAAAATATATCCTACCTCATCGTTTATGTGAAAGTGTCACAAAGTAGAGGTAATAAGGAAAATGGTATAATCCTTAAGAATGTATTCATTTGTATAGGATAAACACGACGTGGTAACTCGCCGAACAGTATAACCGAGAACATCCGAAGATGAACACACCTTCTCTTATGAGCAGCCAAGTATAGAATGGTCAGTCCATGAGTGTGTAGAAGTATAACTTCATGCAGTATGTAGTAGTATCTCCTCATATAGTATGTACTAGAGTCTCTTCGTATAGTATGTACTAGTGTCTCTTCGTATAGTATGTACTAGCGTATCTTTGTATAGTATGTATTAGTGTCTCTTCGTATAGTACGTATTAGTGTAGTGTATGTATTGACTCATGTATGAATTGACTCTTAGGGTGATTCCTTGTACTAGGAATAGTAAGTAGTATAACCCAAAACTATACCTATTATAGTTTAATAGCAATATTAAGTGTATAACCGAGCGTACTGAAATAAGATAACAAGCTTTTATGTCTATACATATACACAGGATATATAACTAAGGATCAAACGACACTCGGACAAACAATAGGGTACTCTAAGTCTACAACCAAACAAGGAACAAGAAATAGAGTGTATTATCAGTCCTAAGTCCTTCAAACCTTATTTATATAACTATATATGTATCAGACATGTTTTGACAATGAAATGGTTTTAATTATTGACAGTAAAGATTTGTAAACTAAAGCTAAGTTTTATAAAGAGTTTAACATGAAAAAGTGTTTGGTAATCATTTGCAAGTAGTTCTGTTGATAAAACAGTTTGAAGTCATTTGTTTAGAAAAACAGTTTGAAGTGTAGTAAATCCATTTATATGCTAGTTATTAATCACATGTGATTGATATAGTAACTAGTATCATTCAACTTGTATCCCCCCATATAAGCATTTTAAAACATTTAAAGGGTTAGTTAAGGGGGTATGAACTCACCTGTAGTGAGTGATGCGATGGTAGGATCGGTTTAGGAGGTTGAGTGTCAATTGTGGACCTGAGCACAAACGAATCCTATTAACCAAACAATGACATATGTATGTATACAGTTAGTGTTTGAAACAACTAATTATTGGATTGTGACCACCTTAGGGACTAGCATACACTTATATTGAAGTGTTATAATCATATATGATTGTATATAAGGGGTGTATGGCTATACAAGGGAGTGTATGGTCAAAATATACCATATTCCCATGTGTGCGGACAGGGTGTGCGGCCAGGGTGTGTGTGTGGCCGCACACTCCCCATAAAGTGTGTAAAAACATATTTTGAGGCCTTAGAACTCATCTAGGAAGGTTTCTCACTTCATGTTCTAGCCATATATAGTGATTATTGCTATTTTAGGTCCACAGAGGGGTGTGTATGGTTGCACAAGGTTAGTGCGGTTGTACACTTGGTGTGTGCGGCTGTACACATTTCAAGATCATGAGAAATGGCGTTTTTCTAGTATAACTTCAAGTGTTCTTGGCCTAAAACAAGTTATAACAAGTATATACACGTTATAGAGGCTAGAAAAGGGTGATTTAGGGTCCAAAACTTAGTGTGTGTTTTTGGTGTTTTTGAAGATCTAACACCAAAAACATGATTTCATGGATCAAAGTAGGGAACAATGCTAGTTAAGATCAAGTATCAACAAATCAAAGGAAGTACTACTTACTTTTATGAAGAACAAGATGACGATGTGGATGATACTTGAGAGAAAACGTGTTCCAGCTTTGAAGGAGTGGGAAAAGGGGTTCAAAAATGACTAAGGCTGACTTATATAGGTAGGAGTGTGTGGTTGGGTTGGGTGTGCGGCCGAACACTCGGGTGTATGGCCGCACACTCCTCATGTTGGAGTGTTTGGCCCGAATGTGCTTCCTACGACTCAAGTTAACCCATTCCTAGGCTCCTACCTTGCTTATACTAGGTTTAGAACACTCAAATAGACACCAAATATTGTTACAAGATAGAAAAACGAGTCTAACTTTGATTGAATTGATCTATTGTTCGAGATAGAAATTTCGGGTTGTCACACATAGGGTTTTCAACCTACAATAAATAAGTTTATTAATTTCATCAAACCCAACAAACCTGATTAATTTATATAAAATACTTCATATCTGTGTGTAAGATGAAAGTAACTATGCACTCACTTGTGAAAGTGACGACTCGAAATTCGAGCAACACTTCTCTTCTTAACAATATGATATACTTTGACGAAACCTAGTATTATTACCACTAGGTTTTATTCTAATATTTATTGTGACTAATTATTAGTCTAGATTCATCAGTACCTCATAGTCTACTTTATGATCTATCAAGTAAGGAACAACCAAGTAGGATCATATCAGAGGTAGGATCCGTTTGGTATACAAAGTATAATGTTTGGAAATCCCACTTTAAACATCTCACTAAATCACAACCTAGACATCATCCTCGTAAGTAGATCAATCAGTATAACGACTTTGAATCTCTGATAAATTTTATTTATAGGTTCAAAATAACGATATTATAAGCTATTTTTAAAGTAGGGTAGCATAACATACTAAGCTAGGAGTCGGGCTCTACAGCGGCAGAACTTCATCGCTGAATCTTTCTAAGAAAGATTCTTGCAGCGCTTCAGTGCTCACCTTACTTTACTAAAAACTAGTAAATAGAAGTCGAATCACGAGGGACCGAAATGCTTTGGGATAAAAAGAGAGAGTCTTTTGAATCAAGAGAATGGTGCAAGAAATAAGAGAGCCTAAAGGCTATTATTTATAGTAACTGAATTTTCAAAAACGACACTCTATAGTTAATGACCTTATAATTATATAAATGACCAAACACCCTTTTATAACACTATTTTAAATAGATATAACAATATTTGTATTAAACTAATGTTGAAAGTACTCAATACTAGTCTTATAACGTCCGCACAGTCCATACCTCTCTAATGATATATATATATATATATATATATATATATATATATATATATATATATATATATGTATATGATTGATACTTTATTTTAATACGTAAATATGCTATTAAAAATTATAACTTGTTCATACGAACTCCATTTTTAACGTTCTTTATATCCACTCGTAGCTATCAACGAGATCCACAACTTTCGTTTAGACTTTGTCGGCTAATTTTGAATTTATATTTTTGTTCATATTTTTATAAAATTAAATGATTTTGCTAAAATCATAACTCTCTCATACATACTCTGTTTTTTGCATTCTTTTTCTCAGAATTCCTATTTTAAGGAGTACTACGATTTTATTTTTTGTAGTGTTAGCTAAAATTCAACCATTCTGTTCCTAGCTTTTTATGCCACATATTCCTTGTGCGCGGCTGACTTTTATATCTTATAAAAATCATATCTAATTCATACAGATTCGGATTTCGACGAAATTTATATTTTCGGGATCGAGAGAACGTGTAATTTCTAAATATTTAATAACATATATATGTTTTGGATCACTTATTTTTACGATTTACAAACAATTCGGCTGATTTTTCTTATTTTATTATATTATAATAATCATGAAACACATTATATTCACATAATTCTTCTTTATTACATCACATAGGTTATAATTTTTGACCCTAACTATTACATTATCACATTAATGCTTAGCCTAGAAACACGAGCGTTACAATTCTCTCCAACTTAGAATGATTCCGTCCCGAAGTCACGCATCAACAAATAGATATGGATAGCGACTCATCATGTCACTCTCTATTCCCCAGGTGAGGTTCAGCCCATTCGTATGTTTCCATAGCACAAGCACTAATTCGACCATCTTGCGTCGTAACTTCTTTGTCTTACAGTCAACAATTGCCTCTTGCTCTTCGATTAGCCTCTTAATTTCATCCATCCTTAACTCTAAAATTGGAATTATGTCGGGAACTTCTCCCGTGAACTTCCTCAAATAACACACATGAAAAGTGTTATTAATACCATCTAGTTCTTTTGGTAATTCGAGCTTGTAAGTTTGGTTCCCAATTCTCTGAAGAACTTTGAATGGTCCAATAAACCTTGGACTTAGCTATACTCTCTTTTTGAATCTTATAATTCCCTTCCAATGTGATACTTTAAGCAAAACTGAATCTCCAACTTCGAATGTAATCCGTTGTCTCATTTTGTCAACATAGCTCTTTTGATGATCCTGAGCTGCTAACATCCTTTTCCAGATCACTTTCAGTTTTTCAGCAGTCTGATGGACTATCTCGGGGCCCATAAACAGATTTTCTGCAGCCTCAAGACAACAAGACGGGGTACGACACTTATGTCCGTACAAATTTTGATAAAGTGTCATCTTGATGCTCGAGTGGAAACTATTAATGTAGGAAAACTCTACCAGAAGTAAGTGCTCATCCCAGTTACCTTGGAATTCCAGGGTACATGCTCTTAGCATATCTTCCAGTGTTTGAATCGTTCTTTCTCTCTGACCATCAATATGCGGATGGTAAGCTGTACTTGAACACAACTTCATAAACATTTCCTCTTGTAGACTCCTCCAAAACCTTGATACAATCGTTAAAGGAACGCCACGAAGTCTTACTACCTCATTCACATAAGCATTTGCAAGCTTATCCATAGACCATCTTTCATTGGCTGCTATGAAGTGTGAACTCTTAGTGAACCGATCCACGACTAACCAAATCATGTCGTGGCCGTCCTTCGTTCTGGGCAGTTTAGTCACAAAATCCATGGTGATGTCTTCCTATTTACCCATGGGTATAGGTAAAGGTTCTAAACTCACATATGATTTCTGATGTTGTTCCTTAACTCTTGCACATATTACACACTCGGCCACATACTTTGCAGCATCGAGCTTCATCATTGGCCACCATTATTAGGGTTTTAGATCTCTATACATTTTAGTGTTGCCGGGATGAATCGAGTACATGGTCTTGTGAGCTTCTTCCATCAGAAGTTCTCTGACTCCTCCCATCTTAGGTACCCAAATCCTATCTTGGAATACCTTTAGTCCTTGACTGTTTGTACCGAACACTAACTTTTTTCCTAAACGTTCTTCCTTTCCATCATTTTTCACTAAAGCTTCTTCCTGAGCTTTCTCAATACTTTCCAAAATCTTCAAGACAACTTCGATTATTAACGCTTTTGGCCTTTTCTTTTCAAGGTTTACTTTTCGACTTAGAGCATCAGTGAAAACATTTGCCTTACCAGGGTGGTAAAGTATCTCACAATCGTAGTCCTTGAGTAACTCTATCCATCGTCGTTTCCTTCTTTTTAATTCCTTGTGATTAAAGAGGTACTTGAGACATGTATGATTAGTGAAAATTTTGCATTTCGTGCCATAGAGATAATGCCTCCATATCTTTAGGGCGAATACTACCACTGCCAACTCCAAATCATGAGTGGGGTGGTTCTTTTCGTGCTCTTATAATTATCGAGATGCATATGCTATCACCTTTTCCCTTTAGGTCAAAACACAACCTAACCTAACTCTAGATGCATCGCTATAAAGTGCAAAGTCTTCAACTCCGCCGGGTAAGGATAGAATTGGTGCTTCACACAACTTTTTCTTTAGATGCCTGAATGATTCTTCGTGCTTCTCACTCCAAGTATAAGTAGCTCTTTTATGGGTCAACGTTGTCAATGGAGCAGCTACCGAAGAAAAGCCTTGGATAAACCTTCAAGAATATCCAGGTAATCCCAGAAAGCTTCGAATCTCCGTCGGACTTTTCAGTCGTTCCCACTTCATCACAGCTTCGATATTTGTTGGATCAACCATTATTCCATCCTGGTTAACCACATGACCCAAGAATTGGACTTCTCGAATCCTAAAATCGCATTTTGAGAACTTTGCATACAACTTCTCCTTCTTCAAGACTTCTAATACTTCTCGTGGATGCTTGCCATGCTCCTCCTGTCTCTTTGAGTATATTAGAATGTCATCTATGAACATTATCACAGATTTATTGAGGAATGATTTACAAACCCTGTTCATCAAATCCATGAATAGTGTTGGAGCAATTGTTAGTCTAAATGACATAACTAAAAACTCATAGTGTCCGTATCTCGTTCTGAGTGCGGTTTTCTCAATATCTTGCTCTCTCACCATGAGCTGATGATATCCTGACCTAAGATCGATCTTTGAGAAATAGCTCGAACCTTGTAGCTGATCAAATAGGTCATCAATCCTCGACAATGGATACTTGTTCTTTATTGTTGCCTTATTCAGCTCTCGGTAGTCTATGCACATTCTCATGCTTCTATCCTTCTTCTTCATGAATAACACCAGAGCACCCTAGAGTTATGAACTAGGTTGAATGAAACCGTTTTCCAACAACTCCTGAAGTTGTGTCATAAGCTCCTTCATCTCTATCGGTGCTAATCAATATGATGCTTTTGCTATTGGTGTTAACCCTGGAAACAAGTCTATTCGAAACTCCACTTTTCTATCAAGGGGTAATGCAGGAAGATCTTCGGGAAATATTTTCGGATAGTCACACACCATTGGTATTCTTTTAGCTCTTTCTTTTCTTTTTTTTCATCAATCATGAATGCCAAGTATGATATGCATCCTTTGGATATACATTTTCTGGCCTTCATCAGGTAAATGATTCCAGAGTTTACTCTACATTTATCCCCATACACCATAAATGACTCCTTTCCAGGGGGGTTTACTCTTATTATCTACTTTCTGCATAGTAATTCGGAATCATTGGCGCTAAGCCAATTCATTCCCAAAACGATGTCGAAACCATTCAACTCTATGGGTATCAGCTCCTCATGGAATTTTTTCCGTTCAAGTCGATGATGATTTTCTTAATGTAGTCACTAACATGTATGAATTTGCCACTGACAACTTCTACAATTAGAGCATTATCAATTTTATCTATAGACAATGCTAGTCTTTCACCAAATTTATGTGATACAAAAGAGTATGCTCTCGAATCAAATAGTATATTGGAAGACAATTCATTTACAAGAAAGGTACCTGAAGTGACATCTGTTGCATCCTTCGCAGCGTCCAGGGTCATTTGGAAGGCCCTCGCCTTGGGCTTCGGTGGAACATTGGGCTTTCCTACCTCTTTCTTCTTTGGGAAGTCCCTCGAGATGTTCCCCTCCTCATTACACCCATAACATACTTTCTTGCTGAGGGTACATTCATTGGCATAATCACCATGTTTTCCATATTTAAGACAAGTGACCTCCCAGTCACATTTCCCATGGTGCTTCTTCTTGCATTTGTCGCACCAGTTGGCTTCAGCTCCTCCAAACGTTTTTATAGTAGACTTTGATAACTTGCTTTTCTTACTATATTTTGATGATCCATCAAATATCCTTTTCTCACCAACCTTTGCTCTCTCCAGACCCGTCTCCCTTATTTGAGTCTCAACATTCTTAGCAGCCCAGATGGCGGCTTTCAGAGTGGTTGCTTTCTTGACCATCGGACCAAATTCCGGTGATAATCCGTAGGCAAACTCGTTAACCTTGGATACTTCGGTTGGAACTTGTGACAACCCGATATTTCAACTCTTTGTAATGGCCTAATAGGTCAAGTATTGTAAACATTTTTGAGTTAATAGAATTAACTTTGATGATAAAATGTCCAAAAAGTTTCTATTTAAATTCTCCTATGTTTAAATATCATTAAATCATGATCGTACGTAAAAAGAACGCCCAAATCCGACTTCGTATAGTGAAATTATGATTTTTCCAAGTTCAGCTTAGCAACAGACAGCCAAAAACTCGAAACGGAGATCGAGCGACATTTGGCCAGAATGACCTAAACGAGAATCGAAGGTCTTGACAATGGTATTTCAACGGTAAAAAGTCTGGCAAAAACCGACGTCACATAAAGAAGTTATGAATTTTTAAAGAAATTCCTTAATCACGTCATTTTAATAAAAAAATAATAAAAATAATTTCAGAATTTGTCAACGGAATCTAAACGAAAGTTTTAGATCGTAGTCTCACCTTCGCGGGGATATAAAGAACGTCGAAAACGGAGTTCGTATGAAGGAGATATGAATTTTTGAAGTTTGATAAATAATTTATATATAATTTTTATTAAAAATTCGGTATTATCTGAAGAGGAGTCAGCCTAGGGCCGAGGTACGCGCCGCGTACCCTCGTACGCCCAGCGTACTCGAGGCCACGACCTCGGATCGTCCACGTCGCCCTATGCGAAGCTACCCGACCCGTCGTTCCATCCGACCCGCCCCATCCGAAATCCGTAAGCGATGACGTACGGGTACGCGCTGCGTACGCCCATACGCCCCGCGTTCGGAGGCGGTTCAGCACCCCTATAAAAGGGATGCGAGCCTTTCTGAAAAATTTGTTCATTTTCTCTCTTTCTCTCACGATCTTACCTCGATTTCCGTGCCCGTTCAAACCCGAAGCTCTGGTCTTTTTGCTCAAGTCCCGAGAATCGATTTTACTCCCGAGATTCCCGAGAATCCCGAGAAAAATCCGTTTCCCGAGACGAAACTCTGCCCGGTTTTCGATCTCGCTATCTTCAAGCTTCCAAGTGAGTTCATACCCTTTTAGTCAACCTTTGAAATGCTTTTAAATGTTTTAAATACTTTATGGGGGGGATACAAGTTAAACACTTATAGTTATTGCTTCGATCACATGTGATTGCATTAATCACATGTGATTAATAACTAGGAAACCAATGATTTTATCACTGTTCAAACTGTTTTACTTCAAAATGTTTTACAAACTCTTTTACTTATCAAATGCTTTATTGTAAACTTTGTTTTACTAATAAATTTGCATGCCCATATATGTATAGATGTATAAATAATGTTTAAAGGGCTTAGGAAAGCCACCTGTCCTATTTCCTTTTCCTCGATTTGGATGTGGTCTGGTGGAATTTCGGGTGACCATCCGAGGGTCGTTTCAATATTAGTTATATATCATATATACATGTATTGACATAAAAGTACTTCCATATTCATACTTATCAGCACATCATTAGTAAGTTACCATCGGGGTAACACAGGATCATACTACTACAATTTATAGATCAACGAGTCAGTTCATTCAGGAGTCAGTACTTATTACTAAGAGAACATATACAACGATACTAGAACAAGTAACATTATATTGCATATACACGAATACGTTAACAATTGTGATCCACTGTATGGGAGCATGTCTTAATTGTCATGACCCGAGTTGTAGCCAGAGTCTCTTGGAGGGAGAGCGTGAGTTTGCGTATAGATCTATACTGGATTGACTATCCTACACCTCGCTGCTAGCTACAGTGGGACCGATAGGTCTGCGGGTGCCAAACGTCATACCTTATTTTTCGACTATACGTTGTCGATGTTACCAGTCGATAGTATGGTGCAATTTATCACATGATACCTTAATATAAACCCGGTTTAAGGTAGTTAGTACAACAGTAGTTCCTATAAAACAAAACTACAGTACTACAATAATTTACCCATTACATTTTGGTGATAACCTCACTTAAACTTTAATGTACAAACTATATTTTGTTAAATGATTGTTACACTTGGGAAATTACACACTTTTACATCAAACGAGCATACAAAACAGTTAAGCCTTGGTAAAGGGCTACTTTAACAGAAAATATAGGTTTTTCTGAGAGATTCAAACTTTTACAAACACTTACATACATTTACAACTCATACTTGCGACAGGTTCAAACGTTTTGATAATAAACCTCGACACTAAAATACTTATGAATTCACCAACTTAATGCTGATAAACTCTTTCAAAATAACTTGTATTCTCAGGTCATCAGTAGACAGGTACCGATGCTAGCTTTTGAGAAGATGGAGCGCATTCAAGACTCATCATACTATTTTGATTTACATTATATTTTTGGTGTCTAAAACTGTACGGAACACGCTTGTATTAAAATTTTATATTTAATGCAATGGATGATGTTGTTTGCTTATTTACATTTACTGTGTTGTGATACTTTACATGACGTCCTCCGCCCCAGAACGTTTCCGCCATTCTTGGTTTTAGGGTGTGACAGATTGGTATCAGAGCATTGTTTATAGTGAAGCAAGTATATCAACCCATAAAAGATATACTAAACTATAAACCCATTTGGGATTAAAACACTCTGACCAAGAGTCTATACTTTAAATACTAAAATAGTTAATTAAGTATACTAGTCTGCATTCATACTAAAACCAGTGTCACAATGACAAGAACAAGAGTATTACGATTGTTAAATATCACAGGTAAGCTAGGGGATGTATGGTCAGTCCTGGGAATGGCATAGCCTGATCAACTATGCTGGTCCGAGGAGTGATTAACATATGCCCTAGAATAGTTGTGATGTGTTAACAAGTCTAAAAACTTACCGACAATGCCACAAAAAGATCAGTGGAACTTAAACTTAAAATACTATAGGTGTATTTTGTGCTATTAACTACATACATACCATATCTTTATACCTCTCTTCTCGCGTAGATTTAAATGGCTGGATTCCATCACGACGACCCGTACTTTCCAAATGAAGGCAACATAGGAATGCTCGAAGCAGAGTCTGACAATGAACACCAAATTCCGTTGGATGATCATCAAGCTGAAGGCTTCTCAGATGGATCAGACTCTGAGCCTGAAGTCAACAACCTACCGCTCGTAGGTCAACCCCCGAACAACAACCCTCGACCAGCTTTTCCAAGTCCTACTCCCTTATGGGCAAACAACTTAAATCGTTGGAGTGATGAACAGGGTCAACCCTTACCATACTTTGGGGACCGAAGCTTTTACAACGTCAGCAATGGTGGCTCTGCTGACCGAGCCCTACCTGTCATTATCCGCAGGATAGCTCGTAATGTCGAGCAAGGTAGAGCAGCCATCGATCGGGTCATGGAGATTGATGCCAACTCAGGTGTCAACACAGTCCGCATCCGCCGTCTTGAAGAAGACATGGAACGGACCCGGAGAACAAATGAAACCCTACAGCAACATCTGGTTGCCTCTCAAGCTGAAGTCATGGAACTCCGAGCTCGTCAAAGTGCTCATGAGCAACACCTTCAAGAGGTGGTCCGTCAAATGAGAGACCTTAGGGTTCTCCCGAGGAATATTCATCGCCGTTAGATGACGTCTAGTACATCATTATCTTTAGGGTTAAGGATTAGCCTTTAACATCTGTGCTCTCAGTAACACTTGTCTGTAAAATATTCCTAACTTTCAGTACTCTAATTAGGAATCTAAGAACTGTCAAACTTTTCTATATGGTATGATGTAAGACCTGCTGTTAGGTCGATTTTTCCTTGAACATATTACATCAGTAATACCAGTATTATTGAAATCTATCTAAATTGTGGGAAAAATCTATACACTTGTGTTTTCCTACTAATATTTCTTGTTGTGATTTCAAACACTCATTCAACTGTTGGGCTATGGTTAGTTAGTCCATGTATCACTCTCACGTTGCTTACAAAATGATTCTTCCATTTTTCTTACCTTTATAAACTTATAGCTGAAAGATGCCTCCTCGCAAATCTCCCAGGAATAATCCTGCACCACCACCTCCTCCGCCTCCGGTCATCGATACTGCAGCCCTAAATGCTGCCGTAGCTGCAGCAGTGGCAACTGCCATGGCTCAGTATCACTCTTCTGATGCCAGCAGAGGTGGAACCCCTGTGGAATCAATCCTGGTTGAAACCCCTGTGCGCTCGAGAGAGTGCTCTTACAAGGATTTCACCAACTGCAAGCCGAAGTCCTTTCATGGACCGACGGAGTCATTGCTCTCTCGCAATGGTTCGAGAAGACTGAAGCGGTCTTCGAAATATGTTCATGCCCTGCTGCGAGCAAAGTGAAATATGCCGCATGCACCTTTGAAGGAAAGGCCCTGACGTGGTGGAACGGCCACGTTAAATCTCTAACTCTCGTCGTAGCCAACGACATAGGCTGGGAAACGATGAAAGACCTCATGATTGAGGAATACTGCCCGAGGGGCGAGATCCAGAAACTAGAGCAGGAGCTTTGGAGCCTGACCATGAAGGGCACCAATATTGTTGCTTATACCGCCAGGTTCAGCGAACTGGTGGCCCTCTGCCCTAATATGGTTCCCACTGAAGGGAAAAGGATCGAAAGGTACATATGGGGGCTTGTGCCTCCGTATCAGGGGAATGTTCTAGCATCAAACCCCGCTACCTTCGACAGTGCCAAACGATTGGCACAACGACTCATTGACCATGGAGTCAAAACCCCTGCAACCACAACCACGCTAGCCATCCCGGAACTCTCCAAACCCGCTGATACTAAGCGGAAATTCTGGGATGAAAAGAAGAAGCAACAGGTTGCCAAAAAGCAGCAAATTGTGGCAATACATGCCGCAATAACCCCTGCTGCTGCTACTACTACTCCGGTGGGTAGGTATGCTGGAAGTTCGCCCAAGTGCAACAAATGCAACTACCACCACAATGGCCCCTGCCATGAAATGCAGTGCTCTAACTACCACAGGAGAGGACACACAGTCCGTTTCTGTAAATCTCCAGCGAGACCGATCGCCCAAGTCCCCGGCTCTGGCGTGAGCCCGACCTGCTATGGATGTGGCGAAACAGGCCACTATAAGAGGGACTGCCCCAAGGCGAAAAATGCTGGCGGAGCAGGGAGGGTACTAGCGATAGGCCACGGGGAAGCAGTTGTTGACCCGACAGTGGTGACTGGTACGTTCCTCCTCGATGACTCCTATGCATGCATTCTATTCGATAGTGGAGCGGAGCGAAGCTTCGTAAACCATAAATTTACTCGCATGCTTAATCAACCACCGCACGCACTCAAAGAACTATTCACAGTAGAAATGGCTAATGGAAAACCTGAAAGTACGAGTAACATATATTTAGGTTGTACCCTAACTCTAGATAACCATTCATTCCCAATCGACCTCATGCTAGTCTCAATAAAAAGTTTCGACGTTATCATTGGCATGGATTGGATAAGCCTTCACCGCGCCGATATCATGTGCTACGAGAAAGCAGTCCGTCTAAACCTTCCGTCTAACGAAACTCTTATAGTCTATGGCAACAAACCCTATGCAAGTCTTCGCATCATATCAAGTATTCAAGCACAGAAGTATCTGCGTAAGGAATACCCTGCATTCCTTGCTCACGCCGTCGACACGAGCCTCGAAACGAAAGGACTAAAGAACATCCCTGTAGTGAGCGACTTCCCCGACATTTTCCCAGAAGAACTACCCGGGCTACCTCCGCAACGACAGGTCGAGTTCAGAATCGACTTAGTCCCGAGAGCTACCCCAGTAGCCAAGTCGCCCTACCGCTTAGCACCAGCTGAGATGCAGGAAGTCTCTGGTCAACTTAACAAACTGCTCAGTAAGGGCTTTATAAGACCGAGTTTCTCACCTTGGGGAGCACCGGTCTTGTTCGTTAAGAAGAAAGACGGATCATTCCGTATGTGTATTGACTACAGAGAACTCAACAAACTGACGGTCAAGAATCGTTACCCTCTGCCTCGCATAGACGATCTATTTGACCAACTGCAAGGGGCGAACTATTTTTCTAAGATTGATCTGAGATCCGGATATCACCAGTTACGAGTGCTAGCGGAGGATGTTCCAAAGACAGCCTTCCGAACTCGTTACGGACACTACGAGTTCGTGGTGATGCCATTCGGATTGACCAATGCGCCAGCAGTCTTCATGGATCTGATGAATAGAGTATGCCGACCTTATTTGGATCAGTTCGTCATCGTTTTCATTGACGACATCCTGATCTACTCCCGAAGTAAGAAAGAGCATGGCGATCACCTGCGACAAGTTCTAGAGACATTACGAAAAGAGAAGCTTTATGCGAAGTTCTCGAAATGTGAATTTTGGATCCGGAGAGTCGAATTCTTAGGACACGTGGTAAGCGAAGAGGGAATCCACGTGGACCCATCCAAAATTAAAGCCATTGAGAACTGGTCAACACCTAAGACGCCTACAGAAATTCACCAATTTCTAGGTCTCGCGGGCTACTACCGCAGATTCATTCAGAACTTCTCTCGAATAGCAAAACCTCTTACGACCCTAACCCAGAAAGGCGTGGCCTTTGACTGGGAAGAGAAACAAGAAAGAGCGTTCCAAACGCTCAAACGAGCCTTGTACACCGCATCAATACTATCCCTTCCCGAAGGAATAGAAGACTTCGTAGTCTATTGCGATGCATCGAATCAAGGGTTCGGATGTGTCCTGATGCAGCGAGGTAAGGTCATCGCCTACGCCTCGAGGCAGTTGAAGACACACGAGGTTAACTACACGACCCACGATCTCGAACTAGGAGCAGTGGTGTTTGCTCTGAAGATCTGGAGACATTACTTGTATGGAACGAAGAGCACTATCTTCACCGACCACAAGAGTTTACAACACATTTTCGATCAAAAGGAGCTCAACATGAGACAACAACGGTGGGTCGAGCTACTCAGTGATTACGAATGTGATATTCG
The DNA here is from genome assembly GCF_052625555.1 of Lactuca saligna. Taxonomy (NCBI): domain Eukaryota; kingdom Viridiplantae; phylum Streptophyta; class Magnoliopsida; order Asterales; family Asteraceae; genus Lactuca; species Lactuca saligna. The sequence continues at coordinate 247,668,834 of NC_136421.1, forward strand.
TTATCATCCGGGTAAAGCCAACGTAGTAGCAAACGCCCTAAGTCGGAAGGAATATTCTGGTCGCAAAATCAAGTCATTGTCAATAACCATCCATTCACACTTGTCTAATCAAATTCAGGCGGCCCAACTTGAAGCCATGAAACCTGAAAATGTTACGAGTGAATCCCTCAGAGGAATGGACAAGAATTTAGAAGCCAAGGGTGACGGAGCCTTATATTTCATGGATCGGATCTGGACACCTAAACACGGTGGTTTCCGAGACTTGGTTATGACCGAGGCGCACAACACTCGGTATTCCGTCCACCCAGGTTCAGATAAGATGTATTTGGATCTTAAAAAGCTATACTGGTGGCCTAATATGAAAGCAGAGATTGCAACCTTCGTGAGTAAATGCCTTACTTGCGCAAAGGTTAAGGTCGAGTACCAGAAGCCCTCTGGTTTATTGCAACAACCAGAGATCCCAGAATGGAAGTGGGAGCGGATCACTATGGATTTCATAACCAAGTTGCCCAAGACAACGGGTGGACTTGACACCATATGGGTCATCGTTGATAGATTAACCAAGTCTGCACACTTCCTGCCTATCAAAGAAACCGACAAGATGGAGAAACTTACGAGGACATACATTAGGGAAATCGTACGGCTACATGGTGTACCTATGTCCATTATCTCCGATAGAGATAGTAGGTTTACCTCGAGATTTTGGCAATCACTACAACATTCCCTAGGAACAAGGCTAGACATGAGCACAGCCTACCATCCAGAGACCGACGGACAGAGTGAGAGGACCATCCAAACACTGGAAGATATGTTGCGAGCCTGCGTGATTGACTTTGGGAAGGCATGGGATACTCATTTACCCCTTGTCGAGTTTTCCTATAATAACAGTTATCACACGAGCATCAAGGCTGCTCCATTTGAAGCCCTCTACGGCCGAAAGTGCAGATCCCCTCTGTGCTGGGCTGAGGTGGGTGATACCCAACTAGCAAGGGGGCAAGCTTCCGACATTACTCTTACCGGTCCGGAAATCATCCGGGAAACGACAGAGAAGATCGTTCAGATCCGTGAATGATTTAAAGCCTCTAGAGACCGACAGAAGAGCTACACAGATAAACGAAGGAAACCTTTGGAATTTCAGGTGGGAGACCGAGTCCTTCTCAAAGTCTCACCCTGGAAGGGCTTGATACGCTTCGGCAAGCGTGGGAAGCTTAATCCGAGGTACATAGGGCCTTTTGAAATTCTTGCAAGAGTCGGCCCCGTAGCTTACAAACTCGATCTACCAGGCGCACTTCGTAACGTACATTCTACATTCCACGTATCTAACTTGAAAAAGTGTCTATCCGACGAGACTCTCGTAATCCCACTCGACGAGATCGAGATCAACGAGAGCCTCAATTTTGTGGAAGAACCAGTAGAAATCATGGACCGAGAGGTCAAGCAAACAAAACAAAGTCGCATACCCATCGTGAAGGTTCGCTGGAACGCTAAGTGGGGACCTGGATTCACATGGGAATGCGAAGATCAGATGCAACACAAGTACCCACATCTGTTTCCCTAATCCATGAGTGTTCTCTTACTTTGAATTTCGGGACGAAATTCCCTCTAACGAGGGGATGATGTGACAACCCGATATTTCAACTCTTTGTAATGGCCTAATAGGTCAAGTATTGTAAACATTTTTGAGTTAATAAAATTAACTTTGATGATAAAATGTCCAAAAAGTTTCTATTTAAATTCTCCTATGTTTATCATTAAACCATGATCGTACGTAAAAAGAACGCCCAAATCCGACTTCGTATAGTGAAATTATGATTTTTCCAAGTTCAGCTTAGCAACAGACAGCTAAAAACTCGAAACGGAGATCGAGCGACATTTGGCCGGAATGACCTAAACGAGAATCGAAGGTCTCGACAATGGTATTTCAACGGTAAAAAGTCTGGCAAAAACCGACGTCACATAAAGAAGTTATGAATTTTTAAAGAAATTCCTTAATCACGTCGATTTAATAAAAAAATAATAAAAATAATTTCAGAATTTGACAACGGAATCTAAACGAAAGTTGTAGATCGTAGTCTCACCTTCGCGGGGATATAAAGAACGTCGAAAACGGAGTTCGTATGAAGGAGATATGAATTTTTGAAGTTTGATAAATAATTTATATATATTTTTTATTAAAAATTCGGTATTATCCGAAGAGGAGTCAGCCTAGGGCCGAGGTACGCGCCGCGTACCCTCGTACGCCCTGCGTACTCGAGGCCACGGCCTCGGATCGTCCACGTCGCCCTATGCAATGCTACCCGACCCGCCGTCCCATCCGACCCGCCCCATCCGAAATACGTAAGCGATGACGTACGGGTACGCGCTGCGTACGCCCGTACGCCCCGCGTTCGGAGGCGGTTCAGCACCCCTATAAAAGGGATGCGAGCCTTTCCGAAAAATTTGTTCATTTTCTCTCTTTCTCTCATGATCTTACCTCAATTTCCGTGCCCGTTCAAACCTGAAGCTCTGGTCTTTTTGCTCAAGTCCCGAGAGTCGATTTTACTCCCGAGAATCCCGAGAAAAATCCGTTTCCCGAGACGAAACTCTGCCCGGTTTTCGATCTCGCTATCTTCAAGCTTCCAAGTGAGTTCATACCCCTTTATTCAACCTTTGAAATGCTTTTAAATGTTTTAAATACTTTATGGGGGGATACAAGTTAAACACTTATAGTTATTGCTTCGATCACATGTGATTGCATTAATCACATGTGATTAATAACTAGGAAACCAATGATTTTATCACTGTTCAAACTGTTTTACTTCAAAATGTTTTACAAACTCTTTTACTTATCAAATGCTTTATTGTAAACTTTGTTTTACTACTTATAAATTTTCATGCCCATATATGTATATATGTATAAATAATGTTTAAAGGGCTTAGGAAAGCCACCTGTCCTATTTCCTTTTCCTCGATTTGGATGTGGTCTGGTGGAATTTCGGGTGACCATCCGAGGGTCGTTTCAATATTAGTTATATATCATATATACATGTATTGACATAAAAGTATTTCCATATTCATACTTATCAGCACATCATTAGTAAGTTACCATCGGGGTAACACAGGATCATACTACTACAATTTCTAGATCAACGAGTCAGTTCATTCAGGAGTCAGTACTTATTACTAAGAGAACATATACAACGATACTAGAACAAGTAACATTATATTGCATATACACGAATACATTAACAATTGTGATCCACTGTATGGGAGCATGTCTTAATTGTCATGACCCGAGTTGTAGCCAGAGTCTCTTGGAGGGAGAGCATGAGTTTGCGTATAGATCTATACTGGATTGACTATCCTACACCTCGCTGCTAGCTACAGTGGGACCGACAGGTCTGCGGGTGCCAAACATCATACCTTATTTTTCGACTATACGTTGTCGATGTTACCAGTCGATAGTATGGTGCAATTTATCACATGATACCTTAATATAAACCCGGTTTAAGGTAGTTAGTACAGCAGTAGTTCCTATAAAACAAAACTACAGTACTACAATAATTTACCCATTACATTTTGGTGATAACCTCACTTAAACTTTAATGTACAAACTATATTTTGTTAAATGATAGTTACACTTGGGAAATTACACACTTTTACATCAAACGAGAATACAAAACAGTTAAGCCTTGGTAAAGGGCTACTTTAACAGAAAATATAGGTTTTTCTGAGAGATTCAAACTTTTACAAACACTTACATACATTTACAACTCATACTTGCGACAGGTTCAAATGTTTTGATAATAAACCTCGACACTAAAATACTTATGAATTCACCAGCTTAATGCTGATAAACTCTTTCAAAATAACTTGTATTCTCAGGTCATCAGTAGACAGGTACCGATGCTAGCTTTTGAGAAGATGGAGCGCATTCAAGACTCATCATACTATTTTGATTTACATTATATTTTTGGTGTCTAAAACTGTACGGAACACACTTGTATTAAAATTTTATATTTAATGCAATGGATGATGTTGTTTGCTTATTTACATTTACTGTGTTGTGATACTTTACATGACGTCCTCCGCCCCAGAACGTTTCCGCCATTCTTGCTTTTGGGGTGTGACAGAACTAGGTATGGAACAAGCTTTATCTTCTCTGTAAAACTTGCAGCATATTCTGTGACACTCATTCTTCCCTTCATCAGATTTTGGAACTTATTGTTGATTTCCAGAAGATCCTGCTCAGAGCAACATTGCATCTTCAGTTGCACCAAGAAATCTTCCCAAGACATCTTGCTAGCTTCTCCCTTGGTCAACGAATAAGCTAGTAACTTTCACCAGCTCAATACTCCAGATTTTAATAGGGAAACCGCAAGAGCGGTCTGCCTGTTGCTACATTTGCAACTCTCAAACATTGTCTCCATCTCGGATATCAAGTCCATAACTTCCACCAGTGTTGGGCTTCTAGAAAGACACTGTTGTTTGGATGCCATGAAATACTTGTATTTGCATCCACGTCTTTCATTTCCTCCATCCTGATTGTTCCATCTAACCACTGACTATCCAGCTTGACCAACGGCCGTACTGTAGTTTCCTTCCTCCGACTGTCCATTATTCAACTCGAGTTGTTCAATAGGCATTGTAGGTTCATCCTTATTTTGTATAAATCACCTAGTATCCTCTAATTGACAATCCAACATCATCTGGATCATCGCTTGTACCCCAGCCATTGTGATTAGCTCTGGTGCAGCTGCTACTACGGGCACTTGCTCAATCACTTAGGGTTGAGGCCATTGATTTCTATTTCCATTTGCATTTCCACTTTAGGTTCTTGCCATCTTGATTTATACACCAAAGTAGGTGAATTTAGATCTTTATTTATGATAGAAGTTTTAATCGTCATTGTCACTCTGAAACATTACATGTTAGTTATAATATCGTAGTCAAACGCTTAGAATCCTAAACACATAAGGTTTCCAGATCCGGTCAGCAATACACCATAGATCCAAACAAATAACAACATATAAGGCTGATGTGCACAGAAGTACCCACTAGTTTTAATATTTATAACCTAACTTCCTTACTAACTAAATTGCACTTAGGTAGTGTACCTAATCGAATTATAGAATAGTTGGGTAAGTTGGGTGTCGATCACAGGGAACGGTGCTAACTAATTAATCTTTTTATCCCTAAATTAACCTAATTACTAATAAAGAGAGGGTTTTTATCTAATTTTGCAAGATCAAACGAACTTAATTCAATTTCAATCAATTACTAAAAACACTCTTGTTTGGTTCGAATCCACTTTTTCTTTATGATTAGTTAACAATTATGGATTATCAAGTTGGTCACCAACTATTATATTATTAGCAATTTATGTCCAAATTTACTAATATTTGACTAATTCATGTAAAATTATGCATGGTCGCACACAATCAAACACATAAGTAGTTATAGATTGTGGATATGCTATGTAAGATTTATTATGAAAACACAATTATGGTCATAATTTATGTTCTCTAGCACAACTAAATTTATTTACTTCACTTACTATCTAGGATTTTGGTTGATCCTAGCTCTAGCAATTCAATGTTCACTAAATCACTAGGTAAACAAGGTCATGCAGTTTAATGGTCACTAAGCTACACAGAACATGAATTCAAGGAACTAAAGAAACGAATATTAACATGCTAACTAGTAACAAATCAAACACAATCAATTTACCAACTAATCAAATCCATTAATAAATTAAACTAAACCATATGTTAGAATCTTCATCTATCTAAACAAGAGTAGCTAGATTCAGCTACTCATAGCAGCAATAAAACAAACACAAATCAAAATAATAAACATGTTTATAAGTACCAAACAAATAAAATATTAAGAACTTTTACTCCTTTGGCTTTGAAACCCTCTTTCCAAAACTTCTTCTCCATGAAAATCGTCTTCTGAAAGCCTTCCAACAAGCCAAAAGTCTCTAAAGTCGTAAGGGCCAAGAGATTATATAGTTTTCTGATTTTTCGAGTCCACGTCGTGAACCATAAGGATTCACGTCGTGAATATGGGATAAGCGTGTTCGGCAAGGACTCTTTCAGCCGCATGCATATCTTCTAGAATTCTCCACTCATGTCATGCATCATGAACTTTTCACGTCGTGAGTACATCTTTTGCTGACTTTTTTCGTTCTTCTTTTCTTCAATCCTCCAAAGTTCCATATTTTGTTAATTTCAGTCCCTATCTTCGAAAATGCTTCTATTTGGCTGCAAAATAACAATTTAAACTTATAAGTACCATTATTCTATGCAAATAACCAAAATATTAATAGAAATGTAAATAAACATTGCCTAAAATATATATAAATATAGCAATATCAAAGGCAAAAAACATTTAGCACATAAACCATATTAGGCATACTTCCTAAAACAAGCTAGTGTGCATGTCTAAAATATAGTAGACACACATCTCACAATCATTGCTTAGTATTTTAAGTTTACGTCTAGAAATACTACAAATTCCTAGTTCGCTTAAACTAATGCTTTAATACCAACTGTGACATTCCCAATTTCACGGACAGAAAAGTCCGATTTGTTTATGCTTTATTCGAAAATCAGAATACCCTTATGAAGAAAAGTATTGTGGAATTTGTTCCCAAAAGATAAATATGATAAAAAATTTCAAAGCATTTCCAAAGAAATGTATTTCATTATATTAAAACCTCGGGATGTCATGTTCGATACATATCAAAACATAAACAAAACAACATAGGCCTTACAACAATTATTTATACCTACTGACCTATAATCAATCATCCCTCATCAATTCATCCAACTATGCTCTTGTGCCACTACCTGTAATACAATAAACTGAGTGGGTCAGGCTTGAGAGCCTGGTGAGCACATAGGGTTTTCAACCTACAATAAATAAGTTTATTAATTTCATCAAGCCCAACAAACCCGATTACCCGTTCCCGTTATCCTCACTTTACATCCCTAAAGAATCTAATATAAGGGACCTATCCTAAGGATTTTCATCGGGCTGGACACTACTGCAAATGGGGTACCTCGTTAATAACTGTCTATTAGGCAACAATGAGTGGGATGGAGTACACCGGCAAAGACTTCGTTCACAAACACCTACAGGTTGCGAGCCTGCTAGCGTTCCACTAGACTGTTTAGAATAGTCCGTGATCATCATCTATACTCCGCAAGATGACTGGATCATCGTCAACATCGAAGCCTCTCATCATTTTATCACACATCGTCTATTTCATCTACCCATGTTTTCCCCAACATTTTTGTAGATATAAAATACATATACAGTTTAAATCATTTAAAACTTGTATAAAAATGTTCATCCAACATAGATATCAAGTAAACAGATAATATGCACACGTAGCACATAATTTATATAAAATACTTCATATTGAATGCCAAGCATTTAGCAAAGTTCAGATTGTATAAATAAAATGTTGTCGTAATTTTCCGCATTTCGTTCGTGTTCATACTGAAATTTGATGCACTGGAAGAAGTCCCCATTCCCAACCATTTTGCTTTGTCCCTTCCCATCGGTCAAATAATTTTTCTAGCTCAAGTTCATCAGCATCATTTAAATCTATCCCGACACGAGCATCAGAAAATTTTGTGTGTCTACTAGAGCCCATTTTTGTTCTTTTTGATTGGCCTTCTTCTCGTAGTATACAATATTGTTCATATTTTTTCCACCTTGGGCTAAGAATTAACAATTTCCAATAGTCATGGGACTTGAATACTTTTCCTGTTTACTTGTGAAAAAAATACAAAGCTTCTTGAAGAATTTCTTCATCTCCTTGACCACTTATCCATTGGGTTTTTAGGTTGTTATACAACCCTTTCATTTCTTAGGCGTCTTTTTTTATTTCTCAAAACATTGAATTCAATTGGTGTTTGGTACGATACTCTTCATCTTCTTTACCTAACTCCTTGTGAAATCTCTCAAGAATGCAAATCCAAAAATGATCTCCTAGTTGTGCATTTACCTTCCTGAATCCTTTGATATTCCAACCCAAGCTTTTGTCAACACTAGCTCTTCGTAGGGAGTGCATGATGTTGATATCTGCCTTCCCTCTTGCGACTATTGTTTTCCTTTGGGGTGTTGATGGGGGTGGTGTGGGTTGAGTTTCACGTAAAATCTCGTCCTCCGACTCATTGATGCTTTGGAATTGTGGTTGAGAGTGAGAGGCTTGTGTTTGGGTTTCAGTTTGAGGTTGATGGAGTAGGATTTAGGTTTGGGTTGATTTGGAGATAGTTAATAGAGAAAAACCAAAATGTTTGTAAACATATTTGGAATAACATTTGAAAATTGCATGTCGTAGCATTGCCTAACATTTTGATATTGAAATTGTGGAGGAGATTGAATGAGAGCATTTAGTTGGGGACGATAAACGCCATGAGATGAACTGATAGCAAAAATGTTTCGAATTGTGGTGCTTGAACTCGAAACATTGGTTTTTTCTTCTTCTATCAGAGTTTGGGGTTGGATTATTGGGATACATCTTTCTAAAGAATATAGAGAGAAATTGATAGAATAAGGTGTGAGTTTGAACGTTAAAATATATATGTATTTATAGATGTGCAAAATGGTGTGTGTGTGTGTATATGTATGTATACACACACACACACACAGAGAGAGAGAGAGAGTTATAGCCGTTAGTTTTAAAGGAAAAAAATTTATTTTTTTAAACATTCTAACCGTTGGAACGGATAGTTAGCAAAAAATATAATAAAAAAGTTTTGAATTGGACCAGTGAAGGAAGGAGAGAGAATGCGGGGATGAGTTCTCTCACCCCATTCCCGCACCACCTTTCTCACACCCTTGGTGTTGTGTTCTGAGGTGTGGGTTTGTTTCTCGTACGTTTTTTACGCTACACTCTGCACAGCCTAAGGCCCTTCTCATACGAAACCCTAATTATTTCATATATACAAATGTGATCCTTGCTCCATTTCACTCATTGGATTGAGTTCATTATATCCCTCATCACTAGAAGATGTCGATTTTGGGGTTATTCATAATTAGAGTTTCATTGCTCATGATTTTTAAAGAATCAATAATGTATAGTTTTAATCTAAAGTCTCCAATTGACTATTATTGTATGAATATTAAATATTGTATGCATGAATCGGTAGATGTGCTAACTTAAGCATTATGAAATTTATGGATATTAAATGATACGAAACAACTGAAATAGCACCACGATGTAAGTGTTTTATGTCTAATTATGTATTCGTTAATATTAATGTCTATTTATACACAACAAACATTCGAGAATTTTGGTATATTTAACTTTTGTGGATAAAAAAATATAACTAAATATTGAAAAAGAAAACAACAAAATGGAGTGAAAATTTTAAATTATTTTTTATATATCAAGGATCTCTTTGAAAAGATGATGAAAATTGTTGAATATTGATATATTTATTTTTTTACAAATAAAAAACATGGTCTAAAAAATTCAAACTAAAATAAAAAGAAGAAGAAGTGCATTTTGATATAACTTGTTGCATGTACATCTAATGTAAAGGTCTACAACCATTTCTTGGTTGTTGATCATTATAGTTTTCGACGTTCATTATTGGTTTCCTGCTTCATTGTTAATAATGGTTATATATATATATATATATATATATATATATATATATATATATATATATATATATATATATATATATATAGTGAGAACTTGCAAACTAGATATCAACAGTTGAAAACTACGTGTCAGCAGTCATATGGACTGCGGACGCATATATGCATATATGCTTCAACAGTCATGTTGACTGCGGGCGCATATATTTTGTCATTTATCAGCAATGCTTACACACACACACACACACATATATATATATACATATATATATGAACATTTTTCAAAAAAAATCGTCAAATCTTTTATTAGTCTAGATATGGCTTGGACGCTGCATTTTGTTAATATTTGTGGTTTTGATTTTGAAAAATCATGTTTAGATTAGTAGTTCTCAAGTTCTCTCGCTTTTTTTAGATTCTTAAAAGAACTTGTGTGTGTATGTGTGTGTGTCTATATATATATATATATATATATATATATATATATATATATATATATATATATATATATATATATATATATATATATATATATAGAAGTAAGTTCAAATAAAAACAAGAAATAGTGTGAGAACGTACAAACAATATGTTTATGTTATTATTTAATAATGAATGTTGTCTATGTGTATTGTTAAAGTAATTTTTATATAAATATTAACATTGGATTATTCATATATTCATTAGAATGTTATAGTTCTATTATAAATTTATGTATGTGCATTTTTGTACTAAATTTTAATTTTAGTTTTAACATGTGACTATTTATTAATTCATTGTTGAATAATGACATAAAGTTGTGGATACAAAATTCATTGCCGAATAATAATATAAAAATAATGTTTTTACGTTCTCGCACTATTTGTTGGTTTTATTTGAACTATATATATATATATATATATATATATATATATATATATATATATATATATATATATATATATATATATATATATATATATATATATATATATATATATATATACTTAGGTAATTTTGTTTAAACTAATATTATGTTATTGTATTACTAAATGTGAGCCAATCAAATATTTAATTTTTAAAGGAAAATGATTATCACTAATTTGATGTCCAATAAATGAAAAAGGCTTCACATTTAAAGATAACAGATTAGGTAGGGTATATGTGTATATTTGTCCTCTCAATTAAAATAGGTAACTGACTCTATTTTCATAACTTCTTGCATAATCCCTACAACTTTGCATCAATCCAGATTCCACTACCCTCTATATCGGAACACAAAATCAATGTATATATTCTATAATCAACCAAAAATAACGGTAGATTCTATTGTTTTTTATTATAAAGAGCTCTATTCTTGAAGATTGTTCAAAGAAATTGCATTGTGATCGTTCGAAGAAAAAGAAATTGCAGTACAATGAGGATTACAAGGACGACTTCTGTCAAATCGAAATTTAAGAACACACAAGAAACGATTTTAAATCTAGATAAGGACGATGATGATTTCGTTGCTCCGCCTACAGGTAATTTTCTTTTAGTATTTTTTTAAGGTAACCGTTTGAATACACAACATTCTTTTGGAATGTTTGAACAATGAAGTAGATGCATGTGGTTGTTTTGTTCGTTTAAGTAACATAGAACAAAATTCTGTAAAAATGAGTTTTTTTATTAGGGTTTTCTGAAATTGGGGATTTACAAACTAATTAAAATTTTTTTTGTGATTGTGTACTTTGTTGTGTCCTGTAAAAGCCAAAAACAATGTTGTTTCTGACCATTTTTTTCTTTGCAATATGTTGTCATTTTTGTAATATAAGTATGTCATGATGATCTTCTGTAAGAATTGAAAGTTTGTTTGTGGATTTTATGTGAAATTCATTCTTCGAGAATACGAAATATGCAAAATGAGTCAATGTACTTGCTGTTGTGGTAATTTAGGGTGTGAAGGTTTTGTTTGTTATTGAATTTTTTTTAGTATTTTGAGATATATTTTAAAAACATGCATAAATCTTTCAAGGTCTTCATGTTATGAAATAATTTTGTAAGATATTGTTGTATTGTTTTATTTTTTTGAAATATGAAATATGAAATATTTTTAATTTTGTAAGAGTTGTATTGTTTTATATTATTTGATTATTTTGAAATATGAAATATTTTTAATGAGTAGTTTTATTCCTATTATTTTGATGGTTTACTTTATGTCTAATCAGTGTAACTAAAAGTTTTAATTTCGTAAAGAATGTGGAACATGAGAAGGGGATGTGGTGGTTAAATAAATCTAATTCTCACAGAATCAGTGTAAAGTAATGTTCCTATAGGGATTACTATTAAGTATGTGTATATGTGTTTATTTCATTGTGTTTGTTACTGTGTTTTTGATGCTTTAGTTTTTTTGTAGTAAATGTTTGGATTTAATTCTAATAGAAACATTATACGTTTGTGTCTTGTATTCTTACAGAATGAAAACATAAAAAAGTATTGGTAGTGGTTATAAATATTGAAGTATTGACGTTTTCTTTAAAAAGCATTAAAATTCTAATAGAATCATTGTAAGGGAATGTGTTTACATGCTTAAAGAATTGTAACAAACAAAAGTGTATATATGGGTCATATAGATTAGATTGTGACTGGTTAATCTGGAGATTGTCATTAAGTAATTGTATATGTTTTTATTACTATGATGTTTTGCTAATTTATATTATTTGTATTTACTATTTGACTTTAATTCTGTTAGAAACAGTTTTCGGATTTGTGTCACATTCTTACAGAATGAAAACATAAAAAATATTCATAGTTTTTATAGGTAATGAGGTATGACTGGTTACTTTGAAAACTATTATTAATCAACTTTAATCATTCATTTCATTAGTTGTTGTAGAAGTTGTTCCAATCCCAATTAATGTTGATACTACAAGCCAAACAAATGTGAGAATGACCTACCGTACCAAATCAACACCCTGAAAGATAATATCAGTACTCAACCTACAGGTAGATTTAATTGGTTTGGTTGATGAAGAAAAATAACAAAAATTTTAGAACATGTTGGTAGTTAATATGTACTTTTTTGTTAATTAATGAAGCAGAAGGTGTTGGAAGTGAACCAAATGATACGAATATTGTTGGATCAAGCAAAACAAAGAAACAGAGGAAAACAACTTCAAGATCAGAACATGGAAAGAACAATGTAGATTCTGGGAAATCAGGTTAGATCATAAGTGCTTGTAACTAATGAATTTTACTATATGATTATGAGATGGATAATATAGAGTTTATTATTCTATTGAAGTTGTATTAGACGATTAGTAATTATGTTTGTGTGATTCAACAGATGTTAACAAAGATAAAGAAGACATAATACCAATTAACAGCACAAGTGTAGGAAGGCTGAAAAGGAAAGGTTCTGCTAGAAATACACCTGTTAAGGATAATAAGAAATCATTGGAAGCAAGTGGTAAAGGAAAAAACCAAGAGGTTTAAATGATTTATTTATTGAGAGTATAAGTGGTTCATAGAAAGACAATGAAAAGGAAAAAATTGGTGTGGATATGGAAGATAAGGAAAATGTAGTAAAAAGAAAAAAGGTAGTGCATGATGCACATTCAAAGAAATATCCAAAGAGAAAGAAAGGAAAAGTAGAACATGAAAAATGATAAAATCAAAAAAATGGAAGGGAAGGTCAGAAAACTAAGCAAGGATCATATAGAAGGTTACAGAAGACTAGCAACTAGGATGACTCCTGGAAGGATTAGTTCAGCTGTGAAAGTAATGTCACCCGCACAGAAAATTGGGATTGTGTCAATGGGATTTGGTTCACTTCTTCATATTGACATAAACACTACTCCGGGTTTACTTAACTACTATATGTTAGATCACTATGATCCAGATAGTAGCCGTCTAGTTCTGGAGAATATGGTCATAACAATTACGAAAGATACAGTGCACGACATATTGGGTTTACCAAATGTGGGGGCTTTCTGAGCATGAGTAGCTGTGATAAAGATAAGGAAGTTCTGAAAGAATGGAAAGTCAATATGATAAAAAGGGTTTAATGGTGAAGAATACCTGAAAATGATCAAAAACACAAAGCAAGACACTCTTATGTTTAGGCTGAATTTCTCGACCCTTTTCATTAACACATTTGTTGAATCAACTTTGAGTGGTACCAATCAAATAAATGTGGTGAATAAGTTGGTCTTGGTAAAAGACTTCTCTAAAATTGATTGGTGCAAGTATATTCTAGATTGTTTGGTCAGCAGAAAACAACTTTGGAGAAGAGATGATAACATATGCTATTACAGTGGACCTATACTCGTTTTGACGGTAATATTGGTGTCTATATTAGATATTTATTTTACTTTACAATGGAATATGTATAATGAAGTAATTAATGAATTTTAATCTTTTTGATGTAGCTGGTGTATATGTATAGGATAAAGTTCACGGGTTTGAAGATAGTGAAAAGGTTACCGTTTGTTAGAAATGTTACAGGTGCTCTACTTGAAAATAGAGAAGTTGGAGATTAGTGTTGGGGGGTTTGGTAGGCAGCTACTAGAAAACTTTGACGATATTGTTAATGATGATGGAATTATTGATGAAGATGAGATGTTGGACGGGATGATGAGGGATTATTGTGCCGAGGAGGTAAGCTATGAATTCGATAAGAATACGAAACATTATTTCTTTTAGAATTGTAAAAAAATGATAAGTTAATATAAAACCTACACACATACGAGCTGATTTAAATTGTGTGATGTGATTTATAATTATTGAATTATTTGGAATGTGGAACATTAATGCTTTAGAATTTTAATAATGATATGTTAATATCAAACTTACAGGTTTTCGTGGCTGTTATCGAGCATAGCTATGGAGTAATATTGTCCGAAAAGAAGAATATTGAAAAAGCACTAAAACATGGAATTGAGAAATTCCCAGACAACTTGATGTTGAAGGAGTGGTGTGAAAAAAATAAAGAATTGTTCAAAGAAGTGAATAATGCAGAGACTGGAGGAATGAAATATAATGAAGCTAGTTTTGATGATCATAGTAACAAAGGAGAGGCAGATGGTGGTAAAGTAGAAGGATTCTCTCCAGTTAGAGGATTGGTAGTTCATGGGGAAAAGAAGGATGATGGTGGAGGTTTAGTACACCTAATATGGATAAGGTAGATAATACAGACAATCTAACATGTTCACAGTTCTTGGAACATCCTGAAGTGTTGGCAACATCAATTAAAATGACAGATGATGATGTGTTGGCAAGTTATAAAAAAAAAAAAAAAAAAAAAGAGGAAAGAAAATCTTGGAAACAGTTGAGGTGTGCGAGGAAGATGATGACAATGGAAAAAGGGGGGAAAAGAGAGCAAAAGTTACCTGTATATGGAAAATCACCTTTTGTTGAAAGGATTGTTTAAATGAGTGACAAGGTGAAGAAGGATGAAATATCATTATACCATTCAGTTTTTGCATCAAAAACAGAGTATGGGAAAGTTAAATAATATAATTTAGTGGTTTGCTTTTAAAATGTGGTGTTATAAAATCGATCATTTTATAATTGTCGAGCAGGGAAGAGATATGGAACATTGGGAGCGGGCATGTGTTGCATCAAGGATTCACATATCATTTTAAAAGCAACACGTTTATTCATGCGATAATCATTGACTGTTTATTCATGTGATATCATTGACTGTTGGTCATCATTACTCAACATAATGGAGGAATTAAGGGATGTATGATCAGTTTCTAGAGTTTTCTTTAACACAAATTTTTTGGTATGTATTTAAATTAAATTTAGTTCCAGTTCAATAATATGTGTCGTATTGATTGATTTATTAATCTATACACACAGAAGAGATAATGGGTGGATCGTTGTCATCTGAAAGAACTCAAAAATTATTTGATTCGATGTTGAAACTTCACCTTAAAAGTATACCAAAACAGGAAAAGCTGAAGGATATTGGACTGGTAATTTAATCAAATATTGTTTTTTTATCAATTACAACCTTAACATACAAAAGTAGCTTATTAGACTACTATCTATTTTATAACAAGTTTTCTTCCCAATAGTTGATAAGAGTAAATATTATATGATATGCTTTGATCTAAGGGTTCCAACGTACTACATTATATACCATGTGAACCGAAATGGTGTTGTTGAGGACATCTATGGAATAAACCCCGTTCATGTGGTATGATCAAGATCTAATTTTTCTAAGATTTAAAAACATGAGATTAGTAGTGTATTGAAAAATGATTGTATTGTATTGCAGAAAAAATTTCTTGGGAACTATTTAAAAATAGAGAATTACCAAAAGTCAACAGCTTTCAGCAAGATTAAAGCTCGTGTAATGAAAATGACATGGAAAGTAGAGAAAGAAGGATCAGATTGTGGAATATATCTTCTGAGGCATATGGAGTCATATATACGGGGAAAATGAAGGGCATTGGGATTGCCGTTTTACAGGAAAAAAACAGAGTGATGTAGTTGCATTAAATAATCTACGAATCAAATACATGGCAAATCTTATGAAATCAGAGTACAACAAACATAAAAGTATGTTGGAGAAAGATGCAAAAGCGTATAAGAGGCTCGATCCATTGCAGATATTGGCTAGGATGAACGAAGTGAAGGAAATCAGGGAGAAGCATAAATGTGGAAGGCGTCGATTTTAGGATGGGCATTTTATGATGTTAGGATGGTTTGTGTTGAAAGACTTTTGTAGTATGTTTGGTTTAAGTTTATGTGTTTTATTTAGGGAACTATGTTATGTTGTTTTATTTTGTTCTAGTGTTGTTTGTTTTGGGGAAACACTTTATCATGGTAGGATGGTTTATGTTGAAAGACTTTTTGTAACATGGTTTGCTTTGGTCTAGGTATTTTGCTTGGGGAACAATGTTAATGTGTTTTATTATGTTATAGAATTGATTGTTTTTGGGAAACAATTGAATGTGAATGGTGTTTGTTCTAGTAGTTTTTTTAGAAAGTGTTAGTATTTGATAGATGTTGGAATGTTTATATGGATATGAAAGTTATGAAAATATGCAATGTGTTGAAAAATGGTTTGTAATGTGCAGGTAAGTTTTGTTTTTCAAGAATGTAATTATTATATGCATTTGTTGTGGAAGTTTGATACAAGTTAGTGTAGACATTAATCGTGGATAGAAATTGTTATAATTATATGAAAATGATATTCTGATAGAATATATGTGCTTGATGACAAGTGGTAGAATGTATGAACATTAAGATTTTCCATGTTTGTTTCAATGTTATATTTCAGATAGGATACACATTAATCGTGGTAGAATGTATGAAGATTATGTTCTTACAAGTTAGGATAGTCATTAATCGTATATAAGAATTGTTATAAATTTAAGAGCAGCGTGTTCTAAAAGAATACAATAAGTTGATTACAGGTGCTAGAATGTATGAATATAATATTGTTACAAGTTAGGATACACATTAATCATGTATAAGAATTGCTAGAATTGTCTGTACATAATGTTCTGAAAGAATATAGTAACTTATGTTACAAATGGTAGAGTTTATGAAAATTATGTTATTCCATGTTTGGCTGAAGATATGCATTATTTTGAATGTTACATAGTAGTGTTTTTCACGGGTCTTAATTTTATAAAATATCGAAATTGTTGTCATTCTTACGAAAGAAAGTATGTAAATTGGAATACCTACAAAAATATGTTATGATTTTTTATTTCCGGTATTAAATTGTTCTAATAGGATTGACGTAAATGGCCTATTGTTAACTGTCTTTAATGTGATTAGAAAAAATTGTGTTTTGTGGAATTAAAAAAACTAATGGAAATAGTACATAGTTATAAAGTTGGGGAAACAAGATTGAATAAAGAACTAAAAGAAAGTATGCAAAAGTGTATAACAATATATGAAAATTTTATTAAAGACTATGAAATTTGTAAGCAATAAAAGAACTAAAGATGAAACAAAAAAGTTTTACTGTAATATAATATTAAAGCAAAAACTACAAATAAAGCATACTACTTAGACACGTTTTTTAAGAGGACAATTTCGCTTATCATGGTTAGCCATCTGTTTACATAAAGCACACTTTCGCTTAGGCTTCGAATATACTTTTTCCAACATTTTTTTTAATCTCTTACCATGACTGTCAGTCCCCTTATTATGAATATCTGATGGATTGTCAATATCGGGAGCATCATTAGTTAATTCTACGCCTATAATTTGGTTCTTGAATGATTCTGTTGATGGAATCTCAGGGGCTAGACAATCATCTACACATTTTTTCTTCAGCTTATTCGACTCTTCAAGGTATGACTTTAACTTCGATGCATCATGGCTTAAAAATGAAACACAACGATCTACATTTGAGAAAATTTCAATAGTCGTCATGTCAGAGTTAGAGTCTAGTAAAGAATTAGAAAAACGCCTTTTAAGAAATTCTGCTGGAACAACATCCTGATGCCACCATCTCATAATGTATTTTTCACGAATCTATTCAATACTATAGTACTTAAAGACACAAAATATGTGCCTACACAAAATACCGACATGTTCAAAATGCATGCAGGTAAATTTGAATGAACCATCTATTGTTGAGTGTGTAACCTGGAATATGTGTGATAAAATATGATTTTCAATAATAAAGTCTTGTGTGATTAAAAAAATAGTTATGAAGTGTTAAAGTAATAACGTACGATGTATTGGGTATCCTCTATAAGACAATCGTAATGGTATTCCTCAAGTTTGTCATCAACAACAAGACTTGATGGTTGCCTTGTTGTTATGTTCTTTTGCTTCTCCAAAACAATAATAGTGTCAACACCATTATTAGAAGTAACACTCATTTGGAAACAAGTGTTATCATAATCTGAAATCTCTTTCTGCACGTGATAATTTTTTTTTACGAGCGTAGACCTTTGAAGCATGTGGTTCAATTAGACTAGATGTGATGAATCTAGGAAGTGTTGTAGCAGTATTAAAGTCATTGACAACTTGATTACGCCTTTGACGTTCCATAACACCCTTAAATGTCATCATAAACATTAAAATATAACAACCAGTAAGGATATTGTTCTGAAATGATCAATTTTGGCCTTTCGACAATGATGTAGTTCTTATAAGACCAGACATCGGTATGTCCTTGAAAAATGCAGGTACCCAACGTCTACGCAACCCATACATCTCTTGCAACCGCTTGTTATTTGAAATGCTAAGCTCATTTAAACAAGATTTTCATTCCTTTTCAAAATCATATGGTTCCAACTTAGAATTCCAAATTATAGAGTGAAAACGCTTTCGAAAAGTTGAGTTTGTGGCTAGTTGCGATGTTATCTGAATAAATATAAAAAATATATATTAGTATAAAATATATAATTGTGTTGTACAACAAATGAAGGGTATGAGTGGTCTAAAATATAAATTCTAACATAATTTAGGTTAAAATTCTAGCAGAATACCATTTTGAATTGTAGTTATGTCATATATATTTTTTCTGAAATAATTAATTTATGATTGAACAATATGTACTAACAAGGTAAACATAGTGACTTTGTTTGAATATATAAAAAGAATATTCACCTTGTTTGGAAGTTTTTTTGTAATATGCCACATACAAAACCTGTGTGCCGACATTGGAAATACTTCATTAACAGCCTTGTTTAAAGCTAGATCTTGATATGTAAGAACAAGCGTAGGTTGTTTTTTGAATGTTTTCAAAAATGCTCTAAGCAGCCAAGAGTAAGAACTACCATCTTCTCTACTCAAAAGTCCAACACCAAAAGTCACACATTTCTTATGATTATCTATCCCGGTGAAAGGTACTAAAACCATATCATATCTGTATAAAAAGATAAAACTTGGTAAGAGTTGTTGGAAGCAAGAAAAATTATGTGAAAACATTGCAAAATTTGAAAATACTTATTCATGTTGAATGTGGCATCAAGAGAAACAACGTCTCCAAAAGCATTGTAGTTGTACTTTGCTGTTTCGTCAGCCCAAAAAATCGAATTCAATTTTTTCTCAACAACTTTAAAATCGAAAGAAAAACTTGGGATATTTTTTTTCCTTTCCAGCATCTTCACTACAAGGAATTTTGCATCCCTGGAACCTATGTAAGAATTAAGATATCTCGTATTGTTCTTGAAATCAGAAACCAACCCACCTCGAATGTCAGAACCACCCTGAAGTCCGAATACAATCTATATGCTCTTGAGGCATCAATATTTTGCTTTAACAAGTTATGAATAAAGATCTCCTATGAATAATCAAGTTTCCTCTTTGTACGAGACAAAAACATATTGTCCTTACCATACAACTTATGATTATGTTGTTCAACAAATTCAGCAACAATATATTTATTAGTACCATGTACTAGAATAAAAACAATTTTCACCTTGTATTCGCACCTAAACGAGTCTTTCCTTCTCTGAATCTTATTATGTTGAGGGTCCAAAGTATCCACTTTAGCGGTTATTGTTTACCTTCCCAATTGCATAGCAAATGTCGTTGTGTGGTAATGTCGGATTTGGTTGTTCTAAATGGTCCAAGCCTGACTTCAAAGCCTACTAATGATGCGTAATTGCAATACATTGATAATGCTACTATATATGAATCAAAATTTGAATTGATTTTAGCTTTGATATTGTCTGAAACAACAGGAATCTAATAAGATGATCCACCAGGATAAACATAATCATATGTAACATGCGATTGTTCTGCATAAAAAAATTAAAAAAATTGGCAAAGAATTAATCTAGTTTATTAAACTTTTTTTTATTCATATACTAACATTTCTGAAAATCAATGTTATCATCGTCTATAGTACAATTTGCCTCATTATCATTGAACTCGAATTCGATTCCTGCATCTTTTAATTAGAGTATGTGTATATAAAGAAAAAAAATACTTAAAATACATCACCTGGGTTATGATTACTAGAATCACCAAAATGATATTCATAATTGTCATATATGTGATATTGAATGTGTTCTAATAGATCCGCATCTTTGCAAGTGCAAGTTACGCCATATCACAAAAAACAATATAGAATTTCAACATTATTTGTATAAAAATTAACAAATACAAAAACTTATAAAGTAAATTCACCTAAATTCAGATTGCTATTCTCGGATATCTGAAACTCGACATTATTTAGAGAATCATGATCCCGTAACCCGAAATCTTCATAATCCTTAGGATATTCATGTTGATCATGAATATGATCGTCACCAGCTGATACTGTATCATCCATTAACAACACGATTGAACACCAGTTGATTGGAGAAAGCAAAATAAATTCAATATTACAAACTTTGAGCCAATCTAGTATATATTAAAAAAGCAGAAACCGTGTAATTGATATGTAACTAAAAAGACGTGATATATATCTGCATTTATTGTTATCAATTATTTAGTTTTTTAAATTTTTAGAAAGATTGTAAAGATAAGAATCAACACAAAATCGTATTATTCATCATGATATTGTAAATTTTTGATATATTCATATTCCAAATATAATTAATTCCATAGATAAGACTTCGACACATCCTGCGTTTTAAATTAGACTTTTAATAAATTAATTCAACAAACTTAAAAAAAGAAAAAAAAGGAAAAAAAAACTTTTTTTATGAATTTACAAATGATTTCTGATTTATTATGAAATAAACGCATATACTAAGAATTCAATTAATATCACAAGGGTGTTATTCTGTGAGAATATTTGAAACAAGATTTACAGTAAATTTAGTTTTAACACATTTGTTATGTATATTCTCGTACAACTTATCATATACATACTTATACCACGGTATCATGATCCAACAATCTTATTTTGTAATAACATATGTAATAATAATAACAGGTAATTTATTTTGCTCATGTTTAATCTATATATTGTAATACAAAGTAGCATTCTGGTAGAATTTGATAATAAGAATTATAACAAAATCTTTGATTAGTTAATAAGTAAAATGAATTTGGAAACACTTATTTTTTACGAATAATAAGAATTGTGTATTTGTTTACTATGTATCTTGTAATCAACAGTTAAATTCTAGTATTTTTGAAAATAAGAATTGTGTTTTTGTTTGTCTTATATGAATAATAAGAATTGTATTTTATATCGATCATTCTAACAGAATGTGTACATTTAACATTAAGTATAACACAATTTACGAAGAATTGTTTTATACTAAAATATGAGAACAAAAATACATTTACAACAACATATCTACATATCTGTAGTCATATGATAAATAAGAAAGTGTATGAAATTTTAATCAAACTCAAAATGAAATTTATAAGTATTAATTAAATGAAAACATAAACTTACAAAGAGAAACACCTATAATCCATGAATCCATATTATTATTATACTGAAATAAAACTCCATAAAATCCGATAAGACTAAATTGAAAACATTATTCAATTATTAAAATATGTTGACGAACTATACATCTACTCTCTCTTGATCCTTGCCTGAGGACAGTTCCTCCTATCATGACCAACACTAAAACAAATCCCACGTCTTCTTATTTTCTTCCGATCTTGATGCACTTGGCATTGATTGACATTCCGATCATAGTTATCAAAAAAAGTCCTTATTGTTATCAATATTATAACGCCCGCGTTTCCAGGCTAGGCATTATCATTGATGTAATAGTCTATGTTAAACCTTGTAACACTTTTTGAAGTATTAATGATGAAATATTTGAGTATTATGTGAATTATGTGTTTATTTTCTTAATTATTATAATTTAATGAATTAATAATAAAATAAGCGTCAAATTTGAAGTGTGGGATAATCCCAATATATTTGCATAAAGATGTAGTGGTCGAAACAAGGATTCCGAAGATATAAAGAATGCCGAAATCCGAGTTATAACGGAGAAGTTATGACATGTCGAAGTTTCGCGACTGAACCGACAAACGCCGAATGACGTAAAGAGTGAAATTTACGTTAGAGCGATATTTAGCCTTAGTGATCTAAACAAAAGTCGTAGAGTTCGTTAAACCGAGAGCGTGCATAAAAAGAACGCCAAAATCTGACTTCGTATGAGGAAGTTATGATTTATTAAAGTTTCGACTTAGCGGTATGCAGCCCGAAATACTCGATTTGAGATCGAGCGGTTTTTAGGCGAAACAATCTAAACGAGAATCGAAGATCTCGTTGTTGGTATCGAAGCGATAAAAAGTTAGGTGAGAACGGACGTCAAACGAAGAAGTTATGAATTTATAGCGAAATTTTCTGTCCCGGCTTATTAAAAATAAATAATAAAAATAAAGTCAAAATTAGCCGACGGAGTCTAAACAAAAGTTGTAGAGCGTAGTCTCACCTTTGCGTGGATATAAAGAACATCGAAAATGAAGTTCGTATGAAGAAGATATGAATTTTCGAAGTTTATTAAATAATTAATAATTAAATTTAATTATTAAATCCGGCATTATCCGAAAAGGAGTCACCGGACTCATCCGAAGTACGCCCAGCGTACCGCGAAGCATGACACACCTCGCACTCGAGTTCTTCGAATAACGCATGCAGTGACGATTTCGGAGGCTTACGCCCCGCGTAAGGCTGTAAGCCCAGCGTACGGCGAGGCCTCAACCTCCTATAAATAGGATGCGAGGGTTCCAGATATTTTTGCTCATTTCTTCTCCTCATTGTGCTGAAGCTCTGCGCGTAAACCCCCGAAGCCATCCCGACACCTCGAATCTCATATCCAAATTAAGAAGGAAGTTTCACGCTCCCGGGATCCCGAGAAGTGCGATTCCCGAGCCGAAGCTCTGCCCGCGAGAAGTTCGATTTTTGTGAAGATCTTCCAGATCTGCCGAAGAATACTACTTCTATAAGTCGTAGTGCTGTCCGATCATCTTCTGATCAAGTGAGTGTGTGGTTACTTTCTTCTAACGCATAATTATTAAGTATTTAATATAAAATACGTGTTATGTGTATATTTTGTTGTTATATGCGTGAATATATATTCACTTTCTTCTATCTCATATATACAATTTAATCTCTATGAAATACGTGTTATGTGTATGTGTCTCATCTGTTGTTTTAGGAGTATGTATTGAATGAGAATGCTATACAGGTTTTAAACTATGTATAAAAATATATATTTTTATCTACTAATATGTTAGGTAGAACATGGGTAGATAGTTGACGTGTGATAAACAGATGAGAGGCCTCGATGTTGTTTTTGATTCAGTCATCTAGCGGAGTTTAGATGACGACCACAGACTTTTCTAGATAGTCTTGTGGAACGCTAGCAGGTTCGCCACCTGTAGGTGTTAATGAACTTGGGTGTTCATTCGCTGTACTCCATCCCCCTCATGGTTGCCATATTTGACATATACTGTCGGGAAACCCCCGAATGCATGTGTTGTCACCCCGATGAAATATTCTAAGACTAGGTCCCTTGTGTTAGTTGTTTTAGGGACGTAAAGTGAGAATAATGGGAATGGGTAATTGGGTTATTGTTGGTTGGTGGAATTAAATATAATTATTTATTGTGGGTTGAAAACCCTATATGCTCACCAGGCTCCCAAGCCTGACCCACACAGTTTTATTTGTATTACAGGAAGTGGCGCAAGGGCATAAGATGGATGAACCATCAAGTTGTTTTGTTTACAAGTCTGAATATGTATATATTTGTTGAATGACTTGTAATGTTATCGTATATGCTTTATGGTCTGTATCGGAACATGACATCCCGAGTTTTGATTATATAATGAAAATACATTTCTTTTATGAAATGCTTTGGTAAATATTATTTTATCATACTTTGTTTTTGGGAACAAATTCCGAAACTCTTTTAAATCAAAAGGATTTACTTTGAAATTATTTTAAAAGCATAAACGAAAATCGGTCTTTTCTGGCCGAGATTTTGGGGATGTCACAAATATTATCTTTATTCTGACAAATACAACAATAAAATTCAAAATATGAATTTCATCACTAAAATATCATAAAGAACAAATATGAAATGAATATGATAAATGATTATTCTGAACTATGAATATAACAAAATTTATATGCATATGATAAACGATAATACAACACTATCAATATAAAAACGTTCATGAACAACATACCTTCATTATCGAAAGATTAGAATAAGCAAAATGATCTAAAGATGATGAACAATGAATCTGCAATAGAATAAAATGTATACGATGGATATATATATATATATATATATATATATATATATATATATATATATATATATATATATATATATATATATATATATATTATTTTTGTTGATGTAATCCATATTTAATAGCCTGATATTTAGGAATTTGATTGATATCAATCAAACTTTAATTAACTTGGAAAATATAAATGATATTGTAAAATTACATTACTACCCTTTAAGAATGATTGGTACACATTTGTGCATATAATAACGCAATAACTAGATTAAACACCTGAACATCTCTCTCTCTCTCTCTCTCTCTCTCTCTCTATATATATATATATATATATATATATATATATATATATATATATATATATATATTTGCCACTTGTCACACTCTCATTTAATTTTCTAAATATCATTTTGTGGCTATTTTGAATTAATTTTTTTTCCACATGTTATTTTATGAGTTTTTCTATTTTTATTAAATTCCACATAATATTTTAATACAATAATTGCAATAAATATAGTATAAATATATATATATATATATATATATATATATATATATATATATATATCAATTTCATTAATCAACTTACCTTTTAATTTCAAAATTTCATAAATTATGGTCATTAGTTTCTTTTGTTTATTTATTTAAATTATATGTTTAAATTTAAATGATAAAAAACATTTCCATTATAATAATTCATTATTTTTCTTGTTTTTTAATAAATTCAAAGTTTTTAAATATTTTGGCATATATATTTAACTTTTTTTAAATTAACCTATATAATAGACGAGTCTCACAACTAGTGTATATATATTAATATTCAACTCTCATTTAGGTCGCGTAAGCCAAAAACCGCTCGAACTAAAATTCGAGTTTCGGGCTGTACACTGTTAAGCCGAATCTTAGAAAAATCATAACTTCCTCATACGAAGTCAGATTTGGGCATTCTTTTTATCGACGCTCTTAGTTTAACATATTCTACGAATTTCATTTAGATCACTAAGGATAAAAAGTCCTCCATCGTAAATTCACTATTTACGCTTCCCGGTGCCGTGCCGGTTTCGTCGCGAAACTTCGACGGGCTATAACTTCTTCGTTATAACTCGGATTTCGGCGTTCTTTATATGTACAGAAACCTTGTGACATATACTAAAAATTGGTTAAGATTATTTATTCTAAATAATCTTTTGTCAAAAAGTCATTTTCGACCCCTATTGCCTCTAAATTGATTAGCCCGGATCTGCGGGCGTTACAATTATCTCCCCCTTAGGATGATTACGTCCCGGAATCATCAACGAAATAGGGTAGTACAATGACTCCATATGTTATATCTTCATCCTAGTTAATAATTATAACTTTTATGCTTCTTCGAACGAGTATCTAACTCTTGCACTCCTTGTCTACAGGCAGTGCTCGGTCTTGCACCTGCTCGTTAGATTTTCAATCATGACCTTCATGTAACAACCTCATTCTTTATTAGAGACTACTTCTTCTTCTTAACAAACTTAGGATAAGTTAATTTGATTACTACAATTGACTGGTGTGTCATATTCTAATGACCTATCATCGTATGTTGCAACGCTTAGACTCAGGTCTCTTTAGAGTCAAATTCCGGAATGGAATATGCCTTCCTTCATGGTCTAATGTGTTATAATCACATGTAGCATTTATAGCCACCAACTTCTTCAACAACGAGCGCGATATTTCTATTGATCTCTTTGATTTCAATCGTTTGGTTTAAGTCGGAAGCTACATCGACCTTGATTTTCTAAACCACATAGCATACTTAGCGTAGTCGGACTCAATTCGATATGACCACTAGGGTCAGATTATCAACAATCTTCTTAGTCATTACCGAAACGATGGTAACAACACACTTGAATAAAACGAAATCAATTACTAGCTTCTTGGTAACCTTGTGATTTTCACTGATCCAAGTGTGAGTCCTGTGCTTCCGGTAGTATAGGCCTCTACTACCATTCACACCTACTCATACTCATCCCAAGTATTGTCTCGCAGTTTCCCAAGTCACCATGCAGCAAATCACACAACAATTTCACACACCAGATAACAAAACAAAGATTTTATTATTTCTCGAAACTATTACATAGGTGTTCAAGTTCACCCTAGACTATGCCTCTACTAGGATACATCATACAAAACTATGGCTACTGCATAATCCGATCTTCGGGTAAGAAGTCCTCATTCTTGATTCCTTGCATGGTTCTCTGCCTCCTCAAGGATCATGTGAAATGCCCTCGGCCTTGGTGGTGTTTCTGGTCTTGCTGCTTTATTTTTCCTTGGGCAGTCTCTGGACATGTGCCCCTTGGCTCCACATCCGTAGCATACGTTGTCATTATGCGTGCAGTCTTTGGAATAGTGACCAGTCCTCCCACACTTGTAACAAGTCACTTCTTCGTTGCACTTTCCACCATGCTTCTTCTTGCATCTATCACACCATCTTGCTTCACCTCCATCTGCTCCTCCAAGCTTTGAGAATTTGCTTTCCTTGTTCGGCCTCGAAGATCCTTCAAACTTCCGCTTCTCTCCTGCCTTATCTTTTTCTAGACCCTTTTCTCTTATCTGGGCCTCTACGTTCTTAGCTGCCCTAACAGCTTCTTTCAAGGTAGTTGCCATTTTGACCATTGGGCCATAGTCAGTGGACAGTCCGTTAGCAAACCTATCAATCTTGGAGAGTTCAGTAGGCACCAAGTCGGGGAATAGCTTCATCCTCTCGGTGAATGCGGTGGCATACTCGTCAATACTCATCTTCCCTTTCTTCAGGTTCTGAAACTCGTTGTTTAGGTCTATCAGATCTACCTCCGAGCAGTACTGCATTTTCAACTGTTCCAAAAACTCTTCCCACGACATCCTTAAGGCTTCTCCTCGTGGCATCGTATCTGCCAATAGCTTCCACCAGCTCAAGACTCCAGTTTTCAACTGTCTTACTACAAAGACAATCTTCTATTTCTCGTTACAGCTGCAGCTCTCAAACACCATCTCCATCTCAGAGATCCAATCCATAATCTCAACCGGCTTCGGGCTTCCTGAGAGGCTTGGTGGTTTTGCACCCAAGAAATTCTTGTACATCCGCCCATCCTTGTTGTTTCTCCCTTCTGGGCCATCCCTTTGCTCACCTTGAGTCCCTACTTGACTCACTTGGCGGCTGTAGTTCCCTTCCTCAGATTGCTCGGGAACTGGCTCCATCGGTTCAACATGTACGGTAGGTTCGTCCCTATTCAACATCTGTCTCATTTCTTCCCTTTGTTCAGCTAACATAGCCCGAATCATGGCTTGAACTCCAGCCATGGTGACTGGCTCAGGCGTAACTTCTTCAACAACAGGTATTTGCTGAACCACTGGGGGTTGGTTCCTGTTCCCATTTGCGTTTACGTTTCCGCTACGGGTCCTTACCATCTCGATCTATACACCGAATAAGGTGAATTTAGACCTTTACTTGATGTTTAAATCATCCTTATCACTCTGAAATGTTTACATGCTAGTTCTAATACCGTAGTCGTACGTTTAGAATCCTAAACACATAAGGTTTCCAGATCCGGTTGGCAACAGACCATAAATCCGAACAATTAACAACATATCATGCACAAAGCATTTAGCACATAAAAGCAATTTAGGCATCATTCCTAAAATAAGCTAGTGCTCACACCTCACAATCATCGCTTAGCATTCTAAGTTTAAGTCTAGAAATAAATCCATATTCCTAGTTCGCTTAAACTAATGCTCTGATACCAACTGTGACATCCCCAAAATCACGGCCAGAAAAGACCGATTTTTGTTTATGCTTTATAAAAATCAGAGTACTTCATTTTATAAAAAGGTTGCGGAATTCATTCCCAGGAAAACATGGTAAATATGTTATTAAAACATTTTCGAAGAAACGTATTTATTTCATTTTAAAACATTTGGGATGTCATCGTTAATACCAAAACATAAGCATAAACAGAACTTACAATGATTTACACTAGTGATCTACATCTCCTTAAATCTCTCAGTGTAATGTCACTTCACTTCATCACCTGTGATATACATAAACTGAGTGGGTCACGTTGGGAAACCTGGTGAGTACATAGGGTTTTCAACCCACAATAATATAATTGTTATGTTCAATCATCAAACAATTAACCCCATTACCCATCCCCATTATCCTCTTTACTCTTAAGAATTTAACCTAAGAGTCATCTATCCTGCACTCGTTTATTCCGAAGTCTCTTACTTCCAGAGTTATAGGACTGGCACTAAATCCATAGCTGCCGATGTTCGTTCATAAAGCACTAATTCCATAGCTGCTATAGTCTATTCATCGGGTACTAAATCCATAACTACCAGTCTTTATTTAATAGGTACTAAGTCCATAGCTACCAATGTTCAACAGGTACTACGTCCATAGATACCAATTCCCAACAGGTACTAAATCCATAGCTACCAACGTCTAACAGGTACTAAGTCCATAGCTACCGGTGTTTGTCCCATAGGCACTAAGTCTATAGCTGCCAATGTATACTCACGTCATCCTCTATCTCTCATCATTCATCTACCCATCATCATACCCAACATATTCGTATATAAAATATGTTATACAGTTTAAATCCTTTAAAACATGTATAAGACGTTCATCCAGCCTAGACAACAAGTATTAAGATAATATGCACACATAGCACGTAGTTTATATAAATAATTCATATCTATGTGTAAGATGAAAGGGACTATGCACTCACCTGATAGGCAGTGACTCAACACTCGGACAACGCTTCGATACTCTCAAAACAACTTTCCTTCGATAAAACCTAGTATCAACACCACTACGGTTTAGTCTACTGATATCCGCAACGAATTAATAGTCTGACTATTATTATTATTATACAAGCGTTAAATAACACTCAATATAACTCATAATAATAGCCCAAATAATTATTAAGGTCCTAATAATGGTGCTATAATTAATTAGAAGCTATATTAAAACTAGCGTAGGCGTAGCTCACTTAAAGCGGGTTTTTCGCAAAACCGGGCTTCGTTGGAGCAGCGTTTCCCAAGCCGAAAGGCTCTTTTCTCGGAGCTGTCGGGCGCTCCGGGGCTTCCGCCCCGTGCTAGGGAATTACCCTAGGCTTTCGGGGGTTAGGGAGGCTTAGAGAGAGAGAGTTTAGAAAGAGAAAGAAGGGTTTGAAGGTGTGAGCATGAATGGAACCTGACACCTCTATTTATAGTGGAGAAATCTGATGGACTCGCCGAGTCTGAGTCATGACTTGCCGAGAAATCTGATGGACTCCATATGTGAATTACATGTGATTTTTTTCTATAATGACATGAGATTTGCTGAATTCCAAAACACAAATTCAAAAATAGAATACTAAAGAAGCAGATGGTGATTATTAGTGCACTATATAATAAGTTTATGTCCAAAAAATAATATAAATATTAGAATGTTTGTAATGATTTTGCATTTTTTTAAATAAAAAGATTATAATAATAATATTCATGTACCTTGGCTGCTATGCTCCTATTTACATTATCATTTATCAAACTCGTCATCTACTCTAGGGTTTAATTGCAACAATCAATTATACAAGTTCTGTATAATCTTTTGCATTATCATTTTCAGGTGAATCGATTATTAAGTTAACACTTGAGGTCTTTTCAAGTTCTGTATGATCACTTGAATCACATACAGGGCACACTGGACTTGAGATGATCATTGAATTAGCACCAAAATTGTTTAATGGTATTTTACCAATGATGGATACTGTTATTTCTAAAGTAGCATCCTACAAAAATTTGATGACATCAGGATCACATACTAAGAGAACAGACAAGTGATGTACAAAAAGTTGTTGGATTAGTGTCTAAGTCCATAACTATAATTGGTATGTGCTTGACCCGACTCGACATGGTCCATTTGGGTTGCATGGCATCGGAACATTTGGATAGACCGTTTGTGAGAAGAGGAAATTTGTGACATATTACTATATTATAAGTTCTAATATATTAATAGGAAATCATGTTATTTAATTAGTATTGATCAAGAATTAATTTGGACTTAATTTAGTGATCAAAAGAGACTAATTAAATATATGGGGATTGATTGTGAAAATCGTTAATTCTTATATATGTGGGCTTATGATCCAAGATTCCTTATGTTGGGTTTAAGCCATGTGGTGACCCATGGATACTCCATGGAGGTTAAAACCCAACAGTGTTATCAGAGCCATGGGTTGTTTTCTGTTATATTAATGCAAATGTTTTATTTTCAAAGTTGAAAAAAAAGGAAAAAAAAAACATGACGTTTGTCAAATTTTAAGATAATTACTTGTTTTTGTAAAAACTAATTATTTGTAAAATTTGAATCGTTTGCTATATGATTTGAATTAGGTCAAATTTAGTAAAAGATAAAATTATATGATTATTTTATTAGTTTTAAAATTTTGATCTAAGGAGTTTTTTGAAACCTCCATAAGTTATGGATATGAAAATGTTTTAAAAAAAATTGATTCAAAGTTTTTTATGGCAAGGTCGCTCAAGCCCTATTGGCAAGGCAAGGTCTAGGTGTGATCACATCTTGGAGATGAAGTCACATATTGACAAGTCGGGAGAGTTGGGTGTCAAAGTCTTGAGAAAGTTGGATGTTCAATAACTTTGTAAGTCACATAGTGAGTTCCTTTGGGACCCCTATGAAACAAACTATGAGAAGACCCTTAATGATCTTATCTATTTGCTAACATCAACTTCCTAAAGCTTTATGGACATTGACAATGATGACACTGGAAATCCAGAAAAAACATTCTCTTCCCAATGGAAAGGGATCGGCCATAGTCAACTCAGTTGACCAAATGGTAAAGAGAAAAGCTAAGTCTGTGATAGTACCAGTACCATTACCAAAGGGTCCATATGTTCATATTACCAAAGGAATGGGCATTAGTTGCGAAGCTGCCAAATTTTACCTAAGGATGTTAAAGTCAATAAGTTCGACTCTACTTCAGGTAAAGTCCACTATCTAACTTTGCTAAGTTTCTATTCTGAGATTCTTGATACATGATGTGACTGGGTCACATGTTGATGTTTTAAGAATCAAAGAAAAGTGAAGAAACTTAAAGAAAGAATATGCTGAATCTGATCGCATAGATGGATTTATATCGCATAGTTTGAAGATTGGATTCTTGAGCTACTTCTTAGGAGTTATGATATATTGCTTAGGAACAGATAACAACATAGTTTTCATGCTCTTTTGCATTGTAAGGATAGTTTTTCCGCAAAGTTTTTAAAATAAAAGGAAAAAATGATGATTTTATTTATTTTAAAATATCCTTACAATGGCATTTGAGGGAAAAAAATTGTTGCTTATATGATTCCATTAATAGCAAGAGTGGACATATGAAATTGATTCTTTCATTTATGGTAATGTCTAAATTTACCAAATAAAGAAATATCCTCATCACCCAAGTTTCAATTGGACCGAAACTTGGAATCATGCAAGTTGTACAACATGATGAATGAGAAATTTTCATCTTTGGAAAATTAAGACTAGTTCCTTATTCACATGTATATGTGAAGTCAGGTGAAGGACTAAGGGATTGAGTACACATTCTTGTGCACTGGTCAAGTCCACCACAAAAGATCGATAAGATTATTTGTCATAATTTACTAAAATTCAGTAAATATCGTTACACTTACAAGCTTAAGTGTAATTCTGAGACATTTGAAAAAGGTTCCAATGTATGGCAGAGCGAATAAGAATAATCAAATTAGGCAGAAGGATAAAAGTTTCTCAAATCTGAAAAGATGGGAGAGTACTTTAGTATCATGTCATCTTAACGACTAAGAGACCTTATCGCAATTCATTCCCTAAGTGCATTCTGATAGCTAAGAAGAGGAGCTATGAATTGTTGAAGTGGTCAAATCAAGAAGATGAGTCATACTTCGTTCCAAAACTAGTCTTAGGGTCATACTTCAAGACTGTAAGTTGAGTGAAATATCTTAAAGAAAGGTTAAAACACTAGTCAAATGTAAGAGTAAAAGTTTTCTACTCTTGTACATTTGAAATTGGTAAGTTGTGATGTTTTGGACAAAACAAAGACCAACTAAGGCCAATTGTGTAAAGTGTTTGTCTTGATAAAGAATTCAAACTATCTCTTGAATATTTGGAAAGTGAGCCTTATATGTCAAGAGGACAGTGAGAGTCTTAAAGATCCTGAAAGGATAATCAAGAATAAAAACATGTAAGTTTATCACTAGCACACGACTTGAGGTTTATAACCTATCATGTTGACATATTATGTGCTCATTCCAGTTAAAGTTGGCTTTGCATATGAGTTCTTAGAGTTCTCAATTGGTTGCATAACAACTTGGAAGAAATGGCAGGTCCTTAAGCTGCCAGATGACAAGAAATTAAGATTGAGTTCAGTCCATATGAGTTTGAATTTGTCATTATCCTTGTCTTGTGACTATGGTTTTGACAATTCACATGGATAAGAACACATACACCATTAAATCTAAGTGTCATAAGGTTTATCTCCGATTCATGAAAATGATGGTGAGGAAACACTTTCACTTAGTAGATTTTAACTAGATAAAAATTGTGATATTTGCATTCTCAAAGTCGTTAGTGGAGCGTGTGTGGTTAATCGGCACACTAACCTGGACTTCTGATAAGTAACAAAGGTCTAAACAATTAAGACTATGATTACAACATCCCTTTTCATAGCTATTAAATTGTTTAGACACACCTGTGAGCTATCTAATGAAATGTGTATGATTTTGATAAAGTCTTATCAAAGCAATCTAGTATCAGAAAACTAAAATTTGGTAAGAAAGTCAAAAAAGTATTGATTTCTAGAAGTCCAGCTGATTTCTGAGTACATGTCAAAGCTAGTGGGAGCATAAGTGTTATGCTAATAATCATCATGTCAGTAGGAGCATGATAATTATGAAAGTATTGCAAGTTAGCAATGTTAATTATAGAAAACAAAAGTTTCAATCCGTGAGGCTGCAGGGGTTGAAAAAGTTGTTTTGCTATAATTAAGGGAGAGGAAATTATACTTCATTTCAATTCTAAAAGCTTAAATTGAGATTTTAATCAAATTTAGTCAAGGATATATATGAATTTCATGTTATAATGGCTCAACATAAGGAAATTCTATATATGGGTTCATTATTTGCATTCTAAAATTCGATTATGATTACGGCATCCCTCTTCATAATCTGAATTATGAGAGCTTGGCAAATAGAAATGGAAATATTATAGCAAAAGACTGGTTTAGTGTTTATGTGAGACACCATGAATCGTGTCCCATATGCTTCGGATATAGGATCGATTACATGTGTTATATTCATCCTTTCTAGAATTTTCCAAATGACTGGGGCATTAAGAAGGGAAAAGGTGTAGAACTGGATATGACTAAAATGATTAAGCAATTGTCGAGGACAATCTAAGGTTTACCAAAGATTGGTTGCTCAGGGACAGTTGGAAGTATAGTGTTAACTGTTGGAAGGATCATATTGACATATTCTGAAAAGAGGCAACTCTTGTTCAGAAGTGATAGTCAAAAGGGGCATGTGGAAATGATCCCATTGGTGGAAGTTGTTCAATAAATTTGTGTAAGATTAGGAAACTTAATGCAAGAAGGATGTTTCCAAGGAGTTGATCTCCTTTGGAATGCTCTGCAATATTTGTTGTCAAGTCTTTGTGACTTTGTGCATAATCATTACAAGAGAATCATTGCATATAAGTTTACAATCTAACAAATTTCGGTAAAATGGCAAGAATTTGGAATTCCTGAATTTGCCATAAGAATTCGGGAGTGTGAAATTAGAATCATTGAAAGTTTGGCCAATTGGTTTATTTCACAAAGTAAGGATCATAGACAAACATAGAGTGCATACTTGGTGTATGGCAAAGCTATTGTTTAGAAAAACATAGTGTACATGCTCGGAGCATGGGACAACTATTGTTTTAATTCAAGAATAAAGTTGATAGCTGAAACAGTATGCAATGAATAATGTGTAATCATATGGTGATAAATAAAAGGTGTTTTATTTATGTTCATAGGTTTTGATACCATATTAGATTCAATTATTCTTGTGTTTCATTTTGCATGTTTTGACTTCCAGAATAAGCTAGGTTATTCTTCCGGAATGACTAACTTATTCAAACCATCCACAGTCTGTCATATGTTGGAAGTAGATATGAATCAAGATTGTCATGGTTTGGCTTGTAGAGGTCCAAGTTGGTGGACAAAGTTGTGCTACAACACTCATGAGTGCTCATAAGTTCTGAGTATTGGATTCAACCTGCGCTCATTGGAATCACTTCATGGATTTTATCACAAGTGATCATGAGACGATAATATCTTATATTCTTCAAACCTAGAGATATGAGTTGTTGCTATGAGTTGGTTGTACATTGATTGCACGAAAACGCATTCGGTAACTCGATGTTATAAAACATGCCTTCGTGTATGATTCAGCAAGTAGTAGAACAAGCCATATGAGTCAAAGTTTATCCATTCCTTTTACCTTCGGGATAAAAGCGATATATGTGGGCCCCTTGATGATTTAATGATGATACATGTGAGTGCTTGGCCAAGCCAGGACTGATTTGATTTGTTCAATTAGTCAGTCGTCATAAATCAGAAATCGAAAACAACAAATGGACAGATAGAATGATTTTAATCCATGTCTCAGTCCATATGATATCTAGAATGGAGGAATATATGATCCCTTATCTAATGGACAAGTCATTGACAAAGGTCAGAGTTCATCGACAAGGTTAGAGTTCGACAACGGCTTTTGAGAGCTACGATTGCCAGTTAGGTTTTGAAGTCATACTCAATAACAGTTTAGACTTATCCAAGTGGGAGACTGTTGGATTAGTGTCTAAGTCCATAACTATAATTGGTATGTACTTGAGCCGACTCGACATGGTCCATTTGGGTTGCATAGCATCAGAACATTTGGATAGACCGTTTGTGAGAAGAGGATATTTGTGATATATTACTATATTATAAGTTCTACTATATTAATAGGAAATCATGTTATTTAATTAGTATTGATCAAGAATTAATTTGGACTTAATTTAGTGATCAATAGAGACTAATTAAATATATGGAGATTGATTATGAAAATCGTTAATTCTTATATATGTGGGCTTATGATCCAAGATTCCTAATGTTGGGTTTAACCCATGTGGTGACCCATGGATACTCCATGGAGGTTAAAACCCATGGAGCATAAGGACTGGGTAAAGTCATGTGTTACATGGTGTAACCCTAATAGCCACACTATATAAAGACCCCTTTAGCTCAAGAAATTGGAACTAGTGATACTTATATGAGGGCTAGCCAATTTGAGCATGAAGTGTCTTCTTTTCATGGTTATTCCAAGTGTTGATGATGTTGTGTGAACCATTTGAGGTGTCACACTTGGGGCACTAGGCTCTCGAGCTTCATGGAGTTAAGCTACATCAACAAGGTATGTATTTCTATCTGGTTTATTTTTCAAGTATCAAAAGATTGTATGCTAGTTAGGGTAATACATTGGAATATTCATATTTGCATGTATAATAGAGAAAACATAGATCCAAGGTATTTAGGGTTGCATGTACACTTAGGAGTGTTAGAATGCTCAAAACCCAACAAAAGTAACTTTTTTCTTACTTTTGAGAGATTAAATTTTGATCACTTCTTCCTAAAAAACACAGTCTTGATCCACTTTCCAGTAGACTTCTCCATTCTTGACTAATAGAAATGTTACAACTCTAAATTTTCTTCATTATCCCAAAAACAAACTCTCAATAAAGCTACAGGAAATGAAACACAAAACACAACCAAAATTGTGAAATGTGAATAACATCATTCCTACATACATTGACTTGAAATTTGAATTTAATCATCCCGAAGGGGCCATTGTTTAAATCCAATTTCATTAGTGTTTAAAATAACACAATATCGTCATGTCAACAAGATGAAATTTACATACTTGCTTCTCCTATACATATCACATCACCGAAAAAGAAAAAAGGAATCTACGCATTTCCAGTTACAATTGGTCAATTAGATCTAGCAAAAAGAGCAACTAAACAAGTCTGAGTTAAGAAAAAGAAAACAGGCTTAAAAAGTTACTCAATTTCCCTTCAATTCTAGGTAACGTGCATAACAAGTTCACCAATTTAACCAATCGGGAAGAACATATACGACATAACAAACCAATTAACTACAAATTCAAGAAATGTCAACCAATTCCAAGATTTGAATCAAAATTATAAGTTAATCAACAAAAGAAGTACAGTACGAGCTAGGGTTTGAAAAGAAGGTTGTTCAAATCTACAAATGCACCTGAAAAGCAATCGAGTTGAAACCCTAGGATGCCACTCCTGCAAAGCAACTAAACAGTTGTTATCACTCATGAACCAACGATTCATCAAATGAGGAGTTGAGGGCTATAAACGTGGATGATGAGATGAGGACTATAAGCGTTACATTGCGATGAATTTGCATCAAAAAATCTTCAACATCTAAACATGATATGAAATCGAGATCTCAACCCAAGATGCTTTCGAAATTCCGATGGAGTCATGTCGGAGAATACAATGATGCCACGGATAAGCCGACAGATCAAGGTTTTGATGACGATTTGTGTGGCTGAGGTTAGTTTTGAAGAGAGTAAACCTGTAATCATCTTCTTCCTGTGACACATATGATTTACCGAAGTGATGCTCCTCCATGTTCATCGATTGGAGTCATGACTGATGAAGACATCGTCTCCGGCGACCAAAGACAGCGATGATGAAGAAGAAGATGAGTGAATGGGCCATCTTTGGAGGCGATGTGATGGTAGGAGGTTGGATGTGTGTGTATGTGTGTGTGTGAGAGAGAGAGAGAGAGATGTACAGGTAATTCATCTCTAAAATGCCCCTGAATCATTTTGTTATCATGCCCCCATGTTGTTTTTTTACCATGCATTTACAAAAATGCCACAAATGATCCTAAACTTTTATTATGTTGATCTAACGGCCCTGGTTTGGTTCTCGGGAAACTTTGAGTTCTTAAATGATCACTCATATATATATATATATATATATATATATATATATATATATATATATATATATATGTGTGTGTGTGTGTGTGTGTGAAATTCTCCTCGTACTTTATGACTTTATCACCACTTTCTTCATTCTTTTTTTAGGTATCTTGTTTTATGTTTGAGTATTAAAAAAATGAGTTTCAACTATTACCTTGATAGGTTATATTTATATTATGAGAAAAATTAGATACATACCGAAAGGAAGATGATTTATACACAATAATTTTCTTCCATACATAACAATTGGTGCCTGAAAGTGTTGTACTGTACAACTCTATAATATATAAATTGTTAGATACGACCAAATACAAATAATTCTGATACCGAAAACAAACAATAAATATAGTAAATACATAAGCAATTAATGCTAAACTTGTAAAAGATAAGTTTAATAAATATAGTTGGACGGTAAAAAAAATAGAAATCGTAGAAAAAAAACGTGATTGAGTTCAAGGTCATATATAGATAATTATTTGGAGTCTAAAATCGGATTTCCACTAATGGACATTTTTTGGGGGATAATTTAAAATTTTAGTTACAAAAAATCGGATTTCCACATATAGACATGCTTTCTGCGGAGGTGAGCTCCGAGGGGCTATGCAGAATTCACTGTAGCTCCGCGGAGTTGCAAAATCGTAATTAAATCAAGGGTGTTTCTGAAGAAAAAAAATGTAGTTCTGCGGAACTGTTCATCGATTTTTTTCATAAACACTCTTGATTTAATTACGATTTTGCCACTATGCGGAGCTCCAGTAAATTTTGCGGAGCTCCTAGGAGCTCACCTCCGCAAAAAGCATGTCTATATGTGAAAATCCATTTTTTTTTTACTAAAATTTGAAATTCTCCCCCAAAAAATGATTATTAGTGGCATAATCCCTAAATTTTATGTGTGCAGAAGTTTGCCAGGGTTGGCATCGTATCTTAAGACCAAAACTGAAAAAGGATGGTAGAAAATGGGAATACCTCCCTTAGGTTTTAGAGACAACACTTTAGAATCTCATATTTGGCCCCTACAAATTGATGATGTGATATTATAGTCCTTCAAATGATTTAGCACCTTGAAGATTCTTTCATGTTTGGATAAGAATCATGTTCCCTTCATTAGATTAAATGTATCTTACTTTTTCCCAAAAACGATATACTTGCAATACTTTTATTTGATGTCGGATATAGATAAACCTTGTTGAACTATGACCATAATAGCTCATATACTTAATTGGTAAAAGAATAAATTACGGAAATGGTCCCTTTGATTACGTGGTTTTCTTGAATCAAGTCAACGTCCCTATAAAATGTACTTGTCACCCTTTTCATCCCCCATCGTTTAAGTTAACGTGATCCTTGTTAAGTCAATGTAAAATGACAAATTTATCTTGAATCTTTAAAAAAAAAATCATAAAATCTCACATAAAATAAAACCAACCAAAATCAAACATGTAACTAAAACAAACTTACCTAGTTTTTTATTAGTTTGGCCTTTTAACTTATTTGCCCGTTTCAAAAAAATAATAATAATAAAATTAAATTAAATTAAAATACATCCATAAGTTAATTTTTTTTTTATCAAAAACATTTAATTATTAAATGTTTATGAATCATAATCAAATCAAACATTAACATGCTCACGAACCTTCTTCCTTAACTGTGTCTTCCCCACATCTCATCTCCCCTTTTTATGGCTGCAGTAATGGGTATGTTTCATATGAACTAAAACGAGTTTACATCAAATTAGAGTATTATGGGCAAACATATAGTATCAAGATTCTCTTTATGTGAAAACTTTGATTTTTGTTAAAAATTTTGGAAACATAATTGAAAGTTTCCAACCTTATAAGGTAGTCCCAAAAACTAATTTAGGTTTCGATATGATTCCATATTTGTGCGATTTGCACGGAGTCTTCAAAGGTCGATGGAGCCAAAAAATCATACCTAAAGGCTAAAATCCCTTACATGAGGTTTTTTTTATTTTTTATTTTTTTTAATACGGTGTTTCAATGGTAAAAAAAATGTTAGATTTTAATGAAAATTTAAGAGCTTTGTTAGATTTAAAAAAGCGGACATGATTTTAAAGGAGTTTGGTAACTTTAGATTTATGGATTTATAATTTTTTGAGGATGAACAACAGAAGTTTTTTTTTTTTATTATTATTATTATTTTTTTATTTTATTTTATTTTTTTAATAGTTGCTCACTGAATAATATCTAAATGAGTTATAGTATAACTGAGTCTAAAGTTTGACTAAATCTTCATCTAATGCAAACCATGTTGTTTGATTATATGTTTCACTGTGATCACTATTGAAAACTATTGAAAGTGATCATTTTACCCTTATCTTTTATTTTTTTGTCAAATAAAAACTATCTATTTTTTGTTA
Source organism: Lactuca saligna (assembly GCF_052625555.1). Classification (NCBI taxonomy): domain Eukaryota; kingdom Viridiplantae; phylum Streptophyta; class Magnoliopsida; order Asterales; family Asteraceae; genus Lactuca; species Lactuca saligna. The sequence continues at coordinate 247,709,023 of NC_136421.1, forward strand.
AGTAACATTTATGTTTCTATTGTGATATTCAAATTGTGATAATATTGACCACACAATATGCTAAAGGATAACATTAAACGTAAAGTCATATATGTTTGACAGGGGTACAAGCGAGGAAAGTAAATAAATTTACAAGATTTTATGACCACACAATATGCTAAACTATAATATAATGTTGTTTAGTGAAGGTCCGAAAAAAAAAAACATGAAGTACAATGATATGTAGTGCATGTATGAAAAAGAAAAAATAAAGTATGTTGGATATTATTCCTTTTATATATCAGCTCAGATACCAATTTGTTGGAAATATAACAATCTGATCACCACAACAAAAGGCTCGGTTACCAGTTACTGTGTGACAGATATATCAGTTTAAGATATATATATATATATATATATATATATATATATATATATATATATATATATATATATATATATATATATATATATATATATATATAAAGAATAATAATTGCGGAATAAGTATAAATATGAAAGTTGTAAATGACTGAAAACTATAATAATATAAATGACTGTATTTAAATGACTTAAAGCTATAAATAATATAAATGACTGTATTTAAATGACTTAAAGCTATAAATAATATAAATGACTGTATTTAAATGACATAAAGCTATAAATAATATAAATGACTATATTTAAATGACATAAAGCTATAATAAAGTATATAAATATATATCAAGTAGGTTCGTCAATAAATTGACTGAACTAGACTTATGGAGCGACTGGTCGATATTTGTTCTTTGAATGGACTGGTCGATATTGGGACTCTTGGAGCGACTGGTCGATATTTGTTCAAAGATCAATTCGGCATTGGATAAGTAACAAAAAGTTCATTTAAAGCTCGATTTTATGTAAAACAAGTGTTTACAAAAGGGTACAAAATACATGGGTTTATGTATTTGTAGTTGAAGTATTTTTGGGTAAAAACATGCACACGGGTCGTGTAGGAGGGTTTTAGAGGGTTTTCTTGATGAATGATGCTGACACGGGGCGTGTTGATTTAGCCTTGCTGAACACGGGGCGTGTTCATGATGCTGATGCTGACACGGGGCGTGTTGATTTAGCCTTGCTGAACACGGGGCGTGTTCAGGTTCAGAAGTATGAAGAAGGCAATCAGAGGGCAACACGGGGCGTGTTGATTTTGCCTTGGTTTTTAACACGGGGCGTGTTCGTGTCAGAGTCAATTTCGGGATTTTTGTGATTTGAAGGTAAGTTTTGTTTGTGATGTTTAGCTAGGGTAATGGTGTTATGGTGTTTTGAGGATGTTTTCAAGGTTGTTTAGAGGTTGGAAGGAGGTTGATATAAGGTGGTGAAATTTCTTATGAAGATGATGATGAATAGTGATGGGTTTTGTGGTTGATCTTGATGCAGAAGGTTTTGGGTTGTTTCATGGTTGTGTTTTGGTGTTTTGATGTAAGGAAAGTGTTTGGTGGTGTATGATGTGATGATCAAAGGTGGTGAAGATGAAAAACCTTTAGTTTCAATGAAGAAGATGAAGATGGTTGATGGTGTTCTTCATTTCATTGTTGATGATCTTGGTGTTCTTCACTTAGCTTCTTGTTTGATCTTGATGTTCTTCATTTAGCTCCAGGGATTTGTCTTTACTCTTGAGGAAGATGAAGATTTGTGATGTTCTTGGGAGTGTTTGTAGTTTGTAGAAGTGTTACAATATTACAAATGAACACACACTCTCACACACAAACTCACGTATACGTATATAAGAGAAAACAAATATCTTCTTCACTTGAGTGTATTTTGAAAGTCATTGGCTGGTCATGCAAGTTGATGTAGAGTAGGAGGCAAAAAACGTGGGAATGGTTTGGGCTTCTTCATCTTTGACTTTTGTTGACTTCCTTCTTTGTTTGACTATTCAACATATATACAACATATATATAATACATATATACATATATAATACATACATATGTATATAATACATATATATATATATATATATATATATATTGTTGAAACTGTTTAGTCACACATATGTGTTTTCGTCATTCGCGTGTTTTCGTATTTTCCGTTTTATCACGCATTCATGCAACCTGAAATAACTGATAATATTTGTTAGATTGTATAAAAATAGTTCATCTTATTTCCGTTATGGTCACATACAAGGTTACATAAGAACATTTTTCAACAATTTCCCCCTATGTGATCATTGCTAAATAAGGACAGGTATGATATAATCATATTGACAGTTTAACTTTTGAAGATTTGAGATAAAAGATTTGTCAATAGATAAGATATATATATATATATATATATATATATATATATATATATATATATATATATATATATATATATATATATATATATATATATATATATATATATAAACCATAGCAATTGATTTGAAAGTTTGTGACTTGGTTTAACATATCTTATGTAAAAGATTTTCAGATCTTTGTTTCCGAATCAAAGTCTCGGGTTCGGTTATCAAAGGGTAGCCATATATGTATCTAAAGAAATTTCTTAAGATTTTATAGCATTATTAATGACGACAAGTGGTTTAACAGGTCGATTCAGATGAACGCTCATAGGTATAGCTCACACTTCACTTGGGTGTTTGGTTGTTCTGGCAGCAGAACAAGTTAATGATCACTAAAAACGAGTGATATCTCTCTCTGACGACTCACACTCATATTGGAGGTGTTCAACTATGCTTTTCCCGAAAGGTCACTTAGTCTCATTATTAGATAATCAATCACATCAGACTGGTTTCGGCATTACTCAGCGGGTTTCTTCATTCATACCATTTAAGTTTACTCTCTCCGTCGGGAAATACATGTAGAAGGGTTTAGCAATTTTCATAGTGCAGTTTGCAACTAAGAATCTTCAGTGATGAAGGCTACAGTATCCCGGGAAATCCATTGTTGTTGCAGCTTTTTCTTTGATGGTATCCTTTTTGTTGATCAATATCTATTTGTTGTAAAAGGATATTTTGTTTTAGCATCGAGAATTTGCTACATTTGAGAAAATTGGGATTTTTGAGAGTATCTATCTTGCGGGATTTAGATATCCCTTTTTGTGAAAAATGGTTAAAAACAGATCACGAGATCTTTTGATGTTTGCTTTGAAATAACCATTTGGTTGAACTTTGTTTGAAAATACCAAATGTTGAGTTTTTTTTTTTTTTTTTTGTTTGGTATTTCTTCGGTGAATGATTTAGCTTTCTTGTTGATTCTTCTTTATCTTGTTTCGTCTTTTCTTGTTGATGGATCACGGGATCTCAAGACATCATTTTTGGTTGGCTTATATCTAGGTAGGGGTTAGTGGCATAAAAGACAGTTTGTCTAGTATGTAAGAAATGAATGTATCGTCCCTGGTCATTTTGATATCTAAGCAAAAATGAGACCGTGACAAGGTATAATCGGATATACCTTATAAGCAATAGTGACACACCTAAGCTCACAAGAAATGAATTGCACAATGATTTAGATTGATGAGGCACAAATTCTCACATGGGTTTTTGTTTTCATCTGAACCTCCTAACCTTATGTCCCTTTTTAAAATCATCAATAATGAAATAAAACTGAAGGAAATAAAGTTATGTACATTATGAAAAGTAGGAGATTTGAACCTTCACTCCAATTGAGAATCAATATGACTTAAAATCTTCATCGAGCATAAGCATCTGAAAATTAAGTCAAAAGACGATTAATCACAAGGTTCTATAAAAGCTTATTACGACAAGTCTTTTATTATATTTTTGAAGATTTGTTTTTCTGAATGTTTTTGGAAATATTGGTTATTTCAATGTTTTTGGTTTTTTTTTTTTTTGAAAAGAAAGCAGTTTTCAAATGTTTTTGAATTTTCTTTTTGAGTGAAAGTAAACACACTTTTGTACAAACAAAAAGTAAAAGTTTAAGGATGGATGTTATCTGGATTTAACATTCCTAGACGGCCTAGGAAGTATTGAAACTTCGTTTCATCGAGAGCCTTAGTGAAGACATCGGCAATTTGATCTTCGGAGTTGATGAAGTGTAGTTCGATATGACCCTTTTGAATGTTGTCTTTGATAAAGTGATATCGAATGTCGATGTGCTTTGTCATGGAATGGTGAACGGGATTGTGAGAAATGGCAATTGCACTGGTTGAGTCGCAAAATATGGGAATTTGTGAGATTTTGAAGCCATAGTCACGCAGTTGAGTTTGCATCCATATGACTTGTGAACAACAACTGGCGGCAGCGACATATTCAGCTTCTGCTGTTGATGTGGATACACAAGTCTATTTCTTTGAAGTCCAACTCACTAGTCTACCTCCTAGGAATTGACAGCTACCAGATGTACTCTTCCTATCTAGCTTGCATCCTCCGTAGTCTGAGTTGGTGAAAGCGTTCAGCTGAAAATCGGATTTAGCTGGATACCAAAGGCCAAGTTTGGGAGTGCCTTTAAGGTATTTGAAGATGCGTTTCACAGCAACTACATGGGATTCCATAGGATTTGCTTGGTATCTAGCACAAACACATGTAGAAAACATGATGTCAGGTCTGCTGGCAATGAGGTACAAGAGTGATCCGATCATTCCACGATATCTTTTCTGGTCAACGGGTTTGCCATTTAAGTCTGCATCAATTTTGTATCCAAAAGCCATTGGGGTTTTTGCGCTATTGGATTTTTCCATTGAAAAACGAGTGAGTAAGTTTTTGACATAATTCTCTTGGTTGATGAAAATGCCATCAGTTGACTGTTTGATTTGAAGTCCGAGAAAAGTAGTCATCTCCCCAATCATGCTCATTTCAAATTTGCTCTTCATTAGATCTGCAAACTTAACACTTAAAGATTCATCAGTAGAACCGAAAATAATGTCATCAACATATATTTGTACGATTAACAGATGTTTATTAAAGATTTTACGAAAGAGGGTTTGATCAATTGAACCTCTTTTAAAACCTGATTCTTCGAGAAAGGTTGACAACTTGGCATACCAAGCTCGAGGTGCTTGTTTCAAGCCGTAGACAGCTTTCTGCAATTTAAAGCTGTGATCTGGAAATTTGGGATCTTCGAAACCTGGTGGTTGTTGGATGTATACTTCGCGATCTATCTCTCCATGTAGGAATGCACATTTAACATCCATTTGGAATACTTTGAAATTTTTATGTGCAGCATATGCAAGAAAGATGCGAATTGCTTCAATTCAGGCAACTGGAGCATATGTTTCATCATAGTCGATTCCCTCTTGTTGTGAATATCCTTTGACTACAAGACGTGCCTTGTTTCGACAAATGATTCCTTGATCGTCAGTCTTGTTTCTGTATACCCATCTTGAACATATAACAGTAACATCGGGTGGAGTAGGAACAAGATTCCATACGTCGTTTCTTTCAAATTCTGCTAGCTCTTCTTGCATAGCTTTTACCCAATCTGGATCTTTTATAGCAGAATGTATGGTTTTGGGTTCAGTCGTGGATAAGAAGGTTCCAAATAAACATTCATTTGTGGATGCGCCTCTAGTCTGAATGCCTATGTTGGGATCTCCGATGATTTGGTCTGTTGGATGATTTCTGGTCCACTTTATTAAGCGATTCTCTTCCGCTATAATAATTGGAGTTTCAGTATCCCATCGTTTTTCTCCGGGCGTTTCATCTTGGAATAGGTTTGAAGGTTCCCCCATAAATGATGCATCGGGATTGTTTTGGCTATTTAGAGATGGGGTGCTTAAAGGAGGATTTGGTGTTTGTTCCAAAGAGGAAGTATGTGTTGGTGGTTCCCCCTCGAATTGATTTGCATCATTTTGGTTTGTTTGTGGAATTACTTCACTGGGTGTTCCTGTAGGGTCAATTAAAGTAGTTAGAAGTTCAGAATTGTAAGCGGTTTTTGGTTGTTCAAAAAGCAAATCAAGATCGATTTCAATGTCTATGTCAGGAGAAGGTGTTTGTTGAATTGGATTTTGAAAAATATTTTCAATCATTTTTGAACCAAAATGTTCACGATCCAATTTCCTAACATAAAATTCATCGAAATGAACATCGGTACTTTCTTCAATTACTCTAGTACGTTTATTCAGTACTCGATAAGCAGCTGAAGAAAAAGAGTAACCAAGGAAAATTCCTTCATCTGACCTTGATTCAAATTTTGAAAGGTGATCTTTATTATTCTTTACGAAGCATCGACAACCTAAAATATGAAAAAATTTGATGTTTGGTTTTCGGTTGTTAATGACTTCATATGGTGTTTTATGAAGATGTTTATGGATTAAGGAACGATTTTGAGTATAGCAAGCTGTGGCTATTGCTTCTGCCCAGAAGTATTGTGGCAGATCAGCGAAGATAAGCATTGATCTTGCAGCTTCACATAGAATTCGGTTCCTTTTTTCGACAACACCGTTCTGTTGTGGAGTGTATGGGGCTGAGAAGTTATGTTCAATTCCTTTGTCTTTGAGAAATGAATCTAGAGTATTGTTTTTGAACTCTAAACCATTATCACTTCGGATTCTTCGAACAGGTCGTTTCAGCTTCAACTCGATTTGTTTGATGAAGTTGATCATCTCTTCAGGTGCTTCTGATTTTAGTCTTAAGAAAAAGACCCAAGTAAAGCGCGAGAAACCATCAACGACAACAAGAATGTACTTTTTCCCTTGTATGGTTTGGGTTTTGGCAGGGCCACAAAGGTCTATGTGCAACAACTCTAGTGGTTCGGATACACTAGATTCTGAGATGCTTTTGTGAGTGGATTTGGAAAGTTTTCCTTTTTCACATGCAGCACAAAGAGTTTCGTTATCAAGCTTCAGAAGTGGTAGCCCTCGAACAAGATCATCGCCGATTAATTTGTTGATGTACCCAAAGTTTAGATGGGAAAGGCGGCGGTGCCATAACCAACTAATATCTGCTGGGGCTTTAGATAGCATACATATATCGGGTTTACCATAGATAAGATCCATGTCAAGTGGATACATATTTCCGGCACGGTCAGAATCAACTATAACATCTTTGGTTTTGGCGTCCATGATCAAGCTTCGTTGTTTGGTGAAAAGAACTTCAAGATTGTTATCACACAGTTGAGAAACACTGATGAGGTTGTGTTTCAGGTCATCGACGAAGGCAACTTTCTTTATGGTAAAATTACCATTTGTTATGTTTCCATAACCTTTGATTTTTGCTTTCATGTTGTTGCCGAAGGTAACATCTTGATTGGTTTGTATAGGTTTGAAGTCACGTAAGTAGTTCCGGTTTCCTGTCATATGCTTGGAGCAACCACTATCAATATACCATGTATCATCATTGGGTTCTCCAACATTAAGTACCTACAATCAGACAAGAAGTTTAGGTACCCAAATCTGAATGGGTCCTGGTTTGTCAGTTGTTATTTTGGGTGCTTTTCTTAATGAATTTCTTTTATCATTTGACTGCACATTATTGTAATGATTTGGTTTATAACGATGGAATGGTTGAGGTTTGATTTGATCTATCAATTTTACCCAAAATGTGATTTGTTTTTGAAAACCTGTGGGTTGATAAGATCTGTGATTTGGTGAAAGATATCCTAGATGTGAAGGTTTGTTTGAAAAGTTTTCTTCATATCTGGGATGTGATGGGCGATTTTGAAAAGCTTTTTGATGATGATGGTTTGAAACTTTCTGATGTGATGGTTTTTGAAAGTTCCTTGAATGATTAAAAGTAATATCTTGAAAGCGGTTTTCAAAAGGTTTTTGAAAAGATTTTGGTTTTTGTTTGGAAACCTGTTTATGAGGTATGACGTAAGGTTTAACTGGTTTCTTTGGTTGTTTTTCAAAAATGTTTGGCTTGATTAGTGGGGTTTTGGTGACTTGAATGGATTTTTTGCTTATTTGTTGTTTCTTGGAGTATTTTTGTCCCAGACTAGTTTTTCCAACAATTGATGAAGTCATTGTAGGAAAAGCAGTCGGTATAGAAGTACTACTATCCTCATAAGAGGAATTTTCTCCATTCAAAAAGTTTTTGAGTTTAGTGGTTCCATCGGTATGTTTGATTTGGTGAGTTAAAGAACTTGCAGAGTCTGTTTCAGAATTTACAACTCTTTTGAAAGACTTTTTGGAAACACTGAAAGCAGTATCATCTGGACTACAGTTGATAACTGTTTCGTCATATGAATCTTCCTCATTAATAGATGTGAAAAGATTAGGTAGAGTAGATTCAGATTTTTCACAATTCGTCATGTTTTCCTGTTTTGCTTGTTCAATTTCAAAGGATTCTCTTCCAATTCCTGGTCTATAATTCGTATCAATTTTGCTAGTTCCCAAGGTGTTTACCTTGGTGAATATATCATCACTTAGCTTTCTGGCAACTTTGATAGAATCCATATTCCATATCAGTCTTTTATTCTCGGTTTCAAGAGAATTGATTTGTTTTAAAGAATCAGTCAACTTTTCATTTAAAACATTGTATTTGTCAGTTGATTCTTGAAAGTCTTATTTCAGCTGAAGGATTTCGATTTCTAAAACATCTTTTATTTAAGAAGAAATGACTGACTGATTTTTTAGTTCCAAATCCCTTTTTTGAATTAGGGTCTGATTTAATTGTTCCAAGACGTGATTATAATCTTCTGATTTTCTTTCAACGTCTCTTTCCAATTTGCTTTTCGTTCTTGTTGATTCTCCAAATTTGAGTTGCAAGGTTTGTAACTCAGATTTGCAAATATCATAATTGACCATTGTGTCATTATATGTTTTGAGATCAACTTCCAGACTAGTCTCAATTTTGGTTATGTGGGACTCAAAAATTGTTTTGGAAAAACCAAGTTCAGAGATCATAGACCATACCTATTCTATGACGTTTGGAGCTCTTGAAGGTATTGCAACACCAGCTACGAAGTAGAAGTTTGATTGTGTTGGTTTGTGTTCAGCTTCATCATCAGAAGTTGGCCAGTATTCCACACTTGGTTCATGGATTGCCATCAATGCTCTTTGCTTTTCTTGGTTTTCCAGTTTCTTCAATTCATCGGCTCTTTGAGCATAGTATGCTGAGTCTTTGATTTTGGTTTTGTTTTTGGCTCGACATTCTCTGGCATAGTGATTTGTTCCTTTGCAGTTGTGACAAATGATCACTTCTTCATCACTATCATCCTTTTGACTTTTAATCGGAAGTCTTTCAGGTGTTTGACTTTGGGTTTGTTGGGAAGGTTGAGAATGGTTTTGTTGGAATCCAAAATTTTGGTTGTTTTGAAAACCATTGTTTTGATTGTTGTAACCTTGATTTTGGAAACCTCTGTTTTGATTTTGAAAACTGTTGTTTGGATTGTGATTACGACCTGAGTTGGGATCGTTTTGAAATCCCTGGTTTTGAAAACTTTGGTTTGAGTTATTTTGGAAAGAAGGTCTTTGAGAATTTTGTCCAAAGTAAGGTCTAGGTTGAAAACCTGAGTTGTTTTGACCAAAAGATGGTCTTGGTTGAAAACTTGAGTTATTTTGTCCAAAAGATGGTCTTGGTTGAAAATTTGGTCTAAAATTTGATTGACCATGATTTGGGATAAATCTCTGGAGATTTGTGTTTGCAACCAACGCACACAGTTGTTGATAATCTACTTCATCATTTGAATCAGACTGGAAGGCTTGGTTTTGAAAAGATGTAGTCTGATTAAAATGATTAAAGTTTTGATCATTGAAAGGTGTTTGGTTTTTAGAAGTTGTGGACACAAGTGCAAGTGGTCCTCCAAAAGCTGCAGTGGTTGGTGGGTCAATCGAGGATTCATACGATTGAAGTTCTCCATACAAGTTGTACAAAGTTTCAGTATGAATAGCTGGATTTCCCTGAATAATGAGTTTAACCATTTTCCAGCTTTCGAAAAGATTGTTTAAAAACTTGAGATTTATCTCGTGTTGTGTCTTTTTGATACCCAAATTGTTCATTTTAACCATAATCAAATTGAACCTATCATGAGCATCATGGATGGTTTCTGATGAAAGCATTTTGAAATTATCGAATTCATTCAAAACAGATGTTCTTTTGTTTCCGATAATTCTTTTATTTCCACAAAAACGATTTTTCAAATTCTCCCAAATTTGATTTGCGGTTAACAGTATAATGTCATCCATTTGACTTAGAATACTGTGAGGTATTCCAGAAACAAGTTCCTTTTTGGCTTGGAGTTCCAACTTTTTTGTAATTTCAACTTGAGTGGCTTGATTTGTAGCAAGAGTAGCCATATTTTCTGGAGTAACAAATGTTCCTTCTACACACTTCCAGACATCTTCATTTATAGCATTAAGATGAAGATTCATACGGCCAACCCACGAATTATACTCTTCAGGAATAAGTATGGGTGCCCGTGAACCAGATCCTAAGCTATTTGCAATGCAGACAGAGTTCATGTTGGAGTAATTTGCCAAAGACATTTTTTTGAAAGGATTTTGAACAAGTGATATTAAAATGAAATTTTTAAAGAAAAGCTTATGGAAGGTTTATAAACGCTATAACCAAAAGTTTTTCGACAAAAATTTCAAGGTAAATCACACAAGCTCTGATACCAATTGTTGGATATTATTCCTTTTATATATCAGCTCAGATACCGATTTGTTGGAAATATAACAATCTGATCACCACAACAAAAGGCTCGGTTACCAGTTACTGTGTGACAGATATATCAGTTTAAGATATAAGATATATATATATATATATATATATATATATATATATATATATATATATAAAGAATAATAATTGCGGAATAAGTATAAATATGAAAGCTGTAAATGATTGAAAGCTATAATAATATAAATGACTGTATTTAAATGACGTAAAGCTATAAATAATATAAATGACTGTATTTAAATGACATAAAGCTATAAATAATATAAATGACTATATTTAAATGACATAAAGCTATAATAAAGTATATAAATATATAAATATATATCAAGTAGGTTCGTCAATAAATTGACTGAACTGTACTTATGGAGCGACTGGTCGATATTTGTTCTTTGAATGGACTGGTCGATATTGGGACTCTTGGAGCGACTGATCGATATTTGTTCTTTGAATGGACTGGTCGATATTGGGACTCTTGGAGCGACTGGTCGATATTTGTTCAAAGATCAATTCGGCATTGGATAAGTAACAAAAAGTTCATTTAAAGCTCGATTTTATGTAAAACAAGTGTTTACAAAAGGGTACAAAATACATGGGTTTATGTATTTGTAGCTGAAGTATTTTTGGGTAAAAACATGCACACGGGTCGTGTAGGATAAGGCACAAGTGACACGGGTCGTGTAGGAGGGTTTTAGAGGGTTTTCTTGATGAATGATGCTGACACGGGGCGTGTTGATTTAGCCTTGCTGAACACGGGGCGTGTTCATGATGCTGATGCTGACACGGGGCGTGTTGATTTAGCCTTGCTGAACACGGGGCGTGTTCAGGTTCAGAAGTATGAAGAAGGCAATCAGAGGGCAACACGGGGCGTGTTGATTTTGCCTTGGTTTTTAACATGGGGCATGTTCGTGTCAGAGTCAATTTCGGGATTTTTGTGATTTGAAGGTAAGTTTTGTTTGTGATGTTTAGCTAGGGTAATGGTGTTATGGTGTTTTGAGGATGTTTTCAAGGTTGTTTAGAGGTTGGAAGGAGGTTGATATAAGGTGGTGAAATTTCTTATGAAGATGATGATGAATAGTGATGGGTTTTGTGGTTGATCTTGATGCAGAAGGTTTTGGGTTGTTTCATGGTTGTGTTTTGGTGTTTTGATGTAAGGAAAGTGTTTGGTGGTGTATGATGTGATGATCAAAGGTGGTGAAGATGAAAAACCTTTAGTTTCAATGAAGAAGATGAAGATGGTTGATGGTGTTCTTCATTTCATTGTTGATGATCTTGGTGTTCTTCACTTAGCTTCTTGTTTGATCTTGGTGTTCTTCATTTAGCTCCAGGGATTTGTCTTTGTTCTTAAGCAAGATGAAGATTTGTGATGTTCTTGGGAGTGTTTGTAGTTTGTAGAAGTGTTACAATATTACAAATGAACACACACAAACTCACGTATACATATATAAGAGAAAACAAATATCTTCTTCACTTGAGTGTATTTTGAAAGTCATTGGCTGGTCATGCAAGTTGATGTAGAGTAGGAGGCAAAAAACGTGGGAATGGTTTAGGCTTCTTCATCTTTGACTTTTCTTGACTTCCTTCTTTGTTTGACTATTCAACATATATACAACATATATATAATACATATATACATATATAATACATACATATGTATATAATACATACATATATATATATATATATATATATATATATATATATATATATATATATATATATTGTTGAAACTATTTAGTCACACATATGTGTTTTCGTCATTCGCGTGTTTTCGTATTTTCCGTTTTATCACGCATTCATGCAACTTGAAATAACTGATAATATTTGTTAGATTGTATAAAAACAATTCATCTTATTTCAGTTATGGTCACATACAAGGTTACATAAGAACATTTTTCAACATAGTACATTGCATCTTTAATATCCTTTTACACTCATTTCTTTGCAGTAACCTACATTACAAATCCATCAGACCATTTTCTCCATAATTCATTCTTAATAGCCGTTTCCACCATTGTTAGTGTCGAATATGTTGTAATGATTCGAAGTTTGTATTAGCAGTTTCAAAAGTCTTTTATCTATTTACTAAGGCATTTTGTGTTTCGAAGTTTGATGTTTAGTCCTTAGTATTTTTTGTATACTTTTTGATTATTCTATAAATAGGAGTTGTACTCAGGGATAGATAGAACATTTTCAGGCTTTCTGTCTAAACATTCTCTGTGCATTCGGAAGTATAAGTGAGTTATAAACAAGATCTTATTTACTCCTTGTGTTCATATACTTTGATTACTCTGATTTCTTTTATACTCGATTAAATCACTTCTATAATTGGTTTCAGAGTAGGAATCATCTTTCTGTGATTTGATTTTTATTCTATGTCAAAAGGATTTTGAATCACTATTCGATTCAAAAATTCCGCATCCTTTTTGTTTTCTAAAAATCATCTTAGATTTACAGTTGTGATTCGATTCTGCAACTGGGTTGTTTAATCGAGTGTTCTTCTTGTTGTTTTTGTTCAATTCATCCGTTAATTCTCAAATTCCTAAAGTTTTTTCTGAGAATTCATCTACATATCCATGGAGAATTTTAACATGAACACCATGACATCATATTCTCATTTCCTTGGATCATCTACGAAAATTCCAATGCTAATTCCAGAATATTACGATCAGTGGGCTGATATAATACAGGATTACTTGAATAGCATAGATAAAGAACTATGGAAATGCATTACTGATGATGTAATTCCACCTTCTTCTGTTGAAAGCATTGGTACATCATCATCAACTCCAAGTGTAACTGAACAAAGTGAGAGGTTAAAGAGGAACAAGAAGAAATGCATGAGAGAGCTTCATGGTGCTCTTCCTCCAATGGTGTACAATCATGTTCTTTCTTGCACAACTTCAAAAGAGATCTGGAATACGTTTAAGGAGAAATACCAGGGGAGTGAGAATACCAAAATCAGTTCTGTAAAACAATGTCTGATTGAATTGCGTGAATTCAAGCAGGAAGACGGAGAAACAATTGAAATGTATTACGATCGTTTGAACGAGTTGATCTACAAGTGCACAAGGTATGGAATCAAAAGGACCAACATGGAATAAAACATTACGTTTGTAATGGGGCTTAGAAAAGAATGGCGGAATGTAAGCTTGATGATTTAGACACATCATGGCTTTGATTTTTCTACTATAAATAATGTTTACAACCAGCTAAAAACTCATGAAACCGAAGTGAATGAAATGGAAAAAGTGTCGAGGATGAGTTTGGGTGGTCCTTTAGCTCTAGTTTCGAAGGTTAGTGGTAGAGAAAATGAGAAGGAAGTTGCTGAAATCGAAGGTTCTGAAGATGAAGGTCTTATTGTAAATTCAGATGATGAAGCTGTTGCATTCTACTCAAACAACAAAGTGAAAAAGTTTTACAAGAAGCCATTCAGTTCAAAAATGAAGCCTAGAGAAATGAAGGGAACTTTTTCTAGTAATGGTAATAAGGAAAAGAGGTTTGAGAAGAAGGAGGTAAAACCTGAGGATTCAAAACAAGAGAAGAAGCTAAAGGGTAATTCGGCTATAGATTGTCATTACTGTCATGGAGCAAACCACATGGAAAATGACTTTATGTTGAGAAAGAAAGAAGAAAAGAAGAACAAAGTGAAGGATGAGGCCCATTACTCTGAGAAGCTGGAAGAGCTTAAGAAAAAGACACAAAATCTTTCACTTGTGGCTAGAGGAGAAGATGAAGATAAGGGAACTTATCAAATATGGTCTTCAGGGTCTGATGATGAAGAGATGAGAAATCCAACCCATGGGGCCATGTGTGACATCCCCAAAATCTCAGCCAGAAAAGACCGATTTCATTTATGCTTTTTAAAATAATTTCAGAGTAAATCATTTTGATTTAAAAGAGTTGCGGAATTTGTTCCCAAAAAAAATATGATAAAATAATATTTATCAAAGCATTTCATCAAGAGATGCATTTTCATTATATAATCAAAACTCGGGATGTTATGTTCCGATACAGACCATAAATCATAAATGATAACATTACAAGTCATTCAACAATATATACATATACAGACTTGTAAACAAAACAACTTGATGATTCATCCATCTTATGCCCTCGCGCCACTACCTGTAATACAAATAAAACTGAGTGGGTCAGGCTTGTGAGCCTGGTGAGCATATAGGGTTTTCCACCCACAATAAATAATTATATTTAATTTCACCAACCAACAATAACCCGATTATGCATTCACGTTATCCTCACTTTACGTCCCTAAAACAACATCTATTACAAGGGACCTAATCTAGGAATTTCATCGAGACTGCTAAGGGGTTTCCTCAACAATAGATATCGTAAAGGCAACCATAAGGGGGATAGAGTACACCGGTGAACACATCGTTTACAACACCTATAGGTTATAAACCTGCTAGTGTTCCACTGGACTGTCTAGAAAGAGTCCGTGGTCGTTATCTATACTCCGCTGAATAACTAGATCAACAACAACGACATCGAGGCCTCTCTTCTGTTTATCACACATCAACTATCTACCCATGTTCTACCCAACATATTAGTAGATAAAATATATATTTTTATACATAGTTTAAAACCTGTATATCATGTTCAATCAATACATATTCCACATAACAGATGAGGCACACACACATAACACGTATTTCATAGAGAATAAATCAGATCTATGAGATAGAAGAAAGTGAATATACATTCACACATATAATCAACAAAATATACACATAACACGTATTTCATATAAAATACTTCAAAATTATGCGTTAGAAGAAAGTAACTACACACTCAC
This sequence comes from Lactuca saligna, assembly GCF_052625555.1. Lineage (NCBI taxonomy): Eukaryota > Viridiplantae > Streptophyta > Magnoliopsida > Asterales > Asteraceae > Lactuca > Lactuca saligna. The sequence continues at coordinate 247,724,379 of NC_136421.1, forward strand.
TTGATCAGAAGATGAGCGGACAACACTACGACTTGTAGAAGTAGTATTCTTCGGTAGATCTGCAAGATCTTCACAAAAATCGGGCTCCTCGCGGGCAGAGCTTCGGCTCGGGAATCTTACTTCTCGGGATCTTCGGGGATTCGGGACTTGCTTCGGGACTCGGGATTAATATCAGGGCTTCAGGATATTTCTAGCACATAAAACGATGCAAAACGGGAGAAAGAGGAGAGAATTTGGCAAATGGAGTCGGTTGCCCTCGCAAGCCTCTTATAGAGGCTGAGGTCTCGCATTACGTTAGGCGTAATGCTCTACGCAGGGCGTACACCTACGAAAACGTCACTGCTTACGTATCTGGAGTACTTGAGTGCGACGCTGGTCACGCTTCACTATACGCTGGGCGTACAGCCTTACGTTGGGCATAACCTGGATAAGTCCGGTGACTCGCCTTTGGATAATATCGGGTTTAATAATTAAATTTATATTTTAATTATTTAAAAAACTTCAAAAATTCATATTTTCTTCATACAAACTCTGTTTTTGATGTTCTTTATATCCACGCGTAGGTGAGACTACGTTCTACAACTTTCGTTTAGACTCCTTCGGCTAACTTCTTCATCTGACGTCCGTTTTCGTCTGTTTTTTCACCAATGCACTACTATCAACGAGATATTCGATTCTGGTTTAGATTGTTTCAACCAACAATCACTCGATCTCGAATCGAATATTCGGGGTTCATACTGCTAAGCTGAAACTTCAGAAAATCATAACTTCCTCATACGAAGTCAGATTTGGGCATTCTTTTTATGCACACTCTCGGTTAAATGAACTCTACGACTTTCGTTTAGATCACTAAGGCTAAATATCGCTCTAACGTAAATTTCACTTTTTACGTCATTTAGCGTTGCCGGTTCTGTCGCGAAACTTCGACAGGTCATAACTTCTTCGTTATAACTTGGATTTCGGCATTCTTTATATATTCGGAAACCTCATTTCAACTACTACAACATTATCCATAGTTATCGATCTTATCTAACATTTCATTTTGATGCTTATTTTTATTCTTAATTCAATTAAGTCACACAGTTAAGCACAAAACACATAATATTCAAAAAATACACTTCTATTATTTCAAAACGGATTACAAAGGTTAACCTAGACTATTATATCAACATTAATGACAAGCCCAGAAACACATGCGTTACAATTCTCTCCACCTTAGAATGATTCCGTCCCGGAATCACACATCAACAAACAAATGCGGGTAGCGACTCATCATGTCACTCTCCGTCTCCCAGATGAGATTTGACCCATTCGTGTGTTTCCATCGGACAAGCACTAACTCAACCATCTTGCGTCACAACTTTTTAGTCTTTCGGTCAACGATTGCCTCTAGTTCTTCAATCAACCATTTGTTCTCATCGATTCTAAACTCCGAAAGTGGAATCATGTCGGGAACTTCTCTCGTGAATTTCCTCAAGTAACACACATGAAAAGTGTTATGAATTCCATTTAGTTCTTCGGGTAATTCGAACTTGTAAGTTTGGTTCCTAATCCTCTGAAGAACTTTAAACGGTCCAATAAACCTTGGACTTAATTTTCCCCTTTTACCAAATCTTATAAGTCCCTTCCACGACGAGACTTTAAGCAAAACCGAATCTCCAACTTCAAAAGTCACCGGTCTTCGCTTGTTGTCAGCATAACTCTTTTGACGATCCTGAGCTGCTAACATTCTTTCCCTAATTATTTTCAACTTTTCAGCGGTTTGATGAACCATCTCGGGTCCCATAAACTGCTTTTCCCCAGACTCAAGCCAACAAGATGGCGTACGACACTTTTGTCCGTACAAAGCTTGATAAGGTGCCATCTTTATGCTCGAGTGGAAACTATTATTGTGGGAAAATTCTACCAAAGGTAAATGTTCATCCCAATTACCTTAGAATTCCAGGGTATATGCTCTCAGCATATCTTCAAGTGTTTGTATCGTCGGTTCGCTCTGACCATCAGTCTGTGGATGGTAAGTTGTACTTAAACACAACTTGGTACCCAATTCCTCCTGTAGACTTTTCCAAAATCGTGAGGTGAAACGGCTATCACGATCTGACACAATCGTTAACGGAACATCGTGAAGCCTCACAATTTCCTTCACATAAGAATTTGCAAGATTTTCCATAGACCATTTCTCCTTGGTTGCTATGAAATCCGCACTCTTAGTGAATCGATCAACGACCACCCAAATCATGTCGTGACCACTTTTCGTTCTAGGTAGTTTAGTGACAAAATCCATAACAATGTCTTCCCACTTACCCATAAGCATAGGTAAAGTTTCTAAACTCCCGTACGGTTTCTGATGTTGTGTTTTGACTCTCGCACAAGTCACACACTCAGCCACATACTTTGCAACATCAAGCTTCATCGTCGGCCACCAGTAGTAGGGTTTCAGGTCCCTATATATTTTAGTGCTACCAGGATGAATCGAGTACATGGTCTTGTGAGCTTCTTTCATTAGAAGATCTCTGACTCCTCCTGTCTTAGGTATCCAAATCCGATCTTGGAACACCTTCAGTCCATGACTGTTTATACTGAACACCAATGTTTTGCCCAAATGTTCCTCCTTTCGGTCATTCTTCTCATAAGCTTCTTCTTGAGCTTTCTTTATACTCCCCACAATTATCGATACAACTTCTATTCTCAACGCTCTCGGCCTCTTTCCTTCAAGATTGACTTTCCGACTGAGAGCATCAACAACAACATTTGCATTACCGGGGTGGTAAAGTATCTCACAGTCGTAGTCCTTAACTAACTCTAGCCAACGTCATTGCCTCATATTCAATTCTTTCTGATTAAAGAGATATTGGAGACTCTTATGATCAGTGAAAAGTTTACACTTCGTGCCATAGAGTTAATTCCTCCATATTTTTAGTGCGAAAACTACCGCTGCCAACTCCAAATCATGAGTCCGGTAGTTCTTTTCATGCTCTTTCAGGTGCCGAGATGCATACGCGGTCACCTTATCTCTTTGGGTCAAAACACAACCCAATCCAACCCTAGATGCATCGCTATAAACAGCAAAGTCTTCAAGTCCATCGGGCAGAGAAAGTATTGGTGCCTCACATAGTTTCTTCTTTAGCTTCTCGAATGCTTCTTTATGCTTATCATTCCAAGCATGAGTATCTCCTTTGTGGGTTAAAGTTGTTAATGGAGTAGCAATCGAAGAAAATCCTTGGATAAACCTTCAGTAAGATCCGGCTAATCCCAAAAAGCTTCGGATCTTCGTGGGACTTTTTGGTTGTTCCCAGTTCATCACAGCTTCGATCTTCACTGGATCAACCATTATCCCTTCTTGGTTGACCACGTAACCTAAGAATTGGACTTCTCAAATCCAAAAATCACATTTGGAGAACATTGCATACAACTTCTCCTTCTTCAACACCTCCAACACTTCTCGCAAGTGTCTGCCATGCTCCTCTTGGCTTTTCGAGTAAATCAGAATGTCATCTATGAACGCTATCACAAATTTATCTGGGAACGGATTACAAACCTTGTTCATTAAATCCTCGAATGATGTTGGAGCATTGGTTAGTCCAAACGACATAACCAAAAACTCGTAGTGCCCATATCGTGTTCTGAATGCAGTATTCTCTATATCCTGCTCTCTTACTTTCAGCTGATGATATCCTGACCTAAGATCGATCTTCGAGAAATAGTTCGAACCTTGTAGTTGATCAAACAGGTCATCAATCCTCGGCAATGGATATCTATTCTTTATTGTTGCCTTATTTAGCTCTCTATAATCGATGCACATTCTCATACTTCCATCTTTCTTCTTCACGAATAACACCGGAGCTCCCCAGGGTGATGAACTAGATCTAATGAAACCTTTGTCCAATAATTCTTGAAGTTGCATCATTAACTCCTTCATCTCCATCGGTGCTAATCGGTACGGTGCTTTTGCTATTGGCGTGGGTCCTGGTAACAAGTCTATTCTGAACTCCACTTGTCTATCAGTTGGTAATCCAGGAAGATATTGGGGAAATACTTCCAGATAATCACACACCACTACAATATTCTGCATCACCTTCTTTTTCTTCTTAGCATCGATCACGAATGCGAAATATGATGTACACCACTTGGTCAAACACTTTCTAGCTTTCATTAAAGGAATGATCCCAGAACTTACTCTGTGTTTATCTCCATACACCATAAAATACTCTTTCCCAGGTGGGTTTACTTTGACTATCTTCTTCTTTCACAATATCTCGGCATCATTGGCACTAAGCCAATCCATTCCAAGCACGGCGTCGAAACCGTTAAGTTCGATAGACAATAATTCCTCGTGGAACTTATTCCCATTCAATTCAGTTAAGATGTTTTTCATACGATGGCTAATAGGTACAAACTTGCCACTAGCAACTTCGACTAATAAGGCATTATCTAGTCTATCAACAGGCAAAGCTACTTTTCTACCAAATTCATGCGATATAAAGGAGTAGTTGGCTCTAGAATCAAATAAAATTTGGGCAGGCAAGTTGTTTACGAGAAAGGTACCTGAAGCGGCATCAGCTTTATCTTTAGCAGCTTCCAGTGTCGTCTGGAATGCTCTCGCCTTCAGCTTTGGTGGAATATTGGGTCTACTTGCTGCCTTCTTCTTCGGGCAATCTCTTGAGATGTGACCCTCCTCACCGCAACCATAACAAACTTTCTTATTGAGGGTGCATTTGTTGGCATAGTGCCCTGGCTTTCCACATTTAAAACATGTGGCCACCACCTCACATTTTCCATGATGCTTCTTCTTACATTTTTCGCTCCATTTCGCTTCGCCTCCTCCTCCTCTCGAACTAGACTTCAAGAACTTGTTTTTCTTGTTGGACCCTGAAGGTTCATCGAACTTCCTCTTTTCACCAACCTCTATCCTTTCCAGACCCTTTTCCTTCTGCCGGGCCTTCACATTCTTAGCTGCTCGAACAGTTGTTTTCAGAGTGCTTGCCATCTTGACTGTCGGGCCAAAGTCGGCAGACAGTCCATTAGTGAACCTCTCAATCTTTGAGAGTTTCGTTGGCACTAGGTATGGAAATAACTTCATCTTCTCAGAGATGAAAAGTCGAAAGCTCCAAAACCATCAAAGGTTGTTTCAAAAGAATGTGGAAAATCAAGAATTGTTGTTGATCAGGTGTATGGTTAAACTGAAATTTTCGACAAAGTGATGAAAGAAAAAGGGGCTCATTATCTCGAAAGATATACAATTGTGTATCCCAACTTCAAATGCACCGATGATGTCATTTTTCTAAATCAAGTGTTTGTTACGACTAGGAATGTTGAAAATGTCAAACCTGACTTTAACAAATTGGTAGACGACTATAATAAGCAAACAACAAAAGAAGGTTTTTTCTCAAATCAAAGTGCTGTCGAAAACAATATCACAAAGAATTCATACATTTTTCAAAGACATAAACCTCAACGAAAATGGGTTGAAAAATCAACAATTTCAAAAGAAGTTGAAACACACGTAGAAGTCAAAAGTAAATTCAAAAGAATTTAAAGATAAAATTGACACGTTTTCAAAAGAAAATGGAGTTTCTAAGAGACAAGCAAGAAAGAAAATATTTTTGGCAAACTATGGAGTCTCGAAAGAAACAAAATACTTTGCCAAACAAAAGTTCTAAAAAGAAAAATCCCGCTCTTTCGCATAAGCATTTGTCTAAATCAACTTCACATGTACATGTTTCGAAAATCAAAAATCAAGAAACTAAGTTTGTTCCACGAGCTTAAAGTTACACATCTCATGAAAATAAATTTTCAAATTCGCAATTTCATCAACATAATCAAACAAGGTGTTTTAATAATGGGTTTTCAAAGTCATTTCCATCTAAACATAATTCATTTTCATTGCAAAAGTCACAACAATGTTTTGAGTCCAAACTTAAATCATAAAAGGTTGATCCTGTTCAATCAAAACAAAATGTCAAATTCATACCAAAACAACCAAACTTTCCTAATCCTCCAGCAAAACACCCTTTTAAAGTGTCATATGTCATACCCCCAAACCAGAAGGCGGAAACGTCCAAGGGTGGATGACTTCATTTGTAGTATCACAACACATACATCATAGTAATCGAAGTACAAACAACCATTGTATTTAAAAAGTAAAAGTATTTACATGAGTTCAATCACTGTATATTGACACTAAAACAGTTATAACAAAATACAGATGATATAACTCAAAACGGTTCCATGTTCTCAAAAGCTTGGGGAGTACTTGTTTACTGATTCCCTGAGAATACAAGTAATTTAAAAAGATAGTATCAACATAAAGTTGAGTGAATGCATAAGTATTTATGTTTGAAAGTATGTTTTCTGTTCTTTGAATATGTAAATTGTTCCAGAAAATTCTATATTTTCTGTTGTATATGAAAAGTAGTTTTAATCTCATAAAACCGTTTTGTTTGTAAACCATTGTTCTGTATTTGTATTCCTTTTTAAAACCTGTAAAAGTAAGTACGCCTGGCTCCACCAGTTGTATTTGTAAACTGTATCATTGTAAACTAGTACTTTGAAAATGTACTTATGTTTAGTTAATTATACACTAACGTATTGTTAATATCTTTTAAATGATTTATTATAACCATACAATGACTAGATGGCTTGAAACAACTCTTTGAAGGCGTTAAACTGTTGAAAACAACTGTCACTCGTAGGAGTGTATGCTTGACAATAGCTAGCAGTATGAGTGCGGGGTTGTCAATCCCAATATAGATCTATACACACTTGTTTCAATCCCCGACTGGGAGATCTGTTTATAGTATCAGGACTTTAACTATGTTGTTTAAATGAATAAACATCCTGAACATATTGTCTCATAAAAAGCATATAACCGTTATGTGTATAATGAAAACCCAATCATTCTGAAAAAATGATTGATAGTATGTTCATTGTTTAGTATACTCTAAATGTACTTGACAGTTGTATACCCTTGTTTAGTTTTGAATCAAACTCTTGTAAAATAATGTAAATTCATGTTCTTGTAAATAGTGTACTCTAGTACACTTGACTCGTGAGTTAGTGTTCTTGAATCATAAATTATATCTCTATTAATTTATATGTACTTTTTGTATTGATACTAACTGTTCATGAATGCTACCCCTTGCTCGACATGTTACAAAGGGTATTGAAACTTAATGAAATAACCTTTATATTTATATATACATATAAGATATATAACTAAAACTAAAAAGGCAGTCGGACAAATAACTGATACCCTAAGTCCACATCCAAACAAGGAAAAGCAAATAAAGCGAGTTACCAGTCCTAAGGCCTTTAAATCTTATATATATATATATATATATATATATATATATATATATATATATATATATATATATATATATATGATTTTTGGGGAAAATATAAGTTTATAAAATATTTTAAAGAGTTTAATATTTTAAAACACTTTTAATAACTCGATATCATTTTAACAAAATTTGAAACTATTTGATTTAAAAATATTTGAAATCCATTTGTAAGATATTTTGAATCCATTTGTTTGTAACACAAAATCCTTATGTTAGACTTGTATCCCCCCGCCCCTCCTTAAAATAGTAAAAACTATGAAAATACGGGGGGTATGAAGTCACCTTTGGGAAGGTGATTCAAATGATGATTTGGTATAGGATGTTTAGTTCCAAAAGTGAAATCCTGTAGCAAAACAAGTCAAATTGGAGTGTTAGAAGTTAAAATGGAATATGATTGGTGTTCACGGCTAGGAGGTGTTCACGGTCCTATGTTCTTGAAGAAATGAAGAACACTTGATGATCCTAGGCCAGATTCTAAGAAGATTCAAAGGTTTTTATGTATTTTTTCTTTGTGTTCTTCCCTTGTTCTTTGCGTTCTTTGTGAAAACTATTGGAGCTTATGAAGAACTAGTGATTATCACTTGAAATTGATGAGAAAGGATGATCTTAGTATGTTCTTGAGGAGAGAGGTTGTTCTTGGCTGATGATACTTGAGAGAAAATGGATGGAATTGTGTTTGAAAGTTTAGAAATGAAAAAAAAAGTCGGCTGAAATCTATATATATGTGAGGGTTCACGGCCATGAACCTCGTTTGCGGTCTGAAGGCTGTGGTGGCCAAGAGGCTAGAATGTGTCCGAAGCCTGAGCACGGCCGAAGTTCAGTATCCGAGGGTTTACGGACCTCATTCATGGTCTGAGGGTTCACGACCCTCATATGCGATCCGAAGGGAGAAGAAAGAAAAAGAATGCGACGATTCTAATAACTCCTTTTTTGAATAAATAACACTTTGAATACAAGGTATAAACACTTATAAAATATTATTCTATCTTATTTAAGATAGAATAAGATTGAAGTTAACTTTACAAGTAGAAAATAACAGAGTGTTACATTATCCCCTCATTAGAGAGAATTTCATCCTAAAATTAGGACTATATCGTTACAGAAAGACTAGGGTAAAAGATATTGATATTTCTGTTGCATTTTATCCTCCCGCTCCCAAGTGAATTCAGGTCCCCATTTTTCATTCCAGCGTACCTTTACTATTGGGATATGACTTTGTTTGATTCTCTTAACTTCCGTGTCTAGAATCTCTACGGGTTCTTCCACAAAGTTGAGGCTCTCATTTAACTCAATTTCCTCGAGTGGGATCACTAGAGTATCGTCGGGTAAGCACTTTTTCAAGTTAGAGACGTGGAAGGTAGGATGAATGTTTCTTAGTTCTCGGGGTAGTCGAAGTTTGTAAGCTACATGATCGATTCTGGAAAGAATCTCGAATGGTCCTATGTACCTTGAATTCAGTTTGTCACACTTTCCAAAGCGTACCATGCCCTTCCAGGGAGAGACCTTCAACAAGACGCAGTCACCAACCTAGAACTCCAAGGGTTTTCTCCTTTTATCCGCGTAACTTTTCTGTCTATCTTTGGATGCTTTAAGTCGCGCCTGAATTTGTACGATTTTCTCTGTAGTTTCTTGAATGATTTCCGGACTAGTGAGAGTATTGTCTGGAACTTGACCTCTATCTAATTTCATATCACCCACTTCAGGCCAACACATAGGTGATCTGCACTTGCGGCCCTAGAGGGCTTCGTATGGAGCAACCTTTATGCTAGTGTGATAACTGTTATCATAAGAGAACTCGACAAGGGGTAAATGAGTGTCCCATGTCTTTCCAAAGTCTATCACGTAGGCTCGCAACATATCTTCTAGAGTTTGAATCGTACTCTCGCTTTGTCCGTTAGTCTGTGGATGGTAGGCTCTACTCATGTCCAGCGTAGTTCCTAGAGAGTTTTGTAAAGACTACCAAAACCAAGAAGTGAATCTACTATATCGTTCAGAAATAATAGATATTGGCCCACCGTGCAGTCTAACTATTTCTCTGATGTAAGTTCTTGTTAGATTCTCCATCTTTTCGGTTTCTTTTATTGCTAAAAAGTGTGCGGATTTGGTCAATCTATCGATGATGACCCAAATAGTATCATAACCACCCGTTGTCTTGGGTAACTTTGTTATGAAATCCATCATAATCTGCTCCCACTTCCATTCAGGGATTTCAGGTTGTTACAATAAACCTAAAGGTTTCTGGTACTTTACATTGACTTTGGTACAATTAAGGCACTTGCCCATAAAGGTAGCAATCTCATCTTTTATGTTAGGCCACTAGTAGAGTTTATTAAGGTCTAGATACATTTTGTCTGAATCTAGATGAATGGAGTAGTGGGTTTTGTATGCTTCATTCATAACCACATCTCTGTAACCACCGAACTTTGGTGTCCAGATCCGATTCATGAAACGATAGATTCCATCACCTCTGACCTTGAAGTTCTTGTTCATTCCTCTCAGGGTTTCACCTACCATGTTTTCGGGTTTTAAGGCCTCGAGTTGAGCCTCTTTGATCTGTATGGACAGATGTGAATGGATTTTCATGTTCAATTACTTTACTCGGCATCCCGAGTATTCTTTTCTGTAAAGAGCGTCAGCTACTATATTGGATTTACTAGGGTGATAACAAATTTCGCATTCGTAATCGTTTACTAGCTCCACCCACCGTTGATGTCTCATGTTCAGATCCTTCTGGTCGAATATATGCTGAAGACTTTTATGGTTCGTGAATATTATGCATTTCGTGCCATATAAGTAATGTCTCCAGATCTTCAGAGCAAATACCACTGCTCCTAATTCAAGATCATGTGTTGTATAGTTGACCTCATGTGTCTTGAGCTGTCTTGAGGTGTATGATATAACCTTTCCTCGTTGCATCACAGTACACTACAAAGTCTTTTGTCCCTTCAAGAAGAGACAAGATCGGTGCACTACACAGGTCTCACTTCAGCGTTTGGAATGTTGTTTCTTGTTTCTCTCCCCAGCTAAAAGTCACACCCTTTTGTGTCAGGGTGGTAAGTGGTTTAGCAATTCGGGATAAATTCTGGATGAATCTACGATAGTAGCCAGCATGACCTAAGAATTGTCGGATTTCTGTAGGTGTTTTCGGTGCTGACCAGTTCTCAATTTCCTTGATTTTGGAAGGGTCCACGTGAATTCCCTCTTGACTGACCATGTGGCCCAGGAAATCTACCTTCCTGATCCAAAATTCACATTTTGAGAACTTCGCTTAAAGTTTCTCTATTCTCAGGGTTTGCAATACTTGACCAAGATGTTGGCCATGCTCCTCTTTGTTTCTTGAATAGATGAGGATGTCGTCAACGATGATTATGATGAATTTGTCCAGGTATGGACGACATACTTTGTTCATTAATTCCATGAACACAGCAGGTGCATTCGTCAATCCAAAAGGCATCACTACAAACTCATAATTACCATAACAAGTTCTGAACGCTGTTTTTGGGAACGTCTTCCTCCAGAATTCGTAACTGGTGATACTCGGATCTTAAGTCTATTTTTGAGAAGTAGCTTGCACCTTGAAGTTGTTCGAACAGATCATCAATGCGAGGTAGAGGATAATGGTTCTTAACGGTAAGTTTATTCAGCTCACGATAATCTATGCACTTGCGGAATGTACCATCCATTTTCTTCACGAACAAGACCGGTGCTCCCCATGGTGAGAAACTTGATCTTATGAAGCCTTTGCTAAAGAGTTCGTTCATCTGGCTGGACAATTCCTTCACTTCTGATGGTGCAAGACAATAGGGGGATTTGGCTACAGGGGTAGCCCCAGGGATTAAGTTGATTCTGAATTCGACTTGTCGTTCAGCTGACACACCTGGGAGATCGTCGGGAAATATGTTAGGAAAGTTGTGAACCTCAGGAATGCTCGCAGTGTCTTTCACTTCTTGATCTTTGTCTACCACATGAGCTAAGAAGCACGTTACTCCTTGTGAATATAGTTTTGTGCCTTGACACAAGAAATGATCTAAAGGTTCGATCCGAGTTTATCGCCATAAATGATAAGAGTTTCGTTATTTGGCATGTTCAAGCGTACGACTCTTTTGTAACATAGGATGTCAGCATGGTTAGAACACAACCAATCCATACCAATTATGATGTTGAAACTTTTGATAGAGACCGACATATGGTCTATTGGGAAAGAAAATTTATTCAAGGTAAGGGTATATCCTATGTATATGTTGTTAGTGTATTTCGATTTCCCATTGGCCATTTCTACTATGAAGGTTTCATTTTGTGGTTGGGAGTTTAGTTTTAGTAGATGCTCGAAATTATGGCTCATGAAGCTCTTTTCAACACCACAATGAAATAGAATGCATGCATAAGTATTGTTGAGAAGAAATGTACCTGTGACCACCGTAGGGTCTGCCATAGCCTCTTCGTGACCAATTGCCAATATCCTTCCAACTCCATTGGCCTTTCCAGCTTTCGGACAATCTCTTTTGAAATGTCCAACCTCCCCACATCCATAACACGCTTGACCTACTCCAATGGCAGGTACTTGGCTAATCGGTTAGGGTGGTGATTTACAGAATCGGGCAGTATGCCCTTTTCTCTTGCAGTTGAGACACTGTATTTCTCGGAAATTTCCGTTGTGGTGGAAATTACACTTGTTGCATTTAGGGAGCTTACCAGCATAAGGCTTAGCTGGTGTGGGGTTAGCAGGAATAGCAGCAGGTACAGTAGCAACATGAACTACCACTAACTGTTGCTTTTTCGAGGGTTCCTCAGAAGTTTGGCTCTTCTTTTTATTACAAGCTTTCTTCTTGCTGTTGTTGCTGTTATTATTGTTGTTGTTGTTTCCCTTGGGTTGTTATGGCACAGGAACCACACAGTTTTGACGGGCTCCATGGTCAATAAGTGACTGTGCCAGCTCCTTGGCACTGTCAAAGGTAACAGGACTAGAGGCAATGAGACTTCCTTGAATCTAAGGGGATAGCCCCCAGATGTACGTTTCAATCTGTTTGCTCTACAGAGCAACCATATCCAAACATAGGATCGCTAAGTCGTTGAAACTATTAGTGTAGGTTGTTATGTCTGAACCAACCATAGTAAGACCCCATAGCTCTTGTTCGAGCTTCTGTATTTCACCTCACGGACAATACTCCCGCATCAACATTGACGTCAGGTTCTCCCAACTTATAAAGTTAGCCACTACTAGAGTCAGTGACTTAACATGGCCGTTCCACCATGTTAGGGCTTTATCAGCATAGGTACATGCAATAATTTAACCTTCATGCTTTCCGGATAGGAGCAGATTTTGAAAACTACCTCTATATTCTCGATCCATTGTCTTAAAGCCACAACTCCACCAGTCACGTAAATGTCTTGGGTTTGGCATTTGTGAAGTCCTTGTAGGTACACTCCCGATGGAGCCCGTGACTTTTACCCTGATTGGAGGGATGTGTGCTACTCCCTGATCCACTTACGCCAGTGGTGTTTATTTCTGATATAGCATATGTAACAGCTGTTGTGACCGCCACCTAAAACATGACAACAACAAATTGAGGAGGTGGTGGCAGAGGTGGTGCTGGTACTTCATTAACATTGACATACCTTGGGTTTCGTCGTGGAGACATCTTTCACTTGAAGAAATAAAAGATGAAAAGATGGTTAGATATCAAGAATAAACATGAATCTGATATCTCTGAAAAACACTTAGTTCAATATGAATCTTGTAATGAATTGGCAATAGAAGTCTACTACAAGTACAACTTGCAACAAAATAATATGAATTTGAGTGGTTATTTTTTCAAAGAGTATGAAAATGTATGTCAATTGTATTGGCATATTATGTACATAGAGTTTGGAAAATTTGACCTTAAATCAGGTCTACAATATACCCAAATACTAGGAAAACATCGACATCAAACCAACCTATCGAAAATGAAAATTTCACGGTCGTACGGAAAAAAATGAAAAATAATGCTAGAACATATCCGTAGACTTAGAATATAACCAAAAGAGTAAGTAATGAATGAGTAGAATATAATCTACTTCCTACTAGATCTGGCCTTAGATTTGGCTAACTGGCGTTCAATTTCATGCATACGCCTTTCTTGTGTTATTTGTCATTCTTGCAGTTCTCTAACTTCGGCTTGGGACGCCGCCAGTTCTCTCATCAAGTATTTAGTACGATCCCTTGTCGCATAATGACTATCTTATAGGTTGAGAATGTGAACAGTGTTGATTCCAGTAGCAGCATCAGCCTGCATGACTCGGTCTATAGCAGCTCTTCCCTATTCATCATTACGCGCCACACAACGAACTAACATCGGGAGGGCTCTATCTGCTAAGCCTCATGTGTCCAGATTGTAGAAGCTTCGGTCTCCTTGATAAAGATGGTTCTGACCCTGTTCATCACTCCACCTATCTAAGTTTATCACCTACAAAGGCGTTGGAACTTGGAAGTTTTGTCGTGGAATGGGATTCTGGGCAACTGGTGGTATGAACTCAGCTTTTGGAAGGTGATTCAAATGATGATTTGGTATAGGATGTTTAGTTCCACAAGTGAAATCCTGTAGCAAAACAAGTCAAATTGGAGTGTTAGAAGCTAAAATGGAATATGATTCGTGTTCACGGCTAGGAGGTGTTCACGACCCTATGTTCTTGAAGAAATGAAGAACACTTAATGATCCTAGGCTAGATTCTAAGAAGATTCAAAGGTTTTTATGTCTTTTTTCTTCGTGTTCTTCTCTTGTTCTTTGCGTTCTTTGTGAAAACTGTTGGAGCTTATGATGAACTAGTGATTATCACTTGAAATTGATGAGAAAGGATGATCTTAGTATGTTCTTGAGGAGAGAGGTTGTTCTTGGCTGATGATACTTGAGAGAAAATGGTTGGAATTGTGTTTGAAATTGTAGAAATAAAGAAAAAGTCGGCTGAAATCTATATATATGTGAGGTTTCATGGCCATGAACCTCATTTGCGGTCCGATGGCGGTGGTGGCCGAGAAGTGAGATTGCAGCCGAAGCCTGATCACGGCTGAAGTTCACTATCGGAGGGTTTGCGGTCCTCTTTCGTCGTATGAGGTTCACAACCCTCGTATGGATTCTGAAGGGAGAAGAAAGAAAAAGAATGTGAAGCGTCTCGATTCTAATAGCTCCCTTTTTAAACAAATAACACTTTGAATACAAGGTTTAAACACTTATAAAACATTATTCTAACTTATTTAAGATAGAATAAGATTTAAGTTAACTTTGCAAGTAGAAAATAACGAAGTGTTACATCATATGCCAAGGGTAGATCAAGTGTGAATTTTTTTTATCATTAGCTTGAAGGCGAAGGAAAGTCTTATCAAGCAGGAAAATACTCTCAACATTAAATCAAAAAATGCTTATGACGAGTATTTGAACGAAATGTCGAATACCAGTTCATCATCGAAAGATTTGACATCTTTTGTTCAAGCCTGGCATTCTGTTTCAAAAGAAAAGATAACGAAACAACAATCTGCGAAGCCAAAGGTGAAAGTCAGTGAAAGTCCTAAACTTGTGCAAAATTATATTTACGAGCCTTTACCAAATGAAGTGGACTTAATTGATAGTCTTAAATCAAAATTCTGTAATTGGATTTTAGGATCTTCATTTCACAATGTGTTTCAAACTAATCAGAAAGGACCCAAACAACCTTGAGTACCTAAATTTTTTCACTGATTGTAGGTTTTATGTGATGAGCAATATGATGACAAATGGCATATCGATAGTGGTTGCTCTTGTCACATGACTCGAAAGAAAGAGAATTTATGTGATTATCAAAGTTTGGCAAATGTTGGTGTTGTGAAATTTGGTAACAATTAAAAGCTTCAAGTAAAGGGTTATGGTAAAGTCACGAATGGGAAGTTTACTGTGAATCGAGTTGCTTATGTCGAAGGTCTTCAAAATAATTTGATTAGTGTTTCGCAACGTGTTGTGGGAACGGGTAATCAAGTTGTGTTCAATGAAAAAGGAAGCGTAATTTCAAATGTCCATACAAAAGAAGTTTTGCACAAATCCAAAAGAAAAGGAGACATGTTTACTCTTGACATCAATACTATTGTTGGAAAACCCTTTATATGCTTACTCTCGAAAGCTTCATCAGATATCAACTGGCTTTGGCATCGAAGACTGTCACGTTTGAACTTTCGAAATTTGAACAAATTGGTGGTTCAAGACTTGGTAAGAGGATTACCTGTGATAAAATTTGATAATGATACTTTGTGTGCTGCTTGTGAACAATGAAGGCAACATAAACAAGGTCATCCGATTACCATCGATCCAAAAGTTGTCGAACCATTGGAATTAATTCATATTGACTTATGTTAACCATCGATAGTTGAAACTCTTAACAAGAAACGATACATTCTAGTAATTGCTGATGATTTTTCTCGATTTACATGGGTTTATTTTCTCAGGTTAAAATCTAAAGTTTCTCAAACAATGATTGATTTACTCAAAAAGATGGAAACAAGCTTGAAGAAGAAAGTTCGAAAAATTAAGAGTGATAATGGTTCCAAATTTAAAAACAATGTTCTTGATTCAATTTTTGTTGACAAGGGGATTTCTCATAACTTTTCTTCACCATATACGCCGTAGTAAAATGGTGTTGTTGAAAGGTTAAATTGATCTCTTTGTGAAGCTGCATGAACAATGCTCATTTATGCGAATCTTCCTCAATATATATGGGACGAAGCAATCTCTACTACATGTTTTACTCAGAATAGATCTTTTATTCATTGAAGATTCAACATAACTCCTTATGAAATTATCAATAACCGAAAACCTAATGTCAAATTCTTTCGTGTTTTTGGTTGTAGGTGTTTTAACATGAATCTCAAAGATAATCTTTCGAAATTTCAGTCCAAAGCTGACGAAGGAGTTTTCTTGGGTTACTCTCATAATTTGGTTACATATCGGGTGTTGAATAAACACACAAGAAAGTTGTAGAAACATTCAATGTTATGTTTGAAGATCATTATGTTAAACAAGTTGAAAAATGTTTTGAACAAAAACCAATTCTTCATGAATCCAATGATGAATCTGAAAGTTATAATTTGTATGACTTTGATTATGATTTAATTTTTGGTGTTCCAGATAGAGTTGCGGATGCTGAAATCAATGCTCACAATAATCAAATTCCGGAATCATCCAAGCATTCTGATTGTTTGACATCTACTCCAGATCCCGTTGATGAAAACTTGGAATCACCTTCTCTATAAATAACGAAAGTATGTTGAATGATCAAGTGGAGGGGGAGCACTTTCATTCAAATTCTCATGATGACAGGGAGCATTTTTTGAAGGGGAGAATAAAAGAATAGATGATGATGTGGAGGGGGAGCAAACTGCAAATAAATTTGTCGAGGGGGAGCTAAATATGTCAAATAATAATCAAGATGAAATCTTTCATGATCTAACTGATAATGTTTCTGTTGTAGGTTCTGAAACAGAAGAAATGTTTGAACATGAACCATTAGATTTTGATCCAGCATATCCTCCAATGGATAAATGGGTTAGAAGTCATCCTAAGGAACAAGTGATAGGAAAACCACATGAAGGAGTGCTAACAAGAGCTCAGATACGTGCAAAGAATGAGGTACTCAATACTTATCATGAGTTTTGCATGTTTAATGTTTTTATTTCGAAAATTGAACCAAAATTAGTTAAGGTTGCAATGGAACACTCTGATTAGGTTGTTGCAATGCAATCTAAATTGGCTGAATTCGAAAGAAACGAGGTTTGGAGGTTATATCCTAACCCAAAAGATGCTTCAATTGTCGGATTAAAATGGATTTTCAAGAATAAAACCGACAAAGATGGTAATATTGTTCGAAATAAATCTAGGCTAGTTGTAAAATGTTATTCGTAACAAGAAAGTATCGATTATGAAGAAACCTTTGCCCCTGTCGCAAGATTCAAGGCCGTTCGAATATTTTTAACCTGTGTAGCTCATCAAGACTTCGATGTATATCAAATGGATGTCAAATGTGCATTTCTAAATGGTGAAATCGAAGAAACTGTATATGTGGAACAACCTCCAGGTTTTGTAAATGAAGAATGTCCTGATCATTGTTATATTCTAGATAAAGCAGTGTATGTACTAAAACAAGCACCAAGAGTATGGTATGCAACTTTAACTTCTTTTTTAAAATAATTGAAATTTAAACAAGGATCAGTTGATCCCACTCTCTTTCGAAAGAAAGTTGGAGATCATCTAATGCTTGTTCAAATTTATGTTAATGATATTATTTTTGGCTCTACCAACCCTGCTTTATCTAGTGAATTCGAATATCTGATGAAAAACAAATTTGAGATGAGTATGATGGGTAAAATGAACAACTTTCTTGGATTAAATATTCGTCAAAATAGAGAAGGAATTTTTATAAATCAAGAAAAATATACCAAGAATTTTCTTGAAAATTTTGGCTTGACGAATAGCACAAAATTGCGAGTGCCAATGGCATTTGGAACAAAGCTCACACCTTCGTTAGATAAACCTACCGTTGATCATACTTTATACAGAAGCATAATAGCCTCATTACTGTATCTTACAGCAAGTCGACCTGACATTATGTTTTTTGTTTGTAATTGTTCTAAATATCAAATGAATCCCCGAGAACCATATTTAACAACAGTGAAGAATATTTTTCGATATCTCAAAGGATCTATTTCGTTTGGATTGTGGTATCCTTCGAAAACATGATTCTTCATTCGAGCATTTTTTGATGCTGATTTAGGGGGTTGCAATCTTGATAGAAAAAGCACAAGTGGCGGATGTCAACTACTTGATGGGAAATTGATAAGCTGACAATCAAAGAAGCAAACATGTGTTTCGATTTCGACGGTAGAAACAGAATATGTAGCTGTTGCAGCTTGCATTTCTCAAATTATTTGGATTCAAAGCCAACTGTGAGATTATGCAATCAATATGAAGAAAATTCTATTATATTGCGATTCTCAAAGTGCTATATGCATTTGTCACAATTCTGTGCAACATACGAAAACTAAACATATTGCTCTTCGATATCATTTTATAAAAGATCATGTTGAGGATGGCAATATCGAAGTTCATTTTGTGAAAACAACTGATCAACTTGCTGATATTTTCACAAAGCTGCTTGATGAAAAATCGTTTGTCCACATTTTAACAGGATTTGGAATGATCGAAGGTGGTTTAGTTCCAAGATGTGATTCGAAAGAATGATAAGGTGGAAAAGGATGACAACTGTTGGAGTTAATGGTTACTGTTCATAGTCAACACTTCACTTTCGACATGCTGGTAAATGGATAAAACGAAAAATCTTCGCAAGTTTGGTATATTTACTTTTTTTATTTTTGAATTTTTTTTGTTTTCGAAAAATCAAAAACACCAATAAGATTTTACTTTTGTTTTGTCTTTCATTTTTTGAAAAATCAAAAATTACCAAAAAGATTTTACTTTTGTTTTGTCTTTTATTTTCGAAAAATCAAAAATAACAAAAATATTTTACTTTTGTTTTGTCTTTAGTTTTCAGAAAATTTAAAACTCCAAAAAGATTTTCTTGTTTGTTTGTTGGTTGTTTTTCAAATTGTTCTTACAACTGAAAGTGAAGGTTATTGAAGGTTCATGCTTGCAGTTCTAGGGTTAGGTATATTTTCGCAAAATCAGGTACTAGTTAGGGTGTCCCTAGAAGCATGTTGCAACATGTCGAACCAAGCCTCCTTTGACTCAATGTATGATTTCGAAGCCTTAATGAAGTTTTTATCACAAAAATTTCTACCCAATCAGGCTATATTCACATTAGTCCATGAGCTACCATACTCTACTCAAATGAGTTTAGAGTAATCTGCTTGGTCCAACAAATAGCAGTGGTACATTTTAAATTCATTAACCAATCTTTTTCATCCCAAAATTCTTACACTTTCACACACAATGAATTATGTCCAAGAGATATCTGGTAAAACCAATTAGGATTTAGACATATCAACATTATGTGTTAATGATCTAACATCATGAGGCCGTGATGAAAGTGAAACCCTACATATCAAACTATTTAAGGAATTAACGGGGAACATTGTTCCAGAATTGACGGAACATTTGTTTCTGTACCAACCATCGATACTCCAAATCATATTCAATCATTTTGAGTGGTCTTGATCAAATGTTAGAAACCCACAACATTTGTTTCCCAACAAGATCCAGATGACTAACAACCCACAACATTTCATGATGGTTACTTTTTCACGCATGGAAATTTTATCTGCATGTGGGTACAATTTTCAAGGTGTCACGTCATATCTCATTTAATGTTGATCCCGCTTCAAATTCAAATCCATGGATCACCTATTAAAAGGGTTTCAAGGGTTCATTATACGGTTACGCTTTCTGAAAATTCCTAAATTGCAAAAGAACTCTTTGTCTTATTCATTCATCTTCAATCTCTAATCATGGCTAATCCCGCTACTGTTGATGCTCCTTCTCAAATCACAAAAGATGTTTCTTAACAACCCATCATGAAAGTCCATAGAACAAATTATCAAGTCGATAATGATGTTTTAGTCAATCTGGAAGAGTTAAAGATGTTGATAATTGCTTTACAAGACTCTATTCTGAAGACCGCTATGTTCAGTTCCTTTGGTGTTCCACTCTCATGGCTATCACTTGTAGGCTCAACGGCCACATATAGCAAAACGTTGGATGTAATCACCTTCAACCTAATCAATGAGAAGAAGTTTCGATGTAATCACAACTGATCAAGTTCTGACAATGTTAAATGAGATGGGTTATTAACCTATTCTCACCAAGATAGGTGACTTCCAGAAATTGTGCCTCCCTTGTATATAGAATTTTCTATTTGGAATATACATTCGATGTCTCACAGGTCTAAGTGTAGGTTTAGATAAAGGGAGATTGGAAGTTTACGCTATGGTTGCTGGGATTTATTATGATGTTGTTGTGGATTATGCTACCTAGATGTGGAAGGAGTTTTTGAAAAGTGTGGAAAATACCAATGTAGTTGATGGGATTTCATGTGCAAGGTACTGGAGTTTAATCTTGAGGTTTGCGTATGAGAAGGAAGGGTTTTTGGTACCAAATGATGAGCAAACAGAAGAGTTTATGAAGTATAATTTTTCGAAGACACTTGAAGATTATGCTGTTGTATTTCACTATTTCCAAATGTTGCTTGAATTCCAAATGGTATGCTCAAAAAGGTGGATCCTTCGAATTCGATTTTGAAAGCCTACTTCAAGACAACTAATACATCAATTGAGACTGGTGTTCTCTTACCTTGATCTGATGATGGATCTACTAAAAATTCCAAAAAATCAAAGACGGTAGAAGACAGTTCATTAAACCAATTCCGGAGAAGAAACGTTCTAACTCTCCGTATAAGAATACCAATGATGAAGTTGTTGTTTAAAAGGCTGAGGACAAACCAATCGAACCAGAGACTGTCGAACCTTTCAAAGAAGTTGTTCCTTCGAAGACCGGTGTGTTCAAGAAAATTAAGATGATGGCACATATGTCACATAGTTCTTCTGACAGACCTCCCAGCTTTTTTCTCCGTCCATGATTCGCAAGCCTCATGTTACAATAAAATGTGTTATTCTTTGTGAATTTCCCATTCTTGTTTCCCCATCCGCAAAGAATGCCAAGCCAAGGATATGCCCAAACTCATTTCCACGAAACAGAAAAAGAAGCTTCGAAAGTTGGTGATTACTGACGAGTCTATAGGAGAAGATGTTATTCAAGATCCTCCAGTGACAACATCTCAAGATACTTCAAATGTCGAAATGACAATTATCTCTTCGCAATTGTCACAACCTGAACCATTCATTGTTTCTCTTGCTATGGTGTCCAATGTCAAACTTCCCAGCCTCAAGGTACACCAATTATTGTTTCTTCTCACTTTGGAACTTCAACCATTGAGACTTCAACCACTTTACCTCCATTCATTACCATTTCACTTGATATTCATTCACTCACTTTCGATAACATACTTGATCAACCATTTACTTCATTATTTTCTTCACAATTCACTGAACCCCCGGTTACTCATGAAGAAGCTCATCATTCATCATATGATGATGAAGATGTTTTTGGTGGTACTTTTGGAGACATTCAGTCTGATATAGAAGAAGAGGAAGTTCCAAAAACTATGATCCTTATAGGCAAACAATTCAAAATTTTGAATAGGAAGCTCAATTCTTAATTACAAAATCAAGTGGATGGAGGAGGAAAACATTCGGTATCAAGCTTGGAAGTTGATCTGATGATCAAACGACAAGAAAGCCTTCTTCATGAGGCCATCTCTGATGTGGATCGAAATAATGAAAAATCTGTCAAGAATCTGTTGACTATGTTCTCTTCAGATCTCAGAGATTTGAAGGATGTTTCAAGAACTTCATGATGATATAAGAAAGGAGATAGCTGTTTTTCAACAGGACTTTGCTTCTCTGAATCAGAAAATTGATATAATAGTCAATGTTGTTACGAAGTTTGTAAAGATCTATGAAGTTCTTGGTCCAAGGGTGGAGCAAATGTCTAAGGATGAAGTTTAAAGTTTTTCGGAAATTAACAAGATATTTACTGAATTGAAAGACCTTGTTTCGAAGTCAGGATCTTCTGCCTTAACAACTCCTGAGTTTTTGTCTCAAAAGTTTAAGTTATTTGAAAGTGTTCTTCAAAAGGAATTGGCCCCATTGTCTAAGCTTATCAATTTTCTACCAACGAATGCCCCGTCTGTTATCACATGGATGCAAGGGGGAGAGAAAAAGGTTGTTGGGGAAGAAGCTTCTTGGAAAACTGAATACAAAGTTAAGGTTGTGGGTAAAATTTTTGCAACAAATATTCCTTCAACAAAGCCAATATTATCGAAGGTTGATCCTGTGGCTTCAACATTTACTATTACAAGGACAATTTCCAAAGGTATTGTGATTGGAACAAGTGGCGAAGGAAGTGCATCGAAACCTAAAGAAATATAAAAAAATCAAGATAGGGGGAAAAGGATCATAATTGAAAAATCAAAAGAAAAAAAGGAAGGCAAAGGTAGAGGCAGAGATGGAGAAGCAAAGACAAATACAAAGTATTTTAAGACTTCGTCAGAATGATCCTCCAAATCTCAACAAAGTATATCGAAGGAAGCTGCATAGTTATGAAAAACATAAAAGCAAGGGTGGCATATATTGAAATGCATGTTTTCGAGAAGAAGCCCGAAAAGAGTTATTCTATCGAAAATTATGAAATAAATCAACTAGATTTCCTAATGAATGAGATGATGTTCGTTACCGCTCAATACAAAATTATTGATAGATTTAAGAATCCAGATGATTTTACACACATGAAGTTGAGATTTCATGATGTTTTGGGGAAAGAGCAGGAGGAAGTTTGGTCACTTGTGAAGATTTTCCAAGTAATAAGTGTGACAAAGGATGAACTTTTTGAAAATATGCTTCAAAATTTCAGATATCATGTCGTACGGGCTAACAAGATCGCATGTAATTTCTCCATTGCTGACTTTCCGTTAATGAAATTGAATGATCGTATTCAAGTTTCATACATTCTCAAGGATTCAGATGTTTCAAAGCTTCAGGGAACCAACAAAGAAGTGTTGAGGTCGGGGTTAGGATATCTTAATCTTTTCATAGACAATTATTACGGTTGTCTAGCATTGACTGATATAGAATTAGCTATGTCATTAGGAAAAAAGTTGCAGTTCCTCAATCAATGGTGAAAAGAAAAGCTAATCTGATAGCATATGATGATGATGGGATATTCTTGAAACCCTATGGGATAGTTTTTGTTGGGTAGGGTAAGAATGGAAAACAGTCAAAGTTTTTGTTTCAAGCAAATGATGTCGAAAGATACACAACAACCCAATATACGAACTTAATTGTGTGTATGAATAACTGTAAGAAGAACACAAAAGGTGATAAAGCTGAGATGTAAAAGATTATGAATTGGTATGCTGAAGTTCGAAACAATTACATAAAGCTGCTCAATTTTTGATCAATTAACTTCGACACTTATTACAAAGGGGGAGAATGTTAGTGTCGAATATGTTGTTATGTGTCGAAGTCTGTATTAGCAGTTTTGAAAGTCTTTTATCTATTTACTTAGGCATTTTGTGTTCGAACTTTTATGTTTAGTCCTTAGTATTTTTTGTACACTTTCTGATTCTCCTATAAATCAGAGTTGTACTTAGGGATGGATAGAACTTTTTCAGGCTTTCTGTCTAAACATTATCTGTGTATTCAGAAGTATAAGTGAGCTATAAACAAGATCTTATTTACTCGTTGTTGTCATATACTTTGATTACTTTGATTTCTTTTATACTCGATTAAATCACTACTACAACCCTTCTCTTGCAACACTATAACCTATTGACATTAGAAAATTCTCAAAACAAATACCTTGCCTATATTAGTTTCTAGTTTGATTTCTTGAGAGTTCTTAGATTCGAGACATAGATCGAGATATACCACTTGAGGATTCTTCGATTGGATACTTAGCATGAGTTGCATTATTGAGGATATTGGGATTGACGATCTAGTGTAACATATATATTCCATGTAGGAAATCGATGGAAACATCAGTACTATCTACTACATATGTATAATTCGAAATTATTTTTATCTATTGATTCTCACACTATCTCTCATAAACAAATATCATGTTTGATTTCGTATGCAGGAGCATCAAAGTATCATGGACAAAATGTGGATTTGGATGACAATTCCACTTCCTGAGGAGGACCAGGTGGTGCCTCATTCTCCAGAGCCAGAGGATGATCATGCCCCAGAGGTTCCATTACCAACATCACCTCTATCTAAGGACGAGAAGCCTCACAAAGATGAGGAGGACGAGGAGATAGATAATAGTTCAATGTATCCAGAATCATCCTCCAAAGATGACTCAACTGATCATGTTGACTACTTCAAGCCATATACCGAGGAGGAGACAAATGCTATTGATGGGGGCAAGCCAGATCCTGCTCCACCATCATTGGAGGTTCCACCACTACCCTACCATAGATCTTTTAGACTACATATCACAAGTATTAGAGAAAAGAACACTCTAATAAAGTTAATCCTTATATATACCCGTGGACTTCCTAAGTCATAGAGTGGCATGAGGAGGATATCATTAGATTTCACAATGAGGTGGGCTTATCGTCCAGAGCTCCGATATGTGATCCTATTCTTGAAACTTCGATTGAGACAACGATATATGTGCTAGTCACACGTACGGCAGAACATTCCGATAGGATACACTATATAGATGTGGAGCTTAGGGTGTTAAATAGTGAGATAGGACATCTATTAGGTCGAGTCCTAGAGTTCGAGAAGCGTAAGGACATTAATGAGATAAGGATCCTACATGCTTATAACCACTTGGAGGAGGCACGGTCACAAAACATGATACAACTGATTATGATGGATGAGATGGAGCTCTGCACAGAGATATTAGAAGAGACGATTGCAGTAATCGAAGCGAGGGAATTGAATTAATATGATGATTAATTTCCTTTATCAGTAGGTGGCACAGTTAATACCACTTTTATTTTTATTTTTGCATTCTGGTAAACGGATTTAGCGGGGGTTGCTAAGAGAAATATTTTTGGGTTAGGGATTAAGGAAAAGTTTGTATGCAAGATTATAGCACACTTACTATCTCTTTTGATGTAAAATACCTTACTTTTCTTGTCCTAACATCATTTTTTTTATTCACGAAATCACAATGTAATAACCAGTATTTGTAATCAGAAGATATGCATATGTGAAAAAAAATTATTTCATGAAAGAAAAGTGTTATATTGTGAAATAGTTGTATGCGATATAACAAACTTATCTGATGAAAATTCACAATATCTTGCGACATTGAAATTTGTAAATCATTCTTACAAATTATTCTAACTCTCGCAAGTAAAAACGAATCATCAATATATGTATTTGAATGACTAGCAAAGGCTATAAATAACTAACATCTACCTCCATATTAACTAATTTAGCATCATAAACATGTTGCCAAAGAGAACCCCCCCCCCCTAAGCAACTCAAGATCCCAGACAAACCTAAATTTTGTGCATATGGACTCAGTTGCCATAAAAGCACTAGTAGCCCAACATATCTGTAGTGACCCAGTAATAATGTTGAATGTGGAATAATAATGATCAAAGTGAATTAAACATAATCGAAGAACACACATTGTAAATTGGGTCTTGTAATGGTTTCTCTCTCTAAACTAAATCTCAAATAAAATGGGTTCTTTCATAAAATAGGAGCCACTCACTTCTGATTTTTAGGAAAGGCTAAACCCATTACACATCCAAAGAGGGTAAGCCACAACCAAGGAGAAATTTGTACCCTAACATTATCCCCCTCAAAGATAGGATTGGTTGTCCTGGCTTCAATATCCAAACAAGCTCCAAGCAATCAAGACCCAACTCCCCCTCGAAGTAACATCAGTCTTCAAATTGTTTTGAAGAAAAATATTCCAGAAGTTTTGAATACCCATTTCAACATTCTCCATCATTTTTATAATCAACAAATTAGTATAAAAGCCACACGGGTATGAGAAATGCCCGACGAATAAACCATACGAAAATACCCTTCGATGTGTGACAAAAAGTAAACCACAAAAAACATGATGAGTTTTGAGCATATCTACATTCCTATGTGATCATGCAACCCTAATTGCTTTGGATCTAAGTTTTTCTCTATTAAACATACAAATATGAACACCAAATAAATAACCCTATAGACTAGCATACACTTTTTGAAATCATGTATAAAACTAGGGTTAGAAGATTACCTCACTTGTTATGTTGCAATAATAAGAACCACCTTGACTATTGAAAGATTAGTGCCCTAAGTGTTGCACCTCTAATGGAGTCAAAAACACTCAATGCAAAGAATGATGATGCAAAGATGAGGAAATCGGCCAGGGTTCTCTTAGAAAAACATAAGGCCAAAATCCTTAGGTTAAGGGGGTTTATATAGTTGTGGCTACTAGGGCTTTTTAGATGGTCACCCTAATTCCTTTCTTAGGCCTTAAGCAGTCCATGGACCTCCACAATAGAAGTCTTGGACGAATTCTATAGGGCTTACTACAGATTTCAACCAATCCTCCCAAATGAGTCCATCAACGCAACTTTGCAACTATCAATGATAGGCAAAACTAGTCCGTCTATTATTAATTAGTCCCTTTAATCCCAAAATTAATATCATATTAGTTTTAGATTAATTACAAATTTATAATATTATTTCCAAATAATTCATCTTATAATATATTAATTAAATCATTCTGAGTACCAATTTATTATTCATATAATAAATCATACTCTCTCTCTCTCTGTGTGTCTCTCTCTCTCTCTCCACTAGTCATCCTGTCAAGTTGCATTAGTGAAGGAAACCCAAAAGACCATGCTACAAATCTAATCAAGTACATACCATATACAGTTATGGGCTTAGACACCTAACCTAACAATCTTCCACTTGGATAAGTCTAGTAACTATTATTGCAAGTATGAATTCAGAATTTGGCTAGCAATCGTAGCTCTCAAAAGCCGCAGTTGAACTCTGATCTTATCAGTAACGCGTCCTTTAGATACGTGATCAGATATTCCTCCATTCTACAAGATATCGTATGGACATGAGACATGGATTATAATCATTCTTTCTATCCAGGGATTGTAACCTGATTTCCGATTTATAACTACTGACTCAGACTACAATTGAACATATCAACTTAGTCCAAGCTTGGCCAATCGCTTAGGGTGTCATCAATAAATCATCGAGGGGCCCACAAATATCGCTTTTAACCCATTTAGAGTAAAAGTAACGGATACACTTTGACTCATATGCTTGTACTATTTACTCATCAAATCATACGCAACAATATGTTTTATAACATCAATTTATTAATGCGTTTACGTATAATCAATGCACAACCGACTTGTAAGCAACAACTATATCTCTTCGTTTCAAGAATATAAGATATTATCCTCTCATAATCACTCATGATAAAATCCATGAAGTGATTCAAATGAGCGTTGGTTTAATCCAATACTCAAATCCTATTTCAGGAGTACGAATGAACACTTTAGCAAACATTTATTATGCCTAAGCACTTAGACAATCTACAGTCGGATTCATAACAGTCTTAACTCAGTACTTACTTCTAAAGTATGAATGATTGTGGATGTTTTAATAATCTTATTATTCGGGACGTAAAACATGCGAAGTGAAACATAAGAATAATCTAATCCAATATCGTCTCAAAACTTTTGAATATAAATAAAACACTTATTAATTAATTACCATATTAATTAGACCTTATTCATGTATAATGTTTCGAACAATCAACTTAATACATGAGTTAAAACAATAGTCATCCCATGCTCCAAGCATGCACACTATGTTTATCTATGGTCCTT
This sequence comes from Lactuca saligna, assembly GCF_052625555.1. Lineage (NCBI taxonomy): Eukaryota > Viridiplantae > Streptophyta > Magnoliopsida > Asterales > Asteraceae > Lactuca > Lactuca saligna. The sequence goes on from NC_136421.1 coordinate 247,752,176, forward strand.
TCTTTGTGAAATAGATCAATTGGACACATTTCCAATGATGCTCATTTCACAATTCCAAATCCTTATCACAAGTGTAAGACATGTCACTACTAGAATCCGTTAGAGTCTAAGCTTATGTGCAACGAACCTATTGTAATGTCAAAGCACCAAAGTCCCAGAGACTTAGCCAATGATATTATAAAGCATTCCATTGTAGAACAAATCCATAGAATCAAAGTCTCACATTCAAAGAGCATTCCTTGATTATCCTTCTTGCATTAAAGTTACTAACTTACACATAGATTCTTACATTTCCATGATTTCCATATGACTATCCATTATCTATTCAAAATTATATCAATATAGTCCACCCATCACTATACTTCCAACTATCCATAAGCAACCAATCTTCGGTACACCTCATATTGTCCTTGATAGTTCTTTAACAACGTTATTCATATCTAGTTCTGGTCCCGTTTCCCTCTTCATGCGCTAGGCATTTGAAAATTAGAACATGCAGATATTATAGGATACGCAATCATCCTATACCCGAAGCATATGAGATACAATTCATAATGTCTTACATAAAGACAAGATACTAGACCAGTCTCTTGCTATAATATTTCCATATATATATATATATATATATATATATATATATATATATATATATATATATAATTTCCTTTGTTGAAACATTTCAACATGACATTGTTATACGTTTATGACTAAATTCGATTAAAATTTCAAACTAAACTTTTAGATTCGAAATGAAGTATAAATGTCTTCTCCCTTAAGACTTACTATAACGATACAATTTCCAAATTCTATGACTTTGCAAATTTCGAACTTTATTTCCTATAAATAGCATTGCTAGCTTGCAATACTTAGGATAATAATTATGCTCCCACTAGCATAAGAATTATGTTCTTATCAGCATAACAATTATGCTCTCATTAGCTTTGACATGTACTCAGAAATTAGTTGGACTTCTACAAATCAATACCTATTGAGTTTCTTACCAAATTTCAGATTTTTAATACGTGGTGCTTTGATAAGTCTTTGTCTAGACTTCTCAAGCTCATACACCTTTCATTAGATAGTTTATGTGTGTGTCTAAACCCTTTCAGAACTCATCACAATAAGTCATGAATGTTTAGACAATTTCTTTCCATTTCTCACAATTCAAACTATGAAAAGGGATGTCGTAATCATATTCGAATTTGAGAACACAATCATCACACCTTCTAACTCTAATCCTTATAAAATCTACTAGCGAAAGTGTTTCTTCTCAATCATTCTCATGAAGTAGAGAGAAACCTCTTAGCACTTAGATTTTATGGTGTATAGTTTTCTATCAATATGAACTTGTCATTTTCAACCACTATCATATTCAAAATTATATGGACTGAACTTGCTTATTCTTAATTTCTTTCCATCCGACAGCACAATGAACTACCATTGCTTCCAAGTTATTGAGCAGCTCACCCACACTGATCAATGTACTTTCACTGATCAAGGTGTTTTGCCTTATGCTATCAAATGAGAATTCATAGAACTTACGTGCATAGTCAACATAACTGGAATGGGCAGAAAAATAAGAATATATGTAACACCCAAAAATTTAAGCCAAATTTTTAACTTTTTCATCCATTAAAAACCAAATAGTATTATACAAATTGTTTTCAAAATATTATTCATCAGAGTCTCCCAGAAACAAAATCATCAGGATGAGGAGCGGTACGGTCACACCTTTGCCTTACCCTGATCTTCGGATGTACTTGAAACAATAAACTGAAACTGTATGCCCGAGAGCTTAGTGAGTTACCCCCAAAATACCAATACTACACCGATAATACCATATCAATAACAGATAACAACATGTATTCTTGACATTCAACCTGACTGGACCGCCTTGCAACGCCTACATTCTATCTAGATCTATCCCGAGCCTTCGGTATGACTGGACCGTCATGCAGGGCCCATAGTCTATCTGGACCGCTCGTCGGGTGTGTTGGCCTTCAGCACAAAGCAGGACCGCCTCAACCCAACCATTAAACAAATAACCATGTGCACATAAATAACATATACTGCGATATATATATATATATATATATATATATATATATATATATATATATATATATATATATATCAGATATAACTATCTCATAGATCATCTATCATAGCAATCACTTATAACCAGAATACCGACCTAATCAAGTCACTAACATACCGATCCTAATAGATCATAAAGCATAACAACATCCTGTCTATCTGGATACCGATCTAACAAATTATAACCACATACAACATATTATAATCAGAATAACAACCTAAAGGGCCGACCTTGGTGCCTTAGACCCAAGTAATATAGTGAGGATAACTCACCTCGCTAGCAACTCGGAATAATACTGTCCACACCTCCAAATATAGCTTCAGCCACCTCACCTGTACCCATAAGTGGTCCACTAAATAATTACTCAAATTACGAAAAATCCCTTGGAAGGCACAAGACACTCCCTAGTCAAAGTCAAAGTCACTGGTCGATGGTCAACAGTCCACGTTTCCTTATTTGTTGAGTGAAACTTTCCCTCCAATGAGTCCCTACTGATTCAAGAGTTACTCCACTCAACTCGTCGAGTTTTTAACAGACCCGCCATGTCAATATGTGACCCAGTGCTTGGAAACCCAAACTGACTCGATGAGTCATCTCCCAGACTCGTCGAGTCCACACGGGACCAATTCGGACAAAAACCCTACTTGACTCGCCGAGTCATCTCCTAGACTCGCCGACTCTATACGAATACTCCCATGATCAAGCGATTCTGAACTATTCCTCTGATCCAAACAGAATATCTAGGTCCCTAGGGTGCATTAGCAATGTAAATTTGCTACCTTTATGTATTTGCGTGCCTTAAAATCTGAATCCAAGCTTGGAATGAAGCTTTACTCTTACAGAAGGGTTCTTTCATGACAATACTGAGAACTTTATGAACTTAGGACCCAAGGGAGGTTCAGATCTAAAGTTTTAACTACAAATCTAGCTCCCACACAATAATTGCTTGATAAATAAGCTAAAGAAACCCTAAACTTTACACAAGAGAGATTTTAGGAGGAAAGAGATCAAGGTAATCTGTTGGTTACCACCAAAATGTTCCCAAACTGAAGTAGACTCTGGATCCACATGAATTTCCTTGATGCTAGCCTCTTGGTCTACAGATTCCCTTCACTAAATCACTTTCCAAAGCTCCAAAAACACTCACAAGCCTCACACACACAAAAATTAGGATTTCTGGCTCTCAAGGGGGTAATAAAAGACAGTGGGAGGCGCTAATGGTCCAATATATCAGGTGCAAAACCCCTGAAATTCAGGGTTTCCCCCACCAGCTCCTACTCATCGAGTCCCCTTCCCGACTCGTTGAGTTAAATCATTAAATGATGTGTCCTATCCCGCTGCTACTTGACGAGTCATAGCATCAACTCATTGAGTAGGCCTTAAAATATGAAGCCTAAATTAAATAATAATGATACCTAACATTTGGGACGTTACAATTCTCCCCCACTTATTTTAGACTTCATCCTTAAAGTCTACTGTGGTGAATAACTCCAGGTAATGCTCTCGCATCTTAGCCTTCGGCTCCCATGTCCACTTAGATCCCCTTCGATACTCCCTTTGTAACCCCACCAAAGGGACCTCCTTGTTTCGCAGAACTTTCACTTTCCTTTCCAAACAGCCACCAACCTCTCAATGTAATTCAGGTGCTCATCAACCTGAGTGTCATCCAATGGTATCACAGCCTTTGGGTCCATAATGCACTTTCATAATTGCGAAATGTGAAAGGTGTTATGAATCCGACTGAGCTTATCTGATAATTCCAACCTGTATGCCACTTTACCAATCCTGGCAACGACCCTGAACAATCCAATATAACGGGGACCCAACTTTCCCCTTTTTCTGAAATGAATCACGCGTTTCCATGGTGAGACCTTCAAGAATACCATATCAACAACCTAAAACTCCAAATTTGGTCGATGTTTGTCAGCGTAACTCTTTTGCTGACTCTGAGCGGTCTGCAACCACTGTCTGATCTGCTGAATCTTTTCGGTAGTTTGCAAAGCTATCTCCATCCGACCTATTACCCTGTGTCCAACCTCACCCCAACAAATCGGGGTTCTACATCTCCGACCATACAATAGCTCAAAAGGGCGGGGCGCCAATATTGGATGATGGTTGTAGTTGTAATCAAATTATACAAGAGCTAAGTGGGAATCCCAACTCCCTCCAAAATCAATAACACACACCCTCAACATATCCTCGAGGGTCTGAATGGTCCGCTCACTCTTCTCGTCGGTCTGAGGATGAAACGCTTTACTGAAGTGTAGCCGTATGCGCAGTTCTTCGTGGAACTTCTGCCAGGAACGGGAACTAAACCTGAAATCCCGGTCGGAAATAGTGAAAACTGGTACCCCGTGTCGAGCAACGATCTCACAAACATACACATCGGCCAATTTCTCGGCCGAAGAACTTTCCCGAACAACCAAGAAGTAAGCATTCTTGGTCAATCGATTAATAATAACCCATATAACATCAAATTCCTTCGCTGTCTTCGGCAACATAGTAATGAATTCCATCGAGATTTTCTCCCATTTCCACATGGGAATCTCCAAGGGCTGTTACAGACCATGCGGTCTCTGATGCTCAGCCTTGACCATCCTACAAGTCAGGCACCTCTCGACATACCCAATGATTTCTCGCTTCATACATAGCCACCAGTAACTCAAACTCAGGTCTCTGAACAACTTGGTGGCCTCCTCCAAAACAGTCTGTCTGAATCCCCCAAACATCGGGACCCATACACGACCATAACGGGTCATCAATCCCCGTCCATCCTGCACAAAATGGGTGCTTTCACCCTTAATCCTTTCCTTCTTCCAATTCTCAGGTCTCATACCCTCAACCTGCGTGTCCCTGATCAAACTCACAATCGCAGGATCCATGGCTATCCTCATACATCTGGCTGGGGTGGAAGACCCCACTACCTTGCGGCTCAGAGCGTCTGCCACCAAATTCACTTTATCAGGGTGGTAAAGGATCTCACAATCATAGTCCTAGACTACATCTAGCCACCTACGCTACCTCATGTTCAGGTTGGGCTCATCCATGATGTGCCTTAAACTCTTGTGATCCATATATATGGTACAATGGATCCCATATAGATAATGTATCCATATCTTGAGGGCAAAACCCACCACCCAACTCCAAATCATGAGTAGGATACCTAGTCTGATGCGGCTTCAACTATCGCGATGCATATGCAATCACCCGTCCCCTCTATATGAGGACCGCTCCCAACCCTGTGACGGACGCATGACAGAATACCATGAATTCTTCAACTCCTTCAGGGAGGGTTAACACTGAAGCTTCACACAAACGATGTCCGAGGGTCTCAAAAGCCCTCTTCTACTCGGGGCCTCCACCCCCTTCCTCGTTAGATGAGTGAGAGGTACCTCAATCTTGGAAAAATCCTATATAAACCTCCGGTAGTACCCTTCCAATCCCAAGAAGCTTCTGATATCTGAGGGAGATTTCGGAATCTCCCACTACATAACCGCCTCGATTTTGGACGGATCTACCAAAATCCCCTCCTGATTAATGAGGTGTCCAACGAACTGGACATCTCGCAACAAAAACTCACACTTTCAGAACTTGGCATAAAGCCATTCTCGCCTCAAAACCCCCCAATAACTTCGGTAGATGCTCTTCGTGCTGATCCCTGGTCTTGGAATAGACCAAGAAATCATCTATGATTATAATAACAGAGCGATCGAGCATCAGCCTACAGACTCGGTTCATCAAATCCATTAACATTGTTGGCACGTTGATTAGCCTAAACGACATCACCACGAACTAGTAATGACCATAAAGAGTCTGAAATGCGGTCTTCTCCACGTCTTCCTCTTTCACCCTGACCTGGTGATATCCAGATCTCAAGTAAATCTTGGAAAACCAAGATGCACCCTGCAACTGATCGAAGAGATCATCTATCCTCGGGAGTGGGTAACGGTTTTTCACCGTTAACTTATTCAACTCCCTATAATCGATGCACATCCAGTGCGAACCGTCCTTCTTTCTGACGAAAAGGATCGGTGCTCCCCATGGAGAACTACTCGGGCGAATAAATCGCTTACCCAATAGCTCCCGTAACTGAGATGAAAACTCCTGCATCTCTGGTGGTGCTAATCGGTACGACGCCTTAGCGATAGGGTCCGCACCCAGCACAAGATCAATCCTGAACACAACTTGCCTCTCCGGAGGCACTCCAGGTAACTCCTCTGGAAACACGTCAGCAAATTCTCTAACCACTGGGACCTCTGAATATACTGTCGAGCCCTGGCTGCTGAACTAAGTAACCCGCGTATCCACCGCATACACTAAGTAACCAACACACCCGTGCTGAATATACTGTCGAGCCCTGGCTGTTGAACAAAACCCTGATCCTACTCTGGTGCCCTCACCATATACCACCAGTTCTCCCCCATTTGGGGTTCGAACTACAACCTGCTGCACTTCACAATCAATCATGGTGCCAAAACGACTGAGCCAATCCATCCCCGCAATCACACATACTTCCCCCATGGGAATAGGAATCAAATCTATCGGGAAGGCTACCCTAAAAATCTCCAACTTACATCCCCGGTAGACCGAAGAAGCAGAAACCCCATATTTGTTGGTGATAGAAACTCGCAACGGACACTCAAGCTCACCTACTGGCACATTGAACCCCCTACTGAAAGTCTGAGATACTAACGAACAACTTGCCCCCGAGTCAAATAAAACCAATGCTAGCAAGGAGTTTACTAAAAACGTACCTAAACATAGGTATAACAAAAAAGCATAACACATATACAATAACTTAAATAAGAGATAGAAACATACCAGCAACGACATCCGGTGCTGCCCTGGCCTCCTTGGTCGTGAGTTGGAAGGCACGCCCCTGAGCCTTCGGAGACTTTGCCTTGACCGGCCTCTACTCCGCAATCCTCAAAGTAGTTGTTGTAGAAACATGCGCCGGTTTAGCGGCGAGCTGCAGAAAGTTGGCCTTCACATGACCAACCTGATGAAAGTAATACCCTATCCTCATATCTGTTGGGGGTAGACTAGCGACAGTCCCTGGCATAGTGCCCCTCATTGCCATATTTGTTGCACCCACCACCTTCTCGACAAACCCAAGAATGACCCCTTCCGCACTTTCCACAAGCACAGCTCTGCCGACCCCTGGTCCTAGAATTAGTGGTCTTAGACCGCTTCGGTGCCGGCTGAGACTGTACCGGAACCTTTCGTTGCTCCTTCAACTGCATCTCTAACTCCAAAGCACGCCGCCTATCGGCTTCCTGAAGATCCAGAAGAGTATCACAACGTTGCGTGGAAACAAACTGACGGATATCGATCTTGATCATGATCAAATAACAAGTCATCTGAGACTGCTCGGAAACAAACTCATAGCCCTCTCCATGAACACGCGGGTGATCTCCACCACCGAGTCTCCATCCTGTCTCAAAGTCAAAAACTCTTGAGCAAGCCGCTCCCGCTCCACACATGGAACATAGCAAGCGCGAAACATATCCTTGAACCGCTCCCATGTAATAACACATCTCTGATCATCAGTGTACGACCCAGTCATCAGTATCCACCAGTCCTTGGCCCCAAGCCTCAGCAGGTTCAAGGCGGCACCTGACCTTCTGGTCAGTAGGACTTGAGCATCTGAAGAAACAGCCCTCCACGTCAGATAACCACCTCATAACCCTGATCACATCCTGGGTACCATTAAATGCCGAGGGCTTCATGTTATCGAAGTCCCGGTACTGAAAAGCCCAGTTGGCTCCTCCTCTACCCCCTGCCGTGATTACAGCTAAAGTCGCTGTAGCAGCGACCGTCTCTGCTAAGGCTGCATAGTGCTCATCAAAGTACTCGACTATAGCGGTCTTAATCGACCCACACATCTTTGGTAGTTGCGCTTGAAACGCAGCGACAATCTCATCATTCAGGATCTCCCGAATCCTGGCATCCAACTCCTCTGTCCCTATCTGCACCACAGGCTCAGATGTTGCAAGCACACCCTGACCTATGTCTCCTTATCCTACTACTGATCCTGATCCTGACCCACATCCAGTCGCAAAATGTCTCATCACCACCATACTAAAAATATACAAAAGGCGTCAGATAAACAACATAATATCGGGAGACCAATTCCCACAAACTCTAGGGGTTGTGACTTCCTTGCTACGCGAATGGGTCTTATGCTTTCAGTAGTACGATCCCATACTACCTTCCACACCTACCCATATTTGTCCCAAGTATAATGACAAACCTTAATAATATACATAATCATAACGAACTCTCCATCCTCACTTCTAGAGTAATACTAAACATCTCACTACTAATCTACTAACTCTTCATAACTCAAGCTTCAACTTCTTCCTTCTGACAATGTCTTTGGAATCCTAAGGTTCATTCAGACTTTCATTAATCACGTTTACTGGTGAATCAAGAGCCTTGGATAAAGAAGGCTGAACACGATGTGTTGACTCTGAGGTGGTGGCTATTCTTTTCTTCGAAGCACCATCACCTTTTGATACAACATTTGAAGGAGTGGTTCTGATAGCCATGGATTTGAACCATTTTGGCGTGGGCTGTGGGGCTTTGACCTCGGTTAGTTGTGGGGGGCTTAGAGGGGTGGAGCAGTATGGTGTAATACTGCTCGTATGCACAATGTGATCAACTACCTAAAGATTATTGAATCCAGTAGACTCAAGGATGTACATAGGAAGACGTCTAATGGGACCGAAGATAGATTGATCTTTGGAAGGATTGTACCTTTTAAGATCTATGCAAGAGAACAGGTTGGTATCAATGTCGAGACCGAGCTTTTCATATTTGTGTAGATCGATCAAGCATAGGGACCAATACCTTATAGAGGTGAGTTCCATCATTCCATCCTTCCAGGTACCCTTGCAGACATATTGTAGGAAATCATCCCAGAGGATGTTTCCATAGTTCACAGGGTTTCCAGTAAAGATGCTCCACTCGATGTCGAGTTGTGGCTTGCGCATGTTAACAATACTACCAGTTCTTCCAGACAAACATCCTTGAGTGTAGAACTCAGTAAATGGTAAGACTCATAGGTTGCCAAAAACTTTTTTTTGGTTAGAACAACCAAGGAATCATCGATCAATCGGAGATGGATTTCTTACGGTTTGTCCAAAGCACTGAATGCAAAAAAGGAAGATTTGAACATGACCACCTGTGGTACTGCTTCTGTGAAGCAATCAAATGCACCAAATAGTGGATGTGTTGGAAGGTATTTGACCGTAAGCTTGATGGATTCATTGTAGCTTTCATGATCGTCAAAGATTCCTCTGTAGTTGCTTCGTGCGATGGAATGAGTGATGTTCTTGATGGTTGATCCAGAACCAGTAGGTTTAACAGAGCAGGTAGCCTAGGATTGTTTCTTTGAGGCACCGGATTTCACCATTTTTACGAAAAATATTTGAAGAACTTATACGAAAGGTTTTTTTTTTTTTGCAAGAAGAAGAAGAAGAAGTAGATCATCGAGAGAGTTCAGAAAGTGTAAACATTCTTGGAGAATAAAAGGGGTTTTTATACTTCTGTGTTTAAAAATTGATTATAATCAGTTTAACGAAAGCTGGTAACAACCTATGGATTTTTATCTTTATTGGTTAAAAAAATCAAAAATGTTTACGGGAAAAGAGGGACCAGTAAATGCAATTGCTGGCGCATGATGATGCGTTAGACAATTATGGGGTGAAAACTGGTTTATCCATTGAATAAAAGGGGGCAGTGACATGGATGTGACCCTAATGGTTGCTTAATGGGATTGGTTGAGTAAAAAGATTTTCGAAAAAGATTTATTTTAAGGAAAATCAAATTGTTTGTCCTTTTAAACAAAAATGGACCTCGTTGAGAAAAGTCATTTGAAAAGCAAACGTTTTTCATGTGTGACAAATTATATGAAGAAGAATAAAACATTTTCCTTTTGAAATATTGATGATTTAGATTCATTAAATAGCATACAATGAATTTCAATAAGTCTGATGAGAGATGTCTTCGAGTTGTTGAGTACGTCTACGGGAGATGATGCTGAAGAGAAACTTCATCAAAAAGGTTAGAAATACAAATAATAAATAAACCCGAGGAGTACATATATCATAAATGGTCTTTGTTATACAGAGCATGCTGAGGAGCAACTTATGAAGAATGCAGTACATCAGTTATTCTAGAAATAGATAAGGTAAGTAAAATGCTTCAAGAGATTTATTTTTTTGAAATTTTTGATTAAAAGAGAAGAAGCAGATTTAATTACACCCAAATACTATGAGATCATCGGTTATTATCCTTTCAAGAAGAACTGAGGGTCTAGGTTCATCATTACTAATGTAACATCCCAATATTCGAAACCAACAATTTTGTTTTTAATTATGTTACTCATAAAATAGTTTACTTAAAAACAACATCGATATCATATCAGTGCATAAAACCATAATCACAAATCTCAAAAATAATATCATCAATAATAAATAATGTCAGAGTATAATCTCATGGATCTCAAAATGCGGAATCATGTGTGTGCGATGCGCTGCTACCGTGCTGGCAACTTCCCCTTCGACGAAGAGGTACCTGAAACCAAAACTGCAAAATCGTAAACACAAAGCTTAGTGATTTCCCCCATCATACCACATACCACATAATGTCTATTCCTCGGTATCTTTCAACCGGTAACCGAGAATTAACCTCCCCTTCGGTATCTTTCAACCGGTAACCAGGAGCTAACCTCCCCTTTGGTATCTTTCAACCGGTAACCGGGAGCTAACCTCCCCTTCGTTATCTTGCAACTAGTAACCGGGAGTTAACCTCCCCTTCGGTGTCTTTCAACCGTTAACCGGGAGCTAACCTCCTCTTCTGTATCATTCAACCAGTAACCTGGGACTATTGCACCCCCTACCACTATCACATAATAATATATCATGATCATACTGCTTGGCATGCATGGGTACTATCTACCCCTTCGGTATCTCTCAAACTGTAACCGGGGACTATTTCACCCCTACCACTACTAACACATATGACAAAGCATCCTAGCACATAAATATAACAGGTATCATCATACCAAACAATTATCACAAAGACAATCATCTTTACTATAATCTGTTACTAATGGGCCGACCTTGGTGCCTTAGACGCACTTGTACTGGAAGGTAATTAACCTCAATGTCGTGCAGAAACTAAACTCTCCTCAGTGTCGGGATCAACTCCTACACATAACGACCTTACTTAATTTACCATTATGTACTCTTAACCCTTACAAGGGTTACTCAGGTCAAAGCCAAAGTAAAGGTCAACACCTTGGTCAAAGTCAACTCTTGGTCATAGTCAACGTCTAGTTGGCTCGACTCACCAAGTTGGCCTAACAACTAGTCGAGTCCTTAAATCTTCAAAACACGAAAACCTCGATCCTACTCACCGGGTCTTGCACGCACTCATCAAGTTCTACTTCATACAAAGTCGAGACCTTCTACAACTGACTTGCCGAGTTCATCCTCGAACTCGTCGAGTCCTTCTTCATGCAAGAAGACACATTTAGTCTTGGAGTCGCTGAGTTCCTTATGAAATCGTCAAGTTTGTGGGGACTTGTCTTGAACTCATCGAGTTCTATTCATGAACTCGCCGAGCTCCATGATTTCTAGTTCCACAATGAGTCCAACTGACTGAGTGTTCTACTAACTTAGTACATTGTCCATTATCAGAAGAGGTTTGGGGGAAAATACAACCCGACTTGCCGAGTCATATGAGCGACTTACCGATTCCCTCCTTGTCCCTAACTATTCAGTTGATTTCAGTTGATCTTAATGCGTCTAAAACATAGATATGACCTCCTAGGGTCCATAATACATGTAAAGTTACAAACTTGACGTTCATGCGTGGGGTATTTGGCTCAAATATCCCTAAAATGGAGTCTACAAGATGCATGGGGCTCTTATGGCCATAAAATTGGCACCTTTATGCAATAGGAACCCTCAATGGTTCTAGATCTGAAGTCATACCCCTTTATAACCACAAAATCCCGAATATGGGACTTCTAAAGCTAAGAAAATGTATAAATGAACCCTAACTAGAGATCCATGAGATAGATTCTCAAGGTTAAAGCTTTTTACCTTGAAAGAACTGGAATTGAAATAAACCTCTAGATCTACTTGCTTCTTCTGAAACCCCCAAGCTTCTACTTCCTTCTTCAAGCTTAAAACAACCAAAAACACACCAAAAATGGATCGAGAACACTCCAAATGCTTTAGGGTTTTGAGTTAGGGATTTTCTGGACTGGGACGGACGATGGAGGCTGGGTTGGGACAAGATAAGGCATTTAAATAGGGTGCAAACAATAAATATTAGGGTTTCATCTAGACAGTCCTACTCACCGAGTCGGGCTCTCCGACTCGTCGAGTAGGTTACTTAAAACTTGCGTCCAAAGTCTAGTCTACTCGACGTGTTGGGCCTCCAACTCGTCGAGTCAAGCATAAAAACATATAATTATTTAAATTTAAATACGTACTAGGAACCAGGTGTTATAACTCTTCCCCACTTATTTCAGACTTCGTCCTTGAAGTCTTCTGCTGCTTCCTGAAAAAGCTCACAGTAGTGTTCTCTCATCTCTTCTTCCGACTCCCAAGTCCAATATGAGCCCTTGCATTGCTGCCTTTGCATCTTTACTAGCTCCACTTTCTTGTTCCTCAGGTCCTTCCACTTCCTGTCGAGGATAACTACTGGTCGTTTAATGTAGTCCAGGTTTCCGTCCACCTGAATGTCCTCTAAAGGCACCACCATGGAGACATTGACCAGGCACTTCTGTAGCTAGGAGACATGAAAGGTACTATGAATCTAGCTAATCTCAGCTGGCAGATCCAACCTATATGCCACCTTGCCCACTCGGCCTGCAACCCTGAAAGGATCGATGTACCTGGGGCCTAACTTGCCCCGCTTCCTGAACCGGAAGACACCTTTCCAAGGCGACACCTTCAGGAGAACCATATTCTCGACCTGGAACAACAGGTCCAAACGGCACTTGTTGGCATAACTTTTATGCCGACTCTGAGTAGTCTGAAGCTTGCTCCAGACCTACTGGATCCTTTCCGTCATCTTGAGTACCACTTCGGTACTCCCCATGACCCTTTATCCAACCTCACCCTAGCATATCGGGGTACAACACTTCGTCCCGTATAACATCTCAAAGGGAGGATGGTCAATACTCATGTGGTAGCTATTTTTGTAGGAAAACTCTACCAGTGGAAGGTAGGTATCCCAGCTACCACCAAAGTCTATAACATAAGCCTACAACATATCCTCCAATGCCTGAATGATCAGCTTGCTCTGACCATCTGTCAACGGGTGAAAACCAGTGCTAAAATGCAAGCGAGTACCCAACTCGTCGTGAAACTTCTTCCAGAATATAAAAGTGAACCGCACGTCTTTGTCAAAATCATGGAGGCTGGCACTCCACATCGAGCTACTACCTCGCGAATGTAGATGTCGACTAGTTTCTTAGACGAAATGCTCTCCTGGATCGGTATGAAATGGGCACTCTTGGTCAACTGATCTACGATGACCAATATCGAATCCACTCCTCATGCAGTCCTGGGAAGCTTTGTGATGAAATCCATAGTAATATCTTCCTATTTTCACATAAGGATATCCAACGGCTGCGTCTTGCCATGAGGCCATTGGTGCTCTTTATTGACCATCCTGTAGGTCAGGCACCTCTCGACATATCAGGCTATATCCCGCTTCATGCATGGCCACCAGTAATCAAAATGAAGACGTCTATACATCTTCGTTGCCCCAGGATGGATAGAAACCCTGGATTTATGGGCCTCATCCATCAAAATCTACTGCACTCCGCCCCAATACGGCACCCAGAACCTCCCGTGCAGGGTCAGCAACCCGCAGTTGTCATAGTCAAACGAGGCCACCTGGCCTATAATCCGCTCGTACTTCTGGCACTCCTCCTTCAACCCCTCAACATACGCCTCTCGGATATGCTCCAACAGCATAATCACTACCTTCATCCTCAAGAAAATGTCTTTGATCGGGGCTGTCTTGCGACTACGCACATCGGTCACAACTTTGGCCTTCCCTGGGTGGTAAAGGTTCTCACAATCATAATCATTCACCACATCTGGCCACCGACGCTGCCCCATGTTCATATTTGGCTGATACATGAGTTACCTCAAACTCTTATGGTCCATGTAAATGGTACATCGGACCCCATAGAGATAGTGTCGCCACATCGTTTGGGGCGAAGACATCCGCCCCCAACTCCAGTTCATGTGTCGGGTAGTTTGCGTCATGAGACTTCAGTTGCCTCGAGGCGTAGGCAATAACATGCCCTCTCTGCATCAGTACCACGCCCAAGCCTGAGATGGACGCATTGTAGTATACCACAAAATTCTCCACGCCCTTTTCCAGGGTGAGGCTCGGCACCTCACATAGCCTTTGCCTCAATATCTCAAACGATGCCTGCTGCTCAGGCCCCCTACAGAAGACCATGGCTTTCTTCATCAATCGGGTCAAAGGTACGACTATCTTGGAGAATTCCTTAATGAATCTCCGATAGTAGTCTGCCAATCCTAGGAAACTTCGAATCTCAGATGGAGATTTTTGAACCTCCCACCTCATCACGACTTCCACTTTGTCTGGGTCGACCAAAATACTGTTTTGGTTGACAAGGTGCCCAAGAAACTGCACCTCGTGCAACCAGAACTCACACTTGGAGAACTTGACGTACAAGCTCTCCCTCCTTATGGTATCCAAAACCTCTCGTAAGTGCTCCTCATCCTGCTCCTGAGTCTTGGAGTAAACCAATATATCATCAATGAAAACTATCATAGACCAATCCAGCATCGGGATGCATACAAAGTTCATGAGGTCCAGGCATGCGGCAGGAGCATTGGTGAGCGCGAAGCGCATCCCCACGAACTCGTAGTGGTCGTAGCAAGTCTAAAAAGCAGTCTCTGACTCTCATCTGATGGTATTCTAACCGCAAATATATCTTGGAAAACCAAGATTCCCCCTAAAGCTAGTCGAAGAGATCATCAATCCTCGGGAGTGGGTAACGGATCTTCACCGTTACCTTGTTCAGGTCCCGGTAGTCTATACACATCTGATGCGACCCGTCCTTCTTCTTTACAAACAGGATTGGGGCTCCCCAGGGGGAAATGCTCGGTGTAATGAACCCCTTGTCTAACAGCTCATGTATTTGTGTAGACAACTCATGCATCTCAAGATGAGCCAACCGATACGGGGCCTTGGCTATCAGACCTGTACCCATGACTAGGTCGATCGTAAACTCTACCTGCCTCTCTGGAGGAATCCCAGGAAAATCCTCTGGAAATACATTCGAGTACTCTCGCACCATCGGCACATCACTCACGGTCTCCTTACCCTCCTCTCGGGTATCCATGACGTAGGGGACATATCCAGTGCAACCATGTTGAAGGTAGCACCTAGCCCTCGCTGCTAAGCATAAAGCTGGCATGTGATGTGGCCTCTTGCCCTGAATCTCGAGATCTCCTCCGCTTGGGCTCCTATCCCAAACCAAGTGTTGTGTGCAGTCGATCACGGCCCCATTAGGGGTCAACCAGTCCATACTATGATGACCTTATTTCCATGAAATGGTATGGGAACCAAGTCTACCAGGTAGCACTCCTTGAACAACCTCAAAACACCATCTCTGAAAACCTCTGATGCTCGAACTGACTGTCATCAGCAATCTCGACCTCTAGAGGGCATTCCAGTATGCCCGAAGACTCAGGGAACCTGTTCCTAAGGGAAAGAGAGACAAATGATTGGGTAGATCCCGAATCAAACAACACCTGAACAAGAATACTGTTCACATGGAACGATCCAAAACAAAACACTGAACATGGAACATAAATATCATAAGAAACAAATAATAAGAGCTAGGGAGAAGAAATTATACCCGTCACCACATTACGGCGCGTGCCTCCTTGGTAGTCAATTGGAAGGCTCAGCTCCTCACCACTGGAGCCTCTAACTTGCCCTGTCGGCCATCAGTAATCCACAGGGTCACTGGAGCTGGCACCACTACTGGCGCTGCTCCTGTTAATCTCGGGCAGTTGGCCTTCTTGTGGCCCTTCTGATTGCAATGAAAGCAAATTGGGTCTGATGCCTGAATGGTGGAGGTAGGGGCAGTACAATCCCTACCAAAGTGCCATGTCTTGTCGCACTTGTAGCAGCCTGATCCCGACTCAATGCGGCAAACTCCCTCATGTGACATGTCTCATTTCCCATAGTGGCCCCGGCCCTGCTGGCCTTTCGACCTAGAGTCGAATCCCATGGGTTTCTTCCATGAAACCCCTGTCACCTGCCCCTCCTCCACTTTCCTCTTCCTGATGTGCTCCAAGTCAATCTCCCTCTCCCTTGCCCTTACAATCATGGAATCTAGGGTTGGGCATGCTGAGTAGTTGACATGCTCCCAAATGTCAGCTCTCAACATATCATGATAGCGGGTCTTCCACATCTCCTCATCCCCCGCATATTGAGGCACCAACAAAGCCCTCTCCCAGAACTTGGCGGTAATCTCCGTTACTGTCTTTGTAGTATGTCTCATGTCGAGAAACTCCTGGCTAACTGCTGAAGCTCCACAGCCGGCATGATCTCGGCCCTAAACCTGGTCACAAAGTCTGACCATGTCATAGCCTAAATGGATGAGGGTCCCAGAGAGTCACCAACCGACTCCCACCAATCTCTAGCCCTGTCCCTCAAAGAACCTGCAACATATCGAACCTTCGACCCCTCAGGGCAGAAACTCGTCAACTGTGCAGACTCGATATCTACAATCCATCTCCTGGCCATGATGGGGTCCTTCACCTCATGTAAATCTGGCACACCACTCCCCCTAAAGTCCTTAAAGGAAAGTGTGCACAACCCTGACTGGCTAGATGCCCAATCCATCCTGAATGCCCTGAGGCGATCCTCCATCAGCTTGCTAATCCCTTCCTTGATCAACCCGAAAATCACCGGAGTCGCCTCAAGGATACCTCTCATAATCTCTGACACGATGAGCTCAAATAGTCCCTCATCAGCTGGCTCGGTATCTGACCCCGAACCTGATCATGAACCAGATCTTGATCTCGATCCTTCTGCTCCGTGTCGTGTAATCATCACCATTCTGAAACAAAACACATAATCTTCAAGGTCATACGTAACCTCAGAGGGTCTCACATACTACAAGTTCCTTGGTTCTATCTTGGCCCTCCTTGACTCGAGTACGGATTCTCTGCTTTCAGTAGTACAAGCCCATACTAACTTCCACATACATCCGTACTTTCCTCAAGGATGGCTTGGACTTCACCAAGTCCCTTCTACTAGTGATGCACTCTTTGCTAATCTCATCCTAGGCTTACCCAAGGGTAACTCTCCAACCCACTCTCCGCCATCAGCTGCTTAAGAAGTTCTTGCTACCTTCATCTAACTAACTCGCGACTACCATTACAAATCACTAAGACCAAATAAATCTTCGAATGAAAGGTACTGGCCTACAACACTTGGACTCAGACAAGAGCTGCAAAATAGGGCTAAACCTAACTGTCTGAAATTATTTAGTACTCGCAATATGTAATGTAATGTATTTGTTTATTAGTTAGCTAAAGATAGCTAGAACTCCTATTAGCACAAATCAAGCAGCATTCGGGCATTGAGTAACCCAAACCAAGCATATCCTGTCCGGGCTATCATGCAACTCAATAAGCATATACAACAGGCATAACAGGCATCTTCTTAGATCATTAGCCCTATTCTAGCATGCAGTTCTCATATACATACAATAGGCCTAAAAGAAATCCTTCCTAGATCCTTAGCCCTAATCTAGCATGTAGTTCTCATAATCATATCATAACGTAACATAACATGTATGGGTATCTTGGGGAGAACTAACTTGAGCTCGACCGGTTTCACGCATCACACACCTTGTTCTTTCTCAAAGACTCTTTACTTTAACTTTTAGAAAATCTTATTTTCTTTTTTAAAAAATCTTTCAAGTCATCAATTTGAATCCAGTCTCCCCCTAAGGTGTGTCTGAATCCCTTAAACCAATGCTTTGATACCAACTTGTAACATCCTAATTTTCAAAACCAAAAATTTTGTTTTTAATTATGTTACTCATAAAACAGTTTACTTAAAAACATCATCAATATCATATCAATGCATAAAACCATAATCACAAGTCTAAAAAATCATATAATCAATAACAAATAATGACAGAATACAATCCCATGGATCTCAAAATGTGGAATCATGTGTGTGCGATGCGCTGCTACTGTGCCGGCTCCTTCCCCTTCGACGAAAAGGTACCTAAAACCAAAACTAAAGACCGTAAGCACAAAGCGTATCGAGTTCCCCCATCATACCACATACCACATAATTCCTATTCCTTGGTATCTTTCAATCGATAACCAGGAACTAACCTCCCCTTCAATATCTTTCAACCGGTAACCATGAGCTAACCTCCCCTTCAGTATCATTCAACCGGTAGCCGGGAGCTAACCTCCTTTTCAATATCTTTCAATGGGTACCTGGGAGCTAACCTCCCCTTCGGTGTCTTTCAACCGGTAATCGGGAGCTAACCTCCCCTTCAGTATCTTTTAACCGGTAATCGGGGACTATTTAACCCTTGCCACTATCACATAATAATATATCATGATCATACTGGCTAGGCATGCATGGGTACTATCTACCCCTTCGGTATCTCTTAACCGGTAATCGGGGACTATTTCACCCCTACCACTAATAACACATATGTCATAGCATACTAGCACATAAATATAACAAATATCAACATACCAAACAATTATCACAAAGACAATCATCTTTACTACAATATCTTACTAATGGGCCGGCCTTGGTACCTTAGACCCACTTCTACTGGAACGTAACTCACCTCAATATCGTGCAGTAACTGAAACTGCCTTGGTGCTCGGATCAACTCCTCTAAACTCCTACACATAATGACCTTCCTTAATTTACCATTACGTACTCTTAACCATTACAAGGGTTACTCAGATCGACGCCAAAGTCAAGGTCAATGCCTTGGTCAAAGTCAACTCTATGTCAAAGTCAACATCTGGTTGGCTCGACTTGCCGAGTTAACCCAACAACTCACCGAGTCCCTAAATCTTCAAAACACTAAAACCTCAATCCTACTCGCCGAGTCTTGCACACACTCATCAAGTTCTACTTCATACAAAGTCAGGACCTTCTACAACTGACTCACCGAGTTCATCCTTGAACTTGTCGGGTCCTTCTTCATGCAAGAAGACACATTTGGTCCTGGACTCGCCGATTTCCTTATGAACTCGTCAAGTTTGTGGGGACTTGTCTTGAACTCGTCGAGTTCTATTCATGAACTCGCCGAGCTACATGATTTCTAGGTCCACAATGAGTCCAACTGACTGAGTATTCTTCTAACTAAGCACATCATCCATTATTAGAAGAGGTTTAGGGGAAACTACGACCCGACTCATCGAGTTGTATGAGCGACTTGCTGAGTCCCTCCTTGTCCCTAACTATTCAGTCGATTTTAGTTGGTCTTAATGCATCCAAAACATAGATCTGACCTCCAAGGGTCCATAATACACATAAAGTTACGAATATGATGTTCATACATGGGGTATTTGGCTAAAATGTCCCTAAAATGGAGTCTACAAGATGCATGGGGATCTTATGGCCAAAAGTTGGCACCTGTATGCAATGGGAACCCTCAATGGTTCGAGATCTGAAGTTTAACCCTTTATAACCACAAAATCCCGAATATGGCACTTCTAAAGCTAAGAAAAGGTATAAATGAACCCAAACTAGAGAAATAAGAGATAGATGGTCAAGGTTAAAGATTTTAACCTTGAATGAACTGGAATTGAAGCAAAAGATCTAGATCTACTTGCTTCTTCTGGAACCCCTAAGCTTCTACATCCTTTTTCAAGCTTACAACAACCAAAAACACACCAAAAATGGCTCAAGAACACTCTGAATGCTTTAGGGTTTCGAGTTAGGGATTTTCTGGACTAGGAGGGACGATGGAGGCTGGGTTGTGACAAGATAAGGAATTTAAATAGCGTGCAAACCCTAAATATTTGGGTTTCATCTAGACAGTCCTACTTGCTAAGTCGGGCTCTCCAACTCGTCGAGTAGGTTACTTAAAACCTGTGTCCAAAGTCTAGTCTACTCGATGAGTTGGGCCTCCAAGTCGTCGAGTCCAGTGTAAAAACATATAATTATTTAAATTTAAATACGTACCGGGAATCAGGTGTTACACCTAACATTTACAAAAAGCCATTAAGTTTTGTGGTGTCGAGTTGCTTTTTTGAAGACATCAGTTATTTCCCTGTGAGATAGAACAAAAATCAGTCCAAGATTACTTTGAAGATATGATCATTGATGAAGTGATATCGTAGCTCCATGTGTTTCATCTTTGAGTAATGAATAAGATAGTGTTAATTGGCTATTACACTCTCTGAATCAACATAGATGGGTACCCGTAGCATCCTATACCCATAATCCATAAGTTGTGTTTTCATCCATAGGAACTGAGAGCAGCTGTCACACCCACGAACCATCAGAAATAACAGTGGAAACGTCTGGGGGCGGGCGACGTCATGCATAGTATAATAACAATCTTATCATAGCAATCATAGTAAACACAACCATTACATTACATTAAGAATATTTACATTTGTTTGAAAGCATAGTTTGTATACATCAAAAGTTATAAAATATAAAAATGAGACTCCAAAATACTTCGTCTTATCCAAAACTGGCGAAGGTACCTGTCTACGGTTGCCCTAAGAATACAAGGGGTTTTGAAAATGGATCAGCATAAAGCTGGTGAGTTCATAAGCATGTTTTTGTATTGAAAACTAGTCACTGAATTTGTATAAATGGTTTCTTTTCATTATAAGTAAAATGTCATTTGTATCGAAAACCATTGTTATCAAGTTCTGAAATATGTATGCATGCTTTCCAAGAAAATCTAATATTATCTATCATGTTTGTTGGTTACTGTGTGAAAAGTATGTTCCATTTGAAAACCATCACTACCACTAGTATGTAGTGTATGTTCTGTCTCGAAAACCCTGGCTACCACCAGTATGTAGTGTATGTTCTGTTTCGAAAACCATGGCTACCACCAGTATGTAGTGTACGATATGTTTGAAAAGCCTGGCTACCACCAATATGTATAGTCGTTTTATTACTCAAATAAAACCAAGTGTTGGATCCCTGGAATACCCTCCAGTAAGTAAGTAGGTAGTCTTATTAATTAAAATAAAACTATTGAAGAATAAAATCCCATAAATAAAGGTTAGTTTATACTTATTGTGAGTCGTATAACCACGCTAATATGACCGGTGACCTCCTTGAAGTTTCTTCAGGCGTCATACGATTACAAAATTTGTCACCCAAGGTGTGCCCGCCTAACTGTAGGTAACAGTTCAGTTGTGGGATTGTTGGTCCCGAATAGATCTATTCACAAATTTCACGCTCTTCCTCTAGGAGACTCTGGTTATACTAAAGGTGAGGATTTATTGGTACCCCGAAGGGCATAACGAAGAAAGGTCTCACAATCCTGTATTAACTAGTTTACGTGTGGTTCGGTTGTTCGCGAGTTCGAAATCATTTGTAATGGTGTAGAGTATAAATAAGTACATGCATAATAATTATTTAGCAAGATACTCAAGTTTTCAGTACGTAGTAATGGATCAACTAAATCTGTCATAGTTTATGTGTTTGACTTTGTACGAAGTTTGAATCTGTAAAACCAGTAATGAATTTCCCAAACTATACCTATTATAGTTTGACTGGTAAGTTGTGTTCGTATACTATTCTAAAAACTACGCAATTATGTTTAGAAAATGTCCCCTATGCTCCGCATATTACAAAAGGGATAAAGTATCTAAATGTTTGATGTAAAACCGTTGTAATTGCATCAGCTTTTAAGTTGCGAAAACATTTATGTTTGGCTTGTATTCCCCGCTAAAAACATTATAAAACTTATAAAAGTGTAGGGGTATGAACTCACTTTTTGACGTGGAATTCGAGTGTTAGAATCACACGTGATTGAAGATGGGGAGTTTGCGGCCGTAATCAGGAGTGTACGATCATGGGTTTGCGGTGCAACAGGGTATACGGACCAAGAGCTTATGGCCCAAGTGTTTGCGGCCCATGGGTTTACAGACCATCAGTTTACGGTCGTAAACACTTGATGAGAGGAGTGATTTTTGGTGTTTCAAGGTCCTTTCTAGCCTCTTGGAATTGTTCTAAGCCTTGTTCATAGCTCAAAGTAGGTCATAAAGACCAATCATTGACCAAAAATGGAGCTTAAGTCCTTTGAAGGGTGTACGGCTGTACACATGGGTTTACGGCCGTAAAACCATTTTGTTTTCATGATTCGGGTCGATTTTTAGGTGAAAAACGAATGATTTCTAGTAGATATCAAGCATAGATGGTAGTTACTTACTGTAAGAGGCTTGAAATGAGATTTTTAGCCACCAAACACTAGTGTGTGTTCTTGTTCTTCTTGGTGAGAGAGAAAATCTAGAACAAGATGAAATTTATGAGATAAAACACGGATTCATCACTAGAAAAGGGATTAAAACACAATCAAAGTGAAGAATCACTTACATTTTTTATGGTTCTTGAGAAATTTCGAAAATTGTATAGAGAGATAGAGAGAGAGAGTAATGAGAAGGTTCTTAGAGTGTGTAAAGGATGAAATGAAGGCTACTAATCCCTTATATAGGGGTGAGTTTATGGACAAGGGGTTCGTGGGGGGTGTACGGCCGTAAACCCGAGTTTGCGGCCGTACACTCCTTTCGAAGGGGTGTTTGGCCCGGATGCTATGCTTTGACTGGAAAAACTCGTTCCTGGACCCAAACTTTGATTGTATTGCGTTTAGAATATCTAATTAGACCCAAGAAGTTGACGAAAAAATTTAAAAAAATTAAATTTTATTAATAGAGGCGGGATAAAAGAACGGATTAAATTTCGGGTTGTCACATGTCACACCCCGAAAACCGAAGGCGGAAAACATTTCCGGGGTTGACTACCACGTTGAGTATCAAATCCAAGGCACATAGTAAGTAAAGTAAAACAACCATTACATTACATAATAAAAGTTTTACAGTTGTTTCAAAAGTAAAGTTTGTACAGTTGTGATACATAGTATATATAAACAAAAAGAAACGGATCTTCATGTACTCCGTCTTCGAGCAAAAGGATCTTCGGGTACCTGTTCTAACGCTAACCTGAGAACACAAGCTATTTGAAAATCAGCATAAAGCTGGTGAGTTCATAAGCGGTTTTTGTTTGTGAAAATGTTTCGAGTTTCCTTTCTGTTTCTGAAATGTTATATGCACCAAGAAAATCCCATATTTTCTTAATAGTTGGTAATTGTTTCCCAATTGTAAAGTATAATAAGTTTGTACACTGAAAACACGTTTATTCATGTGAAAATGTATAGTTGGTTATCGGACTGGTTAAACTGTTCTGTTTACTTATCATGTGTTACCAAGAAAGTCCCATACTTTCCTTATTGTATGTTACAAATTGTAAAAGATGTAATGTTATCCAGTTTGTTACTCTTTCTAGTTATGTATGTGTTACCCAGGAAAGCCCCATGCTTTCCTGCATATAGGTTTCTAATGTAAATGATGTTAAAAATGTAAAAGATGTAATCGTGATTAGGTTCCATGTTTTCCCCAGGAAAGTCCCGTACTTTCCTGAATGTTAGTTACAGTAAGTGAAAGATGTAAAAGATGTAAACGATGTATAAAGTAATTCATTATTACTGTAAGTAAATCTCTGTTATCCTAATTGCGAGTTCCATAACCATACAATAGACTGAAACCTGTGGCAATAAGTCGTCCACATACTTATGACTTTCGTCACCCTTGAACCATTTCGGTTCGGCTGTAGCTAGCAGCCAGGTGTGGGGTAGTCAGCCCCGTATAGATCTATACACTCAAGTCACGCTCTCTAAATACCAGAGATTCTGGTTATGGGTGTAGTCCTCCACTCGCGTAATCTGGGTGGAGTGTTCTCCGAGGACGTGTCTCCAATCATACAGGAATAACAAATTTACTAGTAATAATATGATAGTCCTCCACTCGTGTATGTGTGTGGAGTGTTACCGAGGACAAAACAGTGTACAGGTATTATGTTCAAATGTTTTAATGTCATGCTTTTAACTGATAAAATGTGGAAAGCAATTTGTGAAATATATGTAAAACATACTAGTTTAAAGACCTATTTCACAAATATATGTTACGTGATCTGTATGTTCAATCTGTTATCAGTTGTAGTAATCAGTTATAAAAGCATAAGAATATGAAACACACATTTGAAAACATGTTTTGAGTACAAGAATTCTCTTGTACTTTGCTTGTGTTTCCCCCTGAAAACAGTGAAAAACAGTGAAAAAGGGTAGGGGTATGAACTCACCGGACTCAGAAACTTGTCGGTTTTGAATGCTAGATGTTGGTTCGGGGTTTGATTACTTGCGATGTTCCTATGTAAAATGAAATAATGTCCATATATATATAATTAGGGATGAATTCACTAATCATATGGAACATTACACTCCAATGAGGTTAAACACCTCAAAACGAGCGTTTGGAGTGACCCGGGTGACATCTTCGGACGTGTAATGGCACTAGGGACTTGGGACTTGAGTTTACTCCCCAAGAGTAAACATTTTAAAGAGTTTACAACTATGGAACACACACATACATGAGTTTACGGCCGTAAACTCATGTGGGTGTGGTTTTGATGGTTTAAGGGCTCAAATGGACATAGGGATTGCTAGAATGGATTATCTAAAATGCCTTGGAACACTTGGAATGAATTTATACCATTTAAAACATGAGTTTACGGCCACACTCATAGAGTTTACGGCCGTAAACTCACCCTTGGCTAAGAATGGTTAATTTGAACTATTTAGGGCAATCACATGTGATTCAAACTAATTTTCTAAGCATTGTTATGAATTTAGATTACCATTTTACAAACTTATAGGAGTTTATGGCCTAGGAGGAGTTCTTTGGCCGTAAACTCACTTATGTAGGGTATATGTTGTGTTTAAGGTCTCCAAACCATTTTTAGATGAATCTAGGATTTACCACAAAGCCATTGGTTGAGTTTGAAAGCATTTTGACATGTTTAAGGGCACTAAATCACCATTTAAGAGGAGTTTACGGCCCAAGAGTATGTCTTGGCCGTAAACTCACTTTTATTACTCAAAAATCAAGTTTAAAGTGTTCCAAGTCTAGATTAGCAAGCCCAAAGGTCATATCTAAGTCCCAACTATGATTTGGAAGGGTTAATTGGCTCAAAAACCCTTTGAATATGAGTTTATGGCCCAGAATGATCCTTGGCCATAAACTCCTTCAAACCTCATAAAATTCATGTTTTAATTGTTTAGAGTCCATATCTTGAAGTCCCTTGGCCATATCTAAAGTCCAAATGAGTTTAGGAAGGAGTTTAAGGGCTTAAAACCCTTCAAATTGGTGTTTACGGCCTAGGCATGCTCCTGGGCCGTAAACTCACATATGTTGTCCTATTTTGTGATTAAATGTCAAATTTGGAAGCCAAACATGCTATAGATTAAGGCTAGGAAGGTACCTTAGAGATTTGAAGCCTTAAATTTGAGTTTTGATCTCTTAAACTTGGAAGAGGAGAGAGGTGGGTAGTGTTTAGTGGTAAATTGACCAAAGGCTTCAAATGAAGTCTTAAACACGTTTATATAGTGTTTAAGTTTTGGACACGGTGGAATTCTACCCGATACCGGTGTTAGACAAGGCTTTTGGTCGTACCCGATTGAGTTACCGTAACCCGATACGGTAATTTCTAGAAATATTCCGATCACTAAAGTTGGGTGTTAAAATGATTTCTAAATGTATTAAGACACCCATTAAGTCATTTTAA
This sequence comes from Lactuca saligna, assembly GCF_052625555.1. Classification (NCBI taxonomy): domain Eukaryota; kingdom Viridiplantae; phylum Streptophyta; class Magnoliopsida; order Asterales; family Asteraceae; genus Lactuca; species Lactuca saligna. The sequence continues at coordinate 247,778,220 of NC_136421.1, forward strand.
ATGTATACTAAAATAATGACTTAATTATACGGAAGATCGGAAATCGAATTTGGAATGACGATTTGGTTGCGCGAATTGTACTACGAAAGAGTTACAATAAAATGATACGGAAATTTCGGGTTGTTACATCACATCATCCCCCCGTTAGAGGGAATTTCGTCCCAAAATTCAAACATAGAATCATGGATTAGGAAAGAGGTGCAGATATTTTTGTTTCATCTTATCTTCGCGCTCCCAAGTGAATTCGGGTCCCCACTTGGTGTTCCAGCGAACCTTTACTATCGGGATGCGACTTTGTTTCGTTCGTTTGATCTCTCTATCCATGATTTTGACCGCTTCTTCCATGAAGTTAAGCTTCTCGTTGATTTCAATCTCATCGAGAGGAATTACAAGGGTTTCGTCGGACAAGCATTTCTTAAGATTTGAAACATGGAAGACAAGATGAATGTTGCTAAGTTCGTGCGATATACGATGTTTGTAAGCTACGGGACCGATCCTAGGAAGGATCTCGAATGGTTCTATGTGCCTCGAATTTAGCTTTCCACGCTTTGCAAAGCATATCATGCCTTTCCAGGGCGAGACCTTCAGCAGATCGCGGTCTCCAACCTGGAACTCCAAGGGTTTTCGTCATTGATTGGCGTAGCTCTTTTGTCGATCTCTCGAAGCATTCAGTTGCTCCCGAATTTCTATGATCTTTTCAGTGGTTTCACGAATGATTTTTGGACCAGTGAGAGTGCTATCAGGGACTTACCCCTTGGCTAGTTGCGTGTTGCCCACCTCAACCCAACATAGAGGGGATCTGCACTTGCGGCCATCGAGGGCTTCGAACGGTGCAACCTTGATGTTGGTATGATAACTGTTGTTGTAGGAGAATTCAACAAAGGGCAAATGGGTGTCCCACGACTTATTGAAGTCAATGACACATGCTCGCAACATGTCTTCCAAGGTCTGGATGGTCCTCTCACTTTGCCCATCTATCTGAGGATGGTAAGTAGTACTCATGCCCAGCTTACTGCCAAGAGCTTTCTGTAGGGACTGCCAAAATCTAAAGGTGAATCTGCTATCTCGATCGGAGATAACGGACACAGGCACCTCGTGCAGTCGAACTATCTCTTGAATGTAGATTCATGTGAGCCTCTCCATTTTGAATGTTTCTTTGATTGGCAGGAAGTGAGCGGATTTTGTCAATCGGTAGACTATTACCCAAATGGTGTCGTACCCACTCAGAGATCTGGGTAATTTGGTAATGAAATCCATGGTAATCCTCTCCCACTTCCACTCAGGTATCTCTGGCTGCTGAAGCAAACCTGAGGGCTTCTGATATTCAACCTTCACTTTGGCGCAAGTTAGACACTTGTCCACAAAGGTAGCGATTTTCTGCTTTCATTTTTGGCTACCAATATAGTTTCTTGAGGTCGAGGTTCATCTTATCCGAACCTGGGTGAGCGGAGTATATAGTCTTGTGAGCTTTGTTCATGACAACCTCTCTGTAACCACCAAACTTTGGGGTCTAGATTCGATTCATGAAATAGTAGACTCTGTCTCCCTTGATCTCTAAGTTCTTTTCCATTCCCCTCAAGGCTTCACCCAACACGTTTTCTGGTTTTAAGGCTTCCAACTAAGCCTCTCTGATTTGTGCGGATAAGTGAGAATGGATGGTCATTCTCAGTGCCTTCACTCTAAGACTTGAGCATTCTTTCCGGCTAGGGGGATCTGCTACCACATTGGCCTTGTCGGGATGGTAGCGTATTTCACACTTAAAATCATTGAGTAGCTCTACCCAAAGTCGTTGTCTGGTGTTCAACTCTTTCTGATTGAAGGTATGTTGTAGACTCTTGTGATCGGTAAAGACGGTGCACTTGGTTCCATAAAGGTAATGACTCCATATCTTTAATGCGAAGACCACTGCTCCCAACTCCAGGTCGTGAGGTATATAATTGACTTTGTGTGCCTTCAGCTGCCTTGAGGCATAAGCAATAATTTTTCCTCGCTGCATAAGCACACAGCCTAATCTTTGATTGGATGCAACACAGTAGACAACGAAGTCCTCCGTCCCTTCGGGCAGAGACAAGATAGGTGCGCTGCATAGGGCCTGCTTCAATGTTTGGAATGCAGTGGCTTGTTTTTCACTCCAACAAAAGGGTACGCCTTTCTGATTCAGAGTGGCTAGGGGTTTGGCAATTCTGTAGAAATTCTGGATGAACCTGCAATAATAGCCAACGAGACCCAAGAATTCGCGAATTTCTGTGAGTGACTTCGGTGCTGACCAGTTCTCTATCGCTTTGATTTTGGATGGGTCCATGTGTATGCCTTTCTCACTTACCACGTGACCTAGGAAGGTTACTTTTCAAATCCATAATTCGCACTTGGAGAATTTCGCGTATAGCTTCTCCGTTCTTAGAGTTTCTAGCACCAATCTCAAATGTTGTTTGTGATCTTCCTCTTTTATGGAATAGACAAGTATATCGTTGATGAATACAATAACAAACTTGTCTAGGAAAGGATGGCACATCCGATTCATCAGGTCCATGAATACTGTCGGTGCGTTGGTTAGACCGAAGGGAATTACTACGAACTCATAGTGACCATATCGAGTCCAGAATGTTGTTTTAGGAACATCGCCCTCGTGGACTCACAGCTGATGGTACCCTAATCTGAGGTCTATTTTGGAGAAATAGCTGGCTCCTTGAAGCTGGTTGAAAAGTTCATCGATCCGAGGAAGAGGGTAACATTTTTTTACGATGAGCTTGTTTAGTTCGCGGTAGTCAATGTACATTTGAAAAGATCCATCCTTCTTTTCACAAATAAAACATGGGCTCCCCAGGGTGAGCAAGTCGGTCTGATGAATCCTTTGCTGAGCAGCTCATTAAGCTGACTGGATAAATCCTACATTTTTGCAACCGCTAGGCGGTATGGAGATTTAGCTACGAGGGTAGCTCCGGGGATTAAGTCAATGCGAAACTCGACTTGGCGCTCATGAGGGATTCTAGGAAGCTCTCCAGGAAAGACATCAGGAAAGTTGCTGACTTCGAGGATGCTCTCGAGGTCTTTAACTTCTTGTTTCTCATTAACAACATGGGTTAGGAATGCATGACACTCCTTTCGCAGAAGTTTCTGGGCTTTGATGCACAAAATGATGTGAAGGTTTGGACTGAGTTTATCACCATAGATCATAAGGGTTTCCCCAGAGGGAAGATTGAGGCGGATAGCTTTTCGTAACGAAGGATATCAGCATGATTAGGGCTCAACCAATCCATGCCAATGATAACATCAAAGCTTTTTATGGAAATCGGAATAAGGTCGATGGGAAAGGAATGATCGTTTAAGGTAAGGGTACAACCGATGAATATGTTGTTAGTGCTCTCTTTCTCACCGTTAGCCATCTCACGGTAAATGTTTCAGTTAGGGGTTGGGGTTTATGTTTGAGAAGATGCTTGAATGCATGACTAACAAAACTTCTCTCCGCACACGTATCGAAAAGAATGCATGCATAAGAGTTGTCGAGGAGGAACATACCCGTAACAACGATAGGGTCAGCAACTACCTCCTCTTGCCCCATTGCTAGAACTCTCCCGGTGTTGCCAGTTTTTGTTGCCTTGGAGCAGTTTATCTTGTAGTGCCCGACCTCACCACAACCATAACAAGCTTGAACGACACCTGCTCTATATGCCTGATTGGTTGGTTGGGCTGGTGTTCTGCAGCCTCAAGCCGTGTGACCCTTCTTGCCATAATTGTTGCAGAGAATTTCACGACATGGACCGGAAATGTGATGATGATAGTTGCACTTGTTACACCAAGGAAGGATACCAGTGTATCTGGTAGTAGGTGCTTGAGTTGCGGGAGAAATGACAGGAGTAGTAGCAGCTTGAACTGCCACCATATTTTGTTTCTCGGAACGCTCCTACGAATACTGGCCCTTTCATTGCTTCCAGAACTTTCTTTTCTCACCACTTCCCTTAGTTGGTTCGGGAGCGGATGTCACTTTATCCAGATCAACTCTGTGATCTATAAGAGTCTGTGCCAAGAACTTGGCGCTGTCAAAAGTGATTGGTCTGGCTGCCAAGATATTACATTGAGTTGGGGGCGTCAATCCCCAAATGTATCTCTCTATCTTATTGCTTTTCGGGGTGACCATTCCCGGGCAAAGAAGCGCTAGGTCTTCAAACATTAAAGTGTAGACAGCAATGTCGAAACCCCTCATCTTTAGGCTCCAGTGTTCATGCTCCAGCTTCTGCATTTCACCCCTTGCGCAGTACTCGGCGAGCATGAGCTCCTTCAAGCTCTCCCAACCCATAGCATTTGCTACTCGCAGGGTTAGGGATTTGACCTGACTACTCCACTTGGTCAACGCTCTACTAGTGAAAATGCAAGCAACAAATTTCACCTTGTTGGCTTCAGAACAAGAGCAAATTTCAAAGATAGGCTCGATCTTCTCGAACCATCGAGTCAGGGCAATAACACCTCCATTGTCGTTGAAAGATGTGGGTTTGGCATTCATGAAGTCCTTATAGGAGCACTCCTTCTGGTGCCCTTGACTACCTTCATGATTTTGGGAATGAATACCACTCCCACCACCAGAACCACCAGGATTTATTTGTGACAAAGCGGCAGTCACAACGGCAGTAACAGCTGCCTGGAACATAGCGGGATCAAACTGAGGAGGTGGTGGTGGTGGTGTTGGTTACGTCGAGGAATTGTTGTTCTTTTTGTTGGGTCTTTTCTTTGGAGCCATCTCGTTCTATATCAAGAAGAAGAAGATGGTAAGTCCCTTTGACTTTAGAATCGTGAGATATGAAACAAGGTATATCTCTATATGATAGATAAATTGTTCTACTAAGCGATAAATAGGAAAGTGTTACTAAAAAAATTAAACTATAGCTAAGAAAGAATGAGTAGCAACACTTGGAAGGGTTCCCTACAATGTATTCAGCTCTGACTAAAATACTCCTATAGTATTTTATGTTGAATGCTTTGTTCTATCGATATCTTGTGGTAGGAATACTTGGTAAGTTTTAGGCTTGCTGCAACACCACACTCACTCCCAAGCACATGTTGGTCATGTATCAAATGAATATAGTTGATCAGGCTATATTGACCCTAGACATGATTAACTGCCCAGGTTTAACCGCAGTATTCAACATCCAAATACTTTTGTTTTGTTCTACAAATGATATTGTTTCTGGTATGTAGGTATACTTGTATACTTTTTGTAAAAATACTTATATTTTTAAAATATACTTTTAGTTCAGAGCACTTCGGCCCTTTAGTGTTTATAGTTGTATATTGTATAAGCTTCAGCATACTTAGTTCACTATAAACAATAGCTCTAATACCAATCTGTCACACCCCCGAACCATCAGAAATAACGGTGGAAACATCTGGGGGCGGGCGATGTCATGCATAGTATGATAACAATCTTATCATAGCAATCATAGTAAACACAACCATTACATTACATTAAGAATATTTACATTTGTTTGAAAGCATAGTTTGTATACATCAAAAGTTACAAAATATAAAAATGACACTCCAAAATACTTCGTCTTCTCCAAAACTGACGAAGGTACCTGTCTACGGTTGCCCTGAGAATACAAGGGGTTTTGAAAACGGATCAACATAAAGTTGGTGAGTTCATAAGCATGTTTTTGTATTGAAAACTAGTCACTGAATTTGTATAAATGGTTTTTTTTCATTATAAGTAAAATGTCGTTTGTATCGAAAACCATTGTTATCAAGTTCTGAAATATGTATGCATGCTTTCCAAGAAAATCTAATATTTTCTATCATGTTTGTTGGTTACTGTGTGAAAAGTATGTTCCGTTTGAAAACCCTGAGAGCCACCAGTATGTAGTGTATGTTCTGTCTCGAAAACCCTGACTACCACCAGTATGTAGTGTATGTTCTGTTTCGAAAACCATGGCTACCACCAGTATGTAGTGTATGATATGTTTGAAAAGTCTGGCTACCACCAATATGTATAGTAGTTTTATTACTCAAATAAAACCAAGTGTTGGATCCCTGGAATACCCTGCAGTAAGTAAGTATGTAGGATTATTAATTAAGATAAAACTATTGAAGAATAAAATCCCATAAATAAAGGTTAGTTTATACTTATTGTGAGTCGTATAACCATGCTAATATGACCGGTGACCTCCTTGAAGTTTCTTCAGGCGTCATACGATTACAAAATTTGTCACCCAAGGCATACCCGCCTAACTGTAGCTAATAGTTCAAGTGTGGGATTGTTGGTCCCGAATACATCTATTCACAAATTTTACGCTCTTCCTCCAGGAGACTCTGGTTATACTAAAGGTGAGGATTTACTGGTGCCCCGAAGGGCATAATGAAGATAGGTCTCACAATCCTGTATTAACTAATTTACGTGTGGTTCGGTTGTTCGCGAGTTCGAAATCGTTTGTAATGGTGTAGAGTATAAATAAGTACATGCATAATAATTATTTAGCAGGATACTCAAGTTTTCAGTACGTAGTAATGGATAAACTAAATCTGTCATATTTTATGTGTTTGACTTTGTACGAAGTTTGAATCTGTAAAACCGGTAATAAATTTCCCAAACTATACCTATTATAGTTTGACTGGTAAGTTGTGTTCGTATACTATTCTGAAAACTATGCAATTATGTTTAGAAAATGTCCCCTATGCTCCTCATATTACAAAAGGGATAAAGTATCTAAATGTTTGATGTAAAACCGTTGTAATTGCATCAGTTTTTAAGTTGCGAAAACATTTATGTTTAGCTTGTATTCCCCGCTGAAAACATTATAAAACTTATCAAAGCATAGGGGTATTAACTCACTGTTTGATGTGGAATTCGAGTGTAGATCAATAGGAGTTGTTGGGTGTCAGACAATGTCTCGGACACAAACGGATCCTATTTAACATATAAAGGCAAATATATGAACTAGATGAGGATATAACACTATTTGTTATAGAAGGAAACCACCTTAGAGACTAGGAAACACTTGAAACTAAGTGTTAGAATCACACGTGATTGAATATGGCGAGTTTGCGGCCGTAATCAGGAGTGTAGGGTCATGGGTTTGCGACGGAACAGGGTTTACGACCCAAGTGTTTGCTGCCCAAAGGTTTACGGACCATGAGTTTACGACCGTAAACACTTAATGAGATGTGTGATTTTTGGTGTTTCAAGGTCCTTTCTTGCCTCTTGAAATTGTTCTAAGCCTTGTGCACAGCTCAAAGTATGTTATAAAGGCCAATAATCGACCAAAAATGGAGTTTACAGCCTTTGAAGGGTGTACGGCCGTACACATGGGTTTACGGCCGTAAACCCATTTCGTGTTCATGATTTGGGTCGATTTTTAGGTGAAAAACGAATGATTTCTAGTAGATATCAAGCATAGATGGTAGTTACTTACTGTAAGAGGCTTGAAATGAGATTTTTAGCCACCAAACACTAGTGTGTGTTCTTGTTCTTCTTGGTGAGAGAGAAAATCTAGAAGAAGATGAAATTTATGAGATAAAACACGGATTCATCACTAGAAAAGGGATTAAAACACAATCAAAGTGAAGAATCACTTACATTTTTTATGGTTCTTGAGAAATTTCGAAAATTGTATAGAGAGAGAGAGAGAGAGAGTAAAGAGAAGGTCCTTAGAGTGTGTAAAGGATGAAATGAAGGCCACTCATCCCTTATATAGGGGTGAGTTTACGGCCAAGGGTGGGTGGGGGTGTACGGCCGTAAACCCTAGTTTGCGGTCGTACACTCCTTTCGAAGGGGTGTTTGGCCCGGATGCTATGCTTTGACTAGAAAAACTTGTTCCTGGACCCAAACTTCGATTGTATTGAGTATAGAATCTTTAATTAGACCCGAGAAGTTGACGGAAAAATTTTTAAAAATTAAATTTTATTAACATAGGCGGGTTAAAATAATGGATTAAATTTTGGGTTGTCACACACAATTTGTTTCCTTGACGACTAATTCACTAATCTTCCACCTAGAAATTGACATCCTCCCGATCTGCTCTTTCTATCAAGTTTGTACCCTGCATGGTCTGCGTTAGCGAAAGCCTTCAGACTTAAGTCATTTATCGTTGGATACCAGAGATCTAAGGCCTTACTTCCTTCGAGATATCTAAATATCTGCTTGACTGTGGTCAACTGTGATACTTTGGAATCATCATGGTATCTAGCACATAAACCAATGGTGAAAACTATATAGGGTAAGTTGAGATCGTGTACCCAAAGGCCATGGGAACCTTTGCCGATGAGCAGTTATCCATTGCGAATTTCTTTATCAGGTCAGTAATATACTTTTATTGATGGATGAAAATTCCTTGAGAGACCTGTTTGACCTGAAAACATAAAAAGAAATTAATCTCTCTATTCATGCTCATTTAGAAATTGATGGTCATCTGCTTTGCAAAATCATCCACGATTCCTTGATCAGTTGAACCGAAGATAATATCATTCACTTAGATTTACACAAGAATCAAGTGTTTGTCATTTACTCGTTTGAAAAGAGTAGGATCTATCATACCTTGTTTGTACCCGGAGTTGACAAGAAACTCTGAAAGAGTTTAAAACCAAGCTCTTGGTGCTCGTTTTAAACCGTAGATCGCTTTCTCCAGCTTGTAGCAATGGTTGGGAAAATCTGAATTTTCAAAGCCTGGAGGTTGCTATAAATATACTTCTTCTTTTTATTCGCCTTTGAGGAAAGACTTTTTATGCCCATTTGATGGATTTTGATGTTCTTATGTACCGTATATGCGAGAAAAATACATATGGCTTCCATTCTTGCTGCCAGAGCATATGTTTCACCATAATCAACTCCTTCTAGTTGACTATACCCTTTGGCAACCAGACCAGCTTTTTTGCGGATCACAAAACCCAAATCATCTAGTTTGTTCTTGTAGACCCATCGGGTTCCACCTATAGTATGAACTTTATCCTTCGGTAATAGTTTCCAAACCCTGTTTCTTTCAAACTCTTCCAGTTCCTCTTGCATGGCAATAATCCAATCAGGCTCCAGAAGTGCCTCTTTCCTTGTTCTGGGCTCAATTGATGACATAAAAGAAGCATGGTGACATTGATTAGTTAAATCAGAAAAAGAACAGGTTTGTATACATGCAGATGGATTTTCGTTGATTTGACTAGGTGGGTGATCTTTTGTCCAGATATGTAGGCAATATTATTGATGTTCAACAGCTGTATTAGAGGGAATATCCTCTACTTCAGAGATGTCTTTGGGACTATCTGTTGAAGGTTGTTCCCCCCTCGATTTGTGAGCATGCTGCAGGTGAGTTTTGAACTATTGACATAAGCTCAAAAGCTGAAGACGAAGGCCCCTCCTAGACTGTTGATGGTTCCCCTGGAACCGATGATGGTTCCCCGTGAATCGATGAGTGATTTACTATTCTTAGACCCCCCCCCCCCCCTTTGGTATCAATGTTTTCAACTTCTTCATCCTCGAAATCTTCAGAGACAGTTGATTGATTGGTCACTTTATAGAAAGGTACTGGAGCAGCATCTTCAAGTGTTGGAACCTCGATGGTTACGATTTCCAAAGGATTTGAGCTTCCCCCCTCAACCGACAAGGTGAAAGTATTGAATGAAGTTCCTTCAGAAATAGTTTATCCATATACATCTGAGTGTTGATGTTATGTTACTGAAGACACCAATATCTTTGAAAGATGTGCAGTCTCTGTGGGATCAAAGAGATCATAATAGTTAACTTCAACTATGTTCAAGAGCCCCGACGAAGGTGGAATGTCATTTTCCTTGATGAACTTGGTTTCTTTACTTGGAGCAGTACTATGGACATAATATTCATTGAATTTGACATCGAAGCTTTCAACTATTAGCCTTGTTCTCCTGATAAGAATATGATATGCAACCTAGTTTGTTGAGTAACCTAAAATGATGCCTTCATCAAATTTCGATGCAAATTTGTTGAGATGATCCTTGTTGTTGACCATCAAACACCCGCAACCAAAAATATGAAAGAAACATACATTGGGTTTTCTGTTGTTTAGACCTTCATATGGAGTTTTGTTGAGATGCTTGCAAATGATATTTTGATTTTCAACAAAACATGTTGTTGCCACTACTTCAGCCCAAAAATAGAGAGGTAAATTAGAAAAATTAAGCATTGATCTAGCAGCTTCGACCAACACTTTGTTCCTCCTCTCAACTACTTCATTATGTTGCGGTGTGTATGATGTCGAGAAGTTAGGGCTGATTCCTTTGGATACTAAAAAGCTATGCAATAGTTGATTAGTGAACTCGGTGTGTTTGTCACTTTTTATTCTTCTGACAGGCAGCCTGATCTGTAGCTCTATTTCTTTGATGAAGTTGATTAGAATCTACGGTGTGTCTGAATTCAGTCTTAGAAAGAAGACCCAAGTGAAATGAGTCTATTCATCAACTATAACTACAATGTATTTTGTTATGATGAAGATTGGCTATAGTTGAAGGATCATAGAGTTCTATGTGAAGGAGCTCCAGAGGTTCAACAATTTAAGGATCATAGAGTTCTATGGTTTTTTTAACAACTCACATGTTGGACACAAAGTATCATTATTGTATTTCAAAATTGGCAGTCCTCAGACCAACTCTCCAGTCATTAAATTGTTGATGTATCTGAAGTTGAGATGTGCAAGCTTCTGATGCCATAACCATCTAACCTCGAAAATTGCCTTCAAGAAGAAACATAGTTGTGGTTTGTTGTTGATTAGAGGAATGTCTAGTGGGTACATTGTTCCTTTGGCTTTGGACTTGATCAAACACTTCTCTCTATCATTTGTCATGATATAACAATACTCATTGTCAAATTCTACTCAACGACCTGCTCTACACATTTAACCGACACTAATCAAGTTGTGTTTTAAGCCCTTTATGTAAGCTACTCCTTGAAAGGATAAGCTTCCCATAGTTAACACACTATATCCCTTTATTATCCAACTTGCATTATTCCTGAAGGTGATGTCTCTGCCACCACTGACTGGCCTGAAGTCACGAAGGTAGTCTATCTTTCCTATCATGTACAAGGAGCAGCCACTATCAATTAACCATTCTTCTTCATGGTCCTCCTCACACATAGCCTGCATAATCAGTTGATTAATTTGGTTACCCAAACTAGTTTGGGGCCCGTAGTAACATGGGAAACATTCCTATCAAATGTACGCATGTGGGAATGATGAAGAGATTTTTCTTTCCATATTTCTTTGTGTCCGTGATGTTTCACATTCTTTTGGACATTTCGAGTTGGGATTTCACGTATCCCTTTTGACAGTGGGTAGAAGCTAAAAATGAGGTTCTTTTCATTAACCCACAAACCGTATTTGGTCAAGTACTGGAGGGTGAGGTTTGGTTCTTTTGCCTGGTACTTGGGTTGTGCCTTACTGAACAGTCCATTGTTTTTTAAGATGTCTTGCTAAAGGACCTAAACATAGGTTTTGACTTCCTGATTGGTTGATGGGATTTGGGAAAGTGTGGAGTGTGCAAAATACCCTTCATTTTTTTTATTCCTTTAAGGAAGTTTGTGACAAGGACTAGACCTTGTTGTGAGTGGGTACAATATTGTTGATTTTGAAAGATTTAGCCATTGTACATGCTTTTTGACAAGATACATTGACTGTAGTGTCATTTTGAAAAGTTTTTATAGTGATGAATTTGTCCACATTCCTTTTGTTTTAAAATTTGGCCTGGTTTTGAAATATTTAATTTTTGACTCAGCTTCCCGCCTTTCAAGTCGGGATCTGACTTAATTTTTCAGAGCCATTTTTGCCTCAAGTTTTGGTCTGACTACATCTGAAGCATTTACTTGGGGTTTTTTGTGGTTCTATTATCTAAACATTAACATAGGGTTTGAATCATTGGAACTATAGAGTTCATGATTTTGGGATAATGTCCAAACTCACAATTATTAATGGGAAGTTCATGTGTGAAAGGCTGAAGAGTTGATGTGGACTTGATTGGGGTCTGCGGGATGTCATTTGTTGGTAATGAAGATTGAAGTACCAAGAGTAGGTTAATGGCAAATCTTTGTTGTGACTTGTCATTAAGGACATTGATGGTTCATCTAAGATTATTTCTTTATTAACAGTGGAGGTTGAGAAAGATGCAGTTCCTTCCATAACAATTTCCTCATCCACTACAGAACTGTACTGGGAATCAGGATTAACCGTACCAATGACATGCAAGAAACTTTCTAAGTTTCCCGTGGATTTTGGATGAATCTCCTTGATCACACAATTGTTATTGAGGTCATGAAGTCTATTAAAGTGACATCGAATGTCTTCGGGAAAAGTCTTATCATTGAGTGGGTAATGAAAGGCCCGGTTTGGTGGGACATTAGGACGTTCGGAAACAAACCGAGGAGGAGTATTCTCTTTGGTAGAGTACCCATTGGACCATCCCCAATTATATGTGTTATCAACAACCCCATTATTAACTAGGTTTTCAATGGACTCACTTTCATTAAAAAACTTTTCATTTAAACGATTTAGACATACAATTTCCTTGCGGGCTAAATCACGTTGATTGAAAGTAATTTCTAACTAAGTCTCACTAAGTAACCTAGAATCCTTTTCTAACAACTAATCTTTTTTTATAACATTGTGACCCTCATCTTCATGTCTTCTAGTCTTCCTCTCAAGTTATACAACTCTTGGGTTGCCATGTTCTTTTCATCTAAGGCTTTGTTGTAGTCCATAAGGACGGAAACACACGTCTCATTTAGTCTTTCTAATTGAGATTCACAATCATGCATGTTGTAATTATTAGACTGACTCATAAGTTTTACTTGTTCAACGATGCTAAGGGTCCCTTCCCTTTCCATGTAGTAGTAGTTCTTCTTCAGGTTGGTTGATCCATCTTCTTCGGTTATTGCCACCATGCATATCTTTCTTCGCTTTCTTTTGTTTTCAGGCTCCTCATCTTCATCACTCGAAGACCAAACCTAATGATCCCTATGAACTTGATTTACACATGATTTCTCTTTTTCCTTCTCCTTATCTTCCATCTCCTGAGCCATTCTAAGATACAATGCTTTGTCTCTCACCACATTTTATTTACAGTCTCTTCCAAAGTGATTTTCCTTGTGACATTTGTGATAGAAAAGAGCTCCATCTTTGTTATCTTCGGTAGTAGTACAGAAGTCTGGAGATTCGTTAGTATGCAGAATTTCCTTGTGATTGGAAATCGTCTAAGGAGCGTTCTGAGGTTGAGGTTGGTGATGAGGGTTTCTAGGATATTGTTGATGATTAATCTGTGGGTTAAAGTTTCTGTTGAAAGGTGGCTTCATGAACTGTTGATTTTTGTGAAAAGTGGGTGGTGGGATTCGGTTGAACTATTGACTTATGAGGGCTATGGCATTTTGGAAATCTTCCTCATAATCTAGTTCTACATATGCCTCATATGACTGTAGTGAGTTATCATATGGATGTTGATATGTTTACGCTCTAGGATAGGGATATCGCGATTCTTTCATGGCATACCAAGGGGCTTGAGCCATTAAAGCAAGTGATCCACCCATATTTACACATTCTTTTAACATCGTGGGTTCTTGAGCCTAAAGTTCACCGTAGAGTTTGAACAGTGAGAAAGTCTAGATCTTCCTATCTCCTTAAACTATTATCTTTGCAGTAGTCTACTGTCTTCCTAACCCATTTAGAAACTGCAGATTGGTTTCGTGGTTGCTTTTGACAGTACCAGCATTTAATAGTTTAGTGATTATGAGGTTGAATCTCTTAAAGGAGTCATCAAGACTTTCACCAGGTAGAGTTTTTGAATTTGGTGAACTTGTTGAGAGCAGTGGTGAGCTTTTTGTCTTATGCTTGTTCAGAACCTTGGTAGAGATTTTTTTAGTACATCTTAGATCTCTTTCACAGATTTACAGAAGGCAATCGCATCTTTCTCCATCTAATTGAGGTCGTCATTGGTAGGTCTATTCATGGTTGTCAGACCACCTCCAATTCTTGCTTGAGCACCATCAGCTGCAATGGGAGTGAAAATAGGGACAAGAGGTCCTTCTTCTACCGATCTCCAAAAATCTCTTACGAGTCTCTTTAAATATCTTTCCATTCTTTGGCGCCAATGATGATATTAACTTGCAACAAGTATTGGAGCTTTATTAGAACCTCCAATAATGTTTAAAATGTTTAAAGAATAAGCTTGTACCATTTTCCTTTTTTAATAATCATTTATTGGTATAAAATACCTTCTAAATCAGAGTATTGTTTGAAAAAGTTTCAATTTTATAAAATCAGTTAAAAGGAAACCACTCTAGCTCTGTTACCAATTGTTGAGAGAACATAATAAAAGTTAATAACGAGATATTATATTACGGAATAGTAAGTTAATCTCAAAGGATCTTTGTTAGCTCAACAATAAAAGTTAGATTGCGGAAAAGAAAGGAATGTAAATAGTAGCAAGTTATATTAATAAGCATAACCAAGTAGACACTAAGTGCAATTGTAACACAATTTGCAATCAAACCATGTTAGTAAATGATGAACAACATAAGTGGAGAGGGACTCAGATAAAGTATCAATCAGATAACTTTAGATAGTATAGAGATGAAGAGATCTTATATTAATAAGTTTAGAATTGGTAATTCAACATGAAGTGGACCCTCTATTTATAGAGGTCCAAAATTTACAGGGAAATGATAAACAATTACAAACTGACTGACTTCGGTGACTCTGAAAGGTACACATGATAATACCAAGTTTACACGCATAGTCAGTAAAGATAACTTGTCATAGTCTTCATGTTCAATGATGTATTTTGGTGTTCTTCTCATCTTCAGGTTCCAAACATTCTTCAGCAACCTCCTATTCAGTTCACAAAAGCATTGGGTCTTCGAGCCCATTTTTAGTTGCCGAGGGTCACTTTCTTGTATAAACACATCGAATTTTAAGTTAATTTTAGACTTATAAGACCCTCTAGAAAGTTAGAATGCATTGGTGAAAGGATTAGGGTTGAATGCATTAAGATGTCCATTTTTACCTAAGTCACGACATGACCATTTGGTGGTCACGATGCAACGAAGGGACTTTCCTCGACTATCTTGGAATGGCTCTGATACGATGTGAGGGTTTGGCTGTCACGACATGATGATGACCTGGATCGTTATGAGTGGAGCTAAGTTGAGTTGAACTGTGAATGAGTTAAGGATCGGGTGGAATCTTTTTTCAGGACGTGAGCGTAAGTTGGTCACGATGTGAGGGTCAGTTGATGGAAAGGCTAATCGTTAACTTTGACTGTGACCGTTGACTTTTGACCTAGTTTGACTTCTAGTCAAAAAGACTAAATTTTGGAAGTTAGTCTAAGATGGTACCTTGCTTGATTCAATAGGTCTATCGTAGTGCCTTTTGCACGGAAATGAGTTGTGTTTCAATTGATCCCGTGAGACATGTGAGTCTTCTCACTATACTGTGTAAGATGTTACATGTCTTTGTGACTCTTGCATTGTATGTTGGGTGGGCCCCATTTTGTATTTTGGGTTGGGCTCATCTTATATGTTGCACTAGGCCCGTATTGTATGATGGGCGGGTGGGGCCCATTTGTATGTTGGACGAGGCCTGATGTGAAGAGCGGGGCCCGATAGGATAGGTGGGGCCTGATGTTATGAATGATATGTGGTATTTTGGGGAACTCATTAAACTTTGTGCATACAATTTTATGGTTTAACATTTTAGGTTCTTGTGGTTCGAAAGGGAAGGGATCGACATGATCGTGTAACGTTCCACTTGATTTTATTCCACATAAACATTGATTTTACTCTGATGTTGACAATATTTTACTATGTTTGATTTGGAACAATTTTGTTGTATTTTTGGGTGTATAAAAAGTGAAAATTTTTGCCACTATTTTTGAGATGTTACAAATGCTCTCAACAATAAGGATGAAATGATCACTCTTGATCAATCTATCAATAATGACCTAGCTAGAATCAACCCCACGTACCTTCGTCGGCAACTTCATAATAAAATTCATGGTGATCTCTTCCCACTTTCATACAGGAATAGGTAACGCCTGCATTTTTCTGTAGGGTCTCTAGTGTTCGTCCATGAATTTCCGACAAGTAAAACTCCGCTCCATAAACCATGTTATCTCCCTCTTCATGCAGGGCCACCAGTAGCTCAATCTCATATATCTATAAATATTTGTGGCCCCCAGATGGATCGTAATCTTCGACTTATGAGATTTCTATGATAATATCTTCCTAACGCCACCAACAACCAGAACCCATACTCTACCGCACTAGGTGAATAATCCACGACTATCCCTAAAGAATAATGAAATATGGCCCTTAATTCTTTCTTCGTTCCAATTCTCTTTCTCCTTTCCCTTTATTTGTGCCTTCATGATTAGATCCAACAACTGTGAAATGAATACCATCCTCAAAAATCTCTAATGCGTGTACTCACTACCTTGTGACTCAAGGCATCGACCACAACATTGGCCTTCCCATGATGGTATAGAATCTCACAGTCATAATCTTTCACCACATCCAAACATTTAAGTTGCCTGATGTTTAAACTTGGATGATCCATCAGATGCCTCAGACTCTTAGATTCAATATAAATAGTTTACCTGACCCCATACAAATAATGTTTTCAAATCTTGAGGGAAAAACCCACATCCTCCAACTCCAAACCATGCGTAGGGTAATTTGCCTCATGAGGATTCAAATGTATCGATATGTAAGCAATCACATGGCCCCTCTTCATAGGCACTATACCCAGACCCAAAATAAATGCATCGCAGTAAACCACAAAGTCATCCATGCTACCAGGAAGGTTAAAATCAGATCCTTACACAATCTCTTCCTCAAAGTCTCAAAAGTTGCATGATGATTAGACCCCCACCAGAAGGTAACATTCTTTTTTGTCAGGTGGGTCAAAGGAACAACAATCGTGAAGAAATCCTAAAGGAACCTCCGGTAATATCATGTTAGCCCAAGGAAACTTCAAACCTCATGCTCCTTATGTTGCTTCTTAGTCTTAGATTAGAACAATATATCATCAATAAACATTATCACTGACCGATCCAACATCAGCCTGCACACCCGATTCATAAGATCCAGGAAAGTTGTTGGTGCTTTGGTGAGCCCGAATGGCATCACCAGAAACTGGTAATGACCATAGCGAGTCTTGAAGGTTGTCTTCTGCATATCCTAATCTATAACCCTCATCTAATGATAACCTGATCTCAAATAAATCTTGTATAACCAACATGCACCATGAAGTCGATCAAATAAATCATCTATCCTCAGAAGTGGATAATGGTGTTCTTCACCTACATGTTGCTCAATTACTTATAGTCAATGTACATTATGTACGAAACATCCTTTTTTTACAAATAGAATTGGTTCTCTCCATGTTGAACTTCTTGGTTTGATGAATCCCTTGTCTAACAGCTCCTGCAGCTGTGGAGACAACTCATGCATCTCCAGAAGAGCTAAGCAATATGGTGCATTGGCTATCGGTGCCGCACCCGACATCAAATCAATTCGAAACTCAATTTATCTCTTAGGAGGCACTCCCAAAAAATCCTCAAGAAACACATTGGGGAACTTCCAAATGATGGGAACATCATCTATCGTCTTCTTATCCTCATCTCGTGTATCCACCACAAAATCTAGGAATCTGGACCACCCCTTTTGAGTATACCTCCTAGCACTCGCAGCTGAACAGACAGTCGGCCCACGCAAAGCACCCTCGCTATGAATAACCAGCTCTCCCCCCTCTTAGGATTCAAACTCTCACCAACTGGTGCTCACAATCAATAATATTCCCATTGGGACCCAACCAGTTTATACCCACAATAACCTTCGACCCTCGCAGAGGAATCTAAACCAATCAATCGAATATCTATCACTGAACATATTCAGAACACATCCCCAACAAAATCTTAAAGCACTTAATGAGCAATCATCGATAATATCCACCTCCAACAAATAATACAAAGTCCATGGAGCATCGTTAGACTTCTTGCTAAGTGCAAGAGAAACAAATGATCGAGTAGCATCCAAATCGAATAGAACACGAGTAGTCATACCATTGACTAAAAATGTCCCTATACATGATCAGATAAAACATAATAATGAACAAAGAGAGTATTAAAATACATGGTAAAGATACATACCGATAACCACATCTAGTGTTGCTCGAGCCTACTCAGTTGTCAATTGGAATTCCTTCCCTGCTCTTCACCACCGAAGCCTCAGCCTTGAGCATACGGCCATCAATAATTCTCAAGGCAGCTGGTGCGGTCATCACCACTTCTTCTCCTATCAATCTTAGTAAATCGGCCATCTTGTGGCCCGTTTGATTGCAATTTAAGCATATGAGTGCTCCCCGAGTGCAATCCCTGCTAAAATGACCAGTCTAGTCACAATTGAACCAACCCTCTTCTCACACCAGCTTCCCTCATGAGTCATACCACACTTCGCACAACAACCCTATCCATGATGGACTTTCTATTGAGAATCAAATATCTTTGGCCTCTTCACCTGGCCCACTGTTGTCTGTACCTGATCTTGCTTATGCTTCATCTGAAACTATAACTAGGTCACCCGCTCTTGGGCTCTAGCCATCATGTTATCCAAGCTCTTGCAACTCAACATACTTAAAAAAATCTCGAATATCATCCATGAGCATGTCATGATACCTTGTCTTCTTCATCTCCTCATATACGTCGTACTGCGGAATCAAAAGTACTCTTTCCCGAAACTTGGTGGTGATCTTTGTCACAATCTCAGTAGTCTGGAAAAGGTCCTAGAACTCATTCGCCAACGGTTTCACCTCAACAGCACGTGTGAAATCAACTCTGAACCTCGTCACAATATCATCCCAATTCATGGCCACTATGGCCTCAACTCCCAAAGAGTGTCCAACCTCCTCTGACCAATTGTGGGCTCCATCCCTTAGAAGGCAAGATGTAAATCCTACCTTTGACTCCTCGAGGTAGAAACTCGTCCGCTGAGTATTCTCCTTGTCGACAGTCCATCATCAGCCACCAATAGTTCGAGTACTTTGGTTCATCTCAAAAACTAGTAAACTAAATGGAAAAAATCACTTCATGTACTTTATTTCATCTCAAAACCTAGCAAACTAAATGATTGAATGTTGTTTTTGTTCTAAATCCTATTCAAATTTGTTTCTTAGTTTAATTATTAGTAGTTATTTTCTAATTAGAATTATGTTCCTTGTTTTCGACAACCAACTTACTTTTCTATATTATAATTGGACTAGGGACACTGCTTAAGTGCATTTTAACTAGTTAAGTCGGTTAGGTTTATAAATTTAAAACTAGTGGGTATAATTGTGCACTATTAAGTGGATATTTACTCGTTATTCTCCGATTCCTAAACTGACTAGTAGATATATACTCATTATTCACCGATTACAACATCGCCACAGCATGGAAAAAGACTTGTCATGCATTAGGAACTAGATTAAGAACATTCACGAACTTTTTAATTTTCCATGTTGTGGAAATGGCTTTTCCATGACATTGGAAATAGGAATCCAAATTTTTTCTCAAACACGAAATTTGTCCGAAATTTTGTCTAGTTTTAAGAACATCTTGAATATCATCAATTGGAGTTACGATTCATGAGATATGACCAAAACACTTAAGAGAGGTCAAGTTGTCTAGTAATATCTTTTTTATGTCTTTTAATACATTTCTCTTCCTTTTACGTTCCAAACTTCCATTTTAACTGTAATTGAACATTTCAAAGCATTTTAACTATCATTTATCTTAAAATATAACATTTTTACTCAAATATATTAAGATAATGGCCTCAAATGCATAGTTAAATAAGGCCATATCATAGCACTGACTACATGACATTGAGTTGTGGTTTATCTGACCTCGTGAGATAGGTGAGTCTTCTCATATATTGTGTATGATGTTAGTTGTATTTGTTACTCTTTCATTGATATGCTGGGTTGGGCTCATTTATAAGTTGGGTTGGGCCTGTTTGCATGATGGGTTGAGCCCATTTGTAAGCTTGGTAGGGCCCGATATGTGGGTGGGGGCTGTTATGATGGGCAAAGCCCAATATGTGTGCATGGTCCATTGATATGTATGATATTTGGTATTTTAGGGAGCTCGCTAAGATTTGTGCTTACAGTTTTGTAGTTTAAACATTTTTAGCTACCTCCAGTTCCAAAGGAAATGGTCAAACTTGACTATATAACATCCCACGATGATTTTCTGCACTAATGATTGTTACTTTACTCTGATGATTGTGATAAATTTACTATGATTAATGTTGAAATAAACATTGTCTGAGTTTGATGATTTTAAAATGAATTTTTATTAGTATTTTTCGGATGTTACACTAGAACATTAGACTTCTGTGGAATATGAAAAATGATCATGTTATGTGTTCATGCTTATATTTTTCAACATTTTTATTACGAATATACTTTTATAAGACCGATTTGTTGCTTTATGTCAATTTTTTTTAATTATCATAAAAAAATGGTTCACATTTTAAGAATGGTTCACAAGTAAATATAGGTTCGCAAAATATCCTGATTATATATATATATATATATATATATATATATATATATATATATATATATATATATATATATATATATATATATGATGTTCATGGTTTGGTCTGATTTATTATTATGCACACTGTGAATCTGACTTATTATTATGCACATTGTGAATCTGAGAATGTTCATAATGTGAAGTTGAACAGGTTCACAATATGAATTTGAACAGGTTCACAATGTGAATCTGAACTGAAATATCGTTTGTTTTTTATATGAATATGAATCTATGTTTAAAAGTACAAAAAAAACATGAATTTTGATATATTTAGTAATTTTTTTGTATAAAAAAATAGACCTTAACTTTTCAACAAAGGAAATGAAGTGGGTTCTTTTCAAAAAAAATCGTTTTTTATATGTCACTATTGATCTCTTTGTAAAGAGGACGAAAAATCGTGAACAACAGTATACTCCATTTTTTTTTCGATAAAAAACATGGCCTAAAAACATTTAAACGAAAAAAAATTGAGTTTTGTTATAATCCGATGCATGTGTCTCCATTGTAAAAGTCTACAACCCTTCCTTTTATCGTTGATCACTTTAAATTTCGACGTTTTGGATTAGTTCTTTAGTTCCTTGAAAAAAGAATATACCTTAGATGGTATATAAGCTTAATTATTCAAACTCACTTTCCTACGTTGTTTTTGTTTGAGGGTTCATGCGAAAATGCAAATAATTTGCGAAAACGCGAAAACAAGAAAACCATATGATATTATGTCACCTCAACATTATATTTTGGAAAATAATTCATCCAAACTTTGAAATACATGATGAGAATCGATGATAGATGATAGACTATTTCATATTAGCAAAGTATGATTTTTAACATTTTTATTATGAAAACATGAATTTAAAAATGATGAAGGACGTGAAAAAAAATATAATTATAAAAACCGTCTTTAAATCTATATTATCATAACACCATCTAATGTAAACTTACTATCTTTAATTTATTGCTAATAAAATTATTTTTTTATAGTACATGTATCTAATTTTCATAAGATAAAAGCTGTTTTCGCAGGATTTATATTTTCGCATGAACTTACTTCTATATATATATATATATATATATATATATATATATATATATATATAGTAATCGTCAAAACTCTTAACTTTATGTACTTTCAAGATTTTTTAAAACTATACTATAATTTTTTAATATATAATTTTTCATTTGCAATAGTAATATATATATATATATATATATATATATATATATATATATATATATATATATATATATATATATATATATATATATATATATATATATATATATATATATATAACAAACATCAATTTTATTTTTTGTAAATGGATAACGTTATTTCAAATGTAAGTGATAGTATTTATTTACCTTATTTTTTATATAAAAATGAAGTTGCATATAAATTTGTTATTTAACTTCAACTCAATAATGTTGAGTAAAATAATTCATAAAACAATATAATTCCACCTGAATCGTATTCTTTAATAGCCGTTTTTTTAATTAATATACATGTATTTATCTAATATTTTGTTTATATAAATAAATAATTTTGTTATACTAAAACTAAGATCTATTACTTTAATTAATGTTATATATATATATATATATATATATATATATATATATATATATATATATATATATATATATATAATAAATTTATTATAATAAAACTATGATCTCATTATAACTATTTTTTTGAGCGATTAATTAATTTATACTCCTATATTACCACATATGTTTTTATCGAGACTTGAACTTATGATATTTCAAAAGAAAAATCATTCCTTATCATTAGGCCAAATGCCCATTAATTTCATTCTAAATGTTTTATTTTATGACAAATTTAAGATAAAAGTTTCTATAAAATTATAAATATATTTATTAAAATAAAAACATATTGAAAACATGGTTGTCCAAATCATGATTCTAGTCGTAGGATCGTACGATCTTAGTTATGAAAAACGAACCGGATCATAAATGGATCGTAGGTAAGATTGTAGGATCGAGATCCGATCCCACATTCCCTTATTTTATTTATTTATTTATTTATTTTGCTATTGGAATTTTTTATCACTTTATGTTTTTTAGCATTTGTCAATTTAACGTTTACCATTTTATGTTGTAACTTATAACTAATATTTTGAAGTTTTTATAACTTTTGAACGAAAAATTGAATATTTGAATATTTTTCATTTTTTAAAATTATAAATTAAAATTATGTTTTATTTCGTTGGATCTTAAGATCCCGATCTTGATCTTACGATCACAATCTTACAAACCCAAAACCAATCATTGGTAGAATTTCGATCTTGAAAACCTTGATTGAAAGTATATTTTATGTTATATATAACTTAACTATTCTTGAATTATTTTTAAAGAAACAAAATTCATTATTTTAATTTTTTTATAAATATTCATCAAAATAATCATTTTTCTAATCCTTTTAAATAATTTGACCAGCCATTAAAAAATTACCAAAATTGTCAATATTTTTCAATGTTAAATTTTTAGGAATATAGTACGTGTTACAAAACAATTTTTTTTTTACCAAAGTTGTTTTTCACTTAAATTTTGGGAAAATATCTTAAAAATATAACGAAGTTTCAAAAGTTTACAAAAAAAGACCATTATTGTCTTTTTTGTACACAAAATACCATTTTACCGGCAATTGTAAATTATCCGGTTTTCAAATGTTCAAAAAATATCATTGTTATTTTTTTAGTACAAAAAATACCATTAATGTTACTATTTGTACACAGAATACCAACAAAATACACATGTGTTCAACTAAAACATTGTGGTAACCAGATACTTCAGGTAATGGGATGAGAAGAGTGTAATCAACAAGTGCTTGTTTGATGAGATTGTTTAATTTTTGTTGAAATTTTTGGAAAAGATCTTACTTCCACCGTATGATCCGCCGAACAAGATTACAGGTGACGCTTCGGCTGACAAATTTCTCTTCAAATCGGTGATGAGAAGAGCGTAATCAACAAGCGCTTGTTCGGCTGTTAGATAGGCTAAAGTAGAAGCGTTCTTGTATGCCTCTTTCTGTCTTCCATATGGCATCGATTCACCATAATATCGATGTTAGATTAAATCATGCAGCTTTTGATAAATTTGTATTATTAAAGGTCTACAAGTGAAGAAATTAATGTAGAGTGGAGTGATTAGGGCTTTTACTTCGGGGAAGATGACCATGGCACCAAAACGAGAGGCGAGTTCCCAAACGAAGTCGGTGTTGGCAGCGAACCATTCGATGTCGCCTTCGTTGCCGCAATAAAGGAAGATTGGGCCCAAACGATTAGGGTCTGGGCCCACCCAGTGATCGGAGTTGATGAGATAACGTTGTTGGAACTTGGAAAGATCATTGAAGTTGAAATGATCAAGAGTCTGATCAAAGTATCGTGTCTCGTAAGTGTACTTCAGCTGAACAAGAATGTTTTGGGTTTTGAGAGGGCGTGGGGATTTGCTGAGAAACGGAGGTGGCCGGCGAGATTCCAGCGTTGATGAAAATAGGCAGATGATTAGGAGGAAGAATAAGAATAAGGGTTTTGTCATGGTGGTGGAGGGTGGCGATGAAGAACAGTAGTAGTCGAAGTGAAGTGGAGGGTTCTTTATAAAAAGTAACTAAATTTCCATTACATTCAAAGAAGGGAAAATGACTTAAAAAGGTAACGAAGTTTCAAAAATATAAAAAAAAAAGATCATTGTTTTTTTTGTACATAAAATATCATTTTACCGACTTTTGTAGGTTACCCATAAGGTTTTATCTGAACACATGTGTACTTCATTGATATTTTGTGTATAAAAAATATATTTTAATGGTATTTTGAGTACTAAAAATAAAACAATGGTATTTTTTGTACATTTTTGAAACTTCGTTACCTTTTTAAGTCATTTTCCCTTAACTTTTTCCACAAGTAATGTTTTTATATCGTAATATTGTAGAAGGTTTTAATGAGCAAACATTTGTTTATGCGTATTTTTGGTGATCCGAGAAGCACTGATCGTTATTTTCAAACGTCGTTTAACGCTAGTGGTTAGCGAAGTCTCATTGCATTTCAAGAATGCACCTCAACTGTATGTCAAATAACATATGCAAGCAATACAAACTCATTAAATGAGTATCTGAATATGCCAGAAAGAACTTCACGTGAAAGTCTTCAAAACTTTTGCTATGGTGTTGTTGAAATGTATAGAGTCGAATGTCTATTTCGTCCAACATACACTGACATTCAACTATTATACGAAGCACACGAAACCAGATAGATTCATGGAATGCTTAGTAGCATCGAATGCACATATTGGAATTGAAGAAATTGTCCAACCAAATTAAAAGACCAATACATAAGGGTGATCATGAGTATCCAACTAACAAAATACGGGGACAATAGGTCTGGTTGTCTAAGCCCTCCGGTCTAAATTTATCTGTAAAGTTACCGTTTCCTAAAACTAAAGATCTAGAAGAAACGAGACAAACATTAATCAAACTTCTCCATTTAGGGATAAACACCATGAAATCCAACAACGTTAACATAAAACTCCAAGAAACTTCATCATACGTTTTCTCAAAATCGACTTCAAGAATCATTGCAGTTTTCTTATATTTTTTACACCACGAATCAACTTCATTTATCAACAAAAAATTAATTTGACGACCCTTTATAAACGTATATTACTCTAGCATTTTCTTATATTTTAGTTTTTAACTAAGTTTACACATTTTAGAAGCTACAATTACTTTTGCCAAATAGTTTTATATAAATAAAAGCTATAACTTTCAGTATATAACTATTAACTAGTTTAGCAAAACACGTATTTATATTAAAAAAATATAAGGGTTCTTCTAAAACTAAAATGGCATTTTGTTGGGTTAGAGAGTTATTATCCTAAAATAATTATTCTTATATCCTATCGTTTTAAAACATGTATGGGAAAATAAGAACTTTAAGGACTTTAAATCACCTTGTATCAATGGAGAGCTAGGAATTTTGATACAGTGTACAAATATTTTCAAGATTCAAAATAGCAAATACAAAGAGTTTTTTAACATTTAAAATCATATATATATATATATATATATATATATATATATATATATATATATATATATATATATATATATATATATATATATAACTTAAGCAAAAGATGTAATTGAATCCGCCTAATCGTCATGTCTTAAAATCAATTAATGACATAGTCATCAAGAATTTAAAGAAACATATCATTCTCAATAAAAATGACTAAAAAATCATTTAAAACTTAATTATTCATGTTATTTCATAATTTATTCTTTCTATACTTGTTGGAACAACCATAAAATATATATTTTATATAGTTATCTCATTAAAAAACATGATACAAGGCTTTAGTTGGGATACAATACCATACAGTTTGTTTACAAAAAATTATTTTTATATATATAAAACAATTCTTTTTGAAGAACCATATAGTACCTCCACCGCCCTAGGTAAGCCACCACTATCTTGTACTAAGAAAAGAAGAATAAACATAGCAACATATAAAATAACCTTTAAAATGATTTTATGGAAAAAATAATAATAATAACCCCGAAAACATGATGCCTTTTTATCGCCTAAATGACGATAAAGAAAAAGAAAAAAAGGTACGATGTCTTAATTTTAAAAAACTATTAAGTGACAGCCGTTAGATTCCGTTACAAAAGTATCTGTTGACGAAAATGATTTTAATGGGTTCGCATTTTAGATTCGATTTGAGCTTCTCGTATCCATCGTTTTTTGTCGGGCATGAGAATCTCTTCTATTTATTGCCAATTATACCCCCTCATTATCCTCCGAAATTTTCTTTCTTTAAAAAGTTTTAATATAGTACAATAGGTGAATATGATGGTATAAGGTGAAAAAAATAATATTTTTAATACGACTCATAAATGTATCTTAGTGAATAACTTTTTAAAAGTTTTTATATTTTCTAAATCCAACTTTTTACTCACCTCTATTTAATAAAAATCTTTTCTCAAAACCATCTCTAATGTTAATCTTTTTCAAAAGTGTTTTTGTAAATTACCAAATTTATAATTTATTTATATTAATTGCTTGATAAATATCCTCTCTCTCTCTCTCTCTCTCTCTCTATATATATATATATATATATATATATATATATATATATATATATATATATATATATATATATATATATATATATATATATATATATATTAGTTCTACGGAATATTTTTGTAGTAAAACTTAACATTGATTTTGATTATATATAGAGGTAAGTTTAATTGACAAAATAAAAATAAAAAAAAGGTTGAGAATGAGGGAATCATTCTCGGCCACTCATTTATTTTTGCCGCAAAAATCTTCATCGTACTGGCGAAAATGATAAAGAAATACACGTGTGTTTTCCAACAAAACATGTTTCCTTAAACTAATCATTCTCAGTCACTCATTTATTTTTACCGTAAAAATCTTCATCGTACCGACGAAAATGATAAAGAAATACACGTGTGTTTTCCAACAAAACATGTTTCCTTAAACTATGTTAATCATTACCTTAATATATATAAAAACAAAGTTTTTTTATTTTTTTTATTTTTAAGGAGATATTTTTATCGAAAAATGTTTTTTTAAATATATCAAATTTCATACTTTTTTATTCTTTATAAATAGACATCGATATTGATATAGTTTTAAAATAAAATAAAATATTTTTTTTTATAGTTTCAGTTATCGTTATTTATAAGTGAATAAAAGTGCATCAGATTTTTACTACGGTACATTTGTTATTCACTTATGAATAAAAAAGTATGATTAATTTTTTTTTACAATTTAAGCATCATTCATATATGAATATAGCATATAATAAACATAATATATTCATATTTAAATATCAGACGATGTATTTACTTGAGAATATTACATAGTATATTCACTTGTAAACACTTATGAATATTAGATGATATTTTCATATATGAAAATTATATAGTATTACATAGTATATTCACTTGTGAATATTAGATGATATATTACACAATATATATATATATATATATATATATATATATATATATATATATATATATATCACATATGAATATTATAAGGTGTTTTCACAAATATATATAATTTTATTCACATATGAATAACATACATACTTGCATTTTTGTTTTGTGTTTTAATAATCATATACTGATTCAGGTGAGAAAACATATTCATATGTGAATATAACGTGGTAATTTAGTTTATGCATTTCATCAAACTGTTGGAGTGCATACAAGTTAACTTCTTTAAAAATATTAAAAACATGATACTTTGACTATTTAAATCTTACAAAATAGTAGATTGAATGATATGATATGAAACAATTTTTTTGTTGGTTATCGATGATGTTGATCTAATGACGTTAGGAGTATAATTAATCGTAGATATTGAAGATATGAGCGTATTCGAGTAGAATTGAAGGTTGAATTAAAAGAACAAAAAACGAATTTTTGGTTCGTTTATTGACGAACCAAAAACTGAAGGAGTTCGATGATTGATTAATGCTAGATAACGTTTATGGGGGTTTAATTGAAGAAATCTGGATGATTTTTGAAGGTTGGAGGAGAAATTGGATGATAAACGATCGATTAGGAATGGATTTGAACTTTTATCTAATTCTCTACTATTACGTATTTGAGATTGAATGTTATTATCATATTTACAAGTTTGTCACCATGTCTTTTTATGCTTAAATTAAATGATTGGATGAGAATGATTCGCTCATTCTCAACTTTTTTTTCTCAATTATATCACGAAACCAAGGAATCAGTCTAAAGCGTTAGAATTCAAAATGATCAACAGTAAAAAGAAGAGTTGTAGACTTTTGTAATTGACGCACATGTACCAGATTATAATGAAACTCACTTCCTTTTTTTTGCTTAATTTTTTTAGATCATGTTTTTTATTGGAAAAAAAAACGAATATACTATTGTTCATTATTTTTCGTCCTCTTTCCATAAAGATCTATATTTATATAAAAAATGATTTTTTTTTTCAGAAAAACTCACTTCATTTCTTTTTTTCTTTTTTCTTTTTTGAATAGTTAAAGCTTATTTTTTATCTAAAAAATTTAATAAATATATCAAAATTCATCTTTTTTTGGTATTATTTAAACATAGATTTATATTAATGTAAAAAAATAAACAAAATTCAGTATGGATTCACATATTAAATCTTGTCTTGTGAATCTGAGCAGATTTACAATATGAATAATAGTAAGTCAAATTCACATTATGAATGTTAAAATTGAAATATTTACGGTTCGGATTCACACTGTGAATTTGAACTGATCAATGTTTTTTGTTTTTTTAATCGGTATTGATGTTAGTTAATAGAGGGTAAAAAAATTAAATTTGTGGTATAATTAGTTTTTTTAGATAAAAATAAACTTAAATATTGAAAAACAACAAAACGAAGTGGGTTTTTTCAAAAAAAAATTGTTTTTATATATAAACATGGATCTCTATGGAAAAAGGACGAAAATTATGAATAACAATATATTTTTTTTTTTGCAATAAAAAACGTGGCTTAAAAAATTTAAACAAAAAAAAAGGTGGATTTTTTGTAAATAGGTGGGTTATATATATGGTATAATCCGTTGTATGTGCGTCCAATGTACAAGTGTACATCCATTCCCTTGGGCGTTGATCGCTTTAAAATTCAACGCTCACGATTGGTTCCTTGATTTCTTTGTTAATAATGATTATCTATTGGACCTCACCCGATATATATATATATATATATATATATATATATATATATATATATATATATATATATATATATATATATTGCATTTAGGGTTAAACTCATGCATTTTATATGTTTTCAGGACATTTCATGATATGATGTCACTCTTACAATTCCATGATATTTCGGAGACTTTTAGAGATGGTATCTCGCAAAGGGAGGTGACTAGAAGATGCGGACAATATTTCACGACTTTCCAAGCATGGAAGAAGAAAGTTTAGAAAAATTGAAGAATGTACCTATATAGACTTCCACAACTTTGAAAATTAAAAATGAGTTTCCACGAAAGTGGATTTGGATCCATATCAGCAATGTACTTTGAAGCCTCGACTAATTTGAGCATCCCACATTGTGAGTCTCCATAAGCTGTGTTTTCTAGAGTATAAATTTCAATGGGTCGTTTAGTGGCAGTCTCCATGAAACATAGACGTATGTTTAGTGGCAGTTTCTCATCTTTCATAAAATTAGGCCACTGACTTCATTATTTTATCTATCGAGTTCTGGAGTAGAGGATGTGATTTTATAAAGCAATTTGAGTTTGATCAACACTTGTGAACATTTGATTTCATATTTGTAAGCATTTTAATTTCATTTTCTAGACTTGCGATTTTGTTCTAGCCATAGGTAGAACCCTAGTTTCTCCAACTTTATGTTTTGACTTCTTGGTTGTGATTCAACCATAAGACTTGATGTTTGCTTTAAATTTTTATCTAATGAAGTTGATTTTGCTTCAATCGAATGTTTGATTCTAATTTTAGTTAGGATTGGTCATTTGAATTAGGGTTAGATCATTCAAGTTATCCAAATTGCAAAATTTGAAAATGTTTTGTGAATTAGACCAAGTAATAATCACTAAAGTGATTTGTATTGAATGAATTTAATATAAATCTTATTCATACACTCTTATGCTCCCGAGCTTGTGAGGAGTATTGAGTGTTGTCGGGAACATTCACATCAAAATTTATGCAACCTTTTGATTTCTATCTAAGAGCTTTTTTAGACTTAAATTAGAAGGCTAGGTTACTTTCAAAGAGCTTCTTTTGAATTTAACAACTTGGTGAATGGGAAGTGTTAGAGCTCGTTAACACTTCCAAGTACCAACTTAGGTAGAATTAAGTGAAGACCACAAGTTCTTTGAATCACATTGCTAAGTTATCATGAATAAGGTTGGATTCTTTATAAACTCTGGATTCACTTTAGTTAATTAGTTATTTATTTGTTTCTTTAAGTATTTTTTCAAATCATTGCTTTCATGCCCCCCCTTTTCTTTGTGACTACTTTGTACCTTATGCAAACAAGTATTAATATTTATCCCATTTCTCTATGCATCGACCATGTTGTCCTTGTGTTACCTTTTAGTGCAATACAACAGTGTATTTATAGTCATTTTGTACCCCATTATTTGTTGAGTTTGACACCCCTAACAAATTGGCGTATGTGTCGAGGACACGGTGTTACTAATTGTATATGCCTAGATCTTTTCAGATAGGCACAACACCGCCAATTGACACAGAGATATAAAAGATTACAAAGACGTTACAGAAGCAAGCAAATCTTTTTAAGAAGTATCTTATTTTCGGGACTTTCTCGCCATTCACCCCTCCGATCATTAACATTTGGGAGGACGTACCCCTCTCAAGTGTATTTAAAACCGAAATAGAAACTCCCTCACTCTCGCCTCAATCACCCTCATCCAAAAGCACCACTCAACCCTCCTTACCTACTCATAACATCCTATACTCTACATCTACAGAAACCTCAATTCCTACTTCTACCATGATAGATTAGAAATGAAACAACAACAATTTTTCGCCACTAAACCCAAGTAAACAAACCCTTCGCTAATGGGCAAGGCAAGCGGTCACTCAACAAACTATTTACATCATCTATCCAGTAGCCAAAAACCTTTAACTAAAATCTAGGCTCATCCACTTACTCCCAATATTTAAAGGCCTTGAAAATAAAGATCCCTACAAATTCCTCACTAAATTCCATGTTGTGTATGTTAGCATGAAACCACACAATGTCACGGATAATCAAATCAAGCTTAGGGCATTCTCCTTTGCAGTGCAAGACGGAGCTAAAGATTGGCTTTGTGATCTCCCACTGGGTAGACCTTTTATGCCTCTTCTTAGATAAATATTTTCCAAAAATTAAAGCCTCATCCCTAAGAAGAAAGATTATTGGGATCAAGCAACACAAAAGAGAAGCCTTTCATGCATACTGGGAAAGGTTCAAAAAAAATTGTGCCCATTACCCAAAGCATGGAATCAATGACTACCAACTTCTCCAATACTTCATTAAAGGCATGACTCCTTAGGAAAGGAGACTTCCTAATTCCTTAAGTGGAGGGTCTTTAACCAATAAAAATCCCACAAAGATTCGTGATCTTATTAAGAACATGGCGGAGGATTCTAAACATACTAGTCATGATTAAGAATGGTATGCAGACGCAACCTAGGGTGTCAGAGAAGTGAGTACTCCACAAATTAAAGCTCAACCATCCAAGCTTATAAAGGCAGTTATGATGCTTGTTAAAGATAAAGGTATGCAACCTGTACCTCTCACTTGTGGAATATGTACTTAAACCGGGCGTCCTACCGATATGTTCCCTCAACTTCAATAAGAAGATTATGAAGAAGAAAATGCTTTGGGAGGATATTTCAGGTCGAATCAAAGAGGATATGAGTAGCCACATGACCAACGGTGGAACAAAAATTAAGCTTGTGGTGAAATCAAAATGGAGGTTTCCAACATAGACCACCACCTCCTTATTATTAATAAAAGCCACCGTTTATACCTTAGAATTTCCAACAAAGGCAAAACCATTCTCCACCTCCTAAACAAACAAGCTCCTCAAATATGTCTTTGGAAGACATTGTAAAAATCCTTGCTACTAGCACTCAATGCTTCCAACAAAAAAACTAAGGCCAACATAAAAAGCTTGGAGCAACAAAAGCACAACTTGCTTAATCCGTGAGTAGGGTGGGATAACAAGGCAAGTTAGCTTCTCAAACTGAGAATAACCCAAAGCAAAATGCATGTTCCATTACCTCAAGAGGTGGAAAAAGCTATGAGGGCTCAAGATAGGAATGAGATTTAGAACTGGAAAACCTGACCGGAACAGGATTCGGACAGGAACCAGAACCGTTAGACTCGAAATATATAGAACCGGTTCCGGTTCTGGGTTTAAAAATTGACTTTATCTGGGTTCTGGGTAATCAGGGTTTGGGTCCATCGGGTCCGGGTAAACCGGGTCTGAAAACCAGAACCGGTGTTAGGAACCGGAACCATTTTTAGGGTCGGAATTGGTTTTTGTGAAACGTTTAAAAGATGCATATCATATTCGTTTCAATTCCTATTGACATGCGGTTTTTTCCAACATGTAGTTGAGAGTTTGTACATGATTTTAGACTATAAATTTGCCATTTTTAATCTTATATTCATTGACTTAAAGTCCCCCAAAATCGAGATATCAAAGTTGGAAGTTTTTAGTTTTTCAGTTTTTTTGTATTCGGTGAAAGTTTTAAAATATGCATATCTAATTCGTTTGAAGTCGGATTGACATGTGGTTTTTTCCAACTTGTATTTTACAGTTTGTACATTAGTTTAGACTATAATTTTGTCATTTTTGTTTTAATATTCAATGATTTATAGTCCTCCAAAGTCAGGATATCAAAACTGTAAGTTTTCAACTTTTCAGCTATTTGTTTTTGCACTTTGTATTATGTGAAAATGTTAACACATGCATATCTCATTCATTTAAATTAAAATTGACATGTGGTTTTTTCCAGAGTATATTTTAGAGTTTGTACATGATTTTAGACTATAATTTTGTTAATTTTGGTTTCATATTCAATGAGTTATAGTCCCCAAAGTCGGGATATCAATATGAAAATTTTCAAAGTTCAACCCACTAAGTAGTAAGTAATTACCAAAAAATTCCGGTTTTTCCGGTTCGAAACCCACTTTATCCGGTTCCAACCTATCCAGTTTGATGTTTTCGCATTTTTCCAGTTCTAGACCCACTTTACCCAAAACCGAACCGGAACCGGTTCCTATATACCGGTTCGATTTTCGGTTCTACAAAATCCCGTTAACCGGTTCTGGGTTTTCGGGTCCGGGTCCATCCAGTCCGGGTTTGGACCCACTTTCATCCCTAGCCCAAGAATGTCGAATTAAGAGGAAGAAGAAAAAAGAGATTAAGTTAGAGAAGGTTTTCAAGGAGGATGAAAAGAAAAAGACTTCAAAGCCAAATAATCCAATAGATACCCAGGAAAAATTCACTCTTGCCCCCATTTCCTTCAAGGCTAACAAGCACAAAAAGAGAGCGGAAAGATGACAAGATCATGACAATGTTCCGAAAGGTTGAAACTATAATGCCCGTGTTTCTGGACTAAGCATTAGTAGATGATGTAATAGTCTTGGTCAACCATTGCAACCTATTTTGAAGTGATAAAGATGAATTATTTGAGTATTATGTGAATTTATGTCCTTTATATTTAGTTATAAAAGTATAATAAATAAAGGATAAAAATAAGTGTCAAAATTAAAATGTTACATAAACCCGATATCTGTACATAAAGTTGTAGTGGTCGAAACAAGGATTTCGGACATATAAAGAACGCCGAAATCCGAGTTATAACGAAGAAGTTATGACCTATCGAAGTTTTACGGCAAACCGGCACGGCACCGGGAATCGTAAAAAGTGATTTTTTTTTATAAACTACTTTTTAGCCTTAGATATCTGAACAAAAACCGGCACGGCACCGGGAATTGAAGATCTCATTATTAGTAGTGCAACGGTAAAAAGACTGGCGAAAACGGACGTCGGATGAAGAAGTTATAAATTTTTAACGAACTTTTCCTGTCCCGGCCTATTAAAAATATAACTATAAAAATGAAGTCAAAATTAGTTGACGGAGTCTAAACGAAAGTTATAGAGTATAATCCCACCTACGCGTGGATATAAAGAACATCGAAAACGGAGCTAGTATGCGAAAATTATTATTTTTCTAAGTCGGGAATGAGCTGTGCGAAATCGGGTGACGTGGCACAATCCTAACCATTGCTTTCTCCCCAAAGCTTGCCACTAGATTGTGACATGTGGTATGGACTCGGCGAGTAGGTATTCCGAATCAGCGAGTACATCAGATTTCCATCCTATAAATAGAGGTGCGGGGCAACTTCATTCCTCACACCTTCAAACCCTTCTTTCTCTCTCTAGAAACTCTCTCAAAGCCTCCCTAACCCCCCCCCCCCCCCCCCCCCCAAGCCTAGGGTAACTCCCTAGCACGAGAAGGAAGCCCCGGAGCTATGAGTGTTTACGGGGCGGTTCGGTTCGGTTTGGATAATAAAAAAATTATGAACCATGACCACGGGACGGGTACCTAACATGCACTAACCGAAACCGAACCGAATTATGAAAAAAACCAAACCAAACCGAACCGGATGAAGGCGAGTAACCACGGTTCAGTTCACGGGTACCCACTAATTACAAAAAATCAAAATCATTAATAAAAAATATAAACTATGACTAAGTCATCAAGTTCTAATTATATATTATAATTTATATAATAACTAATGAAAGGTGATGAAAGTTCTAAACTATTGTTTGAGCTTTGTTTGGGCTATGGGATTACTGGATTGTATGCGGTAGGACGGAAAAATTAAAGAAAATGTTGATCGAGTATGGAAGCATCGAACGAAACTGGAACAATATTCTTATTATTTATTCTAGTTTATTTAGATACTATATATATATATATATATATATATATATATATATATATATATATATATATATATATATATATCAATGACGGTTCGGTTCGGGTATCCGCAGATATTGAAATATCCAAACCGAAACCAACCCGTAGATAGTCGGTTTTTTCGGTTTCGGTTTTTTTCGGTTTCGGTTACGGTTTTTTCGGTTTCGGATTGGCCGGATCGGCTCGGTTTTTCGGTTTTGCGGTTTTTTTGCACACCCCTACCCGGAGCTCCCAACGACTCCAAAAAGAAGAGCTTTCGGCTCAGAAACGTTGCTTCAGCGAAGCTAGTTTTGGGAAAAACCCGTTGTAAGTGAGTTATGCTTACCTTGCTTTAAGTATAACTTATATTTAAGTTCATTATCGTTATTATGAACTTATAAACAAGATTTATCAGTGATTAAAAGTCATTATATTGATTGATCTACTTACGGGAATGATGTTTACGTTGTGATTTAGTGAGGTGTTTAAAGTGGGATTTCAAACACTATACTTCGTATACCAAAGGGACCCTACCTCCGATATGATCCTACCTGGTTGTTCCTTACTTGATAGATCATGAAGTAGACTCTGAGTTAATGACGAATCTAGACTAATAATTAGTCGCAATAAATATTAGACAAATATCTAGTGGTAATAATACTAGGTTTCGTCGAAGGAAATCATATTATTAAGAAGCGAAGCGCTGCTCGAATTTCGAGTCGTCACTGTAACAAGTGAGTGTATAGTTACATTCATCTTACACATAAATATGAATTAGATAATATAAATTACGTGCTAGGTGTGCATATTATCTGAACACTTGTTGTCTATGCTGGATGAATGATTTTATACATGTTTTAAATGCTTTAAACTGTATATGTATTTTATATCTACAAAAGGTGTAGGGTAAAACATGGGTAGATGTAATAGTTGGGTGTGATGAAATAAAATGATGAGAGGCCTTGATGTTGACGATGTTTCCAGTCACTTAGCGGAGTATAAATGATGACCACAGACTTTTCTAGACAACCCAGTGGAACACTAGCAGACTTGTAATTTGTAAGTGTTTTGTGAACGATGAGTTCACCGGTGTACTCCATCCCCCTCATGGTTGCCTTACATTTATTGTTGAGAAATTCCCTTAGCAATAGTTTACATCACAATGATGATCCTTAGGCTAGGTCCCTTATAATAGGTGTTTTAGGGACGTAAAGTGAGGATAATGGGAACGGGTAATCGGGTTATTGTTGGTTGATGAAATTAATAAACTTATTTATTGTGGGTTGAAAACCCTATATGATCACTAGGCTCCCAAGCCTAACCCACTCCATTTCTTGTATTATAGGTAGTGGTACTCGAGCATAGATGTGATGTTTGGACGAGGGATTACGGATTATAGGCCTGCAGATATGAATAAACGTTGTAAGGCTTATATTGTATTGTTTATGCTTTTAATCTGTATTGAACATGACATCCTGAGGTTTTTAATGAAATACACTTCTTCGGAAATGCTTTGATAAATCTTTATCATATTTTATTTTAGGAACAAATTTCGCAACACTTTTATTTAAAATGTTACTCTGATTTTCAAACAAAGCATAAACAAAACCTGTCTTTTCTAGCCGTGAAAATGGGGATGTCAGAGAAATAAAATCCATATTTTAGATACCATCACACAAATTCCTAGATATGCTAAGTTCCTTAAGGAACTTTGCCCATCTAATAAAAAGCTTAGAGGAAACCAAGCGGTAAAAGTAGGAGAATCTTTTTTTTTTTAAAATGGCTACGCAAGAAAATGGCTTAAATGCAAGAAATGTCAGAGAATATTTTTGAAAAAATCTTAAAGGTAATCAAACGGTAAAAGTAGAAGAATCTTTTTATAAAAACAGCTACCGAAGAAATGCAAGGATCCGGGTTTATACACATTTCCTTGTAAAATGGGTGATTTTTTTGTGCCACGTGCTATGTTAGATCACAGGGCATCAATTAATGTCTTACCTTATTCAAGCTATAAAACAACGGGGATAATACCTTCACCCAAAAGGTGAATTAGAGAACGTGTTAGTGCAAGTCAACGAACTTATATTCCCCATTGATTTGTATGTCTTGGATTTCATATTGAACACATCAATTAGTCATGGTTAGGCCCAACACTATATAGTCAACATCAAATCATCGAGGGGCCCAATGACATCGCTTTTCATGTTAGGTCAAAAGGAACGAATTGCATTGACTATATAGTTATACAATTCACACATTAAATCACACATGCAATTAACCTTTATAACATCCAGTTACGATATGCATTTGAGTAAACCAATGCATAACTAATTTGTAAACAATGAACTATATATCTCTATTTTAAGAATAGAAGATATTATCATCATAGAATTACTTGTGACAAGATCCATCAAGTAATCCTTAAGAATGAGTTTATCCAATACTTAAAATCTCTATTTTTCAAAGTGTTCATGAATATTGTAGCAATTCAAATTGCAATTTCTTAACCTCAATCAACCATCTACAATCCATTCATGACAGACTTATATCACTACTTACTTCCAAAAGTATGAATGATTGTGGAATTTTGAACAATATTAAAATTACTTAGGCAAGTAAACATGCAAAGTGAAACACAATAATAAATTAATTAATTATGGTCGATGTCGAGTGATCGTAGCGTGACTGAAGATGTTCTTCTTTTCGTTTGCATTTGAAACAAATTGGGTTTGGAGATTATCAATCAAAAAATGGTTATGTGAGGAACGGATGTCGGATTTTGATTATGAATGGTTGTAATCAATTTTCTTAGTCGAAACTTGGGACTATGAACAACCGATTTTTGATTGAGTTCGCGGTAACGAAAGTTTGAAAAATCCATTAGATAGTCGAACGTGTTTGTAAAGGATTGGAATTGAAAGCGATTAATTTTGGAGTAAAAAAATGCAAGCTTGATACTTGAAAGATCATTTAAGAGTCGAAAGTTCAAGCTATGAGGATCGAAAGTTGAGTTCCATGGTTGAAAGCTTGGCAAAAGATTAAACAGTCGAAAAGTCATTTAATAGTCGAATGTTAACTTTTGATTGTTGTTTGCAAAGGTTACGTATCAAAAGTTGTTGGCTTGGGATAGAAAGTCATGGAGAATGGCTTGGTGCCGAAAGTGTAAATTCAATTGGGTTCTTGTTGCGTTCTAGTTCATGAGGAATTAGGGAAGAAACAACTGAATATACATTTTAGTCCCTACAATTTAAACATCTTGACACTTTTAACCCAAAAACAAAAACTCTTTCAATTCTTGAAGTTTTTTCATGGGTTTTTCCATGATAATACTTTTAAAAAGTGTTTTCAAACAATATGAAAGGAAATCCAAGAAGATTACTTTCCGACTAGAAGTGAAATTTTTGTCGATTTTCTAGATTTGTGAAAAACGTTTATGCTATATGTCAAGGGTGAATTTTGTATGGAAATCTCTAAATTAGGCGCTTTCTCGTTCCCTTTTCAGTT
The DNA here is from genome assembly GCF_052625555.1 of Lactuca saligna. NCBI lineage: Eukaryota > Viridiplantae > Streptophyta > Magnoliopsida > Asterales > Asteraceae > Lactuca > Lactuca saligna. The sequence goes on from NC_136421.1 coordinate 247,816,825, forward strand.
TTATAATCACATTTTCATTATAAAAATGGGGAGACATCTGAATATGACAATTTGAAATTTTTGAAATTTTCATATTAGGCGAAAAGACTGATGTGATCTTGAGTAGGAAAAGTTTATGAAGTGATTCGAATTGGAAATTCTGAAGTGATTTGGGTTTTTCCAGGTTCATAAAGGGTTTGGACATAATAAAGATTTTTGGGGTGTGTTTTATGCTCAAACTTGGGTAATTGATTTGTGAAGATTTGGATACTCTAAATTACCTTTTGATGCTCAGATTGTAATGTCTCACACTGTAGAACCTGGATTGAAAAATCATTGAAGACTTGAAGATTTGATACTCATTTCTACATTAATCACGCTTGAGAATTCATTCGTGAAGTTGATCTTTTTGGATATTGAACCTAAGTCATCAATTCCTAACTTTGAAGGGGGAGAATGTTAGGTACAAATTTCTCCATTAGATGACTAGTGAAGCCTTGGTTTAAGAAGACCCACTTGCACATATGGGATTAGAGCCTTGTGACATGAAATATATATATATATATATATATATATATACAAACACACACACATAGAGAGAGATTAGGAGAGAGAGAGACTTGTTAGCACCTCTATAAATAGTGGGCTGCATACCACTATTAGAGTGTGGTTCAGAGATGTAACATTGAGAGTGTGAGTGTGTGTTAATTATATAGATTTAAATCTGGATCCTTTTTTGTAACACCATTCATAATCAAATGCATCTCTTAGACACCCCAAATGACCATGTTCATTGTGTTCTTTACAACTCCGCATGTCAAATCAAATGTTCATAACACTATAGTACTAGATCTATTAATCCTTCATTTGCCTTCACATAAGCATGTGAAAAATGGATTGAGTCATAATTTTCCAATGAAAAAGATTCTCATATATTATACAATACGAATTGTACAACACCAAGTATCTTTCCAGTTGGTAATGATATTTCTTTTCACTTGGTCGATTATGAAATTACCACAAGCGATATCAAAAGAATTAAATCAACAATTAACATTGCTATTATTAGAAACATGACTAACACTTTCATTAATGACATTGCAAGGAAATAAGATAAGGCAACTATGTGAACCAAAACTTTGATGGGGTTTTGAGCAATACATCAATCCTATGGTGTACATGCAAACCCTAATAGCTTTGGATCTAGTTTGTCAAATGAACATGCAATTGATTATCCAAAGCCATAAACCCTAGATCTAATAAACTATAACTGAAATTAGGGTTTAGATCTTACCTTTGATTGTTATATAGCAATAACAATCAATCCTTGGCTTCAGAAAGCTTAGTGCCTCAAGTGTTGCACCTCTAATGGAGTCACAAACACCACTAAGCAACTTGGATGAAGAGAGAAGAGAAAGGAGCACCCAAAATTGTCCAAAAACTCTAAGGGAACCATTCACCACGTTTTTGGGGCTTAGGGGCTCCTTAAATAGGTAGGCAATTAGGGTTATCTAACAAGGAAACCCTAATTTGACTGCTTAAGCCCTAACCAGCTCATTAACTCCTTCTTTAGAATCCTTGGACGGTTTCTAATGGGTTTCCCCATAGAATTCGTCCACTCCACCTTCTATGGAGTCCATAAGCCCATCTATGTAATTATCTTATAACACAATAAGTCCGTTAAGTTTAATTAATCTCTTTTAGCCGCAAAATTAATTCTCAATTAATTATTGACTAATATTAATTAAACACTATGATTTCTCCTTTAATATATTATTCTTATAATATATTAATAAATCATAATTAAACCTCTCTCTCCTTAATTCATCCTACATATTGCTATGGTGAAGGTATCTCAAAAGGACCATACTCATAATCGGGTCAAGTACATACCAAAATAGTTATGGACTTAGACACTAATCCAACAGTCTCCCACTTGGATAAGTCTAATAACTATTTTGCATAACTTCATAACCTGATCAGCAATCGTAGCTTTCAAAAGCCGCTGTCAACTCTGATCTTATCAGATACACATGTCCTTTAGATAAGAGATCATATATTCCTCCATTCTCAAGATATCGTATAGACACAAGACATGAATATTAATCATTCTCTCTATATTGTTTCCCGACTTCCGATTTATGATGACTGAAAATAGACTACAATTAAACACATCAACTAAGTCCCGGCTTAGCCAAGCGCTTAGGTGTCATAACTAAATCATCGAGGGGCCCACATATATCGCTTTTTTCCCATTTTGGGTAAAAGGAATGGATATACTTCGAATAAAATGCTTGCTTGTACTCACCGATCGAATCACACACAACAATAAGTTTTATAACACCAAGTTACTGGTGTGTTTACTTATCATCAATGTGTAACCGACCAGCAAATAACAACTCACACGTCTCGGTTTCAAGAATATACAATATTATCGACTCAAAATCACTCGTGATAAAATCCATGAAGTGATTCTTGTGAGCGTGGGTTTAATCCAATACTCTAATCTTATTAAAGCACTCATGAACTCTGCAGAAAACTTGTGCCATGTCTAAACACTTTTGACACTCTACAGACAGATTCATGACAGTCTTCCTTCACACCTACTTCCAACGTATGACCGACTGTGGAGGTTCGAACTATGAAGAGGGATGTCGTAATCCAATTGCAAACTACTTGTTGGTAGGTAAATGAAAATTAACCAATTCCACCACGAAAATGAAATTTTAAATGAATTAGGTTTTAAATGAAACTCCTAGATCTTTTGAGATTCATTGAACTTTTCAATGGCATGAATAATCTCGATTATTCCTTCATGTTTGTGAGTGAGATACCGATGATCACAAACAAGGTGTGAATAACCATGCAAATTAGCTTTGTACACTCAAAGTCATTTATCACCTAATCAATGTGCTGGTTAACCACACATGCTCCATTTATCTATGACAAACATCGAGCTACCCTTTGCCACCCTTACTAGCCCAATGTTAGTGTGCCGGTTAACCACACACGCTCCACTAACGACTTGGCAAGGTGAAAAGTGCAAATTCACGGAATAACATCAAATTCACATTTTTACTAAGTAACTAAGATTGGGAATTTATAAAAGTATTTAGTTACTTTATTTCATCATACTTTTAATGAGAGTCTGTGTCCTATCCTACCCATTCGGCTAACGACCCTCCACTAATCAAAAGTGTGGTGGGTAAGAGTGGATACCCATTCAATCTCCATTTTATAGGCAATTTCCTTACACACCCCTTATAAACTAGCTTCGTGAATGAGGCCTACTAACAGTAAGACTGACCTTTTACTTATACATATATAATATATTAGACTTTTAATTTTATATATTATAAGGGTGTATTTTAAACTTTTAAAATACATGATGGTTTAATTAATAAATTATACTCTTAATTTAATTAAACTTAAACCATGTTATTATTATGGATTTATTAATATTCTCTTTTAATTAAACACTTTAATTAATTTAATACAATCCATAAGATTTAACTTGAACTATTCAAAAGAAAATCATCAAGGTTCAAAATATAAAAATTCAAAATTAAAAACTATTTAATTAATTTTTAAGTTATAAACCCAAGAATTGCACATTTTGAAAACTTTTCAATATTCCATAAATATGACTTATCAACTTTCAAAACATGAAGGCAAGTTTTGTAACTCTTGAAAATCATTTGAGTTCCAAACTTGATGACAAGATTTATAACTCCATAAAAAACTTTTGAGTTCCAAAACTTGATGACAAGTTTTGTAACTCCTAAAAATATTTATATCAAATTTTAAAACCAATAAAATAATCATAATTTATCTTTTAAAAATTTGACTTAATGCAACTCTTAAAGTAAGATAACTTCAAATCAAAATATTACAAACAATTAGCTAATCATATAAACTAGTAATAATTTCATGATTTGACAATTTATCTTTTAATTGGATAGAATAATCATTACCAAATAAGGAAAAATAAATTTTAACAGTCCAAAACAGTTTGTGGTAATGATTCTAATCCAAAGCTTGGCAAAAAACTGAAAAATCGTCCACTGAACAGTCACCACATCGTGGTAAATTTGACCATGTCGCGGTGATCATGCGGATTCCAAAAAAATGATTTTTCTTGCTTTGTATAATTAATCAATGCATCTATATAACAGAAAACAACCCATGGCTCTGATACCACTATTGAGTTTTATGTACTCTAACATCCCTATGGTGCACATACAACCCTAATAGCTTTGGATCTAAGTTTTCTCTAGTTATACATGCAATAAAATTATCCAAAGCATGAAACCTACAACTAGCATACAATTTGATATTTGAATCATAAAACTAGTCAGAAGATTACCTCTTTGCTGTAGCTTGTTGTATTTAGGCTTTAAGAACTTAGCACCTCAAGTGTGATGCCTCAAATGGTTCACAAACACCATGAACAAATGGAGAACTTGAGAGAGAGGTTATGATGCACTCAAAATCAGCTACAGTATCTCTAAGATCACTAGTGTCCCCAATTTTACGCCAAATGGTTACATTTATATAGTGTAGAATCCAAGAGTCATGTGTAACCATAATTCTTAAACTTAGGCTTATGATCCATAATCCATATGGACTAACTCTTCATGGACTCTTACATAAACTTAGTCCGTCATGGATCAATAGCCCAAATTATATGTATCACTGATTTACTTAATCAATCCCCGTTAATTTATTTAGTCTTTTTTTATCACTAAATTAATTCAAAATTAATTCTTGATCAATACTAATTAAATAATATGATTTCACAATTAATATATTATACTTATAGTATATTAATAAATCACAAATAACCTCTTTCTCAAATATTCTTCCTATCAAATTCTTCTGGTGAAGGCAACCCAAATGGACCATGGTATTCTCTGGTCAAGTACATACCAATTATAGTTATGGGCTTAGACACCTAATCCAACACAAGTAGTCTCCATCTGAGCCAAGGTTAGGTCCTTGAACAACTGTGGTGAGAAGGGTCTTTATGATTTTGTGATCCATAGGGACTTTTTAGTCCTAGTTACTTTTCAAGACGCATCTGTGATCAACGAATAATATTCATTCGAAGGAACAAGAAGTGAAGATTATTTTCAACACATAACCTTTCAACCCCAGAAGCAAGGTGAAGCTGCATTTGAAGTTATGTGTCAAATTACATTGAATCCTTCTCAATCAATTTGCTGCTATCTATGAACTTGCTTAAGTGATCCAGACGAATCAATTTCTTTAAATTCATCTCTGATGTTTTTCAAACATAAAAGTGCTGATTTTCAAGAACCTATATAAGAAGCCTCTATACCCAATTTTTCAGTCAAATTTCAAAGGAAGTCCAACTGTTCAAGATAAAGTCATTCATGTAGAAATTCATATATTCATCTTGAAGTTGTGAAGAAATCGAAGATAAAGGCTGAAAGTCAAGAACAAAGAGAATATTGAAAAGAAAAGAAAGCTATAAACCAAGGGGAGATTGTTAGGGCATAATTTTTGGTTCATACTTTACTTTTGATAGCTTTTAGAGTTCCTGGTCTAGGACCGAAAACACCATGATTTCGGCGGTGTTTGGACCAAAATCACCTTGTGATTTCAGTGGGCTTAATGATATTTTCAGTTGGGTTTTGGGTTACGAATTTGTAATTAGGTCTAGGTATATATAGTATTGTTTCAGCCGTGTAAAAAGGTTGGTGATTCTAGTTGATTGATTTCAAGCTTTAAGACAAAAAGAGAGAACTGAGAGTTATTGAGAGTCTTATATACTAGACTATTAATCAATATAGTGTGCATTAAAGATTCGATATTGTGTTCTTAATTCATTATAATTGTTTTGCATTAACCATTAGATTGGGATTCCACACCAATCCTAGTGATTTTGATTGATACATTAGACGGGTTTAACATAAATGAATTGTGTTCAACTGCAATTATTGATGGATTGCCAATAAAGATGGGAGATTCGGGCCAATTAACTTTACTTTGTGAATTTGGAAATTCTACTTCAATAAATGCTTTAGCCGATTCGGAGGCAAGTATCAATCTAATTCCATATTATTTTTATGAGAATCTCACTCTACCAAAGATGAAAAACACTAGAATGACACTTCGAATGGTGGATCACTCAACTACTAACCCACGCGGAATTGTTAAAGATTTGTTAGTAAAGGTTGGAAAATTTATTGTTCCAGTTGACTTTGTGGTTCTAGACATGAAAGAAGATAAAGACTTTTCCATAATCTTGGGAAGACCATTCTTGAGTACCGTGAGAGCTATAATTGATATCCATGATTCAAATCTCACGCTTCGAGTAGAAGATGGATAAATCGCCATTTAAATGAACTAAGAAGTGAGTTATGAAGAACCTTTAGATGAGGTGTTAGGGGTGAACAATTTAGAAGGAAAAAAATAGAAGAAGGTCTCAACAAGTTACATAAAATAGAAAAGTTAATGGAGGGGGTGTTGAAATCTTGGTAAAGGCCTTAAGTTAAAAGAGTAAATTGTTCCAAGTTAAAAGTATCAATTCTAATGACCTTTGAAGTATTCGTGTTCGCTACACCCAAGGCTCAATTAGAGGAGAAAGTGAAGAAGGAAAGTTTTATTCGGATGATCATGAGGAAATGAGTGAGGAAGAGATTGAACAAGAGAAAAACTAGCCACCTTTTGATAAAATGGAAGTGGAAACTAAGGAACAAGCACAAGGAGACGTAATGATACAAATTGAAAGTAAAGGGTTGGAACGCAAACACGAAGAAAACACCGAAAAAAAGATGAAGGAAAACTCAAAAAAGGTGTAAATATGAAGGGTACAAGCATAAAAGAGAAGATGGAAAGATCAAAAAGAGAGAAAGGATACCCCACTCCCACTAGCAACAGCATAGAGTGGGAAGGACTCCGGTTCACGACTCCTACAAAAAGCACTTATCGGGAGGCATCCTGACATTTTAAGAGTTTGCATTTTCTTTTCCTTTTGATTCCTTTTTAGTCTTTCTTTTCATTTTTGTTTTTGCTTAACCGAATGATGATGTGCTTCTATAGTCCTTTGATCTTATTTTTGCAATATTAAAAGAGGTGAAAGTAGTGAATAAGCTTAATTAGAAAAAAGTCATGAGATTTTGGTAGATTACAATTGAAGACCATATTTTTGAATAAGTGTGGGTTAACTACCAGATGGGGGGAGTAGTTTGAAGAATTTTACAAAAAGAAGAAATATGAATGGTCCTAAGCCATTAAGAAGTGAAGATGCATTATATTTTGGCTCTAAAAGTCCCCACGACGTGGCCATCATCTCCATGTATGGGCATTTATTTTTATCACGATTGAATTCTACCAAACCTATCCCCACAATGTGGCGATTACTTCCATGTCATGGCCCCATTTAGTGCACTTATTGAAGATAGTTCTTTGGTTTATTTTAATCCGGAACATTTGTATTCATGAGAAGGAGGTCCAAAAGTATTACTTTTCTAGGAAATTATACAAGATGTTATCCACACAAGTTTCAATATTCGATCTCGCCACTACTACCCCAGGGGAGTCTGTTCTAATTTTCCCTCTTTACTTTTATGTTATTTTACTGTTTAAGCATGCAATGGGGACATTGCATCAAATAAGTGTGGGGTAGGGAAGAATATAGGAATGTAAGCATACTGATGAAAAAAATTAAAACATGATGAAAAAATGACTAGGATTTTAAAAAAAAAATAGTATATAAAGACTTGAAATAATGGTCTAAAAATTGAATCTTGTTAAAAAATTGTTGTATTATTGTGTTGAGACATAGGTTGCTAATATTGTTTGGGACAATCCGATGCAAGTTGTGATGTTTATTTGAGCCAATTTATTTTATAGTGTATTTGTGGCTTCCCTATCCTAGTGATATCATGGGACAAAAACAAAACCTTGTTTACTTTGAGGGGGATAATATGTTTAGGATCGTGTACCTGAAATGTATACAGGAAAGCTTATGTAGTCATTGCACTTTAGACTAATACCTCTAACCAAAAAGGGTTGAAGTTAGGTTCCCTTTCTTAAGCATATGTTTCTATAATTTGGATAGGTACACTGCCTATAGGTGCATAAATTAGATAATTTAGTCAGGTTTATAAATTTAAAAGTTTATATGTATATTTTGTGCATATCAGTATGTTGCCTTAATGTGAAGACATGGATCCTTTTAGGTTGCATGTGCCCTTCTTAATTATTAAGTGTTTTTCTGCATTGTTCATATTTTTGTAACCTAATAAAACCATCACATATATGGTTAGGATGGTTATCATAGTTGGAACTGTAAGCATGACTCATAGGTATGTTTTCTTCGCAATAAGTTGGATCACAACACGGTTAATGGTTTCTAATGAGCTGGAGCGATGTATGGAATTTGGCATTGACATTAGTGTTGGAGTATTTTATGTTATGTTATGATGACCTTTGGTAATTCTTTTGATGCTCATATTGAGTGGTATGTTCTGACCGAATTAGATCATATATTAGTTTGTCAACTCGGTAGTAATTTATGCGATCAGATCACTTGATGTTGATAAGAGGTTCATATTACTTTGGGAAAATCGAAATATTAGGTGATACATTCGATAGTTTCTTTCAGTTTTCATGAGACTGTGTGGAATTGAATAATATAGGCTTAGAATTTCGACTTATCCATGTTGCATGTATTGTTTAATTGGGTTCTAGGGTGGATTCTTCAATTTCAGGTATAGCCTTTGAAGATGTAACACTCTGTTTCGAGTCATTACATAATCGGGGTCGTGACCTAAAGATCAATCATCATAAGGTTTCGGTCATTGAGGAAAATGAGGTTTAGACCCATTTGGATGTGGATAATGTAGATTATGTGATCCAAGAGTTTGGTTTGTGCTTTGGATCCCAAGGATACAATGGTAAAAGTGTTGTTTCAGACTTGTTCTATGAATTAAGTATTTTGGTATATTTTAAATTAAAAGCAATTAGATAGGGTTGTAGATGTCCTCAATATCATTCTGTGAATATAAAGATCGTCGAAATCGAATATGAAACGAAGAAGTTATGATCGTATCCCTTAGTACGTTGGGTGTATGCGATCAATAACCAAACCCTATTTTCATGGTTTAAGCCCTATTTAAGCTCCTTAACTTCCTTAAACCCATTCCATTCTCAGCCTCCACCTTTCCAACACCCTCCCTTGAAACACTAACCCTAGTTTGAGCCTTATGAGAAAAAAGAAGGTGTTTAAGTGATTTGGAGTGATCTTGGTGCATATTGGATAAGAAGGTGATCATTGGAGATGTGTTGGTTTCATTCGAACTTGTAGATCCAGACTTTTTTCACCTTGATCTTTGTTCTAGAGGTATAAAGCTTGAATCTTGATGATGTATTTGTTAGATCTAGCTAGTTTTGGGTGTTATGAGCTTTTGGTCACTTTAGTGTATAAAAATTAGATCTTGAAAGTTTGTGACCTCGTTATGGATAAAGTTGGAAACTTTATCTATCTAAACATCATAGTGAATCAGATCTAAAGGTTGGACACTTGGACTTAATAGATTAAGTTGAAATAGATGCAATTTTGGTCCCTTTGAGACCTAAAGACTAGATCTTGGTTGTTTGGACCATTCTAATGGATAAAGTTGGGAACTTTATCCATTATACAATCATTAGGAACAAGAAAAAATGTGGCATTGGTCCCTAGTTTTCCTCCATACACGATCTTGGATGTCTTATGGGTTAAGAAGTTTGGGTTTTGGATGGTGAACACTTAACAGCCATACAAGACCATAAAGTTGTAAACTTTATGGTTAAGGATATCATTTGAGGGTTAGATCTGGATTTTTGACGAAAGAGCTTAAAGGATTAAGCTCTTAATAGATCGGGAGGATGGCAGTTGTGTATGCTTGGCATACCAAATTGTACATTGCACGTACGTGGTCAACCCCTCGACTTCTGGTCAAGGCGTAGTATGCCTCACATACATGTTGAGTACGCCCAGCGTACTCAACTGACTTAACTCGGTCGCCTCGATTGACTTTTGACTTTGACCAGGATTTTTACCAAATTTGACCTAAAGGGATTTTGGGTAATTTGATTTATAGTTTGAGATTTGGGTTCCTGTTAATTGTATAGGTGACTAGTAGAGATATCCTTTAGAGCAGTGATCGGTGCAACTATTCTTTTAGACTGTGAGGTGAGTTTTCTCATTGTATCCATAGGTCGAAGCAACAATGTTGGCCCATTACTTTGTTATGTAGAATGCTAGTCGTCTCTGTGATACTTGCATGAAATACCAGTATATGGCCTTGGCAAGTGTATGAAAGACCAGGATCTGGCCCCTAGTATTTGTATGTAACACTGGGATTTGGCCCTCAGCATTGCAAGGAAAGACCATGGGGTAGCCCATGGCACTTGTATGTTTTGGTATGTGGTACTTTGGGGAACTCACCAAGCTGTACACTTATATTTTATATTTATGGTTTCAGGTATTTCCAGTTTGGAAGGGAAGGGCTCGTCGTGACTGCACAACATCCCCCACAGCTTATTCTGGATTTGATTAATTGAGATTTTTACTCTGATGCTTAATTACTATTTTTCACTTTTAATGATTTGGAAAAGGAATGTTATATAAATTAATACTTTAAACATGAACATTTGTCCTTATGATTTTTTTCGGGATGTTATCGAAGATCAGTGATTGTATGTAATGGTTTAGACAGATTAGTGCCCTGATGTTCTAGACGACAGATGGTGGTAGATCGCACAATAATTGGGAGAAAATTGATTACTTTTGAATAAGGATATGAAGACTAGATCGACTTTTAATTTTAGCATCAAGGGCCATGGAATTTTGGAATGTGAGTTGACGAAAATTGTGGCTCATGTTTGTTGCTATGAAAGAAGGAATGATGGAGCAGACTATCACTGGAGTGCCTGTGATTATAAATTATCCCGATGTGTTTCTTAAGGATTTACTGGACTTTCCTTCCAATTTTCAGGTAGCATTCAAGAATTTATCAGATGAGGAGTGTGGCTCAATTAGTCAAGCACCATAAAAGGTTGTATATTTAGCATTAAGGATGCCTCATCAGTTCTAATGGTATTACGGAGATGTCGACTAAGGATCAACCTATAATGCAGTTAGAGTATCTACAGACTCCCTCAGGAATTAGCAGTTTTAGTTGGAAATTAGGGTATCATCAGAGACATGTTCAAACTTTCCAATGTTTGGGTGCCTTTGATTCATTTAATTATGAAGGATGTTGATGTTAGTAGGTGGTTGTTCAATAGTTGTTTTGAGGATCGCTAGAATGGATTATGTAGAACACTAGTTTGCTATTGCATGATGAAGTGACGATATCAGGTGCGGCGCATGTGTTCAGGATAGTCGATTAGGCTCATGTAAAGGATTTTGATGAGAATCTCTCTACGTGTTCTTGTTTGATAAATGATTATGGATTTGAGGCATGGTATAAACACCTGAAGGAGTTAAATTTATAAGGTTTGAGTTGTCTTTTTGTTTACATGACTTTGTTTTGTTAGTAGTGTGATTGTGTGTTGATGTAAGACTATGGTTGCTCCATAGAATTTGTGTGTTGATGTGAGACTATGGATACCCCATAGTATTCATATGTTGTCGTCAGACTATATTTGGTCTATAATAAGCGTAGGTTGATGTAGGGCAACGATTAGTGTAAGAACCCCAAAAATTTAGAGAGTTGAATTTGGGTGAATAATTGACCAAAAAGAACAAGTTGGTCATTTAAAGTAATTTCATGAATTACGGAGGTGTAATTTCATGAAATGCGTAAAGAAAAGTCTAAGTCATTTATATAAGATAAGATAAATGAGTTCAAGAGAAGAAATTCAAGAGATGGTGCATTTAGGCCATAAAGGGTAAAATGGAAATTTTATGTTTTTTAGGCCAAGTTTGTGACTTATTAGATTGACACCCATACGTAGTCAGTCCGAAGTGACTTAATGGATTTGTAGAACCCATTTCCACTTTCGTGTAGATATAGAGACCGTGGAAATGGGTTTAAAATGAAGAACATATGAGTGTTAGAAGATTGGAAGAAAACTGTCCCAAAGCTGGAATGAAATCAGCTAAGGAGCTCCTAGTATGCAACTACTGTGGCGCGGTAAGGTCATTGTTGCGATGTAGTTTTCAGAATGGTAAAATAGACAAGATTGTTGTAAGTTAATATCCTCATCCGACCTCCGACACGCCTCACAATATTGTTCGCTTTGGGCTCCCGACACGAAAACTTATTAGGGGGTCACCCATCCCTGAATTGCTCTCACCTGGCACGCTTAACTGCATAGTTCTTATGGGATCTACTATCCTCGTGGATTTAAAACGCAATGTGACAAGGAAGTTATCCACATCTCTTTTAAGGAAATGTTTCATTCTCCTTCCTACCTGATATGGGATCATGTGCAACCCACCTTCACCCCCCCCCCCCCCACACACACACAATTATAGGGTTCGACGTCCCTATGAACACATCCGCCCGTGGTCTAGCTTTGATACCATTTTGTAACATCCCCAAATCACGACCAAAATTTTCATTTATAAAATTAAGTAAAAACATTGTTTCAATGAAATCAAGTCAAGAAAACATAAGTATCCTGAATACAATCATCTCCAAATTAGTGTATCATAAAATGAGGAATCATGAAAAACTGTTGATGACAGTGTACAGTCAAGCCTTCGCCTTCTCGCAATCATTTGAAGTACCTAAAACACATTTAAATCCATAATCGACGAACACTCGAACCGTGCCCTAGCTCTGATACCATTTTGTAACATCCAAAAATTTCGACCAAATTTTTTATTTTTAAATTAAAAACGTTGTTTTTGTGAAAACGAAGTCAAAAAAACATAAGTATCTAGAATACAATCATCTCAAAATTAAAGTATCATAAAATGAGGAATCATGAAAAACTACTGATGAGAGTGCACAGTCAAGCCTTCGTCTTCCCACGATCACTTGAAGCATCTAAAATACATTCAACTCCACAAATGTAAGCGTTAAGCTTAGTGAGTTCCCCAAAAAATCATATAAATCACAACACAATAAATAACTATAGGTTATCAGCAACCCTAGGACTATTAGCAGTCCCGAGGACTATCAACAGTCTTGTAGGCTCATAGCAACACTAAAGGTTATTAGCAACATGTGGACTATCAGCAGTCCTGAAGTTATCAGCAACTCAATAAACACATATAATAACAATCAGCAAATAAGACTTAGCTAGTCTAGCATGCCCCTACTATGAAATAGTTAATATAGTGATATGACTCACCTTGTAAACAATAAGATAACACTACAGCTCTCTAATAGAGGAGACCGATACTTCAAGACACATCAACACAGTATATGAGTACCATCTTGGTCTACACCCTAAAACCCTTAAGTTAACCAAAGTCAACCATGGTAAAAAAAAGTCAAATTTCAAAGTCAGCCCCAGCTGACCCCCATATCGTGGACACCCAATGGCTACATCGTTGACGCATTGAGACAAAACATTCATGAGGACTATCCATCTCCACATCGTGGGAGCCACACAGATCAGCTTAATGCATTTAGCCCATAATCCTTCAAGCCCCTCATTTGTACTTTCCAGAAGGCTTTCTTACTCCTAATATTCCATAAAAAATCATTGTTTTATAGAATCCTGTATTTGTTTAGAAAACTTTGATAAATCCCTAGATACTTAGATACAAAATTCGGGTTATTACAATTAGACTTTAGCATTTGTCATTGTATGAATCATATACCTCAATTCATTTGTAGCCTCAAGAGGCTAAGCATCATACACATGTTGGGAATTAGGGAAAGTGGTTCGCGTCTCAAGATTTAGGGACATTATCTTATACAATTGACTAGGTCGTATGGAGACTAGATTGAAGTCTAGTAGTGGCATGTATGTGTGAAGTGGTGATTCGATATGTGTTATAAGAGTAGTGTAAGACTATAGTGGAACTATAGAGGATCTTAATTTATGGAAAATCAATATTATTGAGGATCGTACTAAGCCTATTGCATGTCAATAACAATCGTAAGTGGATGAAGGACCATAGTTGATTGGTAGTGTTAAGAAGAAGGAATCAACAAATTTCGGAAGCACTAATGGTATGCTTGTGGGAAAGTGGTATCGTATAGGTTATCGGGAGAACTCGGTTAGGTTCTCAAGATTAATCACGTTCCCAAGGTTTAGAGTATTTAGCCATTAATATTGCAGGTAGTACTGTATATAAATTGAAGTTTTTCCAATACTTAATTAGATTCCTCGGGGGTATTAGAAATGTCTCCCCTTTTAGGAATTCAAACTTGATGAGAAACCAGTTGTGATTTTGGATAGGAAGACAAAGACCATGCATCATAAATGATTGGGTAGGTAAAGGTGTAGTAGCAGCACCGGAAGGGGTCAGAATGGACGTGGGAGCCAGAAGATGAAATGAGAAGCAACTACCCAGATTTATTCAGATAAATTTTGGGGATAAAATCCTTGTAAGTGTAGGAGAGTTGTAACACCTTCTTTTCACTTTAAAGATAATAAAGCATTATCTTTGGTTTATAGCAAGATTAAGTGAAAATATATTACTTTTTAGCCAAATTAATCTAAAGGAAAGTTGTTGTAGACGTAAATACAAACTTATGAATGTAAAGAGTGTCAAAAACGGAGCTCATATGAGAAAGTTACAATTACCCAAAGATAACAAGAAAATAGCAGTTTCCAAACCATGACCAGCGAGCAATAAATGCACTAGCCAACCACCCTAACAACCAATATTTATGGAAAATAGTTGGCAGCAGGGATCTGACGCATTCCCTTCATGAGGGTGGCACATCCAACGATTTCCTAGCCCCTATAAATAGTGGGTGATTTCTCAGCCCCAATAAATAGAGGGTCATCCCTCTTCCATTATTTGCCAATTTATCTCAAATATCTCTCTCCATCTTGATACCTCATTCCCTCATGATTTGATTTATCGTTTTGGAATATCATTAGCGAAGTGCTTGGAAGTTTTGGAAGGATCCTTAAGAGAAGGATTAACCGTTGAAGTTATGCTTGTCATTTTATAATTTATTCGTCAATCTTCGCTTAAGTACAACTTAATATAGACTATACCCTTTTTAGTTGCTATGAACTTGAGTATGAGATTAATCATTAATCCTAATGATTATACTGATATATCTACTTACAGGAGCCGTGTCTAGGATAAACACATTGACTTGGTTGTTGGATTTCAGAAAGGTTATATGCCAAAATCGTCATGCCTCACAACTGTCTTTACTGGCTAATCCTTAATTAATAGTCATTTCATTACTAATAGGATTGGTGAAGGGTCTAGATAATAGTCGATATATTCCATAATTATTGATCAATTTTAGTATGATAGATTGTTTCATGTTTAGTACACTTTCTCGCCAGTTGGACCGATTATAGTTTTCTGAGTAATTATTCATGTGGATTATCTCACTGTACTATTTGTTACAATAGATATCCTTTGTATGCTAGGAAGTAGATGTACTGTAATATTCTGAGTAGGCAGGTAAGTTGCTGTAGTCTTTACCTTTAGATTGCTTGATTGATTGTCTATGTGATATGTCAACATGTTATGTGTGGGGGTTGATGGTGGATCCAAACTAAAGTTGAGAGCCTAGATTACTCACGTTCAGGGTTAGATGTGCACTGTAGTCGTTAACCATTTGGATGACTAGACATGCATTAGAGTTGTTAGTCATGACTAGGTGTGCAATAGAGTTGTTAGTTGTGACTAGGCCTACACTAGATTTGTTCGTCATTATTTGCTCATGTTTATCGACACTGGAGCCGAGAGCCCCTATATATACATTATATGTCACACCCCAAAACCGAGAATGGCGGAATACGTTCTGGGGTGGAGGACGTCATGTACAGTATCATAACAATTGCATAATAGTAAAAACAAGCGACAACAACCATTGCATTAATATAGTGATTTTAAATACAAACGTGTTCTGTACAGTTAATAGACACCCAAAAGTATAAAAAAAAAATAAAAGATGGGTCTTGTTTATGCTCCATCTTCTCAAAAGTTGCGCAAGTACCTGTCTATCTTTGACCTGAGGATACAAGTTATTTTGAAAACGAGTATCAACATAAAGCTGGTGAGTTCATAAGATTTTAGTGTCATTTCTTGTATAAAAGTGTTTACAATCAGGTAATATAAAAGCCGAAATAAATGTTGAGAGTAGTAGAAATCCCTGGAAAATCCTATAATTTCCAGTATGGTATATTTTTAAGTTAAATCCTTTGAGTGTGTAAAAGTATTTTCATTGAAACTATCGGTGTTAAAAATAAAGTAATAAATTTCATACAAGCAACGTAGATGAGTAAAAGTATTTCTGATTTACTGTAGTAGTGTTGCAACTTCAATTTATGTTTATTTACTTCGGGAATTAGCTTAGACTTTAATTCTTAGTGTGTTAATTTGGATATGGATATGATTTCTGATGTAACCAAACTGAGTGATTATAGAGGGTCCGATGACCTTCCCGGTCATCCATAGTGTAGTGATGTAGTGCCATCCCTGGGCCTAGTTGGCTCGGACTGTAAATAACAGTCGGGATGTAATAGCATCTGTCCTGTATAGATTTATACATATAGTGTATAGATTTATACATATAGTGTTGCTTTCCTTTCGAGAACCCTGGTTACCTGGTATTTACGTACTAGAGTGTCATATAGAGGGATAGTGTGTTATATTCTGGATTAGTGCATTCTCCTGTATTATAGTATAGTAACTTTTGGTATAGTATAGAGAGTGTTTTCTTAAATGTGTCTTAACTCGTGATGGTAGTAATTATAGCGGGTTTCATAGTGATAGAGGTAACGAGCAGTAATATTAACTATACATATTATAGTTATATAGAGTGTAGAGTCGTATGCCATTGATAGGCAAAGGTATTATATAAGATGAAGAATTTCATATCTAACACAATATATATGATATATAAGTAAGAAACCAACGACATTCATACGGATAACAATATACCCTAGGACCACAATCAAACAAGAACAGGAAATAAGGTGAGCTATCGGTCCTAAGTCCTTCAAGTCTTATTTATATAAATATATTGATGTCGATATAGTATAAAAGAAAAGTAATTTAAATACAATTTAAAAATAGTTTAACAAAAATTTAGTTTAGAAAATGCGTTTGATAAATATTTAGAACAGTTTATTGATAAATAGTTAAAAGTATAGAAAAATCCTTTTTGGTTGCAAGATATAAATCACATATGATTAGGAACTAGAACTTATTGCATTTACTTGTATCCCCCCCCCCCTAAAACATGTGAAAACATTTAAAAAGGTTATTTAAGGGGTATGAACTCACCTGAAGCGAGTAGATCGGGTGGAAGTGTCGGTTGAGCATTTGGTGCCAAGTAAAGACTTGTACACACTTTATGACCCTAGTAACATATGAAGACATATGTTTACAAGTAATTAGTGATTTAAACACTAATTAAACACATATATACATCCTAATGTGAATAAAATCTCTATGGTTAAGTGCTAGAAGGTTATTTGGTTGCAAGGAAGGAGTTTTAGGCCTCACTATGGAGTTTACTCCTCACAAACTCACCTTAGGTGAGTTTACGGCTGAGGGACCACCTCCCCATGAGTTTATGGCCGTAAAATCATGGGAGGAGTGTATTGGTGTGTTTTCAAGTCTCTTGTAGCTCTAGAAGTGATTCCAAGGCAATATACAAGGCTTGAGGGGTGTTTAAGGTTCCAAAAGAGCACTCCCTTGGAGTTTGCGGTCCTAGGACCACTCCTTGGGAGTTTACGGTCGTAAACCCCATGGTTTACGACCGTGAACTCTTGTACACCCCTTAAACTTTGATTTTGGGTCATTTGTTCACTCCTATGTGTTTCTAAGTGAAGGTATAAGGCTAATTAGGGGTTTAAAGGCTCATTTTGCATGGTTTAAGGGAGTTTACGGCCTAAGGATATTCTTGGGCCGTAAACCCTCTTTTAAGCCTCTAAACACAAGATTAAATGGTTAAACACTTCTAGGGTATGTTCTAAATTAGCCTCTAAGCCTAAGGAAGGGATTTGGGACCATTTTGGCACATTTTTAGGGGTTTACGGCCCTACAGTGTTCTTGGGCCGTAAAATCCTTAATCTTGGACTTCTTGGACGATTTTTGAGCTATAATTACATGCCATGGGTTGTAGAACAAGCTAGAGTAAGTGCACTTACAGTTTGGAGCGGAAACTAGCAAATTTCGGGAGGATGGGGCCTTGAAGAGAGAGAGTAGAGAGAGAGAGAGAGAGGGATTTGAGTGGTAAAAGTTCTAACTTGGTGACCACTCAACCCTTATATAGGGTTTGAGTTTGTGACCCGGTGGAATTTTACCCGATACCGACGTTAAACGGGGCTTATGGTCGCACCCGATTAAATGGTCGTATTTTAAATTCGTTTGTAACTAACACTTCTTAAAAGGATATTTAGGGTGTTTCCCGCATTCTTGGTTTATTCCGATCCTTACTAAGTTATAGTAAAAGTACAAATTTTATTTGTTTGATCCCAAATATTAACGAAAAAGTTAAATAAGAACGAGTTTTATTAACGGAAAATGGTTTATGGTGACGGAATAGTTTCGGGTTGTCACATTATATGTGTATTATGGTATGTGGTATTTTTGATAACTCATTAAGCTTTAAGCTTATATGTTTATTATAAATGTTTTTCAGGTACGAAAGGGAAGGGCGCGATGTGAATATAATCACATCGAATTTATAAATATGTTTTAAGACTTCTACTAAAACTCTTTATTATGTTTTCATAGTGTTTGAAATAAATATATAATTATGACCCTTTCAATGAAAATGGTTTCAAGATGTTTCACTTATGCTTTTAAATATGAAAATTTTGAGTTGAAAAATGGAAAGTTACAAGTTGTTTAAGATTGAAAGTGACAAGAATCACAAGGTCCCCAATAGGATTAAGATCGATGAGGGTGCTGTTTTTAAAGGCTCCTAGAAGAGATGTCCGAGAAATGGTAGGGAGTCTGCTAAATTAAAGAGGCTGTTAGGTATGGTGGCTGGAAATGGTTTTTTTTTTTTTTTAACCAAGGATTTGTGGGAGTAGAAGGTTGCTTCTTCAAATATTTTTTTCTATTAAATCTCTTTGAGACTTAATGGAGAATAATGTGGAAGTTAATAATAATATGGGTGATTTTTATTGTGTAACTTGGGTTCAACTGAATTATCTCATTTAGAGGATGCTTTGTAATCGGATTACTGTGGTTTGTAAGCTTGTGGAGAAAAGAGTTAGGTTAGATTTGACTATTTGTCACTTCTGTGGGGAGACTGATGAGTCAGTTGAGCATATTTTGTTGGATTGTTCATTCTCAACTCATATATGGTCTTGGTTTAGTAATTTGGGTGGTTTACTTCTTTACATTCCTTATAATTGTGACGGGCTTAAAATGATTTTGAATTCTTTGGACCTTAGGTTGGAAGAAGCATTGCGGGAAATGACAACGGGAAACAAACCCGTACCTTGGAACATTACACTAAGGGTGTGGGAAAGGTGGTGAAGGGAATGCTTCCAGTATTCTCTCTCCTCCTCTGATTGGTCATGTTTTTTTAATTTATTAAATTATATATGTACTAAAAACTTATAGAAATATATCAAAATTCATGATTTTTTAATTCGTTATAAAATGAATATAATATTTATATAAAATATATATGTTTTTTAAAAATTAAAATAAAATAAAATATAGTGAAAGGTAGTGAAAATGACTATTTCCTATGCTTTTGTGAGGAAAAAAATGAGTGACGAAAAAGCTAACATGATACTCAAAAAGTAAAAGATGTTTCCTATATCTTAGAAAGAAAAGATTGAATCTCAAGTTGTTGTTAATATACTCGGTGTTGGGGGTATTTGGAGAGCTCGTAATGACTTGATTTTTAAGAAGTAGAGATGCTCCCTTTTCAAGGTTGTTGATGAAAGTTCTAAGCTTCATTTTATATTTTATATTAATTGGTGTATTTCTCATTTATATGTTTGTAATCTGTAACTCTCTTTTATATTAACGTAAAATTAGTTTCTAATGTATTTATCGTTAAAATAAAGAAAAATAGGCAACGTTCATTGATTATGTAGTAAATACATAACTAATTTAAAACTAGTATTTTGTCATCTCGTGCGTTGCGGCGAACAACACCTTTACAAAGTAACATAAAAGTATTAAAAAAAGTTTCGATCGACACAATTACATATGGATGAGAGATGGAGACGGCCAAAAGTAAGATTTGAAAGTATATTTTGGTTTGTAGAATACATAGATGACAATTAATTTGAAAACTTAAAATGAAAACTAAAAAAATATTTAAATGATCTAAAGCGTAATTTTAAAATATAATAAGGGACAAAAATCATAATTTATAAAATACTAATCATTTTATATTAAAATTAATTTAGGGGAAATGAATATAAAAACAAATAAAGTTTACGGGTGGAAAACGAAAAAACAAAATGAACTCTGTACGTGAAATGGTGATGAAAAAGAAAAATAAAGAGGATGTTCAATAAAATTACAGTGTGGTGCGTGTCCAACTATTAGCGACTCATGCTTTTATATGTGTACATGTAAAAAAGAAATATAAGACCATCCAACAGTTAAGAATTCATACTCAGAAACTCAATTTGGTATCCTGAATATGAATACTTTTCATTACAAATTCATTCTTAGCCGTTGGATGGTTTTATATTTTTTTTGCATGTATGTATATGAAAGCATGAGTCGTTGATAGTTGGACACACACCACACTCTAATAGTATTGGACATCCTCTCTATTTTTCTTTTTCATTGTCATTTCATGTACATATTTCATTTCGTTTTTCATTTTCAGTGTATATATATATATATATACACTAGCCGTTTACTCGCGCCAAGCGATGGGTTTGATAATGGTGGTTGAATGTTGAAAGATGAATTAACCCTAGAAATGGAAACGTCAGCGATATATATCCAAGATTTGTGAACAGAAATTGCGAGATTTGGAGAAATATCAGGAACGAACCGGGTCAAAATAGCCTAAGAATAGGGGATAAGAGATTTGATATTTTCAACTGTTGATCATATGTACTCTACTCTTTTTGTAATATATAAATTGATTGTTCAAATGCATTGTATGTTTGTACGATTTAAAATTCAGCATTTGATCAAAAATGTTTTATAAGGTAATTAAGATATATATATATATATATATATAATTGTAAAAGTTTTGAAATCACCAAACTAGTACGGCTTAGAAATTCGAAAATTTGGTAAGAGTGATGTGGAATTGTGGATTTTGGCATAGGGTTTTTAACTTTTGTTTTTGGGGGTAATGTGCGAGGGTAATTTAGTCATTTTGTGCGACGAGACTTTCTTTAGATAAGTAAGTGCGTTTCCAAGAGACAAAATTCATAAACACAAGATAAAGATGTAGAAATGACATGTAAATCAAGTAATAGAAGTTGTACTTTTTATGGGAAGGCGTTACCAAAAGATTCTTGTGACGTATAAAATGGAATGGAATGGGGCCAAGGTTCATAGTTGGGAGAATCAATAGGGCACGTGTCATGTCGAGAAACAGTGATTCCCACTACCCCATCAAACACTACCTACAGCTTGCTGTACTAAATTCATTCAACAAACATTTGACTTTTACACCCTAAATTTTATATACAAAATCTAACTCATTCAAACAACGTAAAATTATGTATTTTTTCTCAACTACTTTTAATTTCATCCGTAGCCGTGTCAATGGGTGTAGCAATTTGGATGATGGTCAACACCCTTCAAAATTTTAGGGCCTTATTTTATATATATATATATATATATATATATATATATATATATATATATATATATATATATATATATATATATATATATATATATTAGTTAGCTTTTAACCATTAAATTTTAGTTATAAAGCTTCCAATCTAAAAAATATAATACACATCGTGAGTTGATGAATAAATATAAAGATTTTTAAGTTAGAAAAAACATTTATTTGAATCATTCCACATTGTTGCTCAAATAAAAATTGGACGAAAAGTGTGTATAAATAAAAAGTGACAGTCGAATATAATCCACTTAAATAAAACTAGTCAATTAATTAATTGACATGATTTTAAATTAAATATTTTTTTTCTTTGTTTTTATTGTTGCAAATAAAAACCAACTGAAGCAATAAAAAAACAAGTTAGTTCAAAATTTTATTCTTAGTGAGCTAAGTATTGGATTTTTAGGCTTGCTTGACAAAATATGGAGTTCTAAGTCTAGCTTTAGTTTGTTTAGACTTGTTTTGTAAAATGAGCCGAACTTGAAATAAAAAACCATATATTTCATTAATTTTTTCATAAAAAAAATTTCTATACAAGTTCAAATAATTTATGGCTAAGGTAGGTCGATCCTAAATTATTTTTAAGGTAGTTCACCAAAATTTTCCTATAGTAATGTTTTATAAACTTAAAAAAATAGGTGGGTATAGTATCACCCCTCAGCATGAGTTTTATTTATAAGGCTTTTGAATAAAGTTGAGCTCGAGTTTTTATAATTTTAAACGGGTCGATCTTGAGTTTGATTATCATCAAAGGTCTTTTTTTTATCCAGTGCCTCAAAGATTTACATCAGCCTTGATTTCGCCGATATTGTTAGAAATATGGTTTAGTGGCACTTGGAAATCTGAGAATCGTGATAATCACTTTCAAATCGAAGTATTTGGGTGGTACTCCCAAATCCTCAATTGGATAAGACTCAGATAAAATCAAAGAGAAAGAAAGAGAGAATGAGATGGTGTAATTTTCGTGAGTACCAGAAAACTGATTAAAATTGGTTATATACATTCCTTGTCTGAAAAACTATCAAAACTGTCATATAACAGTTTTCTCAATAGTCAAAACTGTTATAAATCCGGGTTTGGTATAAGGATTAATGCAAAGTCAAAACCAGCTCGATCCCAGCCAAGGGCTCTGCCCCTTGGACCCCGCCAGGGGCTGCCGCCCCTTGGACCCCGCTCCCAGGGGCGCTGCCCCCGGACCCCCGTTCGTTCAGGGGTTTCGACCTTAAATGACAGTGTACTTTGATACTTGATCAAACTTAAACAAGTGTGTACTCCACACCTTCCTTACTTGTTTAATATTTATCAAGATCATTTTTAGTCAACAAAGTAATCCCATTACACTTAAATAACATTGATGATAACAAATCACCAACAAACCTCCCCCATTTAAGTGTAATCTTGATTAATTTAAAATGAAACATAACACCAACAAAACTGATGCATAAATGAAATATCGTGACGATTGAATTTCACATTAGTATATTATTCATTCCAAATATTCGAATATTAGGGTGTCACTAAGGATTGAACCCTTTCTATTCTAAGTGAATACATGAAGATAATGTACACAACAGTTTACATTCTCAAAGTTCTAACTTGACACTATATTTTACTAGCTTGTGTCCCATCCTTCAATAAGCATATCAAAGTCAAGTCCCAACTTCTTGAAGCAACTAAACTTCATGCTTATATAGGTAGTTCTTTTGTCTTGCACCTGCAAATGCAATTTTTCAAAGAACTATTAAGAAATAATATTTCAACCTCCTCAACTTGCAGTACTGAACACATACCTTGGGATGATAATAAAATGTGTTCCAATCTTCAAATATCAAGCTTTCCACATTGTTCAGCATCTAATATTGCATTAGATGGGAATTGGGTATCTTAATATAAAAGATTTAAGTGGACTTTAAACCCATCCCTACAGTCGCCTTGTGCACAAGATCTCTTGCTAACCCTTTGGTTAGATGATCGGCTAAATTCAACTGAGTTCTTACAAACTCCACAGATATCACACCAGTCATGATGAGCTCACGAATCATGCTATGTCTAACACCTAAATGTCTAGACTTTCCATTGTACACTTGACTATAAGCCTTAGCCAAGGTTGCAACACTATCACATCTGATGGAAATGGTAGATATCGGCTTGGGCCATATTGGAATTTCATAAATCAAATTCCTTAGCCACTCAGCTTCTTTACCAGCAGCAGACAAAGCAACAAATTCAGACTCCATGGTTGAGTTAGTAATACAAGTCTGTTTCTTAGATGCCCAAGAAATGGCACCTCCTCCAAGAAGAAACACCCAACCACTAGTAGAGGAGTGATCCTCTAAGTTGTTAATCCAGCTGGCATCTGAATAACCTTCTAAAACAGAAGGATATCCACTATAAGTCAAACCATAATTCATGGTCCCTTTTAAGTACTTAAATACTCTACTCACAGCTTTCCAATGATGTGAACTAGGATTACTAGTATATCTACTAAGCCTTCCCACAGCATATGCTATATCAGGCCTAGTACTAGTCATGGCATACATAAGGCAACCGATAGCCCTTGAGTATTCTAATTGAGACACTGGAGATCCTTTATTAGGTAGAAGCTTAAGACTAGGATCTATAGGAGTGCTAACAGGAGAACAATTCTCAAAGTTAAACTTTTTCAATATCTTCTCAATATAATGAGATTGAGAGATTGAAATCCCATTGTTTCCTTTTCTAATTCTTATACCAAGAATTACCTCAGCCTCCCCCATGTCTTTCATATCAAAACTAGATGATAAGAATTTCTTGGTTTTATCAACTTCTTCTAAATCAGTACCAAAAATCAACATATCATCTACATATAAGCAAATCATGACTCCTTTACCAAAAGTATCAAATTTGCTATATACACACTTGTCGGTTTGGTTTAATGCAAAACCATTAGACAAGACAACTTCATCAAACTTTTGATGCCATTGTTTTGGTGCTTGTTTCAAACCATATAATGATTTCTTCAACTTGCACACTTTATGTTCATTTCCAGGCATCACAAACCCTTCAGGTTGTTTCATGTATATTTCCTCATCCAAGTCACCATTCAAGAATGCAGTTTTCACATCCATTTGGTGAATCACAAGATTATGTATAGCTGCAAGAGCTAATAATAATCTAATAGTAGAAATTCTGGCAACAAGAGCATAAGTATCAAAGAAATCAATGCCTTCCTTTTGTCTAAAGCCTTGGATAACCAATCTGGCTTTATACTTATCAATTGTGCCATCCACCTTCATTTTTCTTTTGAGGATCCATTTACATCCTAATGCCTTGCAACCAGGAGGTAAATCAGCCAATACCCAAGTATTGTTATGCATGATAGAATCAATCTCATCATGAATGGCCTCTTTCCAGAAATGAACATCCCTAGAAGCCATAGCTTCACTGAAAGTCTTTGGATCCTCTTCAATATTAAAACAATATTGATATTGAGAAATAGTCTCATTCCTTGTTCCTTCAACTAAATATAGTTGAAAATCAGATCCAAAAGACTTAGCTTTTCTAACTCTTGTGCTTTTCCTAAGTTCAGGTACAGAACTTGCACCACCAGAAACATCTTCAGCTTTAGTAGTACTCTTGCTGGAAGATTGATGAATCATGTCCCTTGGTCTAGGTATAGATGTAAATCTTTCTTCATCAAAGATAGCATCTCTTGACTCTATCACTGTGTTTACAGACACAGAGTCATTAGATTCTAAAACATAGAATCTATATGCTTTGGAATGCTCAGCATATCCAATAAAGATACAATCTATACCTCTCTCACCCAATGTTTTCTTTTTAGGTTCAGCGAGCCTTACAACTGCTCTACAACCCCAAACTTTGAGATAACTCAAATTTGGTACCTTTTTACACCAAAGTTCATAAGGAGTATTCTTACTCCTTTTATTTGGAGTTCTATTCAAGATGTAACATGCAGTTAACATTGCCTCACCCCAAAACCCTTCACTTAAACCAGCATATGACAACATGGAATTAACCATTTCTTTCAAAGTCCTATTCTTCCTTTCAGCTACACCATTTTGTTGTGGTGTATATGGAGCTGTGGTTTGATGTATTATTCCAGTTGATTCAAAATAAACTGGATCATAATACTCACCACCTCTATCAGTACGCAATACTTTTATTGATTCATTTTTATGAAGCTCAACTTGTTGTTTATAAATTTTAAATTTATCAAGTGCTTCATCCTTAGAATGTAACAAATAGATATAACAATATCTAGATGCATCATCAATAAAATTAATAACATACTTCTTGTTTCCAAGGGAAGGTGTTGCATGGAAATCACATAAATCACTATGTATAAGATCCAACACCTTGCTTTCCCTAACAACATCCTTGAAAGGTTGTCTAGTGATTTTAGTTAGCATGCATGTTTTACATTTTTCATTATTTTGCATATCAAAAGCAGGAATTAAACTCATTTTAGACATGTCTTTTAATCTCTTATAATGAATGTGTCCTAGTCTAGCATGCCATAATTCAGATTTGTAAAAATTATTGCTAGTACTACTTGAAGCCATGCAAATAGAATTATCACTAGAAGGATAATTAATATTAAGCCTAATCATTCCATTACATATATATCCAAATCCTATAAAAGAACCATGTCTTGACAAGATATACTTGTCACTTTCTAACACTTGTTTGTAACCACAATTATTTAATACAATTTCAGACACGAGATTCTTACGAATCCCTGGAACATATAAAACATTGTTTAAACACAAACATTTCCCAAAAGTAAAAGTAAGTAAAACAGATCCTATGCCCTTGATTGGTTCAGTTGCAACATTTCCCATCTTCACAACAGATCCATCTTCAATTGGTTGAAAGTCCTTGAACCAATATAGATCTTTGCAAACATGACTTGTTGCTCCCGAATCAACCCACCATGCAACTTTATCATCCTGCACATAAAATGCTTCAGAAATCACAAAAATATAATTCTGAATATATTTAGAATTCTGCAATGAAACAGAAATCTGACCTTGTTGCTTTTCTGGATCCTTGGATCCACTTGGTCCAGCACCATCCTTATTCACTTTGCGAAGATGACAATCTTTCTTGAAGTGACCCGGTTTGTTACAATTCCAACAAACCAACTTAGCCTTCTTGTTGGAAGACTTGTCATCCTTCCCTTTAAACTTCCTTTTTCCATTAGACTTCTTGGGATTCTTTGAACTTTCTCCTTCCACCATGTTCACAGAAAAGGAACCAACTTGGTTCTTTCCTTTAGGATTGTTATCAAGTTCTTGAGTCCTTATGGACTCTTCAATCCTTAAATGGCTTCCAAGTTGAGTCAAGGTCAATTCCTCCTTGTTATGTTTCAGATTGTGTTTAAAATCCTTCCAGGAAGGGGGCAGTTTGTCAATTATCACAGCCACAGAAATGGCTTCATCCATTTTCAGATTGTGTTGAGTAAATTGTCCCAAAATCCGTAACATTTCATGGAATTGTTCCATAACAGGCCTGGAGTCAATCATCTTGTAACCCATAAAGTTACTAACAAGAAACTTCTTACTAGAAGCATCTTCAGTCATGTACTTGGATTCAAGAGAATCCCACAGTTCTTTTGCAGATTCAAAATTCTGATAGATATCAAAAAGAGAGTCAGACATACCATTGAGAATATGACCACGACATATGTAATCATCATTTTCCCACTTTGATCTTCTTCGAGTTGCCTCCAAAGGTTCATCTTCAACAGATTCTGGTAAGACTGGCATGGGTGTACTCAGAACATACACTACTTTTAGAGTGGTAAGGAGAAACTTCATCTTCTTCTGCCATCTACGAAAATCTTGCCCTTCAAACTTGTTCAGTTTTTCAAACTTGCTTGTCATTTCCTTCATAGATTCACCACTTGCCATGATCACAGATTACTTCGATTTTTGTTAGAAATATGGTTTAGTGGCACTTAGAAATCTGAGAATCGTGATAATCACTTTCAAATCGAAGTATTTGGGTGGTACTCCCAAATCCTCAATTGGATAAGACTCAGATAAAATCAAAGAGAAAGAAAGAGAGAATGAGATGGTGTAATTTTTGTGAGTACCAGAAAACTGACTAAAATTGGTTATATACATTCCTTGTCTGAAAAACTGTCAAAACTGTGATATAACAGTTTTCTCAACAGTCAAAACTGTTATAAATCCGGGTTTGGTATAAGGATTAATGCAAAGTCAAAACCAGCTCGATCCCAGCCAGGGGCTCTGCCCCTTGGACCCCGCTCTCAGGGGTGCTGCCCCCGGACCCCCGTTCGTTCAGGGGTTTCGACCTTAAATGACAGTGTACTTTGATACTTGATCAAACTTAAACAAGTGTGTACTCCACACCTTCCTTACTTGTTTAATATTTATCAAGATCATTTTTAGTCAACAAAGTAATCCCATTACACTTAAATAACATTGATGATAACAAATCACCAACAGATATTACATACAAGACTTTGTCCTTTAGAGCTTTTTAGTATATATTTAATATTGTTGGACTAGAGCGATTTATTGGTTTTTTAAAAGCGATAGTTCTATATCATAATTTCACTGTATCATAATTTCGAGTCATTGAAAGTCGATTACAAAAAACTAATCAAATTTTAAAAAAGGGATAATGTCTTGAAAGGGTAACGAACTTTCGATTTTCTTCACATTTACTCACTAAACTCTTTTTCGTGGCAAATAGATAACGAAAAAAAGTTTAGTGACTAAATGTGAACAAAATCGAAAACTCGTTTCCCTCTAAAAAAATTCAATGACTAAATGTAAACAAACTTCCTCTTGTATTATGTTTTAGTAAATTATTTATTTTTGTTAAATTCTAGCAACATTTGTTGATAAAGAAATCTATGAAATAAAAAATAAAAATATAAAAAAAATCATAAGGGTAAAATATGAACATTTCAATAGTTCAGCGGCAAATAGATAACGGAAAAAAGTTTAGTAACTAAATGTGAACAAAATCGAAAATTCATTACCATTTCAAGTCATTATCCCTTAAAAAATGTTCATTTTACATAATATTTGACACCATTACCTGTCGGATTTGCCAAAAATAATATCATGTCTCATTGTATAAAAGAGAAACAACAACACGAGAAGTAATATATATTTTGATTTTATTATGTTACAAGATAATATGATAAAACATTTATATATTTATTTTATTCTTTTGAAGAAAAGACAAAACAATCCTTATCAATCTACTCTTGTAGCATGTGGATGGATTGGATGATGTGGTGTTGTCATCAGTGACCTCCTCACCAGGGTATCTTTTGTCCCATTCCCATATTCCCCTTTCTTTCTCAAGGGAATCTTCTTTAACATTATTTCTTACATATCTTGTAAAAAACTAAAATTCTAACAAATTGGTAAAAACAAAAATAAAAATTACAACAATTTGTTAATTTGGCTCAGTGATAAACCTCGATCTGTTACTTGTGGTCTCGAACCTTGATCATAGACACGTAGCATTAGGTGTTATTATTGGAATATAAGTTGGATGCATTACAAAGAATCACGTGTTTTTTTTTGTTAAAAATACATATAAAAACACTACACATGAAAAGACAAAATACAATAATACATTGTAAGAGGAATTTGAGTACATGGGACCATAAATACTTGGAATTATTGAAAAATTCCCATGCGAGAGAATAAAACCTTTTTCCATGAAAATGAATACGTATACATACATTGAATCATACCAATACCATATCTGTGTATTAATATAGATTTGATATTTCTATTAGCTTTGATGTTAAAAAGAACTTATGATTTATCATCATGTTTGAACGAAAAGTAATAAAGACACTTGTACTTAGATTTGAATTTAGTAGATGATCCAAATAGATATCCACAAATAGTTTATAAAAGTCATATTCAAATAAATTCATCGGTTGATAAAGTGTTATTGTTTTCTTTTTCAACGTCTTTATTAAGTGTGTAGCACAATGCATGGTGTACTTTGAGTCCAATGAATTCCACTCACTCACTTGCTTTGATTTATCTTTTAGCAACCTTCTATTTTCTTAAATTAGTAACAGTAATATTAGCACCCTTATAAAATATCAAACACTATATAAAACTCATTTGAGATATAAATTATGTACTATATGATGCTATATGTCTTATTTTTAAAAAGAATCGATGTCTTCTTTGTTTGGATAGGATAAGAAAAAGAATTACGATGGGATCCAGTCATGATCTCACTATCTTGTTGGATTGAACGGTTGGAAATAAACAAACCAACGAATTATGTTGTCTGTATTTATAAAATAATATTTGAAGTGAATCAAATCAATAAACAAAATCCATATTATAGAGAACTTTATATCAAAAGTATAGTACTCTATTTTAAAACGAACAAAACCATTATAGAAGTCATATTAGTCAAACAAATATTCGTCTCTGGTCCGTTCAATTCACTCTAACAACTTTCACTGATATGATTATTATTGTTATTATTATTATTTCTTTAGACAAAATTACATAAAGTTACAAATATTCATTTATCAGGTGTACTTGAAAACACTGAAGTGGAGTGATGGTGTATTGGTGTTGGTGTTTTTTGATGTGGCATTGAAGAAAACAATTTTTGGTTATCCTAACGTTTGTCATGGATTTGGACAATTAGGTAAGTTATTATGCTTCTTGACGTGTAAACCAGTTTCGATTTAGGTTGTGTTTGGCGCGCCACAGCTAGCTGATAAGCTAGTTTGTTTTTCGAGTTTTTTATGTTGTCATGTTTGGTAAGCCAAAAAGTAGCTTATAAACTAGTTTTTTGAAAAGCTACTTAGACTAGCTTTTTAAGAGCTTTTTTAAAATTTTCCAAATACACCCCTTAATTAATTATAGAAACACATATTCTTACATATCCTTTTATGTAATTTTATGTATTTCAACTAGCTTTTCAGCTAGTTTTATCAAACGTTATTTTTTATCAGCTAGTTTTTCAGCTATCAGCTAGCTTTTTATTTAACAGCTAGCTTTTCAGCCATCAGCTAGCTTTTCAGCTAACAACTAATTTTTCAGTTAGTCCGCCAAACATAACCTTAGACACAACAGCTTTGTTTGTCATCATATTGACTTTCACCAACAATTACGCATTTACCCAAATTATCCTGAAAATCATTGATCTTTTTTTTAAGTAACGGGGTGTGTGTTGTTCATTATCTTGGTTACATTCAATGTAGGACTACTAGTGCAGCTTGTTGTTTGTTTGTCTTTCATCCATATTGAACTTAATATTTAAAAGAATATCAACCTTTAAAAAAAATGTAAGACTTTTTACCATTTTAATCCTACATATGCAGACACACATGATTTTTAAAAGGACCATTTATGTAATTTAGTTGATTAACAAAGAAGCAAAAAAAATTAGGTAGAAACAAGTGGAAGTGTACAAGAAAGACAGATTCTCGAAAGTGTCGGCCGGAGGAATCGGTTCGCCACATACGATTACGAACGGTGTGGCTTCGCTTCTAACTGGTGGGTCCCACCCTAAAGATTCCCCTTTCCAAACAAAAGCCACCCGTCCATTTCCCAACTTTTATATCCCTTACAACACGCACTGTCCCTAAAAACTCACTCCCAATCATCAACCATCCTTTTTACTTTACCCATATTACCCTTGCTCACCCAACATATTTACCACAAAAAGGGTACTCCCGTAATTTTCACTCTGATCATGACCAAAGCTTAAAAGATGATTACGTAGATACCTTTACACTTGTTGGTACCAACAAAGTTATTGGATTAAAAAAAAAAAAAAAAAAAATTGGAAAAATATATGTATATTATATGGTCATATTGTAAAAAAACATGTAACCCAAGTACATGCTAAAAAAGAAAGATAATATAAATATCCAGAAACAGAAAGAAAATTATTGTGCAACAGGAAAAATGATTGAAGCATGTATTCTTTTTTACATGCTTACGCAAATCATGAAGGACAGCAGCAAAAGGGTAACTTTTTTTTTCTCAAGATCATGCATGTAGTAGTTAGTGACTTGTACGTCATGCAGTAGAAGTTGTACCTTATCAAGATTTGACCATTCTTGAACTAGAAGTAGGGATTCCAAGAAAAAAGTTTACTAAAAGGGGAACAACTCAAGAAAAGCAGAAGACTACTTTCGGTTCTTTAAACCACTAGGCGCAAGTGTGTGTTTGTTGGTGTATGAGTGTGTGAGAGATTTAGCAATGATGTTAAACAAAAAGTGAGTTAACATTCTATGATACATCAAAACGTATATATACATGATTTTTGTGAACAAAATGAGTACAAAATCTTAACAAAAAGAAAGAAAGCATCCATCATTCCATCCATGTTGATTTGGCTTATTTTTGTTGTTTGATGAAATGAGGTGACAGAAGCTTTGTGACAGTGAAGCCAATGAAGGTGTCGAGTTTAAATAGTTCCTTTAACTTGTCATCACATAAAATCCTTCGTTTGTCCGATGGATCCTGTGGAAATAGCAATGTACTTTCATTTATTTGTTTATTATTAAGTTATAACATCAAACTTTATTTTCTTCTTTATAACCTATTACAATTTACAACCTTCTACTTTTGGACTTTTTCTTATTAAGACATTTTACTTTAAAAATCTAACTAACTATAGCAATGTACATTCAATTTTTTTTCTAGGGTTTAGGTTGAAAATATTCACCATGTACTCCTCTAGATTTTGGTTACTAAACTTTTTTTTGGACAAGCATGAACATTTAACTTTCATACTTGTACTCTTTACCCCTCTTTGGCCAATTTTGCTTTACAAATTTTTCACAAGTTTTAATTTTTGTTACAAATTTGGTCCCAACTTTTTCTTCGGGGGTAAATTTGTATAACTTCTTTACAACATTTCTACGAAAAAAAAATGGCAACTTTGTAAAACCTTTTTTTACAACTTTGTAGAACTTTTTTACAAATACATGTAAAAACGTTTCTTGAGATTTTTTTTTAAAAACTTGTTACAACTAAATCTTTGTCAACATTTTTAGAACTTTGAAAGATTTTTGTATAAATACTGTAAATATTTTTTACAAATTTTGTAAAAGGAAGTTAGAAAAAAAAAAAAAGAATTCTATGTGATTTTAAAGAAAATTGAAAACAACCATTGTTTTTACAAATATTTGACATCTTTTTTTTTTACAACATTGTAAAAAACTCACAAAAAAGCTAAAAACGATGTTGTAAAAAAAGTTGGGGCAAACTAGTAAAAGAAATCGGGTGTAAATATGTAACAAAATTTAAAAAACTGGGGAAAAATTGTTAAAATAGTTGAAGGGCAAATTTCAACCTAAGCCCTTTTTCTTATTAGGATATTACACTTTGAAAATCTATTCAATTATAATATCAGTAAAAATTGCTTTGTAGTTGGATGACATTGCTATAAAGGATAGATTTTTCAACATATAATGTTGTAATACAAAGATAAGAAAGTAAAATGCTAGAATAAACAAATCAATGGAAGTATATTGTTATTTTCTTGCATTTTACCCTTTCAAATAAAAAGATTATTAAATAATAAACACTTAATACACACCTGAAGATCATTCCTTTTGATATATTCCCAAATTCTCTTGACAACTTCAGAACGAGATAGTTCAATTTCACCTGTACCAAAGAATTGCACCAAAGCTTCTGACATTGGAAGTGGAACAACAAATCCAGAACTCTTTGTTTTTTGCTTCTTTTCCTTTTGCTCTTCTTCATCTAAAAAAGAACAAATATAAAAAAGGTTAGTAATTTTTCTATAAAAATAACCAGATACAAGTAATACAACATCTGTTAATCTGTTATTAATACCTTCTTTCACTCGTTTATTCTGTTTCTTCTTCGCTAAAGGCTTGACTGAAACTGGAGTTTCTGAATAAAAAACGTGTAATTAATTATCTGAGAAAGTAGTATAAATCACATGACTTGATTCATCTTTATCTTTATATAATATAAACATAGGATAATAGTTAATACCATGTTCTTCTTCTATTGGCCATATATGTTTGCTAAGTGCTTTATTCATTTTAAACATATCAATGGACTTCACACGGAATAATTCGTGTAGCATTTCATCACATAAGATTTTTCGTTTGTTTGCTGGATTTTGTAAATCTTTCTCTTTAATGTAAGCCCATATCTTCTTCACAACCTGAAGCATCAAACAAAGAGAACCAAAGTTAAAATTGTTGATTTTATAGAAAAACTTGAAAGCATAATGTGAGTGATGATATACCTCAGTTCTAGCCATTTCAGACTCTCCAGTAAACTTTTGAAGTTGAGGAGAAAGTGCACATGGTTTGCTAAAACCACCTCCCTTTTTCTTGTGCTTACTTGATAAGACAATTAAAGTAGATTAGGATTTATTAAGAAGAAAGATGTGGAGATCTATCAATTAAGCTACTCTGAATAGAAAACAGTTGATCAAGATTGCACAAAAGGTAAGTAGTATGATACCCTTTGATTAACAAGATATATTCTAATATGCTCAAATGACCTTTTTCCGTGATTTGTTGATCCATATTATCTTTGGTGAAAGTCTGCCTATCATTAAGACTTAAGAGAGTTCATTTATGACTTAATTGGTTTCTCTTTGTTTGACAATTAGAACTTCATCAGAACACCATCTTTCCCTCTTCTTAATGAGAAAAATCCAGAACAACATTTACAATTAAACGTAGACACGAACCAGTATTTGATAAACAAGGCCAGTTATATGTTACTCACAAAAGCTTGGGAATATTGATCAACAATTTCACATTCTATATCAGGGAAATTAATCGGGTTCAATTTCAAATGAAATAAATGCAGCTACGCCAACCCTATAAATTAAACAATAACACATAAAGACGCTTACATGTCTATCTCCGTCGTCCCGGCATCACTTTCTTCCTCTTCTTGGTCATCATCTCCTTCCTTGGAGGTACTTCCACCATTAACGGTCTCTTCCACCTTCGCATTCCCCGATTCCTCGGCGTCTCCCTCCGGGTTATCATTCGTATAGTGAAACTCAAGATACAAATCAATTTGTTGTCTAATGTAGGGTTTTCTGTCGGATAAATCAATACCCAAATCTTGTTCCATTTTCCGGCGGACGGTGGCAGGAGTGGCGGTATCGAGGTCGGATGTTCGTAGAACATGGTGTAAACGTTCCAGGAGTTCGGAATCCGTCAACATATTGGATTGGATTGGTTTGGAAAATGGAAATGGAACAGTGGGTGTTTGATTTTGGGCAAGGGTTTGGCATGCAGACGAAGCAAGGGATGATTAGATAGTCCTTTGAACCAGGGGTCTGAATGAAACTAGGTTAAGTGGGGATATTCTCTAACCCTGCAACTGCACATATTCAAGAAACCTTTATTGGTAACCAACAAAAATGCATTTTTTTTTCGTTCTTTTTGGATCATCTCGTGTTTTGATTTTTGTTTATGTTTTTGGATAATGTTGTGTTTAAAATTGTGTATTCTATTTGCAACGTGTGTTTATAAGAACTATGTCTTATTCCGTTGCATATGCAACATATAAAAATAATACATTACGAAAACTCATATAACAAATAGATAAGATGGTGATACTCTGATAGATGATGTATAAGGTCGAGAGAGAAAAGTACCACATGCATATGGTCTAACTCATATTTAGAATTTTTGAACTTAGTGGTTCTATATACAAGATCAAATCTCAATGAATAAATATAATTCTTTATCATTTGGTTTACATGTTACATGCCTTGTAATGTGTTATACAAGTAATACAACAAGAGTTATCTAGGGATGGGGTTTGATGGGAATTGCTACAATTATGGAAAGAAGCGTCATACATGTCCAAAGATTGTTGGTTGAAGAAAAAGTTTGTTGAAAGCTATACGATAACTTCCAAAACAGGAGATGGAGGATGTGAATGGCATGTTGACACACTCTGTCATAAGAAAGCAAGGTAGCATTCATGGAAATGATGGGAAGTGTATTGATTATGAGAATGACTAGATATTGATTTGAAATGTATGAGTGACGATCAAAAGAAACTACGAGACTAAGGAGTAGAAAGGGGCTAAGGGAGGTGTGTGGTGCATACATCCAACAAAACATAGTTGTCGGTCGCTTAGATTGAAAACCCGATGATCATGTATGCATCTTCATGGTGTTCCTTGGCGGATAAAGTATTAGTAGACTCAGAACAACATAAAAGAAATTCTACAACAAAAGATATGGAGCAAGTTGCACATATTTGATCAAGTGTTGATGCACCTGAAGATCCAGATGACACTAATGTCGGTGAGCAAGTATTTACTCAATCAAGCAAAGTGGGTGAAAATGAATCACTGCCTCCACAACATAGGTAGGCGGAAATAATATTGAAGTTAGATCTTAAGTATGCTAATGCAATCATATCATAATATATTGTAAAATAGATGTGGATGTGTGAAGAAGCACTAAAAACTCAACTTGAAATAAAGTGATGGAAGAAAAAGTTACAATATTTCAGCATAGTCAAGTGTGGGAACTGGCAAGACCAAGATACATCAAACCCATCTACTGCTAATGATTCCTACAAAATAAAGTGTCGTCTGGATGGACTAATCAAGAGACACAAGGATTGCCCAATGCTCGAGGGTTCTCACAATAATATATATTATAATATGATGAAATGTCTAGTCCAATATCATAGTTCACTATTGTATGGGTCGTGCTAGCCCTTGCGGAGAGTGAAGACTAGAAATTGTGGCAAATGGATGAGAAAACGCTTATTTGAATGGAGAGTTGGATCGGTGGTCTACATAAATCAACCAAAAGGTTTATGAGGATGTAGTTAATCCTATTTATGTGAGCAAGCTGAGAAAATATATTTTATGGATTGAAGTCGACACCAAGATCTTGGTATGGTAATATTGCTAAATGGTCGTTTGATATAGGTTCTAACTAGTACAAATAGGGATTGGGTCCAACAAAATCCAATTGACATGTTCGATAAGGATTTGAAACTCAAAGACTCGGCCCAAAATATGGACTCGATCCAAGGTTTTCATCAGATCCGGTCCCCCCTTTTCTATTGATAGACTGGGAACTTTGTTCATGAAATCAGTAGAATGGTCAATTCCTTCTACAACCCTTCCTTCCACATAGCACACCACAGACGACACCTCAGGGGCCTCTAGCGGTGACGATTTCCACAGCAGTGCAGGTAAGCCGATTTTTTTCAATTTTCCCCTGTTAGTGATCAATTAAACTATTCTAGTGTTTTGAATATTGATTGAAAAGAGTATATGAGTGTTATCTCTAAAGATGTTTCTTCTCTATCGACCCAATACTCCAACAAGTGAGATTTTCTTAACCTCTGTTTTTTTTTAACTATTGAGGAAATTGTTTTTTTTTCACATGTTTCGTGATTGTTGTTGCTGCTAGTCATTGCGTTTTTTTATGTATATTGCCTGTGTTTGTTGATGCTGCTATTGTATGTTATAAATTTGAACTTCTTATGTTGGACTTGAAAATGAGGTTATTTTAGGTCAATTTTATATAAAACCAAGAATAGTAGGAATCTTTAAAACAAATTAACCACCCTCGCTTGATGTTCAAATCATCATTTCGTGTACAAATCTTTAAAAAAAACATCACATTTCAAAGAGCAATATGAATAAGGATTGTTTCCAAGGTATTTGTGTTTAATGATTGGTGGTGTAGCTTTGTTAATTTTCTTAATTTCTTAAATGGGGCTTCATGTTATAGGAGTGGAGTTCGACGTGTCCGTTTTGACAGCTACAACATAGCATTTTGGGTTCAACACACTTGCATTTAGGGATTGGTGGTAGAGTTTTTTATGTGTTATTGGATTAGTTTCTGGTAATGTGTGAATAAAGGTTATATGTGTTGGATTAGATGTCTAAGTCCATAACTATAATTGATATGTATTTGACCCGATAATAGCATGGTCCATTTTGGGTTGCATTCACCAGAACAATTTGATAGGATGGATATTTGAGAAAGATGTTATTTGTGATTCGTTTATATATCATAAGTATAATATATTAATTGACATGTAACACCCATAACATTCCAGCCAATTTAAAACTTTTTAAATCATTTGAAACCATTCATATATTACAATTTGTTTTCAAAATAGTTTATACATCAGAGTTCCCAGAAATCATAATCGTCAATCAAGGAAGTGTACGGTCACGCCTTCGCCTACCCGCGGCCGTCCGTTGAACCTGAAACAATAAACTGAAACTGTAAGTCCGAAAGCTTAGTGAGTTACCCCCAAAATACCCATACCCACAACAATACACATATAATCATAAACAACATATTATGGGTCCAATCAACCATCGAGTTAGAATACCCTAGGCCCTCAACCAACAAGTTGGAATGCCAACACATTATGGGTCCAATCAACCATCATATTGGAATACCCCAGGCCCATAACCAACATGTTGGAATGCCAACACACTATGGGTCAAATCAACCATCAGGTTGGAATACCCCAGGCCCATAACCAACAGGTTGGAATGCTCACATACTATGAGTCCAATCATCCTTGGGATGGAATACTCGCGGCCCACAACCAACAGGTTGGAATGCCCATGTCTATTGGCTTTCGCACAAAGCAGATAAGCCTCAACCGCCAAACAAACATGTGTGTGTACATATATATATATATATATATATATATATATATATATATATATATATATATATATATATATATATATAACAGATAATCACATAACAGTCTATAGACAACAACTAATCTAACAGATCATATCACATAACACATAATATCATCCTATCTACCAAGATACCGATCTAACAGATCATACCACATACTACATAATATTATCCTACCCTCTAGGATACCGATCTAACAGATCATACTAGCATAACATAACCAGATAACAATCCAAAGGGTTGGCCTTAGTGCCTTAGACCCTTGAGTATATTGAGGATAACTCACCTCGCAAATGTCGGACTGAACCACGAAATCACGCTCCCGAAACACTGCCCAAACTCCAACACCTATAACCATCACAGATCCAGCTCATAAATACCCACTTACCAAGTTTCCTAAAAATTCCAAACGGTCAACCCTTGGTCAAAGTCAAAGTCAACTATCAAGGTCAACAATCCATGTTGAACTCAAACCGTCGAGTACCCTCAGCTACTCGCTGAGTTCCTTGCATAGCCATAACTTGCCAACTCACCGAGTCACCACGCCACTGGCTGAGCCCAAGGCAATCTTCATAGGACTCGTTGAGTTGTTCATCCAACCCATCGAGTTCATGACCATTTTCATATGACTCGTTGAGTCTACCATGCGACTCGCCGAATCCCTTCAGTCCTTCATCCTGTAACATCTGGAATTTCAGGTATTATATTTATTCATTTTATTTTGAGTTTTGTGGAAGAACTCGGCGATTTGGTGCGTAGACTCGTCGAGTAGAGACGCGATTTCTCATCTGGATTAATGACCGGACTCGACGAGTCGCATTGGTGGACTCGGCGAGTCCGTGCTGTTTAATGAAACCCTAATTTCTCAGGTTTGGGGCCTATTTAAAGGGCCTTATGGCCGTCATTTTTGCTCACCAGCCCCCAGAGTGAAACCCTAGTGCACTTGAGCGTTTGGAGTGAGAGAAGGAGCCATTATCAACCTTGGAGGTGTTGTCTAGCAAGGGAAAGGAAGCTTTAGCCAAGAAGAAGCAAGAGGGTTAACTTCCTGAAGATCTGAGGTCCAGAACATCACATTTGAGGTGCTACTTTCGAACCATTTTCTGTTGAGGTGATGTTCATGTTGATTTAGGGCTTATTGAGCCCTTTTGTGGCTAGATCTAGTGCTCCTTTGGTCCCTTAAGCGAGTTAGGTTCTGGATCTGGACCCTTGGAGGTCCAGAGTGTCCCTTTATCCAAGCTTTTTATGAGTCCATGGAGGTTTTGGTTTGGGATCTTTGTGCTTGAGGTCAAAACACCATTTAAGAGTCATTAGGTGTGATATGAGCGCCAAGACATGAACTTTACGTGATAAGTAAGCTTGGAAGGACTGGATCTATGAGTTAGTGGAACAGATCTGTCCTCAAAAGGTCGTTTGGGGTTGTGCATGGGATGCACTCGCCGAGTCCATTGGAAGACTCGATGAGTTGGTGCAGGTTGTTCAGGGATTTCGAACCAGGGGTTGAGTAACCGAGTTGGGTGAGTGACTCGGTGAGTCGGAAGGGACTCAGAGGAATCGGGTTCCCATAGAGACTCGGCGAGTTGGGTTGACCGTTGACCATTAACCAGAGTTGACCGGTGTTGACTTGATAGGGTTAGTCAACCTTAGTTGGGAAAGTGTTAATTAGAGATGTATTGTGTTATAGGAGGACTATAGCTCGAGAGATCGAGCACTAGTGATTTCAGGGATTTACGAGTTACCGAGATACACGAGGTGAGTCTTCTCACTATACTTTACCTTGAGTAGGTAAATAGAG
Organism: Lactuca saligna; assembly: GCF_052625555.1. Taxonomy (NCBI): domain Eukaryota; kingdom Viridiplantae; phylum Streptophyta; class Magnoliopsida; order Asterales; family Asteraceae; genus Lactuca; species Lactuca saligna. The sequence goes on from NC_136421.1 coordinate 247,857,218, forward strand.
TTATGTGAAACAGTGTTTTATATATATTGTTTGTTGCACTGCATTCTTCTATGTGATTTATGTTGTGCATGCTTGCAGAGTTGGAACCTGAGGGTTCACAGAGTTTTGGGTGCACAGACCCACAGAGTTATAGCCTCGAGTGGCTAATATGTGTTATATGTGGTATTTTGGGGAACTCACTAAGCTTTGTGCTTACAGTGTTTTGTGTTATGTGTTTCAGGTACTAGTGAGGATCGCGGGAAGGCGCCGACTTGATCAGTACACACACGGGATTTTTATGATATGAGATCTTGGGATTTTTATATGTTATAAATTGAGTATCAAACAATGATGTTTTTATGATTTACCAATGAATTATGTTTTTATAAATGCGAAAAATTGTTTTGGAAATTTACGGTGTTGCAAGTTGGTATCAGAGCCTTGGTTTGAGGGATTCGGGTACACCTTCGGGATTATTTGAACTCAAACTGAGGATTTGGAAAATATTTTCAAAAGAGAACCAAGTTTTCTAACATAAGTAAAAGATTTTTAGAGAAACACAGAGCAAAGACTTGTGTACGATCAGTCAGCGCCCGAACGGTGATTTCCCAAAATACCCTTATGTTATATGTTTATGAGACTGATATGATGTATTCTCTTGCTAGAATGGGCTAGGTATTCCTATTAGGACTAGGGTGGCCTGATTTGTGATGCCTTAGCCTAGGGTAAAGTGAGCTGCTATGAGATGCTTAAGAGTGAGTAGGTAGCAGTGAGGAGCTATGAGAGATCTATAGAGAGTGGATTATGCATAGTAGAGTACTTGGATTTGGGATCCGAAGAGGAGGACTTGGGGCGTATACTGATACGGTGCAGACAGTAGTATTAGGCCCGTACTCCTAAAAACACTGGGGCGGCGTACAGTCCAAGTAAGAATCTTTGGGATGCCAGGGATCAAGGAGGGGTGAGTTATCGAGTGCGAGTATACTCGAGTGAATTTCTAATATATCGTATGTTGTATTTCAGAGGTAGATCATGGTGAGGACACGTTTTATGCCAGAGAGCAGTGGGGCTAGTGATGAGGAGATCCGCCGGATCATCCATGAGGAGGTGGCTGCGGCCATCAGGGCAGAGATACCATAGATGTTCGGGTCTATTAAGACCACGTTGATTGAGACTTTTGACGAGCGTTATGCTGCTCTTTCTGAGGCTGCTGTTGCAGCGGCCACCGTAGTTGTTGCTGCTGCGAGGCCGCAGGGTTGTGATGCGTTGCTGTTTCGAGAGTTCAGCAACACGAAGCCACCAGAGTTTGATGGGACGCAGGATCCGATTGCAGCGATGAGATGGGTGTCTGACATTGAGGGTTGTTTCTACACATGCTCGTGCCCGGAGCACTTGAGGGTTCGATTTGCGCTGAACCAGCTTCGCCTGGGGGCGAAGGACTAGTGGAAGTTCACGACAACACACTATTCTCCAGCAGAGCTTGCTGCGGTGACCTGGGAGAGGTTCACCACCATGTTTCGTGATGAGTACGTTCCTCCGGTGGAACGGGATCGATTGGCACAAGAGTTTAAGACCCTCAAGCAGGGTACAAAGTCCGTTACGGTTATCACCAGGATGTTTCATGAGAGGGCGATGTTCTGCCCTGAGCACGTGTCATCTGAGCAGGCACGTATGAGCCGGTATTTGAGTATTTTGCAGAGGGATATTCGGGAGTTCGTGGCGAACTCCTCGTACCGGACATTTGCCGAGCTTCAGGCAAATGCACGGAAGAGGGAGATCGAGCTAGAGACTCAGGCGAGGGAGGAGGCGAAGTCTCAGGGGAGGGATCGGCGACCGGCACAGTCTTAGCCGGCAGCCAAGCGGGCCAAGCCCGCTGATCCCAGAGCAGGGAGCCAGAAGGGCGGCACTTGTGGGAAGTGCGGCAAGGGTCATGATGTGGTTTGTAGAGCGGTATCTTGCTATAAGTGTGTCAAGGAGGGGCATATGGCCAAGGACTGCCTAAAGGGGTTTGCAGTATGCTTTCACTGCAACCAGACTGGACACCGGAAGGCAGAGTTTCCGCTGTTGCGAAGGACTACCTAGGGAGCACCACAGGGATCTGCCCCTGCTGCTATCAGAGCTACTGAGAGCCAGCCAGTGAAGGCCGAGGTACCGAAGGCGCGAGGGAGAGCCTTCCAGTTGACCGCGGAGGAGGTCCGCGCAGCGCCCGATGTCATGTCTAGTATATACTCTTTCATGTAATTATTTAATGTTTAAAATTTTATGCTTATATTATGATATGCGTAGGTACTTTCCTTGTGAATTATGTACCTGCTTTGGTGTTATTTGACTCGGGTGCGAGTCGATCTTTTGTATCGTTGGCTTTCAGTCGGCACATCAGCATTAGTCGAGAGGTGTTGAGTCGACCTCTGAGAGTTTCCATCGCCGACGAGACAGTAGTATATGCCACGGAGGTGATTCGAGGATGTGTACTCGAGATTTTCGGTGTAGAGTTTCCTATTGATTTGGTCCCGATTGCGATGGGGGACGTCTGTGTCATCATAGGCATGGATTGGTTGAGCAAATTTGGAGTAGTTATTGTTGGGTTTAATACAAACAATCCTATGTGTGCATGCAACCCTAGTATTGGATCTATGTTTTCACTATTAGTTATACAACTTTATGAACACAAAAAGAAACCTGGCATGCTACTATAATTTTTGAAATTCATATATAAAACTAGAATACATACCTTTTGTTGTTATATAGCAATAACAACTAGTTCCTTGAATTTCCTTAGCTCTTGAAAGCAAGTACCACAAGTGTAGTACCTCTAATGGAGTCACAAACACCATATGCAACTTGGATGAAGAGGAGAAGTAAGGAGGCTGCCCAAAAACGACTAGAAACCCTAGAGAAGTGTTGTCCACGTTTTTGGGGCCTAAGGGGTCCTTTATATACTTGTGTGGGCTGCTAGGGTTTCAATCAAAACCCTAATGGACAGCTTAAACTCTAAGCAGCCCATGGAACCTTTTGGACAAGGCTATGGACGAAAATATGATGGGCTTCCATCATAATTTCGTTCACCCCTTATTCCTTTAGCATTCCTTAGCCCAATAACTCAATTATCCAATAATTGCAGTCCAGTTCCCTATATTTAATTAATCTCTTTTAGTCACAAAATTAATTCTTAATTAATTATTGACTAATATTAATTAAACAATATGATTTCTCCTTTAATATATTATTCTCATAATATATTAATAATCATATTTAAACCTTTCTCTCCTTAAATCATCCTACATATTGCTATGGTGAAGGCAACCCAAAAGGACCATGCTCATAATCGGGTCAAGTACATACCAAAATAGTTATGGACTTAGACACTAATCCAACAGTCTCCCACTTGGATAAGTCTAATAACTATTTTCCGTATGACTTCAGAACCTGATCAGCAATCGTAGCTTTCAAAAGCCGCTGTCAACTCTGATCTTATCAGATAGCGCGTCCTCTAGATAAGGGATTATATATTCCTCCATTCTCAAGATATCGTATAGACATAAGACATGAATTTCAATCATTCTCTCTATACTGTTTCCCGACTTCCGATTTATGACGACTGACAAAAGACAACAATTGAACACATCAACTTAGTCCCGGCTTGGCCAAGCGCTTAGGTGTCATCACTAAATCATCGAGAGGCCCACATATATCGCTTTTATCCCACTTTGGGTAAAAGGAATGGATAAACTTTGACTCAAATGCTCGCTTGCATTTACTGATCGAATCACACACAACAATAAGTTTTATAACACCAAGTTACTGGTGCGTTTACTTATTATCAATGTGCAACCGACCAACAAATAACAACTCACATGTCTCAGTTTCAAGAATATACAATATTATCGTCTCACTAATCACTCGTGATAAAACCATGAAGTGATCCAAGTGAGCGTGGGTTTAATCCAATACTCTAATCTTATCAAAGCACTCATGAACTCTGCAGCAAACTTGTGCCATGTCTAAACACTTCAGACAATCTACAGACACATTCATGACAGTCTTTCTTCATACCTACTCCCAACGTATAACCGACTGTGGATGTTTGAATAACCTAGTTATTCTGGAAGTCAAAACATGCAAAGTGAAACATAACAACAATACTTAATCCTATATGGCCCCAAACTTGTGAGAGTAAATAAAACCCTTATATTTATCCACCATATTGATTACTCATTATTTATCATTTAATGTTTCGGATAATCAACTCATTACTTGAATTATACCAACAATTGTCCCATGCTCTAAACATGCACACTTTGTTTCCTATGGTCCATGCTTTGTGAAATAGATCACCTAAAAACTTTTCCAATGATGCTCATTTCACAATTCCTTAATCCTAATTATTAGTGTAAGAACACAAGGTTCTTGCCACTACTAGAATATGCTAGATTCTAACATTTTATGCAACGATCCCTTTGCGAAATCATAGCACAAAAGTCACCAAGACGTAGCTAATGAAATTACAAAGTACTTTCTTAGAAATTGTTACAAGACAATTCCATAGATGTGAAGTCTCACATTCAAAGTACATTCCTTTGAACATCCTTCTTGCATAAAAGTTTCTAATCTAGGCATAGACTCTCAATATCCAACTCCTAATATGGAAACATTTCCACATTTGCCATATGACAGCTCATTCTTAATAGAATCTTATCTATTCATAATAATGTCGATATGGTCCATCCAATACCATACTTCTAACTACTTACAAGCGATCAATCCTCAGCGAACTTTGGATCGTCCTTTGATAGTTGTTATATTCTTTCAGTCAAAACCAATTCTAGTCCTTTTTCCCTCTTAATGCGCTAGACATTTGGAAAATTTTAGAATGGTAAAATACTATAGCATTTGCAATCGATCCTATACCCAAAGCGTATGGGACACGATGCATAATGTCTTACATAAAGATATGATACTTTACCAATCTTTTGCCATAATATTTTATGTGTCATGTTCTCATAATTCGAACTATGAAGAGGGATGCCGTAATCATAATCGTTTTAAGAACACACAATGTATCCTTTGACTGAAAATATTAAAATTTCTTAATCTAAGCTTTAGATTTTGAAACGGAGTATAATATTCTCTCCCTTAATTATAGCAAAACAACTTTTCAACCCATGCAACTTTGCAAATTGAATCTTTGTTTTTCTATAATTAATATTGCTAACTTGCAATACTTTCCATAATAATCATACAATCATACTTTTATGCTCCCACTATCATGATGATTACTATAAAACATAACACTTATGCTCCCACTAGCTTCGACATGTATTCATAAACATCTTAACTTTTAGAAAGACAATAACTATTGAATTTCTTAAGTCCATGTTTCTAATACTTAGTGCTTTGATAATCTTTTATCAAGGCTTCTTGAACTTATACACCTTTGCCTTAGATAGTTCATATGTGTGTCTTAACAATTAAGACTAATTTCCAAACCTCACAATTCAAATTATGGAAAAGGATACCGTAACCATGATCGAATTCGAGAATGCAATTTTACAATCACTATCTTCTTAAAATCTTTCTCAGTGAAAGCATTTCCTCACAATCATTTTCATGAAGGAGGAAATCTTATGACACTTAGATTTAAATGGTGTATTTGTTCCTATCCATGTGAATTTGTTAAAACCAAAGTTTATGACAAATTCAAACTCATATGGACTGACCTTTCTTAATCTTGATTTCTTGCCTTATGGTAGCACAGCTGCCCACCACGTCTTCCAAGTAGTTAAGCAGCTCACCCTTTCTTATCAATGTACTTTCATTGATCAAGGTCCTTGCTTTTTATGCATTCAAATGAGAATTCATAGAACTCACATGCATAATTAACTCGATTGGATTGGCACAGAATCAAAATAATGTCAACACGATAGGTTGTAAACCTCAACTCGTGCGCTAGTGATGATAGATAAGGTTTATTTGATTTGTTCTTGAAACTTTTTCAAAACATTAAAACTCCCACTGACCTCTTGACATATATGATTCTCTTTGTCAAGAAACATTTCTTGACAATCAAATATTCAAGAGTCAGTGCAGTTATTATCAAGACAAGAACACTTCACAAGTTGGTCCTAGTTGGTCTTTGTCTTATCCAAGACATCACAACTTACCAATCCCAAATGTACAAGAATAAGAAAACTTATCCAAGTTCCATATTTGATGAGTGTTATAAACCTACTTAAAACTTTTCACTCAATGTCACAATCTTGACTTTAAGACTTGATATTGGAACGAAGTATGATTGACTTATTGATATATCCATTTCTACAATACTTGATACCTCTTCTTAGACATGCAATTGCACTAAGACTCACTTAGAGGATCTATTGAGACATGGTTCTTAATCTTTAAGACTTATCATAAAACACAATAAAAGGTACTCTCCCTTCTTCCTAGAAAAGAGAAACTTTTATCTTTCTGCCTACTCGATTCTTCTTTATTCGTTCTACTATTCATTGAAACTCTTTCAATCAATCTCAGAATTACACTTAATCTTATAAGTATAATCACATTTACTAAACTTTAGTAAATCATGACGAATATCTTTGTCACTCTTGTGGTGGACTTGATCAACGCACAACCTAGTGTACTTGATCTCCTAGTCCTTCAACTGACACTTTGCCAAAGAATTAGTCTAAGTTTCCCAAATGTGAAAGTTTTCCATTCATCATACAATACACATTGCATGATTCCAAGTTTCTGTCCAATTGAAACTTGGGCGATGAGAAAGTCTCCCTATTTGGTACACTTTTGACATTTCCATAATTAAGAATCAAATCCATTTTGCTAATAATAGAAGTACATGAACATCAATTTTTCATATATTTCATTGTAAGGATAAATAAATAAGACAAAATCAAAATTTATTTTATTGCGGAAAAAACTTGTCCTTACAATGCAATTCAACTGAAAAACTATGTTAACAATCTATTCTAACTCCAAGTTGTAGCTCAAGAATCCATTCTTCAAGTAATGCAATCGAAATCCATTTCTTCATGATCAGATTCAGCTCACTTCTTTTCTCAAGCTTCCTCTCTTTTCTTCGATCCTACAAAACATCAAAATGTAATATTATCACATCATGTATTAAGAATCTAGAATAGGAACTTAAAAGAGTTAGTTAATGGATTTTACCTGAAGCAGAGCCATACATCTTGACTCTCCCATCTCTTAGATCTCTCAGGTAATTAGGGCAGCTTCGTCTCCAATGCCCCTTCTCTTGGCAATAAAAGCAAATAGACTCCTTTGGCACAACACATCGGACAATCACAGACTTAGTTCTTTCTGGACTTCCAATGTTGCCAGTGTCCATTGAAGTTTGGGAGTTTGATTCACTAGACAAATTTGCTTGACCAGCACGCCAAATCATTGCTGATTCAGCAGCTATAAGCAAATAGGTGAGATCAATTAGGGTCACGTCGTGGTCCATCATATAGTACTCTCTAAAGAACTCACTATATGATTCAGGAAGTGACTGAAGAACCCAGTCAACAGCCAACTCACTTGAAATCTCGACACCCAACATGTTTAACCTATCAATGTATGACTTCATCTCTAAGACGTGCGCACACACAGGTTTCCCATCTTCGTGTTTACTTGCCAAAAGGGCTTGAGTGAGCTTGAACTTTTCAAGCCTTTGAACTTGTGGGTCAGGGAGAATAATTGGAGGAGGTGGAGGAAGTGAAGCATGACTCTCATTTCCTTGATCGTATCTCGGAACGTCATCTTCATTTGGAAAGCTTGTTCCAAAGGATTTGGGAAGACCATTGTAAGATTCAGACATCTACAAAACGGGAGAAAATTCAAGTTAAGTTGATTAGAATTCTTGATGCAACACCCAAATGAAACATCAAGCTAGGATCCAACACAATACTCTACAACCTAGAAGAGGGATGCCGTAATCTAGTTGCAGAATATTTGAAGGTAGGTAAATGACGATTTACCAATTTCCACCATGAAAAACGAAAAGGAAGTTTAAGTTTTAAATGAATTGAAACTCCTAGATCTTTTGATATTCATTGAACTTTTCAATGGTATGTTTAATCTCGATTATGCCCTACTATTTGTGACTGGGATGCCGAGGATCACAAACAAGGTGTAAATAACCATACGAATCACATGGTGCACCCAATGTTACTATCACCTAATCAATGTGCCGGTTAGCCACACACGCTCCATTGATCTATGACAAACATCGAGTCACCCTTCGCTACCAATGTCATCCCCAAATTAGTGTGCCGGTTAACCACACACGCTCCACTAACGTTTGACAAGGGTACGAAGTGTAATTCCATGGGTTAGCATACAATTTCACATTTTGCCTAAAGTAACTATGATTTGGGAATTTGAAAAAGCATTTAGTTACTTTGTACTTCATTATACTTATAATGGAAGGTTTCTGTCCTATCCTACCCGTTCGGCTAACGACGCTCCACTAGTCAAGAGTACGGTGGGTAAGAGTGGATACCCATTCAATCACCATTTTATAGGCAATTTCCTTAAACACCCCTTATAGACTAGCTTCGTGAATGAGGCCTACTAACGGTAAGACTGACTTTTTAGTTATACATATATAATATTAAACTTTTAATGTTATATATAGTATAAGGGTGTATTTTACACTTTTAAAATACTAGGTGGTTTAAATTATACTTTTAATTAACCAAAATCATTATGGATTTATTAAATCTCTTTTAATTATACACTTAATTAATTTAATAAAACCATAAGGGTTTAATTTGAACTTTTCAAAATCAGGGTTTTGGAATTTAGACTTTCAAAATTAACTTTTAATCAACAATTTAAATTCCAAAACTTGAGGGCAAGTTTTGAAACTCTTCAAAACAATTAGGTTTTAATCTCACTTAAAATTTTCAAATTTAAGACATTTAAATCAAAATTTTAAATATTAAAACTCTTGATTTAATAATTACCATAAATTAAACAATTAATTTAAATTATTAAATCACAAGGGATTATCTAGATCATGAGGATAATTACCAATTATACATCTAAGATATCCTAATCCCTTGAATCCCTCTCTAAATCTCGAAAATAAGGGATGGGATAATTCAAGATCTTTAATTACCATATTTAACAATTAAAAGATAATTACAAGATATGGGATTATCCAAATCCCTAAAATTTAGGATCTAACCTTGGGGAAGGAGGTAATTTCGAAATCCAAGGGTTGGATAACCCTAGATTTCAAAATCTTGGAGGCTAAGGAAAGGATTTGGGAAACCCTAGCAAAAATCGCCATCTAGGGTTTTGCAACCCTAATTGCGAAAATTACCTAGCCTTTAGGGTTTATTAGCCATAAACCCTAATATGTCAAGTTCACAAATTTGAATAAAAGCTAATTGAAAACAAAAACCAATGGCTCTGATACCACTGTTGGGTTTAATACAAACAATCCTATGTGTGCATGCAACCCTAGTATTGGATCTATGTTTTCACTATTAGTTATACAACTTTATGAACACAAAAAGAAACCTGGCATGCTACTATAATTTTCGAAATTCATATATAAAACTAGAATACATACCTTTTGTTGTTATATAGCAATAACAACTAGTTCCTTGAATTTCCTTAGCTCTTGAAAGCAAGTACCACAAGTGTAGTACCTCTAATGGAGTCACAAACACCATATGCAACTTGGATGAAGAGGAGAAGTAAGGAGGCTGCCCAAAAACGACTAGAAACCCTAGAGAAGTGTTGTCCACGTTTTTGGGGCCTAAGGGGTCCTTTATATACTTGTGTGGGCTGCTAGGGTTTCAGTCAAAACCCTAATGGACAACTTAAACTCTAAGCAGCCCATGGAACCTTTTGGACAAGGCTATGGACGAAAATATGATGGGCTTCCATCATAATTTCGTTCACCCCTTATTCCTTTAGCATTCCTTAGCCCAATAACTCAATTATCCAATAATTGCAGTCCAGTTCCCTATATTTAATTAATCTCTTTTAGTCACAAAATTAATTCTTAATTAATTATTGACTAATATTAATTAAACAATATGATTTCTCCTTTAATATATTACTCTCATAATATATTAATAAATCATATTTAAACCTTTCTCTCCTTAAATCATCCTACATATTGCTATGGTGAAGGCAACCCAAAAGGACCATGCTCATAATCGGGTCAAGTACATACCAAAATAGTTATGGACTTAGACACTAATCCAACAGTTATCGACTGCGAGCGACAGCTGGTGACTATACGAGACCCAAGTGGGGGAGTTCTTACTGTGTACGGCGAGGGTACCCGTCCCGATTCAACGTTTTATTCGGATGCTAGAGCGAGCCAAAGTCTACAGCAGGGCTGTAGTGGTTTTGTAGCGTATGTGTTGGATACGATGGTTGGTGCAGGGAGACCGATTGCGGTTGAGGAGGTCTCGATAGTGTGTGAATTCCCGGATGTTTTCCCTGAGGAGTTACCAGGTGTGCCTCCCGAGATGCAGGTGGAGTTTCGTATTGATTTGATTCCGGGGGCAGCACCTATCGTCGAGGTGCCCTATCGCCTTGCACCTCCAGAGATGCAGGAGTTATCCTCGCAGCTTCAGGAGCTGCTGGGGAAGGGGTTTATACAGCCGAGCAGCTCGCCGTGGGGAGCACCGATCCTGTTCGTGAAGAAAAAGGATGGTTCGCATCGAATGTGCATAGATTATCGGGAGTTGAATAAGTTAACGGTCAAGAACCGTTATCCTTTGCCGATGATCGATGATTTGTTCGATCAGCTGCAAGGAGCATCTTGGTTTTCCAAGATTGATCTGAGATCTGGTTATCATCAGATGAGGGTGCGCAAGGAGGATATTCAGAAGACTACGTTCAGGACTCGTTATGGGCATTAAGAGTTCGTGGTGATGCCATTCGGGCTCACCAATGCGCCTGCAACATTCATGGATCTCATGAACAGGGTATGTAGACCGATGTTGGATCGTTCAGTGATTGTGTTCATTGACGATATTTTGGTGTATTCAAAGTCCCGGGAGCGGCATGAGGAGCATTTGCGGGAGATCCTCAGCATGCTGAGATCGGAGAGGCTTTACGCCAAATTCTCCAAGTGCGATTTTTGGTTACGAGAGGTGCAGTTCCTTCGTTACCTTGTTAACCAAGAGGGGATTTTGGTTGATCCGGCCAAGATCGAGGCGGTAATGAGTTGGGAGGTGCCGAAATATCCTTCTGAGATCAGGAGTTTTCTAGGGTTGGCCGGCTATTATCGGAGGCTCATCAGGGATTTCTCTAAGATTGTTGTTCCTCTCACCAGATTGACCTGGAAAGGTGTGGTGTTCAGCTGGGGCCCAGAGCAGCAGGCTTCATTTGAGACTCTTCGCCAGAGATTATGCGAAGCCCCGGTGTTGACTCTTCCAGAGGGGTTGGAGGACTTCGTGGTGTATTGTGATGCATCGATATCTGGGTTGGGCGCAGTGTTGATGCAGAGGGGGCATGTGATCACAAATGCATCGAGGCAGCTGAAGCCCCATGAGGCAAGATATCCCACCCATGATCTCGAGTTGGGGGCTGTGGTGTTCGCCCTCAGGATTTGGCGCCATTACCTGTATGGGGTTCGGTGTACGATATACACGGATCACAAGAGTTTGAAGTATTTAATGGATCAGCAGAATCTGAACATGCATCAGAGGAGATGGTTGGATGTGGTAAAGGATTAAGATTGCGAGATCCTGTACCACCCGGGCAAGGCTAATGTGGTGGCCGACGTCCTGAGTCGTAGAGTAGAGAGCGCCTCGATTCGGGATATTTGTATGAGATTGACAGTGATGACTCCGGTATTGGACACCATCAGAGGGGCTCAGGCTGAGGCAGTGAGACCCGAGAACCGCAAGAGAGAGCGAGTTATCGGGTAGGTGACGGAGTTCGTGACCGATAGCAGAGGGCTTATGACATTCCAGGGTCGGATTTGGGTACCGTTTGTTGGAGAAACGCGTACCCTCTTGATAGAGGAGGCACATAAATCGAGATTCTCGATCCATCCTGGAGCCACTAAGATGTTTCTAGATCTTAAAAAGGAGTATTGGTGGCCCTGTATGAAGAGAGATGTAGCATGGTTCTTTGAGAGGTGCTTAACCTGTCGCAAGGTTAAGGCTGAGCACCAGCATCCGCATGGCAAGTTGCAGCCATTGGACGTTCCCGAGTGGAAGTGGGAACAGATCACCATGGATTTTATCACCAAGTTGCCGAGTGGAACAGATCTGCCCTCAGAAGGACTGGATCTATGGGTTAGTGGAACAGATCTGTCCTCAGAAGGTCGTTTGGGGTTTTGCATGGGATGCACTCGCCGAGTCCATTAGCAGACTCGATGAGTTGGTGCGGGTTGTTCAGGGATTTCGAACCAGGGGTTGAGTAACCAAGTTAGGTGAGTGACTCGGTGAGTCGGAAGGGACTTAGAGGAATCGGGTTCCCATAGAGACTCGGCGAGTCCACGCCAGACTCGGCGAGTTGGGTTGACCATTGACCAGAGTTGACCGGTGTTGACTTGATAGGGTTAGTCAACCTTAGTTGGGAAAGTGTTAATTAGAGATGTATTGTGTTATAGGAGGACTATAGCTCGGGAGATCGAGCACTAGTGATTTCAGGGATTTACGAGTTACCGAGATACGCGAGGTGAGTCTTCTCACTATACTTTACCTTGAGTAGGTAAATAGAGTTATGTGATACAGTGTTTTATATATATTGTTTGTTGCACTGCATTCTTCTATGTGATTTATGTTGTGCATGCTTGCAGAGTTGGAACCTGAGGGTTCACAGAGTTTTGGGTGCACGGACCCACATAGTTATAGCCTCGAGTGACTAATATGTGTTATATGTGGTATTTTAGGGAACTCACTAAGCTTTGTGCTTACAGTGTTTTGTGTTATGTGTTTCAGGTACTAGTGAGGATCGCGGGAAGGCGCCGACTTGATCAGTACACACATGGGATTTTTATGATATGAGATCTTGGGATTTTTATATGTTATAAATTGAGTATCAAACAATGATGTTTTTATGATTTACCAATGAATTATGTTTTTATAAATGCGATAAATTGTTTTGGAAATTTACGGTGTTACACATCCATACAGATGTTTTTTAAGCCATGATAAGGCTCCATACTACATGTCCAACTTCCCAAGGCATGCTTATCACGTAAAGTTGCAAACTCTACGTGCATGCAAGGCTCTTATGACTAAAAATGCCAAAACCAAGCTTGAAATGGGGTTTTACACTTAAGGAGGGGTTTATACTTGCCAAAGCTGATAACTTTATGGATTTAGAGACCAAGGAGAGTTCAGATCTAAAGTTACAACTTCAGATCTGAGCTCATACCCAAAATAGCTTCATAATATGCTAGAAAATGCAAAACTTTAACCAATAAGATCTAGAATGAAATAAGGTCAAGGTAATGACTTGATACCTTCCAAGAGATGTCATCTGAGGTAGATATCAGATCCCCATAATTCCTTTGCTCCTAGTCACTTTCTCTTCAAGTTCTTTTTACAAAGATACACCTTCCAAATCTTTAAAACACATAAATGGAGCATACTCACACGAATTAGGGTTTCTGGACTCTCAAGAGGCTGCAAAAGAACTAAGGGAGGCTAATGGTCCCTTAAATAGGGTGCCAAAACCCAGAAATTAGGGTTTCACCCTCCAACTCCAACTCGTCTAGTCACTCTTCTGACTCGGCGAGTTGGTCACTTAAACACGTGACCCAAACCCGCTGCTACTCGATGAGTTTGGCAATCAACTCGTCGAGTAGACCTTGAATTCATGAGAATCTATAACCATAAATTGGTATTCGAGAATCGGGGTGTTACATGAGAAATCATATTATTTAATTAGTATTGATCAAAAATTAATTTGGAATTAATTTAGTGATCAAAAGAGACTGATTAAATTAACGGGGACTAATTATGTAAATCAGTGATACATATGGTTTGGGCTAATGATCAATGATTGATTTGTGATGGATTAAGCTTATGAGATAGTCCAAATCGATTGTTGGATCATAAGCCTAAGTGTAAGAATTAGGGTTTACAAGTAACCCTTGGAATTCTACACAATATATGTAAACTCTAAGCGCCTAAAATCGGAACCAAGAGTATTCTAAGAGGATATAGCTGATTTTTGGGGCTCCAAGTTCTCTATCTCTCTCTCTCTCTCTCATTGTCATCCAATTGTTGGTGGTGTTTTGTGAAACATTTGAGACATCACACTTGAGGTGCTAAGCTCTTGAAAGGCCAAGTTCTACAAGCTACAACAAAGAGGTAATCGTCTAACTAATTTTTATGTTTCAATTATCAAACTTGTATGCTAGTTAGGCTTCGTGCTTTGGAAAAATGAAATTGCATGTATAACTAGAGAAAACTTAGATCCAAGCATTAGGGTTGTATGTGCACCATAGAGATGTTATAATGCTCAAAACCCATCAGCGGTATCAGAGATTAGGCTATTTTCTATTATATTGATGCATGGCTAATTGTTTAAAGTTGAAGCAAAAATGAAAATTGTTTTGTCAGACTGAACTCGACGAGTTGGACAGTCTGTTGACAATTTTTGGGGTTTTTGGCTTAGGATCATTACCACAAACTATTTTGTATCATAAAATCTGCTTTTTTATATAGTAGTGATTATCCTCATCCAATTAATAGATAATTGTCAAAATTTTAAGATAATTGTTAGTTTATATGATAAGCTAATCATTTGTAATTTTTTATTTGAAATTATCTTGCTTTATGAGTTAAATTAGGTCAATTTGGTAAAGAATAAATTATATCATAATTTTATTAGTTAAATTTGATCTAAATGTTTCTTGAAGAGATTCATAACTTGTCCTTATGGAATATAAAAAGTTTTTTCATGAAACATTAACTCCTTAAGTTATGGAATTCAAGAGGTTTTGAAGAGTTTCAAAACATACCCTCAAGTTTTGGAATTTGAAAAGTCTCATTTATGAAACATTAAAATTCCAAACCCAAGAATTTTAAAATTTTAAAATTCAACCCTTATACTATTATAAAAAAAAAGTTTAATACTTATATATATATATATATATATATATATATATATATATATATATATATATATATATATATATATATATATATAAGACAAGTCAGTCTTACCGTTAGTAGGTCTCATTCACGACGCTAATCTATAAGGGGGTATAAGGAAACTGTCTATAAAATGGTGGTTGAATGAGTGTCCACTCTCACCCACCGCTTCCTTGATTGGTGGAGGGTCGTTAGTCGAATGGGTAGGATAGGACATTAATTCTCATTAAAAAGTATAATGATAATTATAAAGTAACTAAATGTTTTATAAATTCCTAATCTTAGTTACTTTAGGAAAAATGTAAAATTGATGCTATTCCATGAAATTGCACTTTGCACCTTGCCAAGTCGTTAATGGAGTGTGTGTAGTTAACCAGCACACTAACTTGGACTAGCAAGGGTGGCAAAGGGTAGCTTGATGTTTATTATAATCAATGGAGCGTGTGTGGGTTAGCATAAAATTGATTAGGTAATAAATGACATCGAGAGTAACAAGCACATTTGCATGGTTATTCACACATTTTTTGTGATCATCGGTATCTCAATCAGCAACTTGAAGGGCATAATCGAGATTTAAACATGCCATTGAAAAGTTTAATGAATCTCAAAAGAATATAGGAATTTCAATTCATTTAAAATTTAATACTATTTTTGTTTTTCATGGTGGAAATTGGTAAATCGTCATTTACCTACCTTCAAATATTTTGCAATTGGATTATGTAACGCCCGCAGATTCGGGCTAGTCAAATTAGAGATAATAAGCATCAAAATTGAGTTATTGATGGAATATTGTTTAGAATGAGTAATCTTAACCAAGTGGTAGTATATGTTACAAGGGTTCCGTACATATAAAGAACGCCGAAATCTGAGTTATAACGAAGAAGTTATGGCCTGTCGAAGTTTTATGGCAAAACCGGCACAACACCGGGAGACGTAAATAGTGAATTTACGATAGAGAACTTTTTAGCCTTAGTGATCTAAACAAAATTTGTAGTATACGTTAAACTGAGAGCGTGCATAAAAAGAACGCCTAAATCTGACTTCGTATGAGGAAGTTATGAATTTTCTAAGATTTGGCATAGAAGTGCACGACTCGAAACTTGAATTTTAGATTAAATGGTTTTTGGCCTACACGACCTAAATGAGACTTGAATATCTTATTAATAGGAAGTCAACGATAAAAAGACAGACGAAAACAGAGTCTGTATGAAAGAGTTACGAATTTTTCGCGGCCATTTAACAGTATAATATCCCCCTACTGCTAAATTTAAGATCGGTCGTGAATTAGCCGACGGAATCAAAATGAAAGCCTTGAAGCGCTCGACGGCTAGAACCTCTCTCACCCTCATTTTCTTCACACATTTCTCATTCTCTCTTCTCTCTACACTCTCTCTAAACCTCACAAAACTCCCCTAGCGCTAGAAAAAAGCCTTGAAGCGCTCGACGGCTCCGAGAAGAAGAACATTTGGCTCGGAAGTTTTTCCCCTGCAGAGCCCGGTTTCTAGACAAACCCCCTCGTAGGTAAGATACGTCTACGTTATTTTAAATATACTTTTTATTTAAATATAGTAATGTTATTAGGACCTTATAATAAAAATTTGGGTTATTATTATGAGTTATATAAGTGTCGTTATAATATCTTTTTAACCACTCGCGGCACAAGGAATCTGGTTTGGAGGGCCGCTTGGGTTTCTGGATTTCAGAAGTGCTATATGCCAAAATGATCCTGCCCTCCGGTGTTCCATGTCTAGCCCCTGTCTGTACATAGTGGGTGAAAAGTATTGTGTTAACGCTTATATAATAGTAATAAAGTTAGACTATTAACTAGTCTCGTCGAACATTTGACTAAACTCTAGTGGTAATGATTCTAGTTTCTGTCAAAGGAATTGTTTAAAGTAAACGAAGTGTCGTCCGAGTACCGAGTCACCACCTTATCAGGTGAGTGCATAGTCCCTTTCATGAACATGATTTTAATACAAGTATTGATTGAAGTGTTAATTATATGTTTATGTGCGAGTTAATTGATGTTGCCTGAAATACGTGTTAAAGAACATACCTGATTATATATGATGATTTAGGATAAAGAGTAAACCTAAATTAATTATGAGGAATATTTGGTAGTATTTTCTTATGAGTACGAGTGAGTTATACTCAGAGAATAGAACTTCAGTATATGTCATTGATCCAGGAGCATGGATTAGACATAGTCATTGTTCCTAGTCCATATGGATTTAGACATAGTCAACTGTCATTAATATGGGAGTATGGATTAAGACATAGTCAGTTGTCCTTAGTCCGGGAGTATGGATTAAGACATAGTCAGTCGTCCTCAGTCCGGGAGTATGGATATGACATAGTCATTCGTCGTTAATCCGGGAGAATGGATTTACACATAGACACTTGTCCCTAATCCGAGAGTATGGAATGGGAACAATTATTGATCCGAGAGCATGAATTAGATTCGAGAGTATGGGTTAAGTAAGAGGTAAAATTTAAGGTCTGCGAGTATGGATAGTCTCGTTGTAAGGATTGACGGGGTGGGGTAAGAGTTGCTTATATATACATACATACATACATACATATATATATATATATAGTGAAATTGTATATCTTGTGAGTTCTAAATTATATATATGATATACCATTGTGGGATTGAAATCCCTATGTACTCACCAGGTTTCCCAACCTGACCCACTCAAACTTATTTGTATCATAGGTGTTGATACGAAGTTACATTACACTGAGAGATTAAATAGATGTAGATCACTAGTGTAAATGAATGTAAGTTCTGTTTATGCTTATGTTTCTGTATTGATGATGACATCCTAAATGTTTTAAAATGAATAAAAATACGTTTTTTTGGAAATGCTTTGATAACGTGTTTATCATGTTTTACTAGGAATAAATTCCGCAACATTTTCACTAAAAGATGTACTCTGATTTTTATAAAGCATAAACAAAATCGGTCTTTTCTGGCCGTGAAAATGGGGATGTCACAAATTACGGCATCCCTCTTCCGAATTGTGAAATATTGTGTTGGGTCCTAGCCTTAATATTTCATTTGGGTGTTATGTTAAGTATTCTTATCTAATCTAAACTTTGTCTTTCTTTTTAGATGTCTTCCAACACTGCTTTTGGCTCAAACACTTCTGGCTCTTTCTCCTTCATGAACTTGTGTGGGAGGGTCATTTTCGATGGATCGAATTTCAATGAATGGATTTGGATCATTCAGACGGTCACTCGTTACGAGGACAAGGAATATGTCATCGATAAAGAGCTTAAGGAGGTGAATGAAGCAACTGCTTGCCACTTGCAAAAGATGCAAAGGTTTATGGAAAAGTACCATCAAAGTGTTCGACATGAAAGGTATGAAATCATTGTCTCCATGAATATAGGGTTGATAAATATAGGGTTCATGAGAAGGACGCGACAAAGGTGTCGTGTATCATGCTTGCCACTATGACAGGTGAACTCCAAAAGTCCTATGAGGACTTTTATCCTTTTGAGATGCACCAAGGCTTGATGGAAAAGTACCATCAAAGTGTTCGACATGAAAGGTATGAAATCATTGTCTCCATGATAACAACAAAAATGAAGGATGGAGAGTCCATCACGGACCACTTGCAAAAGATGCAAAGCTTTGTGGACCGCTTGTTGAAGTTGAATGTCAAATTCGATGAAGAGTTGGCCATTGACATTATCTTACACTCTTTACCTCCTTGTTATGATCAATTTAGAATGATTGATCATATGAACAAGGAGGAGGTCACTCTAAGCAAACTTCAACGCCTACTGAGAACTACTAAAACTAGTTTGAAAGACAAATCGGTTGTTCCTACTCCTACTGTTGTTGCCCCAGTCCTGGCAATTGGACATGGAAAAGGAAAGAAAAGGAAAGCTCCTACAAAGAATCACAAGGGAAAGTCTCATGATGGATCATCTTCTAGTGGGTCCAAAGGTGGTTCTGCTACTCCCTCTTCCAGTCCAAAAGAAGCAGGGTGCTTCTAGTGTCATGAAAAATGGCACTGGAAGCGAAGCTTCCCCCAAATACTTGCAGGACTTCAAGGATGGGAAGATAAAGCTCACCCATGCAGGTATTTACACTATTCTGTCTAATAACTCATCACATGCTAATTCTTGGGTCCTTGATACAGGATGTGGTTTTCACATTTGTTCTGATTTGCATGGACTAAAAAGAAGTAGGGATATGGAGCACGGGAAGATGAACTTGATCATGGGGAATAGGAAAGTGTCGTCTGTCACCAAGATTGGAGTTTATTCTTTATTGCTTAGTAGTGGGTTAGAATTAGATTTGAATAATTGTTGCTGCTCATCAGATATGGCAAAAAACATTATTTTTTTTCATGTTTTATATAAAAAAGGTTTTAGATTTTCATTTAATAATGAAATTGGTTCTACTAATGATTTTTATAGTGGTAAATTTTATTTTGAAGCATTGCATTATAATGGTGTATATGAAATTGTGATGGTTGTAGACAACTTAGGAAATAATGTATTGCATATTGATTCGTCCAAAGGTTTGGACAAGGCATGCTTGTGGCATTATCGTCGTGGACATGTCAACAAGAAGCGCATAGCCCAACTCCAAAAGGATGGAGTGTTGGAGTCATTTGACTTAAAGTCGGATGACACATACAAATCTTGTCTGCTTGGAAAGATGACCAAGTCACCCTTCATTGGTACTTGTCAAAGAGGTGAGGGTTTGTTGGATCTCATACACACCAATGTGTGTCGGCCCTTCAGATCCGCCACAAGGGATGCTAACCGCTTCTATGTGACTTTTACCGATGATTATAGCAGATATGGATATATTTACTTAATCAAGCATAAGTCATAAACCTTTGAAAAGTTCAAAGAGTTTAAACAAGAAGTGGAGAATCAGCTGGGTAGGAAGATAAATATGCACCGATCTGATCGAGGTAGCGAGTATCTTAGTATTGAGTTCCACAACTATCTTAAGGAATGTGGAATTGTTTCACAACTGACGCCACCTAAGACACCACAGCTTAATGGTGTGGTTGAGAGGCGTAATCAGACCTTGTTGAACATGGTTCATTCCATGATGATTCGAGCTTCGTTACCTATCTCATTTTGGGGGTATGCCTTAGAGACCGTTGCCCATATCCTTTATCTAGTCCCAACTAAGAAGGTTGCCAAAACACCTCACAAAATGTGGACAAGGAAGGTTCCCTCGTTGGCACATATCAAGGTTTGGGGTAGCGAGGCTTTCGTAAGACGGGAGACTCACGACAAGCTCAAACTTTGTAGTAAGCATTGTATTTTCATCGGCTACCCACAAAAATTCTTTGGATATCTCTTATATAGAACGAGTGACAATTTTATATTCGTTGCGAGGAGAGGGGTTTTCCGCAAAAGAGAGCTCATATGCCAAGAGGAGAGTGGGAGGAAAATTGACCTTGAAGAGCTTCAAGAGTGAAGTGATAAAGGAACCTCAAAGACTAGCGCTCAACACGAGGAGGAAACTCCAGTTGAACCAGTTGACAAGTCCTTACCTCTGAGATGTTCCAGTAGAGTTAGAATGACACCAGAGTTTTATGGTTTTCATATTACTACATAAGGTGATACGTTTATCAGTGATAGTACATTGGTAAATTTGGTTGAGCCTAATAACTACAAGGAAGTTATGGTGGGCCCTGAGTCTACTAAGTGGGAAGAGGCTATGGACAGCGAGATTCAATCCATGTATGACAATCAAGTTTGGAACTTGGTTGACAATGTACCTGGTCGTAAGACGGTCGGGTGCAAATGGATCTTCAAGAAGAAGACCGACATGGATGGGAAAGTACACACATATAAGGTGTGATTGGTTGCGAAGGGCTTTACTTAAACTCCTGGAGTTGACTATGACGAGACCTTCTCACCAGTGGCCAAAATCAAGTCTATAAGGGTTATGCTAGCCATAGTTGCATTTCATGATTATGAAATATGGCAAATGGATGTCAAAACCGCTTTCCTAAATGGAAAGTTGGCTGAAGATGTTTACATGATT
Organism: Lactuca saligna; assembly: GCF_052625555.1. NCBI lineage: Eukaryota > Viridiplantae > Streptophyta > Magnoliopsida > Asterales > Asteraceae > Lactuca > Lactuca saligna. The sequence continues at coordinate 247,878,335 of NC_136421.1, forward strand.
CAGCCAGAGGGTTTTGTCGATGCGAAGTACCCTAATAGAGCGAGTAAGCTTGAGAAATCCATTTATGGATTGAAACAATCATCTCGTACATGAAATCTTTGTTTCGATGAGAAATTTAAAGATTTTGGATTTTCGAGAAGCGAGGATGAGTCTTGTGTGTATGTCAAGGCTAGTAGGAGTATAGTTAGCTTTCTGGTATTGTATGTGGATGACATATTGCTCATAGGAAACGACGTCCCAACCTTGCAGGAGGTTAAGTCCTGGCTTGGGAAGTGTTTTGCGATGAAGGACCTCGGGGAAGCTGCTTACATTCTAGGGAGAATGATATTGAGAAACAAGAGTAAAAGACTAATAGGACTTAGTCAAAGTACCTACTTGGACAAGGTGTTGAAACGCTTTAGCATGGAGAATTCCAAGAAAGGAGAACTGCCTATCCAGAGCAATACCAAACTGAGTAAGACTCAGAGTACGAGTACCGATTCTGATATAGCAAAGATGAGTCGAGTACCATATGCTTCTACCGTTGGCTCGATCATGTATTATATGACATGTACTCGCCCTCATGTGACTTCTGCTTTGAGCATGGTCAACAGATATCAGGGAAATTCTGGTAGAGCTCACTGGACTGCGGTAAAGAACATTCTTAAGTACCCACGGAGGACTAATGATTGGTCCTTACCCTCGGTGGGAGTGATGACTTGAGAGTGACAGGGTATAGTGACGCTAGCTTTCAGACCGACAGAGATAATTTCCGCTCTCATTCGGTGTACCTAGTTTAATCATGTTTAATCTAGTTTGCTTCAATTTTGATTGTGTTTCTGACTTAGTTATGGGCTAAATACCCTAACTTTCATTTAGCATAGATGACACCTAATACTATTTGTCGATTTCGAGTTTTATAGATTAATTTATATTGGCTTTTACTTGTGTTTAATAGATCAATATCCTAGCATGTTAAAGTTCTAATTTTTATCACTTATTTGTAAGTTTTGTATAGTTAGATGATCACTCTAGTTGCATAAACTTGATAACTAGTTATTTATGATCATTGAATTGTTAGATCTAAAGATAGAACACATCATAGGGTTAGGTGGTAATAGTTAGTAACTTCAATTGTGATAGAGAACATTAATTATCGATATTATGTGCTTGAATTGCTTGTCTCGATCATAGATAAGTAAATCACTAGATCATGTCATTCATAGTCCAAATAACCTTAAAATCAATTTAGTGACCAACTTGTTGCATAACCATCGTAATAGTAGTTCATGAATTTATTAAACATTAGGAAATCAAAACAAGAACACTAGTAACTTTATAATTTGGTAACCACATAAATAATCCATTGTATTAGAAATCAACCATAGGAAAAAGGCGATTTGAAACAAAACGAAAGTACTTTTTAATCTTGAATTAAAATCGTTTTATGTTTTGTTTGCTTAATTTAAGTAATTTTAGTAAAAAGTTAGTTGATATTTAAGTTTTTCTGAACTTCTAAAATAAGATTAAACCCCTTAATTATTAGTTATTTTATTTAATTTAATTACTAGGAGTTATTTTCTTGTTAAAATTATCGTTCTCTGAGTTCAATACCCTACTTACTTTTACTATACTATTATGCGACTAGATACACTAACTATTTATGTTTTAGCTGGTTAAATTAGTTAGGTTTTATAAATATTAAAAACTAGTAGTGCATATAAACACATTAGGAAACTTATAGTTTTGAGATTGGAAATTCATTTTTGCATGTATGCTCTTCTAATTTCATCTTTTTGATTCACATGATAAATTTTATATTTGGTCGTTCTGTCGGATCAATAAGTAGTAAACTTAAAGTTAACTATCAACGGTCAAAATTAACCTTGTAGACCACCGTGTTATGGCAAGACCTTGGTCATGTCGTGGTTTGGCTCATCAGAAAACGCAATTGATCTACCTACCACGTGTTGGTCAACACTTGACCACGCCGTGGTGACATTGGTAGATCCAACTCCTCAATAAGTCTTTAAACCGTTAAGTCCCTTCTTAATACTTACCAGAAAGCTTCATGACATCCTAATGACCCACAAAAATTGTAACTTTATTGACATGCATGTCTAAAGATGGCAACGGGGCGAGTTTGGGACGAGTGCTGGTAATCCCGGCCTCGTCCCCAAATATGAAAACTGATCCTATCCCCGACCCAATCCCCGACGGGTACTCGTTAAAATACCATCGAATATCCTTACGGGGAAACAGAGATCCCCATTTAACATTCAAATAAGAATAGCTTTGATGCAATGAGAATACAAAACCATTAGACTTAGTGATGCAAGCATAAATTCATATCTAGGATAATTTTCATAACGTATAAAACCATGAAGAGATACATATTTGATGTGATACATAAGTGGTTACTAGTGGCAAAAAAAAAAAAAACAAACAAAAAAACAAAAACGATAGACACTAGTATTCATAAATCATAATGTCACTATTACTCTAAATACTATAAATAAAAAAATGGAAAAACACTAGCATTACAAATAAAATAGGAAGTTATTTCAAGAAATTATCTTTAATTGTTAACAACAAAGAAGATAACTCATATATATATATATATATATATATATATATATATATATATATATATATATATATATATATATATATATATATATATATATATATATATATATAATCACATGAACGGTTTTAGATAATAGGTTTCGGTTTCGGGTAATCGGGGCGGATATTATGTTTACCATCCCCATAACCGAACCCGCGAAAATTTTCTAAAAGCATACCAAACCCGATCCTGAACCCGATTAACTAGCCCCAAACCCAACCCTAACCCGCCCCGTTGCCTTGCTTCCCTTGTTATGCCCACTATCGCCTTCTTTCAATACTTCTTTCGGATTTGTAGCGGTGGTGAGGGAAGAGCTTTATGGAGGGCCTTCTTGAGTCTTATTAAAAAACGGAAGAATGAATTCATTTGCTTTAATGTCTCCCGTTTTTCTTATCATAATGTTTTCCAATTGCCTGGTACCATTGTTGATTTAAAAAAATAAAAAATAATAATAATAATAATAAAATAAACAGATAGAACCCCCCGATCTTGCACAAGATATTTTGAAGATTTCATGGTTGAACGTGTTGATGAAGAAATTTCAGGAGGCAATGTTAGTGGAAGTTTGTATAAGCCCTCATTGGATTCATATGGGCATTGTGCATGCCATTTGAGAACCATGTTCTGTTTCTTATCTTCTTGTATTTCTTGTCTATTTGCTTCCTCATGTTATTTTTTTACCACAATTTTGTTGTTTTTATTGTTAGATGGCACTTGTACTCCTTTTCTAACTTTGTTGAAGGTCAGATTTTTGCTCGGATTTTTGTTATTTTTTACCGTCGTTTTGTTGTTTTTATAACTCACTAAGCTTGCAAAGCTAAACTATTACTCGTTGTGTCTTTCAAGATCAACTATTACTCGTTGTTGTGTCTTTCAAGATCAACTCGTTGTGTCGTTCGTTGTTGTGTCTTTCAAGATCAAAATGATCAACTATTTTTTACTATCATTTTGTTGTTTTTATACTCCTTTTCCTTTGTCTAACTTTTTCGAAGGTCAGATTTTTGCTCGGATTTTTGTTATTTTTTACCGTCGTTTTGTTGTTTTTATAAGTCACTAAGCTTGCAAAGCTAAACTATTACTCGTTGTTGTGTCTTTCAAGATCAAGTAGAGTTGGAAAGGGTAAAAAGGTAGCTGTTTTTATAACTCACTAAGCTTGCAAAGCTAAACTATTACTCGTTGTTGTGTCTTTCAAGATCAAGTAGAGTTGGAAAGGATAAAAAGGTAGCCCGGATATAGAAGAAATGTGAGGTGTGTGGTAGCACCCAACTCAGATATTTGCATAGCTTTGGGTATACGATCATTTTGATAACTAGTATTCTACCATGTTAATATAAATGTACACCTACTTGTTTTGTAGGTTGAAAAATTAAATTTTTTGGTTGTACTTTGTATTAATTTGTATAATATTACATAGTTCTCTATGAGTAATCTTGGAGGTCTTTTTTCTAATTTCTTTCTTGCTATCACTTTTACCCGTGATCAACATGGTATATTCTTAATTCAATATAAGCATGCATCTAAGATCCTTGAGAGGTTTAATATGCTCAACTGCAAACTTGATCATACCCTAGTTGACATGTAAGCCAAGATTATTGTGATGCCTACGACACACCAAGTCGTGGACCCAACTCTCTATCGGAGTCTAATTGGTGGTGCACCGATGCACTCTAGGAGAATCGGACATCTATACTTGGTTTAGCAAATCTATCTTTATGTTAATGATTTTCATGAGCCACTCTTCACGATTCTAAAACAGAGCTTCAAAATCTCCTTCATGAGCTTCATCACCCGCCCAACACATATTATGACAATGGTAGTGAGGTCTACATTTCTTACAACCTGGTTGAAAGATTTTAGTCAAACATATTGAGATTAACATTGACTTTGTTTGGGACAAATTGTGATTGGTCAAATTCTAGTGTTGCATGTGACATCTTCATCTCAATATGCCAACATATTCAACAAATGACTTTCATCCTCTCTCTTTCAAGACTTTTGTTCCGGTTTAAATGTTTGGAATCATCGTCCCAATAAAACTGCAAGGGTGTTGGTGTATAAGGTACTGAAATGTGTATTTGGAAGTTAAACATTGTAATATTCAAGAGTCAAAAATAGATCATCAGAAAATATTTTTTAATATATAGATAATAAATAATCTTTTTCACAACCTGAAGCAACAAATAAAGCAGAAATTCAATTACAACTCGGTGACAGTTATTCCTAGCAAGTAATGGTCTTTAAGCATGATAAATAGTGGAAGAAAATACCAATTGTAAAGATAAAATATGCACAAAACAACCACATATAAGTGAGGTCACATAAATTTAGGATGTTAGTGAAGTGTTTTAAAAGATATACATACCCTCAACTAAATCCAATATAAAAATCATGTCCCTTGACTCAAATGTGCAGCATTAGCACCACTACCATTTTCAACCTGCATCAAATAATGACATACAATAAAGTTCAAAACTTTAAGTAAAAGAATGAAATAATTTCATGCATAAAAACATACCTTAGTGTCACTGCAGCAAGATAAGAAATTTCGTCGAGTATACTTGCCTTTCCGTGAACCTATTCTCACCTCTTTTTAAGCCACAGTGTTAGTTTAGATTTTACAAATCCTACAAGATGTCATCTTCACTATAATCAGAATCACTTCTATCGAACTCAACATTTTGGGCTTCTTCCTTCAGATCAGATGCTATGTTCCCTGGCTTTAAAACATCTTTCAAATCCCTTACAATATACGGATCCACCAATTTCCAAAACCATTCTGAATTGCTTCCAAGTAAACCTATCCAGAACACTCTCCCCTTGCGTTTGACCTTACAAGTCAAAGACTTTTTCTGTAATGTTTTAACAATTCGGTCAACTCCATCTTCACTTCCTTTGACCTTCAATAAAATATCTCCAGATGATGTCTTGTAACCCCCATACATGTACCAATATGCAAGAACCCGAGGTGATAACCACCTATGGATTAATTTAGGAATTGCAGGTTGCCCCTGTGGCCAAAACTGGTCTGCATAAAACCCAAAATAAGAGTGGGGTATAGTGGTAAATTGTTCACTAGATGAATCCAACCACTCATGGTACTCATAGGAAATATGTCTCTTTAACACCTTATGTACACCAGAGTCCTCATTGAACTTGAAAACAAGTGTATGATTCTTTCTTTTTTCATCTGATTCAATCTGTACACCACCCAAAAGTAACCCTACCAAAGCTTCTCGTTGTTCTTTACTAAGCTTCAAGATTACAGGGTTCTTAACAGCTTCTTGATTCGAACTCAAAACATGTTCAAGATTCTCGATTAAATCGGGTTCAATGTGAAACTTTTTCTCCTTCATTAAAGTGTAAATCTTTTCTGCTTTTGCATACTCTTTACCATCTAAATACCCTCTTAAAATGGTGTTGCAAGATTCAGTGTCAACACCCACAGCCTCATGACTTTGCATTTCACGTAATGTCTCTTCTGCTTTTTGTAAATTCCTAGAATCTACAAGTGATTTGAGATATATATTGTAAAGGGTACGATTAGGAGGACATTTCTCAAGGGACTGAAGGAAAGTATACTCCAACTTATCGTGCATGCCTGATGTTAAATACATGTTCATTAAATCAAGAAACGATGGCATTAATGTCTTTTTACCACTTTCGATGAATTCTTTCATGACAGATTCTGCAAGCTCATGAGAGTTTGATTTACATAAAATTTCTATTATTTTATGAAATCCTGCAATGCTGGCTGAACCTAACTGTTCTTGCATGCCTCTAAATACCTCGAATGATATCATATGTTCTCCAATTCTTGCATAGACTTCCATTTTATACACAAAAGCTTGAGAAGGAATTGTGGGGGTGATATTAAGAAGCTTTTCCCATGTCTTTTCGGCTTCATTTATATCCCCTTCTTTTGAACAAGCTCTCAAAATAGAGATAAGCACTTCTTTGGTCTCATCAAATCCAGATAATTCCATCTCAGCTCTTAGTGATGTGATTCTTTCTTTATCTATCTTATCTTGATGGCTATGAAGCCAAATAAGCCCACTGTAGATATCTTTATGAATCTTGAATCCAGATGTTACCATTTGATGAAATATGAATTCTGCTTGATGGACATAGTGTTTTGAAGAGTCTTCAGGCTGGGTTAGAAGTGCTTTGAATAGAGAATTGTGAAGGCTAAGGCGTGGACTATAACCTCCTAATTGAATCATTCGATTGTAGATAGCAAATGCTTCATCTAAACAACCACGATTTGATGAACTAAGGTAGGAGATTATGAGAATATGGAAGGTGTATTCTGTAGGGATTAGTCCATGATTGATTATATCATCGAATATCTCTCTACACTTCAAGTATTTTCGCTCCTTGCCCATGTAATCTGCTAGCTTCGTAGCAAGAGAGAAATCAAAACGAAACCAGTGCTGTTGCATCATCCATTTGTAGACCTAAAATGATCCAACAAAATGGCATCACACATAAAGCAAAATAATTCAATAACTGGAAGTTAATTATCTATAAGAGCGAGTAGAAAACAAGCGCAAAATTTCGTATAACCAAGAACTATAGCTGCAGTGTAAATTAAAGGAAAACGTGAACTGAAAACTGAAAAGAACAAAAAAAGATGAACTCTTACCCTAAACCCAGTCTCATTTTCACGAATCCGCATACAATGGACAGCTACATAAGTCATATCTTCTTGATTAACCCACTTCCGCTGAGCATTCAGTATTCTAATAAGCGTAGCAGGCTTATGCGCGGGGAGCTCCTTACACAACCACGCCAACTTAGACCTCCTCCACTGTTCGGGCAGCTCATCCAACTCTTTCATATCAAGAGACGGAGATAAATGTTTATTCTTGGAATCAACATTCGACACAAAAGAGGCATCGAAGTTAAAAACTTCGTTATCTTTATCAAAATCCAAGTTTTCGTCTTCGCCCGCCAATTGCTCGACGAAATTACTGACTGATGACTGTTCCCCGGAATGAGTACAAAATAGTGAAATTCGAGGTGGGTTTACAACATGGGGTTTAAAGAGGGGGAAAGTGCGTTGGATGAGGAGATAACGGCGGTGGTGGTGAGGGAGGGAGGTGGAGAGAGAGCGGAGGAGGGATAGGGCTGTGCGCATGGGTGTCGTGTAGCTTTTACCAGGGGAGGGAATAGAAGAGAGAGGAAAGATGAAGGGAGATAGTTCCCGACTGGTGGTGCTCAGTTGCATCTCCTTGGGTCTTTGTGCTGGGAATTCTTGGCGGGTGTGAAGAAGAGAAAGGGTGGGGATATGGTCATGAAGGCTCGAGCTTCGAATTAGTTTATCAAGGACTGACCCAAGCCCCACCAGCTGTTTAGACGACGAGTTCATATCAGTGGTTTTGAAAGGAATTATGAGTCATGATTAATGAAATTATCAGAACCCATACTCTTCAATTAACTGTAACAAATTGGGTTAAAGAATAGGGTTTTTGACATACAGGGGTTTGGAAGTATTCCATATTTACCAAGTCATTTTACTTTTATTGTGCTTAATTATTGATTTAAAATTTTCATAAATTTTGAACTTTCAAACTTACTTATATAATCTATTAAATATAAAATACTATCATATTTATATTAAAAAAATTAAATTATTAATATAATTATATTTAATTTATTAATTTAAATATAATATTAAATTATATTTTTTGAATTATCACATAGTTAACTCCCATATAAGTTGCCACAAAATGTAAAAAAGTACATTGCCATAGCCATCAAACCAACGACAGTTCATTAACATTTCCTTTACATGAAACAAAGTACATTGTCATGTCCTTTAAATCTAACTAAGTACATCACTACATTGACATTGCCAATAAAACAAGTAATCTACATTGTCATTCCTTTACATTATAAATAAGTACATTTTCATTTCAATTAACATAAACAGAGTACATTGCCATTACATCACCATATACTAAAAATTACATAAGAATGACAATTACTACATGATCAAATGTCTACACACTAATTACATGGCATTTTCTAAGACAAAGTAGGCACTATTAGCATGATCGTTAAGAGAGCAAACATCAAACTAATATAGTATGTAGCAATCACCTATTTATGTTGTGGATAATTAGCCTCGTATACTTACTTTTGTCATCTTCACCTTCATCATAAAGACTTGGCGTGTCAAACCACCTGAAAAACTTGCAATTTCGTTTAGGAAATTGCCAACAAACATACTTATTTTACAAAAAAAATGACTATAAAATTTACAACATCATCACCTAAAAGTTAGGATAACCCCAAAACCTACACCTAGGGTTATCCCTAACCATGAAATCGATATAACATACTACACCTAGGGTGAGTATTAGCCAGGTTTTCAGGTTATACGGTTTTGTGTTGATCACCCACCATGAATAATAATAATAATAATAATAATAATAATAATAATAATAATAATAATAATAATAATAATAAACTTAATCTATAAACCGAATTAGATGTCCATACAACTCAAAACTGTCAAACTGCTTAACCGAAACCGATTAAGGAAATCTTCATGCAGTTTTTTTTCTTTTTTGTTTAAACTGTAAACCAAATAACACTCAAACCTATTATTTGGAAATTTCATGGCATTTAGTATTTAATTTTAGTATAACAACCACCCACCATCATCACCACCACCACCTCGGTGGTGATCACCACCACCGCCACTTTTTCCATCGCAACCACAACCACAACTTTCTCCATCGCCACCACCACCCAGCACCGTCATTGTCGCCACTTTCACCACCCACCATTCACCGTAACCATCTTCACCACCCACCATTGCTGCCACCACCACTATGTGTCATCACCACCAGCCACCTCACTTTCACAACTACTCACCACTACTTGTAACAACACTATTTATTATTTTTATAATTTATATGATGTATATACTTACATATAAATTATAAAACAAAAAATTAAAAAGACAATTTCCTCGTTTTATATATTATTTTAATTTCTTTTTTTTTTTCTGCTATTGAATTTCAATTTTATTTCCTACCAATAACAAAATATGAATTTGGATTCGTGATAGATATAATTTCTTGATTCCACATTTTTGTAACATTCGGCGAAGATAGTCCAAACACCCCGACGAGATTGACTTAAATTTGGATTGTGAAGAGCGAAGATAGTCTTACGAATGTTCACAACCAACCATGTTCGTTTTCAACTGTCCGCTGAAATGAACCTCCTTAAACCCTACCGGAAAACTCTTCAGTTCTCCACCCTCACCTCCTTGCCGCCACCACCGACGGCGCCTGATGTTCATCTTGTCGGAAAAGCCATCACCATCCTCAAACGCCACCATTTAATCAACCTAGATCCCCTATCGTCCCAATTTACACCTCAATCAGCTTCTTATTTACTCCTGCAAGCTCAATCTGACAAAACCCTAATCCTATCATTCATCAATTGGGCTCGCCGGCGTCCCTTCTTTGATCTTCAATGTAGCTGCCTCTCTCTTCACATACTCACCAGATTCAAGCTCTATAAAACAGCTCAAATCATCGCCGAAGACGTAGCCATTAACTCCCCTGGTGATGAAAATGGAGAATTAGTTTTCACATGCCTTAAAGATACATACTCCGACTGCACTTCAAGCTCTGCCGTCATCGATTTGTTGGTAAAATCTTATTCTAATTTGAAGTTGGTCAAAAGAGGTTTAAACACAATCCATTTAGCCATATCTCATGGTTATATGCCAGGTGTATTGTCGTATAACTCTGTTCTCGATGCGATTATTCGGTCTAGCGAGCCGATTAAAGTAGCCGAGGAAATGTATCAACATATGATAAGAACTGGAATTTCACCAAATGTGTTCACTTATAATATACTGATTCGTGGCTTTTGTGGGGTTAGGGATTTGGAAAAGGGTCTAGAGTTCTTCGCTGAAATGCAGAAAAATGGTTGCTTGCCTAATGTTGTTACTTACAACACATTAATCGATGCTTATTGTAAATCAAGGAAACTTGATGATGCATTCAAGCTGTTCAAGACAATGACTAATAAAGATTTAGAGCCGAATTTGATTTCTTATAATGTCATACTTAACGGATTAGCTCGAGAATGGAGGATGAATGAAACAGATGAAGTTCTTGAAGAGATGAAACACAAAAGAATCATCCCTGATGAAGTCACTTATAATACTCTTGTGAATGGGTACTGTAAAGAAGGTAACTTCCACCAAGCACTTGTTTTGCATGATGAAATGACACGAAATGGATTATCTCCTAATGTTATTACTTACACTTCTTTGATTAATAGCATGTGTAAAGCTCGAAATCTACACAGGGCTATGGAATTATTAGAACAAATGCGTGTAAGAAAGCTCTTTCCAAATGCTAGAACATATACAACATTGATTGATGGCTTCTCCCAACAAGGATTCATGGATGAAGCTTATAAGCTATTAGATGAAATGAAAAAGAAGGGTTTCTCTCCATCGATTGTGACTTACAACACTTTGATCAATGGTCACACTGTAAATGGGCACATGGAGGATGCTTTAGGAGTTCTTGATGATATGAGTAAAACCGGATTAACCCCAGATGTTGTAAGTTATAGCACAATTATAACTGGTTTTTGTAGAAATCAAGAGCTAGATAGAGCTTATGAAACAATAAGCCAAATGGTCGCAAAAGGTGTTTTACCCGACACTATCACATATTCGTCACTAATTAAAGGTCTTTGTGATCAAAGAAAACTAACAGAAGCTTGTGATGTTTTTCAACAAATGTTAAGAAACGGTTTGCCACCTGATGAATGTACATACACAGCTTTGATAAACGCTTATTGTGTGGAAGGAGATACTGTAAACGCCCTCCATTTGCACGATGAAATGCTTAAAAAAGGTTTGCTCCCAGATGTTGTCACTTACAGTGTGTTGATTAATGGCCTTTCCAAGAAAGCAAGAACCCTTGAAGCAAAACAGATTCTTTTCAAGTTGTATTATGACAATGGTGTTCCGGATGATGTCACCTACGAGACATTGATAGAGAATTGTGGTAACATGGAGGCGAAGAGTGTGGTGGCTCTAATAAAAGGGTTCTGTATGAAGGGGTTAATGAATGAAGCAGATAAGGTGTTTGATAAAATGCTTCAGAGAAAGGAAGAGCCTGGGGAAGCTGTTTATAATATTATGATACATGGGCATTGTAAAGGTGGGAACTTGAGGAAATCTTTTGATCTTTATAAGAAGATGGTGAGTCATGGATTTGTTCCTCATACTGCTACAATTATTGCTTTGATTAAAGAACTTATAAGAGGCGAAATGATGGTGGAATCGAGTGAAGTTATAGAAAATGTGTTGAGAAGTTGTAGGATTAGTGATGGTGAAGTTGCAAAAGCTCTTGTTGAGATAAACCATAAACAAGGAAACATGGATGCTGTGTTTAAGATTCTTTCTGAAATGGCTAAAGATGGACTTCTTCCAAATAGTGGCAAAACTGCCTATGCTCAATGACATTTTGTAACAAGTTCAAACATCATAGACTTTGGAAAATTAGGGATTTCATTTTGCAAAATCACATTTTCATGGTTTATCATCTTTTATATAAGATTGTTATGAATAACATGGCTAATAATCATCTGAGATTAAATTCCCCAAACTTGAGTTAGTTTTACATACATAATTGGTAGCAATTACACACTACTTATTACGAAAAGGATTAAAAATATTTTCTAGAACAAAGTTACAACAAGAGGAAAGACAAGAAAAAAAAAAAAAAACTACAACCTTACAATTAATTTCATCTTGAAGAAAGCCTCTGGTAAAGATCATCAGCTAACACCTGCCTCAAGCTTTCTCCAAAATTGTAGTAATAATTCTCACTCTCCAAAACCCTAGCAACACCACCTCTCTCCTCCGGCTCCTTCCACACTTCTGGTTCAGGTTCCCTTGCAATCTGACACAAATTATGCAACACACAACAAGCAACAATCGTCTGAGGTGCATGATTCAATCCCACATTCATATCTTGAAGAATCCTCCATCTGCCCTTCAATAATCCGATAGCTTCCTCCACCACTTTTCTCCCTTTCATCAACCCCTCATCGAAAGTGTTCTGAGCTGGATTCCCAGTTCGGTTCCATGAAAATGGAGTTAGCAGGAATGATAACAAGGGGTAGCACCAATCTCCGACGATGTAAGGTCTAACGGGATGCCCTTTCACGTTCACAACTTTCTCCCATACAATGTCGCCTGAAATCAATCTGTTGTAGAGCAAACTATCACGGAAATGGGTAGCATCGTCAAAAGCGCCGGGGGCTTTCACGCAAACATCCCAGAAGATTTTCTTGTGATCTGCGACTACTTGGAGTTGAATTGATCGGAATCCGTGTGAGTTGGTGTAGATGCTAGGGTTAGGGAGGTTGGAGGGGAGGCTGTGGAGGCGGATGTGTGTGTTGTCAATGGCGCCACATATGTTAGGGAGGGATGTGATTTCGGCGAACGAGGCTGTGGTTTCCTGGAGACGTCGGCGGCCGGCGGGGATTTTGATGAACTCAGGGTAAAGTTTAGTGGATAAGAGGCGGGTGACCATGTTAGTGATTTTGGAAACGAGGTAGGGTTCAAGGGAGTAACGTTTAGCGACGGTTTTAGCGGAGAGACCGAGAGAGAGACGGGAGAGAACCATGGCGACGGCGTAGTCGGAGGGGAGGGAGAGGTTTGACTGAGCGATGTAGGGTTTGAGTTTGTCGACGACGGTGGTGAAGACGGGGTACGAGAGGCCGTACATGGAGCGCCATTGGGCGTCACGTAAAGGAGCTTCCATTGCCCAGATGCGTTCGGTGGAGAGGGCGCGGAAGGCGGCGACGGAGTATTGGGAAGTGGTTGAGGGAGATGGAGGTGGGGATGGGGAGGAGCGGGGTTTGCGGGTAGTGGAGATGTATGAGAGGACGGAGGCGATGGTGAAGAATAGAAGAGGGGCGGCAGAGGTGGATGTGAGGAGGGAGGAAGGGGTGGCTGAGGTAGCGGAGGTGGAGGAGTCGGAGAGGATGGAGGTGGTAGGGTCGAGTTGATTTTGAAGGTGGAGTAGGTTGGACAGCATAATCAAGAATGATTGATCCATCTTCTTCCCAAAATTTACACTCTTTCAAATCGAATTGATAGATTCTAAATTCCCCTTTGTGAAACCCTACTCGGGTTCATGGAGGAACACGATTATGGAGTCGCAGAGATCACCGTTGAAGATGGATGGCGACGGCGTTGGGGGAGGTTTCGGGGGTGAACGGCCTTTTGTATAAATATGGCAAGGTGTACTTTTAAACCTTCTAGTTTCATGGATTTCACTTTATGACCCATTGAAATCATCATTTGTGCTTTTACATTGAAAAAGCTCGGCTCAATTTATTTTGGTAAACCGTATATCAGTTTTGGCTTGTTATTGGGGAAAACTCCAAATTTGGTTTTGCTTATTTGAAATAAATCGAAAAGAAAAAATAAAATCAATTTGCATCCAACATTCAAAATGAGATTTATTTGTAAATTTAGTTAACTTGAAACATTATTATATTTATTTAATTTATTTTTGATGTTAGATATGTTTTAATTATTGAAAAATGGGTCTAAACCCCACCCCATCCACCATTCCCTCTTTCGTCGTCACTTACCCGTAGCACTACACAATATTGTGATTCTTTCCACTGTGAAGTTCAATGTCCTCCAATTTTATCTACCTCTTATGTTATTACACAACTTCGTTCGCAACTAAAATTAATCCAACTATATATTAAATAAATATTTCATTCACAACTAAAATCAATCAAACTATACATTAAATAAATAGTTTCTCTCTCTTAGATATATCCAACCCAACTTTTTATACCTATTAGCAAACCAACTCAAACCATTTTTTATTATATAAATAATAAATTTTAGGATTATTTTTTATTCTACTAATATTTATTAGAAAAATTAAAAATATTTTATTTAGATCTATTAATAAATTATTTATTTTAAATATAAAACTAAAAAATATTTTATATTTATTACAAAAAAAAAAAAACTTAATAAAATAGATAAACAAAGTTACAATCAAAACATGAAATACAAGATTACAGATACGAAAGATGCAAACTAAATAATTATCCATCAATATCAAAATTTTGCCATATATGCTCAATCAAACCGTTTTTCAGAATGTTATGAGCTTCTCTATTGCGAAGTTGCGCCCTATTGGTCATATAACTGGATAGGTCTGCAATTCATTGAGTGAAATATTCTAAATTTTGATCGTCATCTTCAATATAGATTCTTCGTTTCCGGTTTGTAGGCTTGTCATTTAGAAATTCAGATGGATCATAATAGTGAATGTATGTACAACGTTCATCCTCCACAATCATATTATGAATGATAATACATGCAATCATAATTTTCCTCATCGTATCTTTATCCCACAAAAGACATGGGCGTCGAAGGAATGCAAAACGAGCTTGTAGAACTCCAAATGCTCGTTCAACATCTTTTCTAGCTGCTCTTGATGTTCATCAAACAACTTGTGTTTTCGAAGTTGAGGGGAAGTTATTGACTTGACAAAAGCAGCCTATGAGGGATATATGCTATCAGTGAGATAATATGCCATATTATTTTCCTGACCATTCAAGACATAACTTACATTTGGTGCGCGACCTGCTAAGACATCATAAAAAACAGGAGACCGGTGAAGGACGTTAATGTCATTACACATGCATGGTGTTCCAAAGAATGTATGCCATATCCGTAAGTCATACACACAACAGCTTCCAAAATGATTGTTGGTTTACCGCTTCTACCTGCATATTATCCTGCCCAAGCAGTGCGACAACTTTTCCATGTCCAGTGCATACAATCAATGCTTCTTATCATACCTGGAAATCAATGTTCCTCCCCGACATGAAGTAGTCTTGCCAGATCAACTTCATTTGGCCTTCTAAGATACTTTTCACCAAAACATGAAATGACACCTTCTACAAACTTTATTACAACATCCCTTGTTACAGTTTCGCTCATTCTCATATATTCATCTTGTGCATCTGTTGATGTCCCATACGTCAAGACCCGCATAGCTTTCAGATATGTCTGCAATGGTGAAAGACCTTGTCTACTTGTGGCATCACGTCTTTGTTGAAAATATAGGTCATTGGCTGTAACAATTGTCACTATACGGAGAAATAACGGTCTTTGCATACGGAATCTACGTTGAAAGGTTGATTGATCATATGTTGGGTTGTCAACAAAGTAATCTTCTATTAAACATGCATCACCCTGCTCACGTTCTCGATCACAATACCTCCTTCTTGCTCTGGGAGGATGATCTTCTATGAGTAATTCAGTGATGATTTCATCGAGTTGTCGATTATTTTGAACAACCCGTGCTTCCCATTCCGAATATTCATTCGAACTCGATGAGTTTTCATTATGAGACATTTTTCAAAGAGATGGGAAATGAAGAGTTATTATTGGAAAATGTTTCATGACCGATAATTAGTTTCCATAAAACTTTGACATTAGAAAGTGTTGTAATCCTAAGTCAAGTAGGACTTGGAGACCAAGTAATAGCAACCTAGTTTTTAGGATATCATAAACAAGTAGGTTTCTAGTTTCCTAATTGTAATCTAATTACAAGTCGGTAGTTAGGCTTATATATACATTGTTTTAGGTCGAGTTATGATCATCGGAAAGCATTGTAATGTAACACCCATTTATTTATTACGCAAAATAAATAAATTAATGAGCGAATGGTAGCCTAAAATAAATAATTATATATAGGGGGTGGTTTCAAGGAGTAAATTGGCATAATTTAGTAATTGGTGGTTAAAAGTGTGAGAGTCGGACTCAGTTTGTATATATTTATGAAGTCAGGGACTCCGTGGTAATTATTGGGAATTTATGGACTTTAGTTGAAGAGATTATGGGGATAGGGGGGCCGTTGGGTACATTTCGTACCTAAGTTGTAATGGATTTTTAATGTTGGGGTTTAATAGGTAAATATAGGATTTGATTGGAAAAGGATGCTATGGGGAGGGACTAAACTTGTCTAATGAGCAAAGTTTTGAGTGGAGCGGGATTTAAACCCAACGAATCCTTCATTCCCGTTTAAAGCATCGCTACTAAAACCCTAAACCCTCCAGTATGTAGCAACCGTCATCCCCCTTATGCCCCCTCACCGGAGCCGCCGCCACCACCATGTTCCCGATCATCCAACGACCACCAGACGGCCATCCTTTTTCCCCTATTCTCCTTCTTCTGTCGCTGTCAGTTGAGGCTTCGCCCACTTGCTACTCGCATATCGGAGCTACCGCCGCTGTGAGTTCGAGTTCGATCACCACCACCGCCGTAGAAGACAAAGGAGCCACGAGTCGATGCGGGTTGGTCAGGAGATCAAGGATTGTGCTGTTGTGGTTTGCTATTTGGGTCACCAATCTACTCTGTCTCTGTTTCTTTTCGTTGTTGCGCCACCATTGCTCTTGGTCGATGTCTCGCCGGCGACTCGCTCTAGCCAAAACCACCGAGACCAGTCGAGCCACCGTGAATCGTTGCTTCAACTTTTCGTGAGTTCAGGTGGGTGTGGATTTCTTTTACGAGCAAAAGACGAAGGGGGGTGCGTTTTTGCATTATTATGCATACAGTGGGGTGTTTGATGGTCGATAACAGCGAAGAACTTCCATGGCCCCCACCAGCCGTCGTGGAAGGTGGTTGTGTGCGTGTGCTGCCATGTGTTTAGGTGTGTGTGTGTTCTATGCAGTTTCATTGGCCGGAAAATTGAGACAAGGCCACCACGACTACCGTGAGGTGGTGGCTGCCACCATACACCACCGTGTTTGTGTGTGTGTTAGTAGGTGTGTGTGTTTATTTGGTATTTGGCGTTGTAAATTGTAACAAACTGAATAATGGAAAGAAATTCGAAACCACCACCGTGAGGTGGTGGCTACCGCCTCCCGCCGCCACCGGCCGCCGTGTCGAGTGGCGATGTGCCTTGTCTCGATTGTGTTGATTTGTTTGGGGGTTTGAAACCCTAATGGAACCAAGGAAGCCCTAATGGGCCCAATAAGACTTAATGGGCTTAATAAAACCTTAATGGAACCTAATGAAACCTTAATGGGCTTAATAATATTTTAGTGGGCTTAATAGGCCCAATAAAGCCCTAATGGACCTAAAAGCCCAACAAATTGATAAATGGACTAATATTTGGGTTGGAAAAACCATAATGCAAATAAAACCCTAATTTGTGGAAATTGCTTGGGGCACACGAGAATTAATTATTAAATCTTAAATAATTAATAATCGTTGGCAAACTAGCGTAAGGCATAATTGACTTAATGGATTAAGTCCTTAATGGGTTAAGAAAGAAACACTAAACCTTAATCATCATTGCATGTGAAAACTCTAATTTGGGATTACGGGCTTTGACTTATCGAGACCCATATTTGGGCCATTGGAATGGAATTGTGTGATTAAGCCCAATCACATCATATGAATTATTTAGAAGAATGATGGACTTAATGGATTAAGTCCTTAAAGGAATAATTCCTTAATGGGTTAAGTAGGAAACTTAACCCTAATCGGCATTTTATGTGAAACCCTAACTTCACTTGGGTTTATTGTTGGGCCTTTCTATTGGGCCTTGATGATTGGATTATTAATGGGCCATCCAAGAATAATTATATGGACTAAAATAATTTAATGGGCCTAGGGTAAGTCCCATGTAAGGGGTTGGGCCCAATTTGGAAAATTGGGCCATAGATGGACCATAGTTGGGCCTTAATGATTGTATAATGTTAGGCCTTAGAATAAGACCACATATAGGCCTGGGCCCAATTTGGAAAATTGGGCCATATGTTAGGCTTTGATTCCTAGTTCGCTTTGGGCCTATGGATTGGGCCTTGGGCTTATATAATCCAAGCATGAGGTAATGAAGTAATTATCCAAGTATGTATTATGGTTATGTGTTGGGACCCAATTATTAATTGGGTGTTATTTTGGTGTTGATAGTTCGGGAGTCTGTCAGCCAGCAGCTGGGGTCGAGTCTGCGGGACTTCAGCGAGTGTGGGATTGTGTCTTCGGGACTTCAGCAGTGTGAGGTGAGTTACCTTCTAGTAGTGGTGGGTCTAAGGCCACAATGTCGGCCCACCAGTAGGAGACGTATGATAGATGATTGTCTTTGTGATATCATCTAGGTTTGCTACTACCTGATATGTTATATGGTAGCATGATATGTTGTATGTGATAGTAGTCGAGTTCGGTTGTTAGGACCGAAGGGTAGTCAGACACCCCAGATACGTCTGACAGTATGTGATGATATGTTTGCATGCTAGGTTGTTATGTTATATGCGATAGAGGTAGTATGAGGGGACCAGTCCCCGTGTTCGGTTATTAGGACCGAAGGGTAGTTCAGGCACCCCAGATATGTCTGATAGTATGTTTATGTTATGATATATGTGATAGTAGCAGTAGGGGTGGAATAGTCCCTGAGGGTCGGTTGTTAGGACCGATGGGTAGGTCAGCACCCCAGAATGGCTTGATACGGGTAGGTCAGCACCCTAGAATGGCTTGACACGGGTAGGTCGGGCACCCCAGAATTGCCCGAAAGTATGTATGCTATGTGATTGTATGGTATTTGGCATGATGGGGGAACTCACTAAGCTTTGTGCTTACGGTTTACAGTTTTGGTTTCAGGTACTTGTTTTCAAAGGAAAGAAGTTGGCTTGATCGTAGCGCATCACACTATGTTTTCCGCACATGAGATCTTTGGGATTACACTCTGATATGGTGTTATGATAATATGTTTTGATTATTGACACTTTAGTTTTGACATGAGATATTAATATGAATGTTTTTATGGCGATGGTTTTATATAATAATGTATTTAAAAATGAAATTTTTGGCCTGTATTTTTGGGATGTTACAAGTTGGTATCAGAACCTTGGTTTGAGGGATTTGGACATACTCTCGGGTGTGTTTGAACTCAAACTAAGGGCTTCGTATGAAAATTTTCAAAAGTAAAACCATTTTATAAAAAGGAGTTTAAAAAGAATCTGAAAAAAAAAAGAATTTTGAGAAGAACAAAGTGTGTGATGGGTGCAATCAGCCGAGCTCAAGTAAGTTTTCCCCAAGATACCCATGCATGTTATGATATGTTATGTTGTGATATGATTATGATAATTGCATGCTACATTAGGGCTAAGGATCTAGGAGGATGCCTTATATGCCTATTGTATGTGCTTGTAGACTTGCATGCAAGTACTGATCAGTCAGTGATAGGATAGCCTGTGTAGGTTATGCCTGATTGTATGAGCCTTTGAATTTTATGTACAGATTCCTAATTAGAAGATAGAATGATTTGATTGGTATATGATGGTTAGATTTTCCATTGTCTGAATGTTGCTTGCTTTGTGCTTTGCGGACTCTTAGTAATGTGACTTAGCTATTAAGTGAATATGCTAAGTCACATGTGGCGCAGGCTGGATAATCTCAGAGTGATAGGTTTGACCCTATTGCGCAGCTCTCGTCTGAGTCTAACCGTTATAGGGATGAGTCTGTTACTTGAAGGATTATATGATCTCTGTTGCATGTGGCTATATGCATGAGGTAACTAGTTGACATTACTGGGAGTCTTTCAGCAGCTTAGGACTGGGTGAGTTCGGGAACCTAGGGAAGCCTAGGATATATTCCGGTGAGTTAGTAGTGAGGTTCAGTGACACTTGGGTGTTCCAGTTTGAGGAAGTGACTTGGAGGATTCGAGAGGATTGTTGAGGAAAGTATGGATATGTGTGGAAGGTAGTATTGGGCCCGTACTACTGAAAGCACAGGATCCATACTCAAATCAGTGAGAGTCTTAGAGAATCTAAGAAGCTTCAGGGAAGAGTTGTGACCCAATTTGGGGACAGAGGATGTTCCAGTTGTTGCAGCTTAGCCATTGGCAAGCGAGCTAGTGAGCGTGACAGGGTGTCAGACCCTGAAGGATATGATTTCCAATAATTGCAGATGCGAGATCGATTGGGAGCACTTTGAGAAGAGAGGTTTGTACCAGGTGCGTATAGTTGAGGGTCGCGGGAAGAGACCCGTCACTTCCGATCATCGGGCGAAAGGCCAGCAGGGCCGGAGTCAGTGCAATGCGTACGAGAGAGTACATGAGGGAGTTTGTCACTCCAAGGGATTAGGCTGCCACAGGTGTGGCAGGGATGGTCATGTCTGCAGAAGGTGACCAGTATTTCCCCAGACGTTGCGAGTATGTCATCTTCTATTGCTAATAGATGGATGTTGGGGATACGTATCGCGTTGGAATTGTGAGTGATTTTGGATAAGTCAGACCTCGAGTTGGTTTTCTGCTAGTGTTTGGGTTATCAGGGATCATATATGCCATTCAGCATGCTGAAAGGTCCATGATGAACCCAAAGAGGGATGCATCTTGCGGAGTGGGTTCCGCACATACCGTTATCATTTCAGATCGTTGTCGGGATCTATGCAGGAGTATTATTTAGAGGATACTCAATCAGGGTTGGAGTGATTGTTCTCCAATGAATTCAGTGTTCAAGGGTTCTATCATTGTTCAGGTATGGTCGGTGATTGTTTATGGATGAACTTTGGAGTTCAAGGCACTACCGTTGCTAGGACAGAGCAGGTGACATGAAAAGGGTAGTGTCGGTCACAGGTGTTAGATGTATAAGTGGTTGGTCATTGGATGTTTAAGAGAATTGTGTTTTCGCATGGACCATGTTCGGTTAGAGTTCAGTGGTACTGCAAGATTGGGAGAGGGAATGAGGATTCGTCAGCTAGAGTGAAGATTAAGGTCTTCAATTGACAGCATGTTAGATGGATGGAGGTGTCAGACTGTTGGGTTTTGAGCATTCTAACACTCCTAAGTGTACATGCAACCCTAAATACCTTGGATCTATGTTTTCTCTATTATACATGCAAATAAGAATATCCAAGGTATTATCCTAATCTAGCATACAAAACAATGAGTGTAACAAGATAGAATACATACCTCTTTGATGTAGAAAGTCTTCATGAAGCTTGAGTGCCTAGCCCCAATAGTGTGGAAGCCTCAAATGGAATCACAATCATCAAAACACTTAGAATAACTTGAGAGAGTTCTACACTTCATGAAATCGGCTAGCCCTTTTATTACTCTCACTAGTGGCCGATTTTTGTCAAGAATAAGATCTTTATATAGTGTTACAATTAGGGTAAATCCTTAATTGTCATGGCTTTCCATTTCCTTGGATCCATGGGTTCAAATACACCATGGAGCATCCATGGACCATCCTATGGGTTTTAGCCCAACTTGATTATCCATGGAGCATTAGCCCACTATATAAGTATGGATGATTTACACAATCAACCCATATATTTAATTAGTCTTCTTTTGATCACTTAATTAATCCTAGATTAATTCTTGATCAATACTAATTAAATAGTCTTATTATTCTTATTATTAATATACTAGAACTTATAATATATTAATAATCATAAGTGTCTTATTTCTCTCATTATAGTCTATCCAAGTGCATGATGGTATGCAACCCAAATGGACCATGCCGGGTCGGGTCAAGTCTTACCAATTATAGTTATGGACTTAGGCATTAATCCAACAGTCTCCCACTTGGATAAGTCTAAAACTATTATTGCGTATGACTTCAAGAACCAACTGGCAATCGTAGCTCTCAAAAGCTTCTGTCGAACTCTGACCTTGTAGATGAACTCTGACCTTGTCAATGACTTGTCCATTAGATAAGGGATCATATAATCCTCTGTTCTCATGATATCAGCCAGACAAATACATGGAACAACGTCGTACTTATTGTCCAGCAGTTTGTTTCCCGATTTTCGATTTGTTTGACAAAGAACTTAACCGAACACATCAATTCAGTTCTGACCGGCCAGTACATAAGTCACAACAAAATCATCGAGGGGCCCAGATATCACTTCTATTTCTAGAAGGAACAGATAAACTTCGACTCATATGCTTGTTCTACTACTTGTTGAATTGTACACAAAGGCACGTTTTATAACATCAAGTTACTGATGCGTTTACGTGCAATCAATGCACAACCAACCCATAGGTAACAACTCATATCTCTAGGTTTGAAGATTTATATGATATTACCGTCTCACGATCACCGGAGATAAATTCCATGAAGTGATACAAGTGAGCGTGGGTTTATTCCAATACTCATAACTTATGAGCACTCATGAATGTTGTAGCAACCATTGCCATGACTAAACCCATTTAGCCATCTACAAACCCGATTCATGACAGTCTTGATTCATACCTACTTCCAACATATGAACGACTGTGGAGTGTTTAAAGAACTTAGTCATTCGAAAAGAATAACCTAGCTATTTTGGAAGTCAAAACATGCAAAGTGAAACACAATAATAATCGAATCTAATATGGTCTCAGAACCCTTTTGAATATAAATAAAACCACCTTTTATTTATCACCATATTGATTACACATTATTCAATGTTTCAAATAATCAACTTAAGACTTGAATAAAAACAACAGTCATCCCATGCTCCTAGCATGTACACTTTGTTTTTCTAAACAATAGTTATGCCATACCCCAAGTATGCACACTATGTTTGTCTATGATCCTTACATTGTGATGTAGATCAATTGAACATAATTCCAATGATACTCATTTCACAATCCCAAATCCTTATTGTAAATGCAAGAATTCCAAATTCATGTCATTTACTGAAATCTGTTAGATTCTAAACTTATATGCATTGATCCTCTTGTAATGATTGTGCACGAAGTCAGAAAGACTTGACAACAACCATTACAGAGCATTCCAAAGGAGATCAGCTCCTTGGGAACATCCTTCTTGCATTAAGTTTCCTAATCTTACATAGATTGAATAATTTCTAACTTTGAAACATTTCCAGATCCCATTTTGACTATCACTTCTGAACAAGAGTTGCCTCCTTACAAATTATGTCAATATGGTCCTTCCAG
The DNA here is from genome assembly GCF_052625555.1 of Lactuca saligna. Lineage (NCBI taxonomy): Eukaryota > Viridiplantae > Streptophyta > Magnoliopsida > Asterales > Asteraceae > Lactuca > Lactuca saligna. Next base: position 247,901,930 of record NC_136421.1, read on the forward strand.
AATTATCACTATACTTCCAATTGTCCTTGAGAAACCAATCTTTGGTAAACCTTAGATTGTCCTCGACAATTTTTTAATCATTTTAGTCATATCCAGTTCTAGACTTTTCCCTTCTAAATGCCTTAAGCATTTGGAAAATTTAGAAAGGATGAATATTATAGCACGTGAAATCGATCCTATATCTGAAGCATATGGGACACGATTCATGATGTCTCACATAAAGACATGATACTAGACTAGTCTTTTGCTACAATATTTTTTATTTGCCATGTTTTCAAAATTTAACTATGAAGAGGGATGCCGTAATCATAATCGAATTTTGCAAACGCAATATATATAGAATTTCTTCAAGTTGAACCATTCCAACACAAAATTCATATATATTCTTGACTAAAGATGATTAAAATCTGAATCTAAGCTTTAGAATTGAAATGAAGTATAATTTCCTCTCCCTTAATTATAGAAAAACAACTTTTCAACCCCTGCAACTTCACGAATTGAAACTTTGTTTTCTATAATTAACATTGCTAACTTGCAACACTAAACGTAATAATCATGCTCCCACTAACATGATGATTATCAGCATAACACTTATGCTCCCACTAGCTCTGACATATTTTCAGAAATCTGCTGGACTTCTGAAATTTAGATTCATACATCCTTTCTTAGATAGCTCACATGTGTGTCTAAACAATTTCCAGAACTATGAAAAGGGATGCCGTAATCATAGTCTCAATTGCTTAGGCATTTGCCATTTCTCACAAGTCCATGTTAGTGTGCCGGTTAACCACACGCGCTCCACTAACGACTTTTGAAAAATGCAAATAACACAATTGCTATCTACGTAAAATCTACTTAGTGAAAGCGTTTCCTCACCATCATTTTCATGAATCGGAGAGAAACCTTATGACACTTAGATTTTATAGTGTATGAGTTCCTATCCATGCGAATTTTTCAAAACCATAATCACAAGATAAGGTTATTGACAAATTCAGCCTTACATGGATTAAACTTATTCAATCTTACTTTCTTGTCACCTTGGTAGCACAAGGCCCACCAATGCTTCCAAGTTGAACTCTGATAACTCACATGCAAATCCAACTTATTTGAAGTAGGTATAGAAATGAGAATTATGTCAACACGATAGGTTGCAAACCTTAAGTCGTGTGCTAGTGATAAACTACAGGTTTTACTCTTGATTAAATCTTGAAACTCTTTCAGGATCTTTAAGGCTCCCACTGTCCTCTTGACATATAAGTTTTCCTAGTCAAGAACCATTCCTTGACAAAACAAATATTCAAGGGATAGTGCGGATTCTTATCAAGACTAACACTTCACACAATTGGTCTTAGTTGGTCTTTGTCTCATCCAAGACATCACAACTTACCAATCTCAAATGTACAAGAGTAGAAACATTTCACACTACATTTGATAAGTGTTTTAAACCTTACTTTATGTCACTCAATGTTACAATCTTGGAGTATGACTCTAAGAATTGTTTTGGAACGAAGTATGACTCATCTTCTTGATTTTAACCAATCCAACAATTCATAACCTCTCTTCTTAGCCATAACAATGCACTAAGACGTCCTTAGAGTATGAATTTGTGATATGGTTTCTAAATCATTAAGATGATCATAAAACTGATACTAAAGTACTCTCCCATCTTTTCAGATTTGAGAAACTTTTATCTTTCTGCCTAATTTAATTCTTCTCATTTGTTTTGCCATACATTGGAACCTTTTCAATGTTACAGAATTATACTTAACCTTATAAGTGTAATCATATTTACTAATCATTAGTAAATCACGACAAATCAATCTTTGTGGTGGACCTTGACCAGTGCACACTCAGTGTACCTAATTCCTTAGTCCTTCAATTGACTCACATATACATGTGATCAAAGAATTAGTCTTAATTTTTCAAAGATGAAAATTCTCATTCATCATACAATACAACTTATATGATTCCAAGTTTCTGTCCAATTGAAACTTGGGTGATGAAAAACTTTCTTCATTTGGTAAATTCAGACACTACCACAAATGAAAGAATCAAATCCACTTTCCAATATTGCTATTACTGGAAACATATAAGCAACAATTTTCCACCGATGCCATTGTAAGGATATTTTTTAAAATAAATAAAATTAAAACCATTTTTTTCCTTTTATTTTAAAACTTTGCGGAAAAACTTATCCTTACAATCCATACGAAAACCTTGTTGTTATCTATTCATAAGCAATATATAATAACTCTTAAGCAACAGCTCAAAATTCTGATTACCGAACCATGCGATCGAAACCCATCTTCGCAATCAAAATCAACATATACTTCTTTAAGCTTCCTATCTTTTCTTTGATTCTTAAAAGACATCACCATGTGACCCAGTCACATCATGTATCAAGAATCTCATAATAGAAACTTAGCAGAGTTAGATAGAGGACTTTACCTGAAGTAGAGTCAAACTTATCGACTTTAACATCCTTAGGTAAATTATGGCAGCTTTGCAACCAATGCCCCTTTCTTTGGCAATATAAACATATGGACCCTTTGATAATGGTACACGGGACTATCACAGACTTAGTTTTTCTCTTTACCATTTGGTCAACCGAGTTGACTATGGCCGATCCCTTTCCATTGAGAAGAGAATGCTTTTCTGGATTTCCTGTGTCACTATTGTCAATGTCCATCAAGTTTTGAGGAAGTTGATCTTAACAAATAGATAAAATCATTAAGGGTCTTGTCATAGTCTTTTTCATAGGTGTTCCAAAAGAACTCACTATGTGACTTAGAAAGTGATTGAACCACCAACTTTCTCAAGACTTTGACACCCAACTCTCCCGGCTTGTCAATATGTGACTACATCTCCAAGATGTGACCACACCAAGACCTTTACTTGCCAATAGGGCTCGAGTGACTTTAAACTTTTCAAGAACTTGTGGGTGAGGGAGAATAATTGGAGGAGATAGAGGAAGTGAAGCATGATGTTGAGGAACATCATCTTCAAAAGATTTGGGAAGATCATAAATATCTAAACCAGACATGTTTTGGGAGATATTCAAGATAGTTGATTTAAAGTCCTTAATATGACACCCAATATGAAATATTAAGGCTGGGACCCAACACAATATTTTATAATTTGGAAGAGGGATGCCGTAATCCAAGCTATAAAATATTTGAAGGTAGGCGAATGACGATTCACCAATTTCCACCATGAAAAACGAAATAATTTATTAGGTTTTAATTGGATTTGAAATTCCTAGATCTTTTGAGATTCATTGAACTTTTCAATGGCATGTTTCAATCTCGAGTGTGCCCTCTCAAATTTTGTGACTGGGATGCCGAGGATCACAAAACAAGGTGTGAATAACCATACCAATTCACTTGGTACCCTCAATATTATCACCTAATCAATGTGCCGGTTAACCACACACGTTCCATTGATCTATGACAAACATTAAGTCACCCTTCGTGGTCCTTACTAGTCCAAGTTAGTGTGCCGGTTAACCACACACGCTCCACCAACGACTCGGTAAGGTACAAAGTGTGAATTCCATGGGCTAGCACCAAATTCACATTTTTCCTAAAGTAACTAAGATTGGGAATTATTAAGCTTTTAGTTACTTAGTATTTATCATTAATACTTTTAATGAAGGGAGAATTTAAAGTCATTGTCCTACCCGTTCGGCTAACGACCCTCCACCAGTCAAGCAAGCGGTGGGTGAGAGTATACACCCATTAAGTCGCCATTTTATAGGCAACAACCTTATACCCACCTTATAGACCGGCTTCGTGAATGAGGCCTACTAACGGTAAAACGACTTGTTCTTATACATATATATATAATAATTAACCATTAATGTTATAAATAGTATAAATGTTGAATTTTAACTCTTTAGAATTCTAAGGGCTAACTTGGAATTAAAGTATTCATAAGAGAAAACTTTTCAAATTCCAAAACTTGAGGGCAAGTTTTGAAACTATTCAAAACTAATTAATTCCATAACTTATGTGTTTAAAGTAGTTTTAATCCAAAAAACTCTTCAAGTTCCATAACTTATGGAAGACTTTAAACTAATAAAAGAATTAACTTTTCTTTATTTTTATAACTTATGGAATTAATTAAGGTTACACTTTATTTATTTATTTATTTATTAATGAAGTGACTCTTGAATTTCCATAACTTGAGGACAAGTTATGGAGTCATAAAAAAAAATCAATGACACAAGACTCTTCATTTTGTAACCATTACCAATTTTTATGAGTTTTATGAGTCTTTAATGTGACTCTTCATGTAACTTGAGGACAAGTTACACAAAAACATTTTATACTCAACTCTTAGATTAAAATGGATTGAAAACAACTATTTCAATTAACTTTTCTATTAATCTAATCAACTCATAAGAACAAGATAATTCAAATCAAACTTTCTCATGTAATTAGTCTAAACCTTAAACTAATACAAAACATGAATCTATTGACAATTATCTTTGAAAATGGATTAGCATGAACATTACCACATTAAAAAACAAGTTTATAAGTTCAAAAACAACTTAGGGTAATGTTCCTAGTCCATTTCTAGCCAAAAACCTCGAAAATATGTTGTCTGGGGTCCAACTCGTCGAGTGCATGAACAAAACTCGGCGAGTTGGATGCATTTTGCCTTGGACTCGTCGAGTCCCTTCATGGACTCGGCGAGTTTGCTGGGCTGACAGCATCAAAACTCGATTTTTCAGCTTCTATTGCAAGTATAACAAGAAAACAAGCCTAGGCTCTGATACCACTGTTGGGTTTTGAGCATTCTAACACTCCTAAGTGTACATGCAACCCTAAATACCTTGGATCTATGTTTTCTCTATTATACATGCAAATAAGAATATCCAAGGTATTATCCTAATCTAGCATACAAAACAATGAGTGTAACAAGATAGAATACATACCTCTTTGATGTAGAAAGTCTTCATGAAGCTTGAGTGCCTAGCCCCAATAGTGTGGAAGCCTCAAATGGAATCACAATCATCAAAACACTTAGAATAACTTGAGAGAGTTCTACACTTCATGAAATCGGCTAGCCCTTTTGTTACTCTCACTAGTGGCCGATTTTTGTCAAGAATAAGATCTTTATATAGTGTTACAATTAGGGTAAATCCTTAATTGTCATGGCTTTCCATTTCCTTGGATCCATGGGTTCAAATACACCATGGAGCATCCATGGACCATCCTATGGGTTTTAGCCCAACTTGATTATCCATGGAGCATTAGCCCACTATATAAGTATGGATGATTTACACAATCAACCCATATATTTAATTAGTCTTCTTTTGATCACTTAATTAATCCTAGATTAATTCTTGATCAATACTAATTAAATAATCTTATTATTCTTATTATTAATATACTAGAACTTATAATATATTAATAACCATAAGTGTCTTATTTCTCTCATTATAGTCTATCCAAGTGCATGATGGTATGCAACCCAAATGGACCATGTCGGGTCGGGTCAAGTCTTACCAATTATAGTTATGGACTTAGACATTAATCCAACACAGACTGGATCAGAACTCAAGAGTACTCATCGAGATTTCCGAGGATGGGAGATCTCAAGGTTTAATCGGTGATTAAACGCCAGCATTGGCAGACACGTGTTGTCATTAGGGGGATATTAGAAACGAGAAGGATTGAGAATCCTTCAATTCTCATGTGATGTGAAGATTTAGTTGAATCTAAGTGGGGGAGAGACTTTTATAAAGTTCTCTAACTGGGAGTTCTGGTTGCATGGAGTGCAATCTCTTGGGTACCCTGTCAACCAGAAGGGTATTCTAGTTGATTCGGCCGAGATAGAGGCCGTGATGCAGTGGGAGATTCCGAGGTCTCCATCTGAGATTTGGAATTCCCGGGGTCTAGCGGGTTATTACCGGAGATTTATGCGAGACTTCTTCAAGATTGATGTTTCCTTTAACCCAACTGACCAAGAATTCGGTGACCTTTCGTTGGGGGCCTGAGCAGCAGGCAACCTTCGAGATTCTCAGACAGTGGTTGTGCGAGACACTGATTCTCACTATGCCAGAGGGTGTAGATGATTTAGTGGGTTACTGTGACGCTTTGATCACGGGAATGGGTTGTGGTACTGATAGAGTGGGGTCACATGATAGCATGTTTTGGGAACCAGTCTAGAGTTCCGGTTAGGACTTAAGTTCAGTGGTGTATTAGGTCGAGTGCGTCTTTGACCCGGTTTGCAAAGTGTTGTAAGGCTACGAGGGTATCCGTAGCATTCACCAATGGTTAGTTAGCATAGGAAGTGTTGTAAGACTACGGGGGTAGTCGTAGCGTTCACTAGCGGTCAGATAATGATAGAGTGGTGTAAGTCTGCGGGTGTAGCTGTAGCATTCACTAGGTTGATAGATGGCATGAGCGTGTTGTTAGAATGCGGAAGGAGCAATAGTACCCACCAGTTCGGGTGCAACAGTGAGGATATGGAAATCCACGGATTGGACTTCGGATTTACCCAGATGGATTAGATCTGGTTGAGCCAGTGATAAGATTGTAGGAGCGCCACTACAGTGATGGGATCAGGGAAGCAGTGAATCATATAAGGTTGCTTGTGATATAAGGCTACCATTGGTTACGTAGCAATCAGTTTTAGTCTTGGATTTGATGGTGACAGGATTTGATGCATGGACCCGTTCGGTTAGATCAGAAAGTTGTTAGAACCTCAGTGGCATGATTGTTGGGTTATAAGCATTCTAACACTCCTAAGTGTACATGCAACCCTAAATACCTTGGATCTATGTTTTATCTATTATACATGCAAATATGAATATCCAAGGTATTATCCTAAACTAGCATACAAAACTCTCAATATAACAAGATAGAATACATACCTCTTTGATGGTGCTTGTCTTCATGAAGCTTGAGTGCCTAGTGCCCCAAGTGTGATACCTCAAATGGTTCACAATCATCAAAACACTTAGAATAACTTAGAGAGAATTCTACACTTCATGAAAATCGGCTAGCCCTTTCTTCAAGAATAATACTAGTCTCTCTAGTGGCCGATTTTTCTCAAGAATAAGATGCTTATATATTTATACAATCAGGGTAAACCCTAATTGTCATGACTTTCCATTTCCTTGGATCCATGGGTTCAAATACACCATGGAGCATCCATGGAGCATCATATGGGTTTTGGCCCAACTAGATAATCCATGGAGCATTAGCCCACTATAAAAGTATGGATGATTTACACAATCAACCCACATATTTAATTAGTCTTCTTTTGATCACTCAATTAATGCTAGATTAATTCTTGATCAATACTAATTAAATAATCTCATTATTCTTATTATTAATATACTAGAACTATACTAGAACTTATAATATATTAATAACCATAAGTGTCTTATTTCTCTCATTTAGTCTATCCAAGTGCATGATGGTATGCAACCCAAATGGACCATGCCGGGTCGGGTCAATTTTTACCAATTATAGTTATGGACTTAGACATTAATCCAACAGTCTCCCACTTGGATAAGTCTAAAACTATTATTGCGTATGACTTCATGAACCAACTGGCAATCGTAGATCTCAAAAGCTTCTGTCGAACCCTGACCTTGTAGATGAACTCTGACCTTTGTTAATGACTTGTCCATTAGATAAGGGATCATATATTCCTCCATTCTAGATATCATATGGACTGAGACATGGATTATAATCATTCTCTCTGTCCATTTGTTGTTTCCCGATTTCCGATTTATGACGACTGACTAATTGAACAAATCAAATCAGTCTTGGCCCGGCCGAGCACTTCCATTTGTCATCATCAAATCATCGAGGGGCCCACAGATATCGCTTTTATCCCGAAGGTAAAAGGAATGGATAAACTTCGACTCATATGGCTTGTTCTACTACTTGTCGAATCATACACAATGGCACGTTTTATAGCACCGAGTTACCAAATGCAGTTTCGTGCAATCTATGTACAACCAACTCATAGTAACAACTCATATCTCTAGGTTTGAAGAATATAAGATATTATCGTCTCATGATCACTCGTGATAAAATCCATGAAGTGATTCCAATGAGCGCGGGTTGAATCCAATACTCAGAACTTATGAGCACTCATGAGTATTGTAGCCATTTGTCCAACACCCTAGACCTCTACAAGCCAACCCATGACAGTCTTAATTCATATCTACCTCCAACATATGACCGACTGTGGATGGTTTGAATAACTTAGTCATTCCGGAAGAATAACCTAGTTTATTCAGGAAGTCAAAACATGCAAAGTGCAACACAATAATAATTGAATCCAATATGGTCTCAGAACTTATGAATATAAATAAAACACCTTTTATTTATCACCATATGATTACACATTATTCATTGTATACTGTTTCAGCTATCAACTTTATTCTTGAATTTAAAACAATAGTTGTCCCATGCTCCAAGCATGTACACTATGTTTTTCTAAACACTAGTCATGCCATACACCAAGTATGCATACTATGTTTGTCTATGATCTTTACTTTGTGAACTAGATCAATTGAACATAACTTCAATGATTCTATTTTCACAGTCCCAAATCCTTACTGCAAATACAAGAATTCCAAATTCATGTCATTTACTGAAATCTGTTAGATTCTAAACTTATATGCATTGATCCTCTTGTAATGATTATGCACAAAGTCAGAAAGACTTGGCAACAATCATTACAGAGTATTCCAAAGGAGATCAGCTCCTTAGAAACATCCTTCTTGCATTAAGTTTCCTTAATCTTACACAGATTCAAATTTCTGACTTTGAAACATTTCCAGATTCATTTTGACTATCATTTCTGAACAAGAGTTGCCTCCTTACAGATTATGTCAATATGGTCCTTCCAGAATTATCACTATACTTCCAATTGTCCTTGAGCAACCAATCTTTGGTAAACCTTAGATTTTCCTCGACAATTGTTTAATCCTTTTAGTCATATCCAGTTCTAAACCTTTTCCCTTCTTAATGCCCCAGGCATTTGGAAACTTTTAGAAAGGATGAATATAGCACATGTAATCGATCCTATATCCGAAGCATATGGGACACAATTCATGATGTCTCACATAAAGACTAAACCAGTCTTTTTCTATAACATTTCCATTTCTATTTGCCAAGTTCTCATAATTCAGATTATGAAAAGGGATGCCGTAATCATAATCGAATTTTAGAACGCAAATAATGGACCCATATACAGAATTTCCTTATGTTGAGCCATTCCAACATGAATTCATATATATCCTTGACTAAATGTTTAAAACCTCACGATCTAAGTTTATAGATTTGAGATGAAGTATAATTTCCTCTCCCTTAATTATAGCAAAACAACTTTTTCCCAATTGAAACCTTTTGTTTTCTATAATTAACATTGCTAACTTGCAATCTTTATCATAATTATCATGCTCCCACTAACATGATGATTATTAGCATAACACTTATGCTCCCACTAGCTTTGACATGTACTCAGAAATCAGCTGGACTTCTAGAAATCAATACTTTATTGACTTTCTTACCAAAGTTCAGATTTCTGATACTGGATTGTTTTGATAGAACTTTATCAAAATCATACACCTTCCCTTAGATAGCACACTTGTGTGTCTAAACAATTATGAAGAGGGATGCCGTAATCATAATGGTTAGACCTTTTTGCCACTTCTCACAAGTCCAGGTTAGTGTGCCGGTAAACCACACACGCTCCACTAACGACTTTGAGAATGCAAATATCACAACTGCTATCTAGCTAAAATCTACTTAGTGAAAGTGTTTCCTCACCATCATTTTCATGAATCGGAGAGAAACCTTATGACACTTAGATTTAATGGTGTATGAGTTCTTATCCATGTGAATTGTCAAAACCATAGTCACAAGACAAGGATAATGACAAATCCAAACCTTATAGATTGAACTCAATCTTAATTTCTTGCCATCTGGCAGCTCAAGGGCCTGCCATTGCTTCCAAGTTGTTGTGCAACCAATTGAGAATTCTAAGAACTCATATGCAAAGCCAACTTTGATTGAAATGGGCACAGAATATGTCAACACGATAGGTTATAAACCTCAAGTCGTGTGCTAGTGAAGAACTTCAGGTTTTATTCTTGATTAGTTCTTGAGACTTTCAAGACCTTTAAGACTCCCACTGTCCTCTTGACCTATAAGACTCCCTTGTCAAACATCCAAGAGATAGTGTGGATTCTAACCAAGACAAACACTTCACACAATTGGCCTAAGTTGGTCTTTGTTTTATCCAAAACATCACAACTTACCAATTTCAACTGTACAAGAGTAGAAAACTTTTACTCTTACATTTGATAAGTGTTCTTAAACTTTCTTTAAGACATGTCACTCATATTACAATCTTGGAGTATGACTCTAAGACTTGTATTGGAACGAAGTATGACTCATCTTCTTAATTTAACCATTTCAACAATTTCAAGATCCATTCTTCTTAGGCATAAGAATGCACTAAGACTTCCTTAGAGAACAAATTTTGATATGGTTTCTTAATCATTAAGATGATCACAAATCTGATACTAAAGTACTCTCCCATCTTTTCAGATTTGAGAAACTTTTATCCTTCTGCCTAATTTGATTCTTCTTATCCGCTCTGCTATGCATTGAAACCTTTTCCAATGTCTCAGAGTTACACTTAAGCTTGTAAGTATAATCATATTTACTGAGCTTTAGTAAACTATGACGAATAGCCTTACATCTTTTGTGGTGGACTTAATCAGTGCACCTGACTATGTACTCGATCCCTTAGTCCATTACTTGACTCACACATCCATGTGAACAAGTAATTAGTCTTAATTTTTCCCATACTTGAAAGTTCTCATTCATCATGCTATACAACTTGCATGATTCCAAGTTTCGGTCCAATTGAGACTTGGTGATGAGAATCTTTCCTTATTTGGTAAATTTAGACATTACCACAAATGAAGGAATCAATTTCATATTTCCACTCTTGCTATTAATGGAATCATATAAGCAACAATTTTTTTTTCCTCAAATGCCATTGTAAGGATATTTTTAAAATAAATAAAATCAAAATTTTCTTTTATTTTAAAACTATGCGGAAAAACTTAGCCTTACAATCCATATGAAAACTTGTTGTTATCTATTCCTTAGCAATGACTCATAACTCCTAAGAAGTAGCTCAAGAATCCGATCTTCAAACTACGCGATAGAAATCCATCTACGCGGTCAGATTCAGCATATTCTTTCTTTAAGTTTCTTCACTTTTTCTTTGATTCTTAAAACATTACCATGTGACCCAATCACATCATGTATCAGGAATCTCAGAATAGAAACTTAACAGAGTTAGATTAGTGGACTTTACCTGAAGTAGAGTCAATCTTATTGACTTTAACATCCTTAGGTAAATTTGGCAGCTTCGCAACTAATGACCCTTTCTTTGGCGATATAAACATATGGACCCTTTGATAATGGTACACGGGACTATCACATACTTAGCTTTTCTCTTTACCATTTGTTCAATCGAGTTGACTATGGCCGATCCCTTTCCATTGGGAAGAGAATGTTTTTCTGGATTTCCTGTGTCACTATTGTCAATGTCCATCAAGTTTTTTGAGGAAGTTGATCTTAACAAATAGATATGATCATTAAGGGTCTTGTTATAGTCTGTTTCATAGGTGTCCCAAAGGAACTCACTATGTGACTTAGAAAGTAGTTGAACCACCAACTTTCTCAAGACTTTGACACCCAACTCTCCCGGCTTGTCAATATGTGACTACATCTCCAAGATGTGACCACACCAAGACCTTTACTTGCCAATAGGGCTCGAGTGACCTTAAAATTTTCAAGAACTTGTGGGGTAGGGAGAATAATTGGAGGAGGTGAAAGAAGTATGATTTCCAAGGGACATCATCTTCATTTAGGAAAGCTTGTTTCAAGAGATCTGGGAAGATCATAAATGTCTAAACTAGACATCTTTTGGGAGATATTCAAGATAGTTGATCTTAAAGTCCTTAATATGACACCCAATATGAAATATTAAGGCTAGGACCCAACAAACTATTTTATAACTTAGAAGAGGTATGCCGTAATCCAAGCTATAAAACAATTTGAAGGTAGGTGAATGACGATTCACCAATTTCCACCAAGATAAACGAAATGTATTATTAGGTTTTAATTGGTTTTGAAACTCCTAGATCTTTTGAGATTCGTTGAACTGTTCAATGGCATGTTTCAATCTCGAGTGTGCCCTTCAGGTTTTGTGACTGGGATGCCGAGGATCACAAAACAAGGTGTGAAGTAACCATGCAAATTACTTGGTACCCTTAAGTGTTTACCCCTCAATCGATGTGCCGGTTAACCACACACGCTCCATCGATACTATGATAAACATTAAGTTACCCTTTGCCTACCTTGTTAAATACGAGTTAGTGTGCCGGTTAACCACACACGCTCCACTAACCGACTTAAACAAAGTGCAAAGTGTAATTTCATGGATTATCACCTTATTCACATTTTCCTAAGTAACTAAGATTGGGAATTATTAAGAGTTTAGTTACTTAGTATTTATCATTAATACTTTTAATGAAGGGAGAATTATAGTCCTGTCAAACCCGTTCGGCTAACGACCCTCCACCAGTCAAGCAAGCGGTGGGTGAGAGTGGACACCCATTAAGTTGCCATTTTATAGGCAACGACCTTATACCCACCTTATAGACCGGCTTCGTGAATGAGGCATACTAGCGGTAAGACCGACTTTACTCTTATACATACACATATATATATATATATATATATATATATATATATATATATATATATATATATTATTAACTTATAATATTATAAAGTATAAGGGTTGAATTTTAACTTTTAAAATTCTAAGGGCTAACTTGGAATTAAAGTATTCATAAGAGAAAACTTTACAAATTCCAAAACTTGAGGGCAAGTTTTGAAACTATTCAAAACTAATTAATTCCATAACTTATGTGTTTAAAGTAGTTTTAATCCAAAAACTCTTCAAGTTCCATAACTTATGGAAGACTTTAAACTAATAAAAGAATTAACTTTTCTTTATTTTTATAACTTATGGAATTAATTAAGGTTACATTTTTTTATTTTTTTTTATTTATTTAATGAAGAGACTCTTGGTTCTCCATAACTTGAGGACAAATTATGGAGTCATAACTCCAATTAATTAGAACTAGACTCTTCATTTTTGTAACCTTTGCCAATTTTATGAGTTTTATGAGTCTTTAATGTGACTCTTCATGTAACTTGAGGACAAGTTACACAAACACATTTTATACTCAACTCTTAGATTAAAATGGATTGAAAACAACTATTTCAATTAACTTTTCTATTAATCTAAGCAACTCATAAGAACAAGATAATTCAAATCAAACTTTTTCATGTAATTAGTCTAACCTTTAAACTAATACAAAACATGAATCTATTGACAATTATCTTTGAAAATGGATTAGCATGAACATTACCACATTAAAAAAAGTTTATAAGTTCAAAAACAACTTAGGGTAATGTTCCTAGTCCATTTCTAGCCAAAAACCTCGAAAATATGCTGTATGGGGTCCCACTCGTCGAGTGCATGAACATAACTCGGCGAGTTGGATGCATTTTGCCTTGGACTCGTCGAGTCCCTTCATGGACTCGGCGAGTCTGCTGGGCTGACAGCACCAATTTCGATTTTTCAGCTTCTATTGCAGGTATAACAAGAAAACAAGCCTAGGCTCTGATACCACTGTTGGGTTATGAGCATTCTAACACTCCTAAGTGTACATGCAACCCTAAATACCTTGGATCTATGTTTTCTCTATTATACATGCAAATATAAATATCCAAGGTATTATCCTAAACTAGCATACAAAACTCTCAATATAACAAGATAGAATACATACCTCTTTGATGGTGCTTATCTTCATGAAGCTTGAGTGCCTAGTGCCCCAAGTGTGACACCTCAAATGGTTCACAATCATCAAAACACTTAGAATAACTTAGAGAGAATTCTACACTTCATGAAAATCGGCTAGCCCTTTCTTCAAGAATAATACTAGTCTCTCTAGTGGCCGATTTTTCTCAAGAATAAGATGCTTATATAGTTATACAATTAGGGTAAACCCTAATTGTCATGACTTTCCATTTCCTTGGATCCATGGGTTCAAATACACCATGGAGCATCATATGGGTTTTGGCCCAACTAGATAATCCATGGAGCATTAGCCCACTATACAAGTATGGATGATTTACACAATCAACCCACATATTTAATTAGTCTTCTTTTGATCACTCAATTAATGCTAGATTAATTCTTGATCAATACTAATTAAATAATCTCATTATTCTTATTATTAATATACTAGAACTATACTAGAACTTATAATATATTAATAACCATAAGTGTCTTATTTCTCTCATTTAGTCTATCCAAGTGCATGATGGTATGCAACCCAAATGGACCATGCCGGGTCAGGTCAAGTCTTACCAATTATAGTTATGGACTTAGACATTAATCCAACAATGATAACTAGTGGAAACTAGTTCCAGAGAGGGATTTCGTTCAGAATTCGTATAAGGCGACTAAGTAGGGAGTCCTTTAGCTCCGCAGCCGGGCTGGAACCCGGTAAATTCAGATGAACGACGGATGAATTGAGACCAGGAAGGTCTCGATAGATTTTGGAAAGCAGCCATGTGGCAACATACTGCTTCAGGCAGATCAATGTTCGAGTAGTTCAGCGTCTGGGTAGTATCAGCATTTATGTTTCGGGTTGCAAGTACTCACGAAATAACTGGTTATTGGGGAGTGACAAGTCACTCACAACAGGAGTACCTGGGCCTTGGCCATGTACAAGTGATCTGCAGAGATAATTAGGTCTATGATCCTGTTTTATAATGGGAACCTCGAGTTACCAGAAATTGAGTAGCCGGTTGAAGGATAAAGTGGATTGGGTCCAACGATAATGGTCCAGTATGAGTGATCTGCCAGGGAATCAGACCATCTCGAGACAACAGATTCAGATTGAATAAATTACCTTGTAGCGAGAAATTCATTCATCTACGGATGGTGACCATGTTACTAGAGTGGTTGGGTGAGTAAGGAAGGATAAGTAATGATTTCGAGGACAAAATCTAATTTAAGTGGGGGAGAGTTGTAACACCCATTTATTTATTACGCTAAATAAATAAATTAATGAGCGAATAGTAGCCTAAAATAAATAAATAATTATATATGCAGGGGGTGGTTTCAAGGAGTAAAATGGCATAATTTAGTAATTGGTGGTTAAAAGTATGAGAGTCGGACTCAGTTTGTATATTATTATGAAGTCAGGGGCTTCGTGGTAATTATTGGGAATTTATGGGACTTCAATTGAAGAGATTATGGGGATAGGGGGGCCGTTGGGTACATTTCGTACCTAAGTTGTAATGGATTTTTAATGTTGGGGTTTAATGGGTAAATATAAGATTTGATTGGAAAAGGATCCTATGGGAGGGACTAAACTTGTCTAATGAGAAAAGTTTTGAGTGGAGCGGGATTTAAACCCAACGACTCCTTCATTCCCGTTTAAAGCATCGCTACTAAAACCCTAAACCCTCCAGTATGTAGCAGCCGTCATCCCCCTTATGCCCCCTCACCGGAGCCGCCGCCACCACCATGTTCCCGATCAGCCAACGACCACCAGACAACCGTCCTTTTTCCCCTATTGTCCTTCTTCTGTCGCTGTCAGTTGAGGCTTCGCCCACTCGCTACTTGCAGATCGGAGCTACAGCCGCTGTGAGTTCGAGTTCGATCACCACCACCACCGTAGAAGAGAAAGGAGCCACGAGTCGATGCGGGTTGGTCGGGAGATCAAGGATCGTGTTGTTGCGGTTTGATATTTGGGTCACCAATCTCCTCTGTCTCTGTTTCTTTCCGTTGTTGTGCCACCATTGCTCTTGGTCGATGTCTCGTCAGCAACTCGCTCTAGCCAAAACCACCGAGACCAGTCGAGCCACCGTGAATCGTTGCTTCAATTTTTCGTGAGTTCAGGTGGGTGTGGATTTCTTTTACGAGCAAAAGACGAAGGGGGGGGGTGCGTTTTCGCATTATTGTGCATACAGTGGGGTGTTTGATGGTCGACAACAGCGAAGAACTTCCATGGCCGCCAACAGCCGTCGTGGAAGGTGGTTGTGTGCGTGTGCTGCCATGTGTTTAGGTGTGTGTGTGTTCTATGCAGTTTCATTGGCCGGAAAATTGAGACAAGGCCACCACGACCACCGTGAGGTGGTGGCTGCCACCATACACCACCGTGTTTGTGTGTGTGTGTTAGGAGGTGTGTGTGTTTATTCGTTCTTTGGCATTGTAAATTGTAACAAACTGAATAATGGAAAGAAATTCGAAACCACCACCGTGAGGTGGTGGCTACCGCCACCGGCCGCCGTGTCGAGTGGCGGTGTGCCTTGTCTCGATTGTGTTGATTTGTTTGGGGGTTTGAAACCCTAATGGACCCAAGGAATCCCTAATGGGCCCAATAAGACTTAATGGGCTTAATAAAACCTTAATGGACCCTAATGAAACCTTAATGGGCTTAATAATATTTTAGTGGGCTTAATAGGCCCAATAAAGCCCTAATGGACCTAAAAGCCCAACAAATTGATAAATGGACTAATATTTGGGTTGGAAAAACCATAATGCAAATAAAACCCTAATTTGTGGAAATTGCTTGGGGCACACGAGAATTAATTATTAAATCTTAAATAATTAATAATCATTGGCAAACTAGCGTAAGGCATAATGGAATTAATGGATTAAGTCCTTAATGGGTTAAGAAAGAAACACTAAACCTTAATCATCATTGCATGTGAAAACTCTAATTTGGGATTACGGGCTTTGACTTATCGAGACCCATATTTGGGCCATTGGAATGGAATTGTGTGATTAAGCCCAATCACCTCATATGACTTATTTAGAAGAATGATGGACTTAATGGATTAAGTCCTTAAAGGAATAATTCCTTAATGGGTTAAGTAGGAAACTTAACCCTAATCGGCATTTTATGTGAAACCCTAACTTCACTTGGGTTTATTGTTGGGCCTTTCTATTGGGCCTTGATGATTGGATTATTAATGGGCCATCCAAGAATAATTATATGGACTAAAATAATTTAATGGGCCTAGGGTAAGTCCCATGTAAGGGGTTGGGCCCAATTTGGAAAATTGGGCCATAGATGGACCATAGTTGGGCCTTAATGATTGTATAATGTTAGGCCTTAGAATAAGACCACATATAGGCCTGGGCCCAATTTGGAAAATTGGGCCATATGTTAGGCTTTGATTCCTAGTTCGCTTTGGGCCTATGGATTGGGCCTTGGGCTTATATAATCCAAGCATGAGGTAATGAAGTAATTATCCAAGTATGTATTATGGTTATGTGTTGGGACCCAATTATTAATTGGGTGTTATTTTGGTGTTGATAGTTCGGGAGTCTGTCAGCCAGCAGCTGGGGTCGAGTCTGCGGGACTTCAGCGAGTGTGGGATTGTGTCTTCGGGACTTCAGCAGTGTGAGGTGAGTTACCTTCTAGTAGTGGTGGGTCTAAGGCCACAATGTCGGCCCACCAGTAGGAGACGTATGATAGATGATTGTCTTTGTGATATCATCTAGGTTTGCTACTACCTGATATGTTATATGGTAGCATGATATGTTGTATGTGATAGTAGTCGAGTTCGGTTGTTAGGACCGAAGGGTAGTCAGACACCCCAGATACGTCTGACAGTATGTGATGATATGTTTGCATGTTGGGTTGTTATGTTATATGCGATAGAGGTAGTATGAGGGGACCAGTCCCCGTGTTCGGTTGTTAGGACCGAAGGGTAGTTCAGGCACCCCAGATATGTCTGATAGTATGTTTATGTTATGATATATATATGATAGTAGCAGTAGTGGATGGAATAGTCCCCGAGGGTCGATTGTTAGGACCGACAGGTAGGTCAGCACCCCAGAATGGCTTGACACGGGTAGGTTAGCACCCCATAATGGCTTGACACGGGTAGGTTAGCACCCCAAAATGGCTTGACACGGGTAGTCCGGGCACCCCAGAATTGCCCGGAAGTATGTATGCTATGTGATTGTATGGTATTTGGTATGATGGGGGAACTCACTAAGCTTTGTGCTTACGGTTTACAGTTTTGGTTTCAGGTACTTGTTTTCAAAGGAAAGGAGCTCGCTTGATCGCAGCGCATCACACTATGTTTTCCGCACATGAGATCTTTGGGATTACACTCTGATATGGTGTTATGATAATATGTTTTGATTATTGACACTTTGGTTTTGACATGAGATATTAATATGAATGTTTTTATGCCGATGGTTTTATATAATAATGTATTTAAAAATGAAAATTTTGACCTGTATTTTTGGGATGTTACATGTAAACACTGTGAGTTTTGAGTGATATTCTCACAATAATCAAAGAGTTATTTTGATTAACATAACTGTGTTTACATATTCTGATCTTTAATTGGTATCAGAGCCATGGAATCGAAGGCTGTGAGATCGTTTTTTGTTACCTGTTGACAAGTTAGGTCAACATGTCGGATGGTGAAGATGGTGCAGGGCCCTCTCCGATGAGAGTGAAGGAAATTGGGTCAACCACTGTAGCGTGTCCTATGCTGAACTCAACGAGTTACACTGTATGGTCAATGAGAATGAAAGTGGTATTAAAGATTCACAAGGCTTGGACAGTGATTGATCCTGGAATAGAGAAAAACTAGGAGAAAGATTACCTTGCTATGGGGTTGCTTTATCAGGCAATTCCAGAAAGCTTGATAATGCAAATTGGTGATGTCGATTCTTCAAAGGTTCTGTGGGAATTGATCAAGGCTCGTTATGTAGGAGCTGATAGGGTGAAAGAGGCCCGATTGCAAACCCTAAACGCCGAATTCGATCGGCTAAAGATGATGGAGTTGGAAACCATCGACACGTATGCTGGAAAGTTGTCCGGTATAGCCTTGAAATCAGCAACTTTAGGAGAGGTTATTGATGAATCGAAATTAATGAAGAAGTTCCTCAAAACCTTGCCTCGTTTGAAGTTTATGCACATCGTCGCCTCTTTGGAACAGGTGCTTGATCTGAAATCAATCGGATTCGAAGATGTAGTCGGTCGATTAAAGGCATACGAAGAAAGAATAATGGAAGAAGATATTAGCAAGGCAGATCAGTCGAAGGTGCTATTTGTGAAATCAACATCTGAAGTAGGAAGCTCGTCGGCTGGTGGGGGTAACTCGTCGATAACGAAGGTAAAGTGGAAAGGATCGAATGAGTTTAATGGGACTAACGGGTCAAATGGATCCGCATATGGAGGGTCATGTGGGTCATGCGGACCCAAATGAAAAAATATTGTTTCTCAAAGTAATCGGTCCAATAAACAATCCAATTCCGATTTAATTCAACCCAATTCCAACAATTGCAAAAAATGTAATTGTTGTTGTGATAAAAATCGGAAAAATATGGAAAAAGACTGATCTAAGGTGATTTGCTTTTGGTGTGACAAACCGGATCATTTTGCTTCTGAATGTCCGGAACAACTCCAAAAATTACAAGACGGTGATTTTTCGGAACGTGACGACAACGACAAATCCGTGTTCTAAATACGGATCGGGTTGAAGAATTCTCTAGAAGGACTTAGAGATTCGGGGGTGATTGTTGGAATCGTAAGTCGAGTAGGACTTGGAGACCAAGTAATAGCAACCTAGTTTTTAGGAAATCATAAACAAGTAGGTTTCTAGTTTCCTAATTGTAATCTAATTACAAGTCGGTAGTTAGGATTATATATACATTGTTTTAAGTCGAGTTATGATCATCGGAAAGCATTGTAAACACTGTGAGTTTTGAGTGATATTCTCACAATAATCAAAGAGTTATTTTGATTAACATAACTGTGTTTACATATTCTGATCTTTAGAAAGTGTTTCATGTTTTCTTCTTCAAGTGATAAATGCTCCTTTTGTAGCAGTGTGTTCAAATGCACAAGTTACATCTTGACCAGCTCCCTTTCATCTGTTTTTTGCTCCCTTTCCTTGTCTAAGTCATTACTTTGTTGTTGGCATTTCTTTATCAAGTCAATTCCTTTTTTTTCATGACTTCAAGTTCACTTTCTCTAGCAAGCCTCGTTGCACGAAGTTCTGTAACAATTTCATTAGAAGCCTCACCTTTCCCCTTTTTTTCCGCATCTCTGCTTGTTGGACGTTTAACTGTTGAACTATCACTAGTTGGCGTTTCTAGGTTGAAATGGACACAATACTCCCATTCTTCAGTATTCATTGATCTTTTCGTGCTACCACCACTTTCTTTATTACCCACTTCACATTCATGACGGGAACGTGCTGTGTCACGATCTAACTCTAAAGCCCACTTATCGTGTTTACACATAACTTCATTAAAAACAATAATGTCGTTAAACTTGTTCCCACTTGCCTCATAAAGTTTATGACCTTCGTTTTCAATATATTTTTGACTCATTCCACTTCTTCTTCGACGCCATGTTTCCCAATATACACCAACCCACTTTTGTGAATTTTCACTAAGTCGTTTAAAACGACCTTTCATTTGATTTCCGTTCCTGCTATTCAGCTTTTCTGGATTTTCAACCCGAGCAACATCATACAGTTGCTTTATTTGTGCCCACAATAATGTTTTTTTTTTCTGGTTTTTTCCACGCTCCTAATCTTCACTAGCAAAACACCATCTTGACATTAAAGCAACATCCCATTTATTTCCTCATTGTTGTTTTTCAGTATTTTTTGATGTTTGAATATTATTTATGGCCGAATTTTGGTTGGGATTTGAAAAGAAACGGAGAATTTTCAAAATACTGAGCATTAGAATGATTTTGAGAGTCTCCAAGATTTATATAAAATTTTAAAAACTCACCATCCATATTTAGAAAATACAAATAAAAAGGGATTAAAGTACAAAATGGGGATTGAATATGAAGATATATGATCTCATACTCTTTTTATAGTTAAAAAAAGTACGATTTTGTAATTTTTTTTTTCCAAAATGGGTAATGTTAAATTTTATTAAATACAAAATTTTATCCTATAAAAATCTAAGGTTTAATTGGTAGGAAGGCACGTGGATTAACAAAAGAAAAATAATAACAACTTGCTAGTTGATGTGCCCATTGTATCGGGAGGTTTTGTCCTAAATTCTTAATTTTTTAATATTATTTTCACAACCAACTAAGTTTTTTTTGTCATCAATGGGCATGGTTCGGTTGAGATTGTATTTTTAAATAATTTATTGATTTGTATTCGCTTTTTTAAAAAGCCAATAAATCAAATCATTTTTCTTTTTTGACAAACTCAAAATCATTTAGTTTTAAAATTAAGATTTTAGAAAACATATAAAATTGGTTTTTTTAAAACTTTCTTTATCTTTTTAATCATAATAACTTCAAACGAAGATGTCAAGTTAAAATTTATTAACTTATTGATTTATTGGTTTTTATCCCGATTAAAGCTAATTATACATATAGATTAATTGTAAAGTCCCTTAGGGAATAGTTCTTTGATCACATTGGTTGTTTTATTTTTTATTTATTTTTTTTGTGTGTTTTTCTTTTATGTGGTTTGTGAATTTAATTATTCACTAATTAATTCACCACTTCGCCGACTCGGTAGGTCAATTACATTACAATTGATGTCATGGCTTCTTCCAAGAATCACCGCTTCTCTTCGCTTCTGATTAAATCATAAATCCGTCTTTTACACATCCAATTTCCTTCCCAATCGTATGTGTTTTCTTCTGTTTAAATCCATTCCTCCAATTTCCGCATTTCATTTCACTCTTTTCATTGTGCTTCTATTTGCTTCGATTGTCGGCGTCTCCACCACTATCATCACCCTTTCGATTCGGGAAACAACATCGGTGGATGTGGGCGGACAAACAGTCGGTTGGAGAGGAACAAGGGTATGACAACCCGAAAATTTCTGCTTTGTAATTACAACCATTAAATCCAACAGTGTATCA
Organism: Lactuca saligna; assembly: GCF_052625555.1. Lineage (NCBI taxonomy): Eukaryota > Viridiplantae > Streptophyta > Magnoliopsida > Asterales > Asteraceae > Lactuca > Lactuca saligna. The sequence continues at coordinate 247,923,953 of NC_136421.1, forward strand.
GACTCGTTTCTGCTATTAATTAGCCTTTGTTTAAAGTCTGTTTAAGGGTTCAAAGCTCAATACATTCAAGCATTGGGTATAGGATCGAGTTGCGTAAGTTCTTCACGTCGAAATCAATTCGAACACTCCAAGTGAGGGAGTGTACGTCCGTACACATGAGTTTGCGGCCGAACACATGTGTGTGCGGCACGAAAAATATATTGTTACTCAGCGCACAGTCGCACAGTCAGGTATCTTCGTTCTGAAACTGAATTTTTGTTTTTGTTATATATTTGTGCGGGCTTGCGTATCCGCTTGGGAGTAGTTAGAGATAATTATTTTTGCTTGATTGTTATTTTCTTTTACTTGTAAATTGTGCCATCCTTGTCCCGCTTTTGACCTGAAAAAAAAATGCCTCCTAGATCATCTCGTTCATGCAGACAGGTTGACGCTCCAGAGCCGTCATACACTGTCCAGGCGGACAATATCACTGTAGATTTAGGTTCACATACCGCACTTGACTGTTACAAGTGGCTTCTCGACCGCGAGATTATTCCACAAGCCTGGACCCCTAGCCGCACACCAATGCGGGAGCTCCATATTTATGATGATGTTCACGCTCTTTTTGCCAATATTGGCTGGGAGCGCCTATCATCTGCGGATTTTGCCACTTGTCCCCTATTGACCCGATAGTTTTTAGCTACTCTGAGTGAGGTAAATCGTGAGGGAAATTTATATTTTCGCATTTTTAGCACCCCTCACCCTATTCACATGGACCAGTTATGTACTATCTTCCATATCCCCCATCACCAGT